>NC_134712.1:83132790-83757790 GCF_049634645.1 Pelodiscus sinensis
AACAGAGAACACCGGCCCTGGGAGTAGCCCAGTACGTGGGCAAGTTAAAAGGAAACCTCCGCCGGTTGGCGGAATGGGCCCAGGAGAACCTGAAGAAAGCCCAAGAGAAACAGCAGGCCCACTATAATCGAAGGGCCCAGGTAAGGGCGTTCACACCGGGTGACCTAGTCCTCCTCCTGCTCCCTAAGGGAGACTCCAAGCTAATGGCCAAATGGCAAGGACCCTTTAAGGTAGTGCGACAAGTGGGGCCCGTAGATTACGAGGTATTGATTAACAGCAACCGAAAGGAGACACAAGTCTATCATATAAATTTACTAAAAAGGTGGAACCCGCGGGAAGCGCTCCTGATAGACCCGCAACCCCTAGATATCGAGTTCGGGCCCTGGGGGGAACCGGAGGTAGTGGTCGGCCAGGCCCAAACTGGGGAGGGTCTGTCACCCACCCAACAAGATCAAGTGAGGGCGGTCCTGCGGCAGTTCCAAGAGACCTTGACCAGCCGACCGGGGCAGACACAGGAGGTCTACCATGAGATAGCAACGGAGCCAGGCAAGATAGTTCGAGATCACTTGCGGCCCGTACCCCGGAAAATGTGGGATACAGTGCAGAAAGAACTGCAGAAGATGCTAGAATGGGGGGTGATTCAGGAATCGCGCAGTGAGTGGCGGAGCCCCATAGTGTTGGTCCCAAAACCAGATGGGACCACTAGATTTTGTATAGATTTTCGAAAGGTAAACGCCATATCACGATTCGACGCGTATCCCATGCCGCGCGTAGACGAATTACTTAACCGGGTGGGGAAGGCCCAGTACTTGTCAACAATAGACTTAACAAAGGGATATTGGCAGATACCCCTGTCCCCCGAAGCGCAGAAGAAGACGGCGTTCGCCACGCCCTTCGGACTATACCAATTCTTAAACATGCCATTCGGCTTACAGGGAGCGGCCGCTACCTTCCAGAGACTAATGGACCACCTGTTGCGGGACCACCATGAATATGCCGCCGCCTACATAGACGATATTGTCATTTTCAGCAGGTCCTGGGAACAACACCTCGAACACATCGCGGCCGTTCTAGAGACACTCAGACGGGCAAACCTGACGGCTAACCCAAAAAAGTGTCATTTTGGGGAACGAGAGGTCTCTTACCTAGGATATACAGTGGGGCGGGGCAGGCTCAAACCCCTGCTGAGCAAAATCCAGGCAGTTCGGGATTACCCGGCCCCCACCACAAAGAAACAGGTCCGCCAGTTCCTCGGGCTAGCCGGATATTACCGACGGTTCGTAGATAACTTTGCGACGGTAGCCGCACCCCTAACGGACCTCACCCGGAAGGAGCAGCCCCAAAATGTGAAATGGACGGAGCAATGCAACAACGCATTCGAAAGACTAAAATATGAGCTCACTCATGCCCCAGTGTTAATTCAACCCGATTTTAATAAGCCATTTATCTTACAGATGGACGCGTCGGACCTTGGACTGGGAGCAGTACTCGCCCAGGAAGAGGAAGGGGCCGAGCACCCCGTGTTGTACCTGAGTCGCAAATTGTTCCCACGGGAAAAAGCCTACGCTACTATTGAAAAGGAAGCCTTGGCCCTTAAATGGGCCGTTGACTCTTTACGATATTTCCTTTTAGGTTCCGAGTTCACGCTGGTAACGGACCACGCCCCCCTCCGATGGATCCAGGGGATGAAGGATACGAACCCCCGTATAATGAGATGGTACCTGAGCCTGCAACCCTACAAATTTGAAGTAAAACATAGGTCAGGTATTGCAAACGGGAATGCTGACTGTTTGTCGCGGGTGCCAGAAAGGGGGACCGGGGGAGAGGCGGGGGTAGTCAGGAGCCTAAGGGGGGAGGGATGTGACGGGGCAGGCACAGGGTCCGCGCCGCCCCGCACTGAGAAGGGGAGTCCGGGAACAGGAGTCCCGGCCGAGACGATCGTCGGCCCGCCGCGTTCCCCGGCGCCGGGCGATGACGTCACCGGAGGCGACGGGGAGAGCGCGGGGAGGGGCGGGGCCTGGAGTCACGGGACCACGCCGGCCCCGGCGCCCGCAGGGGAGCGGGCCATTCAAAGGGCACCGGACCATGGACCGGGAGAGGGGAGTGCTGAAGGCAGGACGGAGGAGCCGGGTCTGTTGGGAGACCCTGGGGAGGAGACACGGTACGCGTGGCGGCTGAAGCCTCACCCGCGACAGGGACTCCGGGTGAGTCTATCCCCTTGCTGGGGGGAACGCGCCGAACAACCGGCCGGGAAGAAGTGACCCAGGGCGGGGCCGTGGTCCCCGCGAGTGGAGGGTTTGGGGGGAACGTAACCCCCTCCACTGACTAGGGACTAGCGTCCCCGTCTCAGGGCCCTGGGTCGGGGCTCGGAGTGAGGGAGGGCCCGAGCCCCCTTCCCGGCGTCTGCGAGCCAGTGCGGGCTCCGGCATCCCGCACGGTCGGCCGGGAGCTACGATCGGTCAGAGGGCCAAGAGTCCGATCAGCTAGGAAGGACGAGGGTCACCCGAACTCGGGGTGACCACCAGGGCACAGGGTTACAGTTGGATCACAGTTATGCCCTTGGGGTTGTCTCCCTGTCTGCTGATCAATCCACTGAAGCCCAACTTCCTGCCCTCTGGGGCTTCCCATCACCTTGTCCAGCTCAGAGAGAAGCTTTGATCTCCTCCAGTCAAAGCACAGAATTGGCGTTATTGTCCCCCTGCAGAGCAACTAGTTCAGCTCTGGGTGGGCTCTGTTATAAGGGCTCAACCCTCAGGAAACAATTTCCCCAAAGGGCCCAAAACCACAAATAAATCAGTCTTACTTTGTGTATAAGTTTTACAAAGAGAAAGCTCATAAGGTCAGCCCCCTTTATCAATGAAAGACATATGCACAGTAGTTACAATTATTTATGCTGGGCTTGATAATAAACAAAGGTATGTTTAAGTATAAAAATAGGATTTAAGTAGTTGCAAGTGAAAACAGACAGATCAAAGCAAGTTACTAAATTAAAATAACAACAACAACAAAAGCCAGCTAATTCTAATGGACTAAGGCTATGTCTACACTGTGAAGCTATTTTGGGATACCGGAAGTATCCCAAAATAGCTATTCCATGTCTTTTGAGCAAGCCCATTATTTCAAAATATTCACTATTCTGACATCCCTGTAAACCTCGTTCCATGAGGCATAAAGGACATTTTGGAATAGCACTTTATTTTGAAATTAACTCAAAATAAACTAATGCAAATATATACACACACAGATTCAGCAGACACTAACTTTAAAATTGGTATGTTACATAATGCATTCTGCATAAAGTGTCTTTGAGTTGTGCATATTCATAAGCCAATTTTCATAAAGGGTAGGGAGGATGATTTCTTAATTCACTTTCTCCATACCATTCATGATTTTATATACCTCTGTCATATCCCCACTGTATCCCATCTTAATCATTTCTTTTCCAAGTTGAAAAGTCCCAATGTTTTAATCTCTCCTCATATGGAAATTGTCCCATGCCCTCAATCATTTCTGTTGCCCTTCTTTGTATCTTTTCCAATTCTAATATGTCTTTTTTGAGATGAGGTGACCAGAACAGCATACATCAATTTATAAGGCACATCATGGATTTATATAGTGGCATTCTGATATTTTCTGTTATATTATCTAGCCTTTCCTAACATTGTTAGCTCTTTTGACTGCCGCTGCACATTGAGCAAATGTTTCAAAGAACAAAGACAAAGGCTTCAAGATCTCTTTCTTGAATGGCAACAGCTAATTTAGATTCCATCAATTTTCTAGGTATAGTTCGGATTAAATTTTCCAATATATTTAATTTGCACTTGTCAGTATTGTGTTTCATCTGCCATTTTGTTGCCCAGTCATTCAGTTGAGAGAAATCTCTTTGTAACTCTTTGCAATCTGCTATGGATTTAATGATCTTGAGTAGCTTTGTGTTGTCTGCAAATTCTACTATCTCACTGTTTACCTTTTTTTCCAGATTCCTGTGGGTCACCACTATTTACCTCTCTCATTTTGAAAAATGATAGTTTATTCCTACCCTTTGTTTCCTGTCTTTTAAGCAATTATTTATCCAGAAGAAGACCTTTCCTCCTATATCATGACTGCTTGCTTTGCCTAAAAGCCTTTGGCATGAGACTTCATCAAAGGAGTTCTGAAAGTCCAAGAACATTATCACCCTTGTCCACATGTTTGTTGACCCTTTCACAGAATTCTAACACACTGATGGAACATGATTCCCCTTCACAAATGCTATGTTGACTCTTCTCCAACAAATCATGTTCATCTATGTGTCTGATAAATCTGTTCATTATTATCATTTCAGCCAATTTGCCTGGTACTGAAGTTAGGCTTACTGGCCTGTTATTCATAGGATCTTCTTTGAAGCCCTTTAAAAAAAATGTTCATCTGATTCAGAAGTTGATTTGAAACAGGGGTTACATATCATAGTTAGTACTTCTACAGTTTTATATTTTTGTTTCTTCAGAACTTTTGGGTGAGTACAGTTTGTTGCAAAACTTCCTTTACTGACACCTCAATCTGGGACAATTCCTCGGATTTCTCACCTAAAAAGAATGGGGGGGGGGGGATCTCTCTCACGTTCTCTGTAGTTCAAACCAGTGAGAAGAATTCATTTAGCTTTTCCACAATGACTTCATCATCCTTGAGTGCTCCTTTAGCACTTGGATTCTCCAATGGCCCCACTAATTGTTTGGCAGACTTCCTGCTTTTGATGTGTCTGTGCTCCACTTAAGACTTAAATGAGCTGTTTCTGTGGTGGGCTTCTTCACAAGTATATAACATTTAATTGCATTATGGTCTGTATTACCATATGGTTCATCTATGGCTTGGATCAGACCTCTGCTCCTCTTAGGGCAAGGGTGGACAATAATTTCCACTCCATGAATTTTGTTAAGTCATCATAGTCACGCATTTCTATTTTATTAGTGAAATTACTTCACCATCTTTTGTAATAAGATCCCGCCATTATGATCATTACACAACAAAGTAATTATACTTAACTGAATGCATGATTATCCAAATTACTTTGTGAACACTTGTAAAATTTGTAATAATAATACTAAAGCTAAACTTTTATTTACAATTTATGTTCATTATTAAAATTAAGTATAAAAGAAGAAATTAAACTCAGTGTGAAGAAGAAAGTCTCTGATGGGTATTAACAAGGGAGGTGAAGACAGGGGTTATCCTCAGCAAAGTCGGGAAGCTCTGGGACCCCAGAAGGGGTGGGACCACATTGTTCTGGAGCATGGAGGAGACCAACAATGGCTCCAAAAATTCAGAATGAGGAAGGGCACCTTCCTTGAGCTGTGTGAGTGGCTTGCCCCTGCCCTGAGGCAACGGGACACACACATTCCTCTCCAGAAGCATGTTGCCATTGCCCTCTGGAAGCTCTCCACACTGGAGAGCTACTGAGCCGTGGGGAACCAGTTTGGCATGGGGAGATTAACCATCGGGGCCGTGGCCATGTAAGTATGGCATTCTTGGGCTGTTGTCCCAGGAGGGAGGTGGAAGGACGGAATGTGTTTCCCTAGGAAAAGGGTGGTGGGGATCATGCAAGCCCCCTCCCCGGGAGGGTTTGTTCTGTCCTGCCTTCACAAAGCACTGCCAGGGGAGGGTAAGATTGCAGGGGACTGCTCCTGGTGAGTGAGGGGGAGGGGGACTAAGAGCAGGGAGCAGGAGGAACTCACAGGTACTCTGGCACCCCTGTGATTCTCAGTTTGTTTGTCTCCTTCTGCCGGTGGTCAGGGCCATCAACAGCATCCTGCTGCACAGAGTCATCCACCTGGCAGATGTAGACCTGGTGTCCTGGGATTCCCCAACTGCGGGGGAAGGGGGGGCTATCAACGGGACCCACATCCCTATCTGTGTCCCAGACCACTGATCATCAAGCTACATAAACCTCAAGGGATATTTTTTGGTGGTCCTGCAGGCCGTGACTGACCACCAGGGCCAGTTCACTGACATATATGTAGGGTGGTCGAGGAAGGCGCATGACACATGTGCCTTCAGGAACTCAAGCATGTTCCAGAAGCTGCACACTGGAACTTTCTTCCCTGACCGCAACATCGGGGTGGGGGAAGAGGACATGACTGTCTCCTTGGTGGGGGATGTGGCCTATCCCCTGAAGCCATGGCTCATGAAGCCCTCCCTATACCACCCACCTCAACCCCTCACGACAGGCATTTAATGCCAAGCTAAGCAGGGCCCTCATGGTGGTTGAGGGTGCCTTCAGCCACTTGAAGGTGCATTTTAGATACCTCCTCACCTGCCTGGCCCTAGGGGAGCACAACATCCCACACGTGGTGGCTGCATGCTGTGTTCTGCTCAATGTGTGTGAAAGGAAGGGGAGGCCTTCGTGCCAGGGTGGGAGGCCAAGGCTGACCACTTAGGCAGGGCCTACAAGCACCTGTGTATGGCTGCCATCCGGCAGGTCCATCAGGGAGTTGTGCGTATTCAGGTGGCTTTGAGGGAGAGCTTCTCCGCAGGGTACCAGTGACCCTCTCCCCTGGTCTACCCCACTGGAGGCTTCTGCTTCTGTCCTCACTGCTGTCCCTCCACTTCCTCCTCCCTTCCCCCCTTTCCTAATGAAAAAATAAAGACACGTTGTTTTGGCAAAACTAAACACTCTGTATTTTACATACCGGTGGGGTAAAAGAAACTGGGGAGAGAGTGGGGAAAGAGTCGGGGAGAGGGGAGGATGGAAGAAAGTGTTAAAAACCCTGGAGGAGGGAGCTGGAGAGGCTCAGCGCTCGAGCTGGGAGTGGTGCTGAGCTGTGTGGATCCCACCACCATGGGAGTAGGGGCCTCGGCATCCACGGGAGGGTGGGGGAGAATGTGCAGGGAGAAACGGGAGAGGGAGAGGGAGGAGTAGCGAGAGCAGGAGCTGGAGCAAAGGCTGGAATGGGAGGAAGCATCATGCTCTGCACAAGTGAGTGCACATCCTTGCACAGGGAGAGGCCCTGCACAAGCAGCTCCCGCCAGCTCTCCCATCATAGCTGCAGGCCCTCCTGGACCCAGCCCTGCATGGTGTGGTGCATGGCTCACAGTGCCACCAGGTACTGCCGCTAGTCCCACTCCATGGCACGAGTGCACCTTCGGAAGCCTCGGGTGAGGGAGAAGGTCCCGGAAGGTGTTGACTGCCCTCCACTTGCAGCTGGTCCAGCTGTGGAGAACGAAAAGAGATGGTCAGTCATCCCTGGGGACACAGTGCCTGAAGCCCAATCGTGAGCTGAGAATGACAGTTCTCAGCTCTGTCACAGGTGATGGGCTTGGAGCCAGGTCATGTGCCTCTGTCCAGTGGGCCCAGATGTTCCCAGGAATGGGGGCTGCCCCAAGACTGTGGGCATGCCCCTGTGCTGTGTGAGGGTTTGCTGAATGTGTGTGTGTGTGTGTCCCCTGCCTCCTTCTAGAGGTGGCTTGTGGAGGGAGGGTGTCCCACCCCAGGGTCAGGAGCATGGCAGGCTTCTCCAGACACCCCATGGCCAATAGCCCAAGGGTCCTCTGTCTCAGCCTGCTGGGGCCATATGCCCAGGAATGGCACGACCAGGGGCGGCCTGTGAGCCTAGGCGAGCTAGGCAGCTGCCTAGGGCACCGCTGGCCCGGGCGCCCGATGATGATGTCACTGGGTGCCAAGGTGCCCCATGATGACATCACAGCCATTGACGGCTGTTGAGGCAGAGGCGCCGATTGCGCCGCCCTGTCTAGGGTGCCAGCTGCTGCAGCCGGCCTTGGGCCGCTCCTGGGCATGGTCCATGCTCCCATGTGCACAGGTTGCTGCATGATCTGCAGCCAGCAAAGGCCAAGTGTGGAGCACTTAGCTCCCCCCAACCCAGCCATCCCCTCTACCCCCCGCATGAAGGAAAAGTGATGGCACTCACATGATGTTCCTCCGCTGGCCTCAGACAATGCCTGGGACTTGTCCACAGAGAGGCTTTGGGGCTCCTGGGTCAGCTGCGTGCTGAGGCTGGCCTCCTCTAGGTCCCGGTCCTCCTCCTCATCGCCACCATCTCTCCCCTCAATGAGGATGACTCCAGCCTGGAGTCTATAACTTGGCGGTGGGCTGGGGGGAAGGGCTGTCCCACCCCCAGGATGTGGTCGAGCTCCTTACAATAAGGGCAGCTGTTGGGCTCTGCCCCTGATCGGTAGCTGCCCTTCTTGGCCCTGGCATAAGCCTGGCAGAACTCTTTCACCTTTATCTGCACCTGTTCATTGGTGGGTATGTGGCCTCTGGATGCCAGGCTGTCGGCCATCCAGCCATACATGTCCACCTTCCTGTGTATGGTGCAGAGATCCTGGAGGTTTTTCTCATCCCCCCAAACTTCAATAAGGCCAAGGGCCTCTGCACCAGACCAGGAAGGCATACATCACTTGCGGCCACTGGCAGGCTCCTGGGAGCTGTCTGAATGCTTCCTGGGAGCAGTGGAGGGCTGGGTGGCTGTGTCAGAGTGGCTCATTTTGGGCCTAAATGTAGTCAGGGATAACTACAGGGTGGCTCAGGGCTGTTAGGCCTGCTGCGAGCCACAAACCCTGTTTGCACAGTCTGCAGCTTTGAGGCCTCTAGAGGAGATGGGGGGAGGAGGGAATAGAGTTTTCCTCTGTGTGTAGACAGAGCGGCCAGCAGGGCACTCTGGGAAGGGCTGCAGCCCCCTATTTCAAAATATCCCCTATTCCCTGTCTACACAGCCCCTATTCTGAAATAATGATTTTGGAATAGGCGCTATTCCTCGTAGAATAAGGTTGACAGAACTCGAAACAAGGCGGCTGTTATTTCAAAATTATTTCAAAATAGCGGTTTTGCTGTGTAGACGCTCGCAAAGTTATTTCGGAATAGCGGCCATTATTCCGAAATAATTTTGCTGTGTAGACACACCCTAAGTGTCCCTTATGCAGTGCCTCTGTGCATCCCAACTGAGGACTTAATCAAAAATGTTCTTGTGGGCTCTAGGACCAGCTGCTCCAAAAAGTAGTAATGTATGGCATCAAAAAGCTGTATCTCTGTATCCCATCCTGTTACTCAGGCAACATGGGGAGAGATGAAATCCCCCATTATTAGAGTTTTCTATTTTTATAGGCTTTCCTGTCTCACAAAGCATTTCAAAGTCACCATCACCTCTTGTCAGGTGGTTGGTAGTGTATCCCTACTATTTAATACTTATCATTCAAGCATGGGATTTCTATCCATGGAGATTCTTTAGTACACTTTCATTCATTTAAAATTTGTACTCTGTTTCACTGTTTCTTCACAGATAGTTTCACTCCCCCACAAGCACAACCTACTCTGTTCCTATATATGTTATAGCCTGGTATTAACTGTGCCCCATTGATTACTATCGTTCCACCAAATTTCCACAAGACCTATTATATCAATATCCTCATTTAATGCCAGACACTCAAGTTCACCCATCTTAGTAGTTACACTTCTAGCATGTCTATACAACCCCTTATAAAACTGCATCACTCATTAGCTGTCTACCACTAGGTGATGTAATTGAATGGGACTCTATTTCAGTTGACTGTTTCTCTTCAGTTCCTTTACCAACTTCCATCCTCTCCTCCTTAATAAGATATAGAAAATGGCTGTTAATAAAACTCCCATTTAGGGATGTCTCTGGGTGAACTGTGTGCTTTCTTCCCAGCCCTTAAAAACTTGTCTACCATTGAACACCAGCAATCTGGCTCCATTTGGTTTAGGTGGAGCCCATCCTTGCTGTAGAGGCACTTCTTTTCCCCGAAATTTCCTCAATTCCTAATAATCACAAATCCCTCCACCCTACATGTCATGTTATTGGGTTTTAATGTGTGGGTGTTTGCCCCAAATTCAGTGCAAAGCGGGCCATGTGAAGTACCCAACAAAAGCTTATGCTGTGCTGACTCTGTGAATATTATGAATTATGGGTTTTGTATTGATATTTTACATGTTTTTTGTCTGGAAGGGGCAGTTGCTTGATACTACATGGACAGTGTTACCAACCGACACCGGAGGAGCACATAAGGGCCCCTTGCCTGAGAAAGACATACCTGGGGACTACGTGGCTCCTTGCCTTAAAAGGACAGAAATTGGTTTGACAGTCACCAGCACCCAGTGGAAGAATGGGGTTTCCCTCCACATGGGAAGATTATAAAAGTATCCTGAGGGAGCCTCCATCTTGTCTTCATTCCTGCCCTCCACTCCAGAAGTACCACAGGTAAAGACAGAGGGCCCAGAAGGATCTGTGGACCCTACATAGGAGGTACACCAGAGACTTTTAAACCAGCAGTTGTTACATCTCTGCTAAGAGCCTACATCAAGAATATGGTGATTGATGTATGTACTGTATTCTCTTTAACAATCTCACTCTTAATCTTTTCCTTCTGTTATTAACGAACCTTTAGATTTTGGTTTCAAAAGGATTGGCACAGTGTGATCTTTTGGGTAAGATCCAAGGTATAAATTGATTTGGGACTGGGAGAACCTGTTCAGATTTGGCAAGATTGGTTTTTATAACTTCTCACTTGTGAAAGGTGCAGAGCTGGCTGTGCTACAGGGAATGCTGGAGAGTCTAAGGGCATTTGCTTGTGTGATTTCTTGCTGGCCAGAGTGGCAGCTGCAGTGCTCTGTGTGACTGGTTTGGTGCCTTATAGGGAAATACCCCAATCTTGGGCTGTAAGTAGCCCTGGTTCTGAGCAATTCACCCTGATTTGACCCTCTCAACGGTGCTCAGATCAACCTTGTATATAATACTCCACCACTGTCTCCTCCTGACATTGAAACCCTTCAGTTCTGCCTTTCTTACTGGCCCTGCACAGCATAATCTTGTTTTGTACTCCTAGAGTTTATAAAAGTTGTTAAGTTTGTGGAAAAGGAAAGTGCTAACAATTTTTATTCTGTTCACTGATTGGACAACTAGAATATGCCTCGTGGTTTTTGGATGGTTCATGCCCATATTGAATATTAATCAGCACGGAGCACTCATCTGTCTAAGCCCCAGCTGCTTGTGACTCTTTTGGGTATGTCCGGATAATGAGGACATTTGGTGTTGGAATTCCACATTTCAGTTTGCACCTTCAGTCTCCCTGTGAAACCCAGGGCAAAACTTGACTCCTTACATAAGTATTTTCCTGTACTATTGAATGATATTTATGCATTAACCTTCAAAGATTTTTACAATTATGGACAAGAGCACTTTAAATACTAGTGAGTGATCTGTTCTAACTTTGTTAATGATGTTGCTAATTACATAGTTAATCATGTCATCTTGAAAACTGAAAGTGACAACAAACCATAGCTTCTCTTTTCATCATTTTGAATCACAGATCTTTTCAGTTCCACAATAGGAATGGGATTGATGTAAAAAAAAATCAAATATAGAAGAAATTATAATTTTTTAGACAAAAGGTTTGCATTGCATGAGGTAGTTCTGAGATGTAGGCATGACTGAAATCTATAAGATTGGGCCTGTTTCCTGTACGTTTTATCAAAAATTCATGAGCAAATTCTATCACCTTGGTGATCTACAATACAAAGGAAGAGATGTACATGACATTGAGTTAAATACAGCACATTGCAGACTAAACAGAGCTCAGCTACAGAATTGGAAAATGCTTTTCTCCCCATTCCAAATCTTCTCTGTCATACGATAGTAGTCCCTGCATTCTGGGAGAATGGGAATTATCTGATGGCTTCCGAGGACTATGACACAAAACTTACAGTCTAGCACCTTGTTACTACAGACCAGAACTCAAACAAAAAAAAATCTGTTTGTTATTGCATTATAAGTCTTTTTTCCCTTAATATTTTGCATTACACTGCAAATGCACTAGACCTAACTCTTTAATGTAATTTTTGCCACAAGTGAAATTAACTTTCTATGGGAACATCTACACAGCAGGGCTAAAGCCAAAATAAGCTACACAACTTGAGCTACATTAATTGCATAGCTTAAGTCAAAATAGCTTATTTTGGCTTTTGGCGCTGTCCACACAACAAGGAAGTCCAAGAAAGAGCACTCTTCCTCTGACTTCCCTTATTCCTCATAAAATGAGGGTTACAGGAGTTGAAGCAAGAAGTCCTCCAGCTCAACATTATTTTGACATTACAGGCAGTCCCCGACTTACGCGGATCCGCACTTACGAACGGGGCTTTCTCGCCCCGGAGCTCACAGGCAGCGGTCAGCCACCTCGAGCTCCGGGGCGAGAAAAGCTGCTCCGGGTGCCCCTGGTCTGCTGGGGACCGTCTCCAGCAGACCAGGGGCATTGGGAGCAAACCCGCAGCAGCGGCGGGTTCCCGCACTTCTGAGGCTTTGCCAGAGCAAAGCCTCAGAAGCGCGGGAACCCGCCGCTGCTGCGGGTTTGCTCGCGGTGCCTCTGGTCTGCTGGAGACCGTCTCCAGCAGACCAGGGGCACCGCGAGCAAAGCGGTCCGGCCAGAGCAGCGCCTCAGAGGCGAGGCACCCCCCGCTGCCGCTTTGCTCCCTGTGTCCCTGGTCTGCTGGGGGGGGGGCGCAGCTAGTGTGCCCTCCCCAGCATACCAGGCTTTTGTTGTGGACCCTGGGGCAGAGCAGCTGGGGCGCTGCCGGTTGGTCCCGCAGCGCCACTCTGGGCACTACTGGACCAACCCGGCAGCACCCCAACTGCTCTGCCCCAGATGTCCCCAAATCAGCCGTTGCTGAAACTGACCAGCGCTGACTACAGGAAGCCCGAGGCACAGTGGCTCTGCCCCGGGCTTCCTGGAATCAGCTGCTGATCAGTATCAGCAGCAGCTGACTTGGGGTTCTTAAGTTGAATCTGTATGTAAGTCAGACTGGCGGTCAGTTTCAGCAGTGGCAAACCTACAGTTCCTATCTTGTACGTAACCCGGGGACAGCGTGTATGTCAAAATAACTCCTTATAGTGTAGATGCAGACTATGTTATTTTGGAATAATATCAGGGTCATGATCATGAGGGTTAGCCACCAGCCTGGGGACTAAGAGGTTAACTATACCTAACTCAGGTAGAGTTAGCCAGTAGGAATCTCAAACTAGGACAAAGGAATTTCAAGGTTGCTGGGCGCCAGGGGGCGGGGCCGTTCGCCCGCCGAGCGCCAGGGGGCGGGGACACTTGCGCCCCGGGAGCGGCCCCCGGGGCCGGCGCTCCCCCCGCCCATGCGCCGCGCATGCCCGGGGCTGGCGCTCCCCCCGCCCATGCGCCCGGTGCCAGGCCAGCCCCGAGCACCTGGCGGGCGCATGGAAATGCCCCTGCGGGCGCCATGGCACCCGTGGGCACCGTGTTGGGGACCACGGCTCTAACAAAATACTCTTCATAGTCTGTAAGTAGGATAAAGTTTAGATAAATCCATTAGGTTTTATTATTTTATGGTTTGGGAAATGGGATCTGCTGTCTGTGCATTTAAAAATGGGTTTTGCTCTCCTTTGTACTAAGTTTCTGGCCCATGGTAAATTTCTCCTCCAGGAGTATATTATTTTGTTACTCTTCCATCTAGTCATTATACTTGCAACAGGAATATCATGGTGATAATAAAAGTTCTCTTTTCTTTTTATTTACTTGGTATTGGTTAATTTGTGTGTCCTGGTTTGTACTTCAGGGGTGAGATTTCCCAAGCAGTCTCTGCCTGGTTGCTTTATTAATATTTGGGTGGTGGCAGCAGAGATATTTATCCCCAAAATCTAAGTTGTTAAGATTTTTTTGGGGGGGAGGGGAGGAGTTTTATACCAAAGCCTGGTAGATAAGGTTTTGGGGTACTTTTTCTGGCTCCCACTCCTGCATTTATTGTGCCAGAGTGAGGAAGGAGCCATGACAAGCTATTCTGAAATAACACTGCTGTGTAGACACTCATATATATGTGCTGCTGCAGTGATAGGAATTAGAGCTGTGCCTATAAATAAAAGTAGAAGAGTGCATATTATTGATGTTTCATTGCCCAGAAAGGGTTTAAAATTCTCTGTGAAAATATATAAATACTTCATCGCTTTCTTCTAAACTGGAGGGTTAGCTCAGTGGTTTGATCATTGGCCTACTAAACCAAGGGTTGAGTTCAGTCCTTCAGAGGGCCTTTTAGGGATCTGGGACAAATCTGTCAGGGATGGTACTTGTCCTGCTCTGAGGGGACCTCTCAAGGTCCCTTCCAGTTTTCCTTATGTAAAATGCCTATTTGGCAAACAAATAGAAGTCCAAAGAACTGCTATCTTTAGTAGGTATTCTTTGATATTTCACGTTTATCAAAAGAGTCATATCAAAACCCCATTTTATCACAAGAGGGCTGAAACTTGACTCCGTACAATGTAATGAAACTAAACAATGCTCAGAAAGTCATAAGTGACACTGAATTTCTACCCAGCAAAACATAAAACATCATACACGAGTGACATTTTACACCCTGGTGCCGATAAAAAATGCAGTTTTATTGCAAGCAGCAAGGCCCCTTTCCCAGGATTTTCAGCCCAGACAGTTGCTGTGAAAAAGATTAATATAAAATAAGGAAAAACATGCCACAGCTGTGGGCTCAGAGCTAAACAGCCAACCTGGTTAAAAATTGAATAAAAAACATTTTGTAAAGGAGAGAGGCTTCTCATGCCTTTTCCTTATCGTTCTTCTGCCATTCCCTAAATTGCAGGGGCAGGGCAAATGCCAGGAAGCTGCCAAAGTCACTGTTGGTTCTATTCAAAAGCAGATCCTCCCACTAAGGAAGGCTGTCATTGGTCAGTACCCAGCTCCTCTTTATAGTTGTCCTAGAAAGACTTCCATTGTATAAAAAGTTAATGCAAACAGGGTTGATTAGGGGCCAGCTGTTTCAAATATATCAAAATCTGTTCTGTGACAAAACACAGTATGTGGCATGCTGTATGATAAGCAGAACAAACGTTTACTTAGGAAGGAAATGCTATGGACGGCAATGGTACCTCAGGATTTGCTCAAATACAGAAGAATCAAGATGAGAGACACCAAAATGAAAGTTACGCACCTGGAGTAGTGTGCAAACTGCTGATATGCTATTACTCCCTCCACCATCTGTTCATGAGGTTTGAAGTTCTTCATGAGAGGCAAAACAAAACAGAGGAATCTTGATTCTATACAAAATACTATTTGCTTGTGCCTGGGTTGTCTAAGGAGAAGCGCTAGAAGTACAGAAGACAGATCAAACTCCTCCTAGCCACAGCATGCAATAATTAGAAATAAACATGAACAGTGAGCTTCAGCCATCATGATCCAGCCTTAGCAATGCCTGGTAGCAGAAAACTGAGGCATTTACAAAAAGCCTGAGCTTTTTACATTTAATGATAATTAAAACCAGCAATAGTATAGTCCTTCAGCCTTCCACGTACGTGAATGCCTACGGACAAATAATTTAGACAGTGTTTGAAGAAATGAGTCAGCTGTCCCATATATAGGCTTAGGAAGGTCCCTTTTAATAGCAATAATCCAGGCTTTAAGCTCTGTGAGCAAAAGGAATGGTGACTGTTGGTCTCTGAATAAACCAGTTTCTTGTTCCACAGCAGAGACATTACAAAACCCTCCAGAGCCTCTGCAGGAATTCACACTTTCTGTTTTACCATAAATCAAGGCTCTAAGGTTAGTTCATATTATGAAACATGGCATAAAACTCGGGCTTTAATTTTTCATATTTCTACTGTACATTAACAAAAGCACCTATTTAATTTTGATAACTATGTAAATATATTCAAATAAAATGTAAATGGTGTGATAATTATGTGCTGAATGTCCCAATTTTATAAAGATGATAATCAATGCAATTCCTTTCAGATAATGGCTTATGCAGATACAGCATGAACTAAGTGAGTTTTTAAATATCATTGTTAACCCATTGCTTATTTGAACAAAAGTAAAAATCAATCCTGCCTAATGCGCAGAGTGCCCAATGTAAGGAGTTAGCTGTGTATTCAAGCTATAGCAAATAAAAGACGCATGGATGGCTAATGTTCTTTAACGCTATATGGATATATCAGGTAAGTTAGTAACTTACCTGATATATCCACAGCAGAGAGAAAGAGGATTGCTTATTTCAAGAAATTGTGAGCTTTTATTTCAATTATTGAACTGTCAATGTAGGAGTCAGACATAAAACTAGATTGTATGTATTGTTCACCGCACAATGAAATTATTTCCAATTAACTTTCAGGGGATATCTGGTTTCACAAATGTGGTTTGAAATTAACTACTTTCTCTGAATACTGTTTATATTTTATACACTTTCTGGCATTTCAGTTTAATGTGCAGATGGACAGGAATTGCAGATATTGCATAGTGATCTCAGTGATTTTTAGTACTCCTAATAATATCTTCCTCAAAGCCCAACTTACCTGATAATACACATAAGTATCTTATCTTCATTAGCATTTATGGGACATCATTATGCTTCTGAAGATATTAGACTTCTGATTTTCACCAGCACTTCTGTTTGTGGTGACTTCTAAAATCAGGGTAAAGGTGATCAACATGTAGTTGCTTCATTTTGTTTAAAGGAGTTAAAATGAGTATAGAAGATGCTGGTAGTATACAGGTGCTATTTATTTTTGTAATGTTTTCTTTTACTTACTCTGAGTGCAGAAGATGAGGGCCTGCAAGAGACCTTAAAAGCTTTGCCTCTTCAGGTACTGATGACAAAAACTTCCCAGAGTCACAGATTCCCTGGCTCTGAGAAATAAACAAATAAGATGCCACCATCAAGTGCTTTTTTATCCCTAAAACCAAGGGTGAACACTTGAAACCACCTCCAGGAGTACCCCCATGCCCTTTTGCCCCAAAAAAGCTTGAAAAAAGAAAAGAGAAAAATAAGCTGCAGTCTCTAGTATCTGACCCCTCAGTCAGAAGCATGCAGATACACAAAGACAGATAGGACACCAGAATCAAATCATCACCTTACAAAAAGTGATTTTTATTATAAGACAATAGACAAACTTGATAAAGCATACTTGGTTGCTAAATGTTACAGAACAACTAAGGAAAACAAATTAAAACATAGAGAAAAAAAAATCTCTGGGCACAATGAGAGGTACTAAATGGGGAGGGGAGGTATAGATACATGCAGAGAAGTTCAAACCAAACCACAAAATAAAGAAAAATTACCCTGAAGCTGATTAAATTCACTTTTCTTTCCCTTTTACTTACTTCCAGTCTCCTCTTTGTTCAGTCCACTTCCATGCTCTGAATTCCTTGGAGACATGGTAATCCTGCCTGAGTTTAAATCATTCTGTATCTCTCAACTCCTGGTTTATCTCTCCCACACAAAGAAAGCAGGCAAGGAATCTTATACAATCCAAATTTCAGCCCTCTATCTCGATTGGTTCTTCCAACCCCCTGGCCAACACCTTTGCGAGCTACCTGAGTTTAAACCCGTAGTCACTGAGTGCTGGTCAGCACTCTTCCTGTCCATTACAGCAAGTATGTTCACTTTTCTGTTATTAGAACACAGTATCTCTCACAAATTTTTGTTGTATTTTCTAATCCCACAAAATGTCTAAATCGCATACATGTGTAATCACACTGAACAATATGAAAGTGAAAGACTGCAATTTTCCTTTGTGCTGTTGTACTCCTGGATAAATGAGGATAAAATAAATCAAATGCATTTAATTTGCATGGTCAATTAGACAAATTAAGCTTGTAGATTAGTAATTATTAATTTTTATTGGCAGTGGAGTACAGTAGACATATCTACAGGACTGTCTGTAGGTCTTACATAAGCAGATATTTATACAGCCAAAACTAAGTTATGAACACATCAGAAATGGAGGTTGTTCATAATTCTGAAATATTTATAACTAAGGGGCTGGGCACTATGCATATATGGTGGTGTTTGGTGTGCAGCATATACCGTGTCAAATAGAAAAACAGTGAGACCCAAATCCTCAAGGGTGGTGCCTAACTCCCATTGAAATCTATGAGAATTAGTCCCTTAAGGCACTTTTGAGGATTTGGGCCTGATTTACATATAACTGACCAACTAAAATTATTATAACCAATTGAACTCAGTCCTACAGTTTGAGGAATAATTTTAAATCTTCAAACAAAAGAAAACTAGGAAAAAGTCAGGACATTTGAGAAGAAATTGTTGAAATTATTTTAGTATTAAGTAGTCGTTACATTTAATGGGGAGAGTTTATTCATTTCTCTGGATTAAAAAGAATTTGATTATTTTCTTGCATTATCTGTTCAATAAAACAATGGTTGTTAATCCCACTGCATGCCCCTGAACTCTTTAAAAGTACATAGTGAAAATAGACGCATAGGACCAATTTACAGCAGTGAGTTAAGGGGCTCTTACTGAGTTTGAGGCGAAACAGGGTAGGTAAGGGCTACCCTGTGGAATAGATACTTTGTTACTCCTAAATGCATGTTAAGGACCAGTGTGCTTGTTCTCTACCTGATGAGACAAAACACAATTCTTATCCTGAAAAGAGCCTAATCCTACTTCCAGGAAAATAATTGGGAGCCAGATTAGGCCTTTAAAGAAGAGTTTCTGGTTTATCTATCCTATCTTCCAAACTCCTAGCTACATGGATAGGACACTGAATAGACTCTAAACTCTGTTCCTAGTTTTGTCATTGGGTAGCAGAGTGACCTTCAGTAAGTGTGACCCTCTGTGCCTCAGTTTCCTCATCTTTAAAACAGAGCTCATGGGCTTAATCTGCAGCAATGAAGATGTAGGTTATTTATTAGTAAAACCTTTCTATAGGCTTCTGCCTAAGGTTGGGTAACCCCCTTCCCTGGAGGTTTTTAAGAACACTTTGGATAAAAACCTGTCAAAGAAGGTCTAGGTTTTAGTTGGACCTGCCTCAATGCAGTGGGCTGAACTTGATGGCATCTCACGGCCCAATAGTTCTATGATTCTATATTATTCATAAGAAAAATCCCGCTAACTGCTTGTATGCATCAGGATTATTTATATGAATAAAGGGTCTGTGCTCCACTGCTATTGCCTATTGTATTCATAGTGTTCTTTACAGTGAAGTTTCTCACGTTGAAGATTCAAAACACAGAACTCTCGGTTTCAGTGCAATATTGCCACATGTTCAAGGCTATGGTTCTTAACGCAATACACAGTATGCTGAACAGTATGAATTCCCTTAATAGAACCCTGCTGCTGAGAAAAGAAAGAACAGAAAGCTAACAATATTGATACAGTAACATAAGATTGTAATTTTCCAGACATAAATGTTACTTCCACTGTGAGCATATCTTTACCCTATACATGTCACTGTGATGACCTTTAGAAAATGATTTTGTTTTCTCTGAGCATCAACAATGACTCTTTTCCCTTTGCAGAACTAGTAGATAAAAATACCACTAGGTTATATATATTAGTGCACCTTTAAATTTCCTCCATTATCATTTCTCTTTTTCCTTTGAATCTTTGTCTCTTTATTTTTAATTTTTTTCTATATCCTATCCTTTTTTCTTCAGTTTCAGACACTTTTCTTTTAATTGCTCTTTTCAGAGAGATAAATTTTTAGTGTGATGCACAGGGAATTAACTCCCAGTTCCCAGATCACAATAATGTTCACAGAAGCCATGTGTCTAAATCCCAGTGCACTATGTTGAAACACTACCTGATGCGGCTCATGTTTTCTTTCATCGTGTACTTTTTCAGTTTTGTTTGTTCTTCTTTTTTAATCTCCCACATGTCCCATTTTATTTTCCTTTTCTTCTTATTTCTCACCCATCCCTTTTAACTGCATCAAAGTCAACTAGTCCAAATCCATAATATCAGCTGTCATTGGGCTGGCTCTTTAAGAGAGTCACATGACCAGCCTACATGTGAGAGGCTTCAGTGAAGGGAGTGAGCAAAGGCAGGTCCACTTGGGGATAGTTAACTGCCTAAGTAATTGGAAGGCAGTTAATTAAGTGAGGAGCACCTGGGCCTAATAAGAAGCTTAAGAGAAAAGGAGCTTCTGAGGGATAGGAAAACCCCAGAGGAAGAGGAACTTCTGTGGAGCTTGAACTAGATACAAGATCGCCAGACAGAGATGCTGAGTAAGTGGGGAACAGGTGGTAGAGCTTTCCAGACAGCAGAGAAGCTTGACATTTTACAGCAGAAGGAGCTGCTGGTGCAATCTACTGAATTCTGTTTACAGGACTTCTAAATGTCATATGGGCTCTGAGGCAAGAGCCTCTAAACATCTGAAGAAGTGCTTTTTTTCAGGGCCCTTTCTTTAAAGGAGGCATACTGCCGTTAAGTAGTGTTTGGCTTCTTAATTGGGCTGTTTGAGGGTCCTCACTGTCAGCTTCAATTAGGAGGGGAAACTGAGGCAGGCTAGAGCAGAGCCATGTTCAACCACAAGGAGGTTTTTGAGAGGCAGTGGTGCCCCCATCCAAATCAACACCCTGTTTCACAAACGGGTGTAGATTGTTAGGATTGCCCTCTGCTGAATATGGGACATCTGAAAAAATTACTTCTATTCAAGAGAGTTCAATAGCAATCAGTCTGGGTGGGGTTGCGACTTCTTTGGTGGATAGGGACACAATTCAAAATGACCTTAGCAAGTTAGAGAAATGGTCAGAGGTAAACAGGATGAGGTTTAATAAAGAGAAATGCAAAGTGCTCCACTTAGGAAGGAACAATCAGTTCCATACATACAAGATGGGAAGCGACTGTCTAGGAAGGAGCATGGCGGAAAGGGATCTAGGGGTCATAGTGGACCACAAGTTGAATATGAGTCAACAGTGTGACGCTGTTGCAAAAAAAGCAAATATGATTCTAGGTTGTATCAACAGGTGTGTTGTAAGCAAAACTCATGAAGTCATTCTGCCGCTCTACTCTGCACTAGTTAGGCCTCAGCTGGAGTACTGTGTCCAGTTCTGGGAGCCACATTTCAAGAAAGATGTGGAGAAATTGGAAAGGGTACAGAGAAGAGCCACAAGAATGATTAAAGGTTTAGAGAACATGACCTATGAAGCCAGGCTTCATAAACAGGGCTTGTTTAGTTTGGAAAAAAGAAGATTAAGGGGGGACATGATAGCGGTTTTCAAATATCTAAAAGGGTGTCACAAGGAGGAAGGAGAAAATTTGTTCCTTTTGGTTTCTGAGGACAGGACAAGGAGTAATGGGCTTAAAGTGCAGCAGGGGAGGTTTAGATTGGACATTAGGAAAAAATTCCTAACTGTTAGGGTGGTCAAATATTGGAATAAATTGCCAAGGGAGGTGGTGGAATCTCCCTCTCTGGAGATATTTAAGAACAGGTTAGATAGACATCTGTCAGGGATGGTGTAGACGGACTTGGTCCTGCCTTGAGGGCGGGGGGCTGGACTCTATGACCTCTTGAGGTCCCTTCCAGTCCTATGATTCTATGATTCAGTCAGAACTGTTGTACAAACATTCAAATTAAAGTCAGGTTGGCTGCGCCTATGTTAAAAAGAAATACTGCATAGTTAGATTCTTTTTATTTACGTGCCTATCTTTAGGGCTAACATGGGGAGAGGTGAAACACACACCCCCAGGCACCTCTTTTATATGAGGGGTGTGGATGATTGACTGACTCGACCCTCCCTGCCTGTCACTCTTCACCCTCCATGCCTGGCTGAGATGGACTTTCCTCTCCTGGTATCTGGAGCTATGACTTCCCAAAACAACACGTGTGTGGGGGGGGGGGGGAGGTGGAAGATTAAATGTCCTCTCCAAATGTCTGCCAGGTTTCAAACCAGAATGGCCAGCAGCAGCCTTTTAGTAATGTGCAGGAAGAGAGGTAGCAGCTTACAGCCACAGGGAAGGAGGAGAGGAGGAAGGAATGATCTACCATACATCTTTGCAGAGGTCATCCCTCCCTTTCTGCACAGTGTCAAAAGACAGATAACACCTCTAGGCTGCTGCTGGCCACCATCAAAATCCAGTTGTCCCGTAGTTAGAGAGTGGGCAGGAAGGGGTTAAGCTCTAAGGATGTACTGTGCTGAGCACTCCAACAAGGGGCTGATTCTCTGCACAGCCTGGGAGTGAGATGTATCCTGCCAGAGGAAATATAAAGAAGCAGCTGAGCTGGGATTGTGGGGTGAAGGGACAAAGCAGGGAAGGAAAAATTAGAGGGGGAGCATGTAAAGGGCCAATGAGTGAACAGCAGAGGCAACATCTAACTGGCATCTTCCTGTATTCACCTGTATTCACCAGCCACTGCAACTCGTGGTGCCCAGCTAGTGCTGGCCAGAAACAGGATGGGGCTCTGCTGGATGGGAGCTAGCACCCAGTGGGAGCTGTACTGATGGGCCAGCAGGAGAAGCGGCTGGCCCTGCATGCACCTACTTTCCCTGATAGTAGATTTGCATCCCCATCCCCATTGTCCGCTACTGGATCCACTTCTGACTGGTGGGCAGAGTTCCAGGCTATGTCTACACTACGATGAACCATCGAAAAAAGGCAAGCAAATTGTGCTCTGCAATTTGCGTACCTTTTTCTGATAGTTTTTTCTGAAGAGGCTTTTCCAAAATTTGGCCCATCTACACTGGGCCAAACTTCAGAAAAGCTTCCTCTTTCGGAAGAGCCCTTCTTCCTCATGGGAGGAAGAAGACAGGGCTTTGGAAAGAGTGTGTCTGCTCTTCTGGGGGGAAAAAAAGGGGGGGGGGGAGAGCAGACATGTTCCCTGGATGCGGTGGATTTTTTCTGGGATACCTCTGGTACCCCAGAACAAATACATAGTGTAGACATAGCCCCAGGCAACACAGAACCCACT
The DNA here is from genome assembly GCF_049634645.1 of Pelodiscus sinensis. Taxonomy (NCBI): domain Eukaryota; kingdom Metazoa; phylum Chordata; order Testudines; family Trionychidae; genus Pelodiscus; species Pelodiscus sinensis. The sequence goes on from NC_134712.1 coordinate 83,155,464, forward strand.
GGTACTGATGGTGGGAGACAGAAAATACAGGACAATTTGCCCATTTTTAAAAAAAAGTTGGGACACCTGCAAGAGAGCTTAAAAACAGGACTGTACCTATAAAAACAAGGACTTCTTCAACACTCTTGTCTTGAAAGACCCAACTGTGTAAATATGTAATTGGGAGCATCTTAAAAAGCTGTTTTTAAAATTTACCTAATACAGTGTAATTATATATTAAGAGCAGTCAGGGGTTCCTATACATGTAGATTACATGGCTGCCATTTACACACCATAAAGCCATATAGTGAAAGTCCTCAGGATGATATTTCAACTGAAATTAGCTTATCTGGACTGGGAACTACATTTCTAAAGGAAATAACTGATTTAGGCCAAAATTAGCAGTTTCGTATGTCTCAAATCTTTGTGTGAAAACTAAGATACCTTAAATGAACATGAATTTGTTTAATAAGTGTGCAGGACTTTCTGTAAATCTGGCCCCATAAAGTGTCTCATGTTTGGGGACCCAAGAATGGAAACACCTAAAATCACAGATTACTTTTTAAAACACTTCTAAAAATATTGGCCATTATTTCTGTACACCATGTACTTATAGGCAATCACTATATTGTTTTCTCACATCAACCTTTGCCAAAAACCAGACTCTAAAACTGAACACCTTTTATATACAGTGACTTCATTTAACAGCCAACCTTTCTAATTATTTTCAAAAATAGACCTATTATGAACAAGTAAAATGCCATAACTGTTAGACAAACCTATTGTAAAATATTCTTTCTGTCTCAGTATATTTGGTGATGGCAGTTTTCAATGAGTTTGGTGCATGAGTCTGTAGTTGATAATGGCAATTTTACTTGAACAGTTGGATCAGTGGTGTAAAGGGAGTTCCTCCATCTTCCAAGTTGGGCCACATTTCTTACTAACACAAAAGCCATTTATTTCTCTGGAAATACCACGTATACATCCTTGAGAATGGAGAACTAGCTTTCTCTCAAATTCCTGATGCAGTGTGTTCACATCAGAAACTGTTAAGGCATCCTAATGTGATGTGATAGTCACATTGCACTGGGGATTGATCCAGAGAACATTTACATGGTCTCCACTGACAGGCTACATCTAGACTGTAGCTCTTTTCTAGGATACCTCTGGTGCATTCAAGGAACACATCTGCTTTTCTGAATTTTTTTTTTTTTGGAAAAGTAGATGTGTTCTTTTGCCATCCCTGTGCAAGGAAGAAGGGATGTGTAGAAAGAGGAGGTTTTGCCAAAATTTGGCGCCATGTAGATGCACCAAATTTCAGAAAAGCTTCTTTTGAAAGAAAAGTGGAAAAAGGTATGCAAATTGCATTTCACAATTTGCATATCTTTTTCCAACTTTTCTTTGTGGTATAGACATAGCCACAGAGTATTAAGTATTCTGATAGTTTGGTTCAGTCTCCCTGGTATGTACTACTTGGCCTATTATATATTCTTCTGTTTTTACAAGAGATTTCCATTTTTTGTAAAGTCTGGGTGGAATATTTTTGTGGAACAGGAATTTCCAGGACAAAAAAATATGTACTTCTTTTATATTCTCTGGCAATGCTTGTATTGATAGCTGCTTTCAAGATGTAGTCATATTTGTATTTTAATGTAGCCTTTGTAATTCTGAGAGAGCAATAAAATAGCATGTTAAAGCCTATTGTGCCATCAACTTTGAAACAATTTGAAATCACATTGAAATTATAGGGAGTCCTATTCAAAAACCCAATTGCACAGTCTTATTATACTTGCTAAGGGCCAGGTTTGTTTCTTCAATGGGATTGTTCTCTCCTGGTACAGAGGCAAAGAACAGAAATTGGCCCATCTTTTGGAAATACAATTCTTAGCTACACAGCTCCATTTAATAGTCAAATTAAATGGTTTTGGATGAAGTTGTCAATGCACTCACTTTTTGTATCATTCATCAGTACACTGGGTACTGATGAATGATACAAAAAGTGTGTATGTGGGCGGAGAGAGACTGCGGATGGGGCTAGAGCAAAAGAGAATTCCTAGAAATGTTGTTTTCTTGTAACGAGGTAGTGAAGGGTTGACAGTCTGAAAACAGCAGTTGTGATTCAGTTTACATGGAACTTCCAACCCCGCACTGGTCGGAGAGGGGTTAACCAGGCCTGCTGGGCTGAGAAGGCCCCTCCCTCACAGCCCTGCTGGACATGCTCCAACTGCAGACCCAGTATAAAGGCCAGTGGAGCAGCTCAGTTGGGACTGACCACTGGAGGGGAAGGAGCTTCTGCCAGACCACAGGAGTAACCGTTCTCGCTGGACCAGCTGTAGCTGCTGCACCAGCCACGGCCACCTCCGCAGCCACCATGCAAGCCGCAGCTGCTACCGCTGCACCAGTCACAGCCAGTCACGCAGTTGCCGCCGATGCAGCAGCATTAGGTGCGGACTACACAGGCCAGTGGACAGTATAGGAAGCAGCCCAGGGCAGGGAGCAGAAGGCATCCTGGCAGATTTGGTGTGCTTTGGGGCGAATTCCCCGCTGAGCCAGTGGTGGGAACTGGGCTGGGGTCCGGTGGAGAGGGAGGGCCCGGGCTCCCTTACCCCCAGAGGGGGAAGCCAGTCTAGTGCACTAAAGATAAAGTTCATATTTACCCCCACAGCCGGGAGCACTAAAGACTCGGCTGCTGGGCCATACTCACTCTGCAGACTGGGCCGATAAAGACTCAGCCACTGGGCCATATTTACCCCATAGATGGGGGCGCTATAGACTCAGCCACTGGGCCATATTTTCCCCATAGATGAGGGCACTATAGACACGGTCATTGGGCCTTACTTGCCCCACAGACGGGGGCGCTATAGACTCGGCCACTGGGCCGTACTACCCCGCTGACTGGGGTGTGGTAGATTAGGCCGCAAGCCGCAACGCCCAGTTTATAGAGACTTTTGCTAGGGCTAGACTATGGGGTGAGCAGCCATGCTTGAGTCCCCAGAGGGGGGGATGGACTACCCACCCCATGACAGTTCCTAATTTAGTAGACCAACTACCTCTACTCAGCAAGATGCTTGTATGTATCTCAAGTGGATATGTGGCTCCTGGAAGTTGGGAATATGCTGCTATTGTCATTTTACACCCCAGAAACTGAAGTACAGAAAGAGTAAGGGCTAGATTTTTAAAAAAATAGAAGGTATCTAAATATGTTTTAAAAGTTTGTTGTGGAGCAGGGAATTATACCCAGGAATCCAGAGTCCCAAACAGTTTAGGGCACTTCTCTTTCACAAAAGTTTAGGATTAGAAGAGCCTTAGGAGGTCATCTGGTCCAATGCTTGTGTTGATAGATGCTTTCAAGAGGTAGTTACATTTGTTTTCTAATGTAGCTCTTGTAAGCAGGACCAAATCCCAACTAAATCACTCTAGCCAGGGCTTTGACAAGCCTGGACCTAAAAAAAACAAAAAACAAAAAAAAACCTATAAGGATGGAAATTTCACCACATCCCTAGAGAATCCAGTGCTTTACCAACTTCCTAGTGAAGTAGTTTTTCCTAATATCCAACCTAGACCTCCCCCACTGTGGCTTGAGATCATTGCTTCTTGTTCTGTCATCTGTCACCACTGAGAACAGCCTCTCTCTCTCTCCTCTTTGGACCTTCTCTCCCCCCCCCCCTCCCCTCCACTTTCAGGTAGTTGAAAGCTGTTATCAACCACCACCCCCCCTCGCTCTTCTCTTCTGAAGAGTAAATAAGCTCAATTTCTTTAGTTTCTCCTCAAGAGCATGTGCTCCAATCCCCTAATCATGTTTGTTTGCCCTCTGCTAGATTTTCTCTAATTCCTCCACATCCTTTCTGTAGTGGGAAGCCCAAAACTGAACCTAAAACTCCAGATGTGGCCTCACCATTGCCAAATAGAGGGGAATAATCACTTCCCACAATCTGCTTGCAGTGCTCCTACTAATGCATCCCAATATGTCGATAGCCTTCTTGGCTACAAGGGCACACTGACTCATATTCAGCTTCTCATCCACTCTAATCCACTTTTCTGCAGAACTTCTGCTTAGCCAATCGGTCCCCACACTGTAATAATAAAAAGGTTTCTTACATCCTAAGTGCAGGACTCTGCAGTTGTACTTGCTGAACCTCATCAGATTTCTTTTGGCCTAATCCTCCAATTTGTTTAAGTCACTTTGGACTCTATCCATACCCTCCACTGTAAATACTGCTCCTCCAAGCTTAATGTTATCTGTGAATTTGCTGAGGGTGCAATCCACCCCATCATCCAGATTGTTAATGACAATGTTTGAACAAACCATCTTTTCTCTCCATTGACTTTAATTAAACTTAAACAGGGACCTGATTATATGCTGAAGCCCTTCTATATTCATCAAAGCACTCAAGCACTTTCTTAAGTGACTTAGTGACTCAGTACCTATTACTACAACAAACACTCAATTCTACCTTACTGACTCAATACCTATTATAGCAAAAACACTCAATTCTAGCAAGGCTGGCCTTTAAGATTCTGGGAAATGAAATGTGACTAAATTAAAGTTCTTCATATGCAATCACGGGTAACTTGTCCTCCAAGGCTTTTGTTTTAATGGAAACCTTTGAGAAACTTATTGCTGGTCTTGGTTGCATTGGAAAGCAGACAGGAATATAATAGCATATTGAGAAAATCTTCATAAATGTGTAAAATATTAAATACAATTTTGACTATGACTCTAGGGCCTTATATGCTATGAAGTATCCCACAGTATACTTTTTATATAAAAATGTCTGAAAGACAACCAAAATGCACAGGATGCAAAAGACCATAAGATAAAATGTTCACAACTATCTTGACTTAGGTCCATTTTCAAAAGTTACTTATGCACTTATAAGCGTAGTTCTCACTGACTTTCAGTGAGACTTTAGTTTAAGTGCTTGAGTCACTTTTTAAAATGAGACTTAGGTTCCTAAATCACATGGCTGAAAATTCTACCTTATAACTATATCAGGCCTAATGTAGACCATTTTGGATTGCGTTTACCACTTATAAAAGCAGATGTAATGCCAATGACTTCAGTGGAATTGAATCAATTTAATTCAGCACTGAATTTAGCCCTGTGGGTCCAAATTTCTCTGTAATGGGAGGTAAGTAGCTTTATTAGAATTTTAGATGCATTAAAAAAATGTGTCCTGATATTAAAAAACTATGATTTTAAAAATATCAAATACCCTGAAAAAGTAACTCTTCTGCCTTATCAATTAACCTTATTGATTAACCTATCATGACTTTATCATCACTCTGATGTGCATGACAGGCTGTCAGATTAAACATGAATGCCATCTGGACCCTAAAGTGAATATGTACTGAAGCTATGTTGGCTCTGATTCTCAGCTGCCATACAACTGATTGGTACCACTTCACTAGTGCAAAAGGGGCATGAGGCAAGAATGCCTAGCCAAACAGGGAGTTGCAGGACCGGACCATCAGTGGAAAGACCTATGTTTACAAAGCCTTTGAAGATTTTAAGATGCTAAGGATGAGAAGGAATTGTCTAGAGTAGAGATGTTAGATAGTGGGTAACAGAATAGTCAAGTAATGAATTCTTATCAGTTACTTAACTATTCTCTATTCCCCAGGGTTGGGGCCAGCTGCCAGTGCACTCTGGCTCCACTCCTGAGGAACCCCCCTCCCATCCCAGGTGGGAGCTGGTCTGTGAGGGAAGACAGTTTCAAAAATAGCTCCCTGTGCCGACCGGCTGCCTGTCACTCTGCACTGCTGTCTCTGATATAGAGGCAGCACTACAGGGTGGCAGCAGCCCCTATCCATGGAGGTCCGAGTTCCCAGGGACAGAGGCTGCTCCACCTCCCATGGAGCAGCCTCTGTCCATGGTGAGCCTGGGCCCACTGCGGACAGAGGCTGCTCCAGCAGCAGTCCCTCTCCACAGGTGATATGAGCTCCCCAGGGACAGAGGCCAGCATCTGTTCACAGGGAGCTCAGACCTCCTACAGACAAGGGCTGCTGCTGGGGACCAAGATTTCTGGTGGTAGCAATGCAAAACAAGCTTTTGGTGCAGGGTAACTTAAGATGTTGTTTATGCACAAAGCCCCATGTGGGACTATTCAGACATAGTGTTCTACTCACATGATTCTTTTTGGATGATTGGGGGGGAGGGTGGCAAACTGCCAAGCCTCGAATCTGTTAATAGTGAGGCTTGTCAGAAGAAAATGATTTAGTTTTTTGACTTACATACCAGAGCTAGCAACTAACATGATGTGATGGGCCATGAACAATATTCAGTGGTTTTTTTTTTAACCATTAGCATCATACTTGTTTCCTAACATTTGTCATTTTTATTTCCTAAAATACCTTTGATAGCCTATATGCCCAAGGATCATGAAAATCTGTTTTATAGTAATGCCAATTTTTTGTACTGTGCCAGCAAATCACCATCTTACTACACTGAAATAAAACATGACCTGATGTAGATATGGTTATAAACTGAGCCAGTAAGGGAGAGTAGAAGCTTGTGGACTGAATAAGAAGTTTGTGAGAAAAGGGCATTTTGCACTGATGTATAGTTATGTCTTTCTACTACATTCTGTTGCGAGTGTTGACAATTTATCAGGAATAGCTAACCCAGATTTGTCCTGGTGATTAAGTTACGATGCAATTATTTATTTGCTGGAAATTAGAGGTGCAGAAAGAGAGAGAGAGTATTATTTTTCAAAATCAGTTAGTTGTCAGAAGTAATTAACTGCTCACATTCAAAAAGATAATCTTTCTTATAGACAAATGGTTTGAGCTTTTTAAATTGATTTTTTTTTTAAATAGACAAATGAATGTGTTAGAGGCAAACAGGTTATGTGCGTTTTGGAGTTACAGGAGAAAATGAATGCCCTTTCCAGATATATCATTTCTGCAAATGAATGAGATGTAACAACATCTAAACTTCTTTTCTAATAAGTTGTTTTGCTCTGACTGTACTATGCAAGATTTCAAAGTCCCAACACTTTGATTCTCTAGTGTTTGGTTTCATTTGTATATTACAGATGCTTTGAGCAACAATGGCAATGCAATCTACTGCCAGATGGGTCTTACATAGCTCCTTAAAGGTCCTCTCAACCTATAGATTTTATCCATCAGAGCTAAGCTACAACAGCATCTTCTACTCCACTCTGTTCCTGACCCACCAGGCAGAGAAGCATGCCCAAAGAAAAGGGAATGTGGCCAGGGCTTTGCGACACCTGTCTGATCCCTGGCTGCTAGATTGGCTCTTGGGGGCTCTTCCTAGATCAGTCACCACAGATAAGAGCAGTTACTCTTTTAGGCCTGGGTTTGGCTCACAATATGAAGGGGCAGGAGGTTGAAAATGCAGCTTAAATATACCTCCACCTGCTTCTGGACTTGCACCAGAATGTCTGTGGTTGTTCAGGAGAATCAGGCTTCTGTGGTTTTTAAACGGAAGTGGAGCTAAACCAGGAAGTTAAGAGAGGTTTGGGGATTTTCTGGTGAGAAATTACTTCTTAAAACCTATGCTGGTGAATTCCGATAATGGGCTCAGCCTACTTTATGAATGCAGGAAAGCAAGAAATTATAGATCTGGGATGAAATTTGCTGAAGGAGGCTGGATCTGGTTTCTTAGATAACATTAAATATCCATTTTCCTGGTACATGATTGCTATTATCATTACACACAAAAATCTTTACTCTCTTCATCCCTAGTAAACCAACTTTTTTTTGCCCTTCAGTTATTTCCATCCTACCTGTAGCTGTGCTATCAAAAACCTTGCCATTAGCTTATAAACAAGTACTTTTTCCAGATATATTGTCACATTTTCATAAGCAGCAGATACTATTGAAATGCAGTACAGGTATTAGCATTTCTAATATGACTGTCTATAATATTTATATGGTACCTCTTATCAGAATGCCTCACAATTTTAATGTATTTAAATGTATTTACTGTGAAGTAGGGAAATACTGTTTCCCTATCTGTAAATGGGAGTGGAGGAACTCTAAACGTATTTAGCTATATAAAAATCACAAAGAGTTAGGCACCTAAATGTTCTTGAAGAACAGAGACTAAAGCCAACGTCCTCAAGCATTCTGGTGCTTAAATTCCCCTTTTTTTCAAATATCAAATTACCTATGAGGATCTGAGCCTAAGAAACTTGAGTCCTAGATGAGCATCTTAATCACTGCCCACACATCTTTCCTTGCAAGTGCCCAGTGAATCTTGTGTAGAGTACAGTCATTTTTATTAGTCTTGCCATCTCAAATCTCTAATAGGCCCTGAACCTGAGAGTTTTTTTCTAACAACAAAACAATGTACTTTCTCAGCTTAAGAGTGGAAATATTTTTATGTGCATGGAACTAGTTATTAGTGATGGTAGCACAATCAGATCACAAAAGCTGCCTAACCATAGAAGTAGACATCTTGGATTCATGGTCACAGACCTCTGAGCTGTGAATAATCTATTCTAGGTTCAAGTAGGGCAAGAGATGGAAATGACTGCTGTCATCAGCATTAGCAAACAAAGATTGGTAACAGTCTATGCAGCTGGCCAATATAAGGAATCACTTATACTTCACATTCACTCCATCTCTCAGACAAAAACCTTGATGACTGAAGCCAACTGCTAATTCCAGATAGGTTAACTATTCAGAGTAAATAACTGAAGTAAAGAGACTTACATTTTTTCTTAGTCTACATTTGACTTTTTTGCATGAACATATTTCAGTGTTTAACTCACAAGGTGTGTTGGTTGTGAGGGTTTCATATTCTAGATTAACTGATAGACCTTGTGTAAGTAGTCACTTAAATAACATTCTTGTTTCTGTTCTAATTGGATAACCAGGAAGAAGGACTCAGTAAATTAATGGGGGTTTAAATCTCCCATGGGGAAACAGGGAGCAATTTACACAGAGATGGAGTGAAAGGTAGAATGACAGAACTTTAGGACTTAATATATTTTCCTTTTCTGAGCCACACTAGCCTTGCCTAATATCACTGCTAGAAAAATTGGGCTATTGTAATATTAATGGCTGGGATGACATCTAGAGTTTCCATTTGGTTACCATCACTTGAATTGTTTGTGGCATGCTTGGCATTATCTAAACTATGAAACAGGGAGACAGACTCTTATATGTGAGTCTAATTTCTGTTAGAGCAGAGCCTATCCTATTCTCCTCCATCAATTAATTGTATTAACAGCAGGGCTTTTTATCACTGGTAATTAGGAGACAGTTTCTATCACGTGGCTTTTTTTAGGCTTGATACATCCCATATGCAGCAATATTTCTAATAATGCCTTGGTATTATTTACTGGTCATCCACTTTCTAGCACTTAATGTTATTCACCCCAGTAATAGCCATACGCAGCTTAGTAATTGCTTGCTTTGTCCCAGCTGTCAAGAGTGCAGCCACATCTTTTTTTTAGCCTATTTAATTAATTGTCTCTGTACTAGTTGACTAGCTAGCAGCTTCAGAACATTATCCACTGCTGTGTTAAGTGTTCCAATCCACATAGAACATTCCTGTGTTGTAGCATCATTCATCGTCACAGTTGGTATCATCTGCAAACTTAATAAGCGTTCTCTCTATGCCAATTTCTAAATCGTTGATGAAGATATTGAACAGAACCAGTCCCAAAACAGACCCCTGTGAAACCCCAATTGTTATGTCCTTCCAGCAGGATTATGAACTATTAATAACTACTTTCTGAGAATGGTTATCTAGCCAGTTATGCACCCACCTTATAGTAGCCTCATCTAAGTTATATTTGCCTAATTTATTGATAAGAAAATCATGCGAATCCCTATCAAATGCCTTACTAAAGTCTAGGTATGCCACATCCACCACTTCCTCCATTATCCACAAGCCTAGTTATCCTATCAAAGATAGCTATCAGATTGGTTTGACATGATTTATTCTTTACAAATCCATGCTGGCTGTTACCTATCTCCCTATTATCTTCCAGGTGTTTGCAGATGAATTCCTTAATTATTTGCTCCATTATCTTTCCTGGCACAGATGTTAAATTGACTGGTCTGCAGTTTCTTGGGTTGTTCTTATTTTCCTTTTTATGGATGGACATTATATTTGCCCTTTTCCCGTCTTCTGGTCTCTTGTTGCCGGCAAGAGTAAGTCTTAGGTTTGACACTGGGTTCTCAAAGTACAAAGACATGCTACAGAGGTATCTGTCAAACAAAATGGCTACGACTAGACTGGCATGATTTTCCAGAAATACTTTTAATGGAAAAGTTTTTCCGTTAAAATATTTCCGCAAAAGCGCATCTACATTGGCGGGACTTTTTTGCACAAAAACAGAAGCCCGGAACCATTTTGCAGAGGGCAAAAGGGCACCAGCCCTTTCTGGGGGCAGGGTCTGGAGCTCCTTTGAGACACGTTCTTAAAGGGATCTCCCTGGACAGCCGTTTCTCTCCTGCTGCGTGCTATAGGACCTCTTGCAGGGACGGTCTGCCATGGCAGTTCTGGTGGTTGCCCTCTGCCTTTTTGGTCACCACTGCCTTTTGTCATTTAGTGCCTTTGCTTGTTTTTTTTTGTTTTTTTCATCTCCATTTTGGAGTGCCTGCAGCTGGTGCTCCAGGCTACTGCCCTCCTGTTCCAGGACATGGAGGCGCAGATCGCTTTGGACTCCCTCACCACAGAGGCCATGGCATCCCTGTGGCATCCCCACCCCAGGGTGGAGAGGCCACTGTGGAGACTGGACACCAATACCAGGACCGGCTGGTCCTGGGGCAATGGGAAGACCAGCAATGACTCCGGAACTTTCACATGCGAAAGCGGATGTTCCTGGAGCTGTGTGCCTGGCTCACCCCCACGCTCGAGAGAGCCACCACCCGGCTGTGGGCATCCATCCCCGTCAACAAGAGGGTTGCCATCGCACCATGGAAGCTGGCCACCCCGTACAGCTACCGATCGGTGGCACAACAGTTCGGGGTGGGCAGATCCACCATCGGTGTCGTCGTGATGGAGGTAAGTCCTGTGGGGAGTGGGGTGGGAGGAGGGTGTTGCACTCCATGCCCAGGGCAGCCAAGACTCTAGGCTGGGTCACGCGGGGGTTTGGGCCATCTCTCCCTTGCAAAGGCCCGCTGGGGAGGAGGGGCCGTGAGGTGAGGGGGCCCTGGTGTGTGTGTGTGTGTGTGTGTGTGTGTGTGTGTGTGTGTGTGTGTGAGCACAGAGGGCATCACGGGGGGGGGGGTCAAGGGAGCACACACTCACCCTGCCTTATGTGATGTGTTCCCCTGTGTTTCTCTGCACCCTCCTGCAGGTCGTCCACGCCATCAACAACATCCTGCTCCCAAGAGTCATCAGCCTGCACGATGTGGATGCTACCGTGGCCAGATTCGCTGCCCTCAGGTTCCCCAACTGCGGGGAGCCCTGGATGCAACCCTCATCCCCATCCAGGCCCTGGAACATCGAGTGGCCCATTTTATGAACAGGAAGGGGTGCTGCTCAATTGTCTTCCAGGCCCTCGTGGACCACCATGGCCGCTTCTTAGACGTTTATGTGGGCTGGTCCGGCAGGGCACATGACTCCCGCATCCTCCAGAACTCCAGCCTGTTTTGCAGGCTGGAGGCGGGCACCTACTTCCCCCGGCAGGAGCTGACTGTCGGGGATGTGCCTATGCCCATATGTGTCGTCAGGGACGTGGCCTACCCCCTGCTGCCCTGGCTAATTTGGCCCTACACGGGGCGGCCGGACCAGAACCGGGCCCGGTTCAATGACCACCTCAACCGGGCCCGCAATCATGTGGAGTGCGCCTTCGGCCGCTTGAAAGCCCGCTTCCGTTGTTTGCTCACCTGTCTCGAGATGGGTGAGCAGAATGCCATGGAGATAGTGGCTGCGTGCTCCACAATCTTGTGGAATGGGGAGGCCCTGCATGGATGACAGCCGAGGGCCAGGGCTACGAACAGCCCCATATAGCTGCTATACGCCAGGCGCACCAGGATGAGGTGCGCATCCGGGAGGCCCTAATGGACATGTTCACCCAGGTCCCATAGTAGGGTCACCTCAGTCTCCCTTTACAACTCCCTCCCATCCCCTCTCCTTCCCCCTCTGCTCCCCTTACCTCCCAATAAACACCAAAGACAAGTTTTTGTTTTGAACAGAAAAAATGTATTTTTTTATTTACAAGGGGGAGAGGCGGAGGAGATCTTGAACCGGGACGGGGAGGAGCTACTCCTTGGAGGGGTGGCCCCTGCAAGCGCTCCTTCGGGGGCGGACCTGCACATGGGGGGCAGGCCTGGGGGGCCAGCTGCACAGGAAGGTGGGCAGGAGTAGAAGGGGCAGGGACAGGAGCAGGAGGGGCCATTGCAGGAGGGGGCGGGGGCAGGAGCAGTGCTAGGGGAGGGATGGCGGGGGCATGAGCAAGGCCATGCCATAATAGATGACATGGCCAATGTGGGCGGTGAGGGTGGCAATTGAATCGGCCATGCGGACGCACTGGGCCTGGAAGGCGCTCCTGGCACCACTGCAGGTCTGTCTCCACGCATCAAGTGATGGCTGCCTCGACGCGCTCGATGGCCTGCATGTGGCACCGAAGGAGCTGGTCCCGGTGGCGGAGCCGCTGCCTCGGTGGTTGAGTGGCTGGGGGTCCTGCTCAGTCACCAGGCTGCATGTGTTGCTTCCTGCCTAAAGCTACACAGTGTGCAGCTCACGTGGCCTGAGTGACGTGCTGTCCCCCTCCCTCCTCCGGGTGCCTGGCTCCCCCTCCTCCCTGCCCTTGTGAGTACAAAGTGTAACACTCACCGGTGGATCCTTCCCCAGCCTCTGAGGATGCGCGGGAGACATCGGGGCTGCCAGAGGGGGCCTGCAGGGTGGCAGTGCTGGCCTCGTCCTCTGACGCACTGCTGTTTCCTTCCCCTGCCTCAGTGGTCCTGGTGACGGGGGTGCATGCTGCTGTCCACGGGGATGTCTCTGGTGCTGGCTGCCCCAGGATAGTGTGGAGCCGCTGGTAATGGGGGCAGGTGTCGGCTCCTGCCCCTTGGCCCTCGCTGGACCGGTCGTAGCCCAGGCACAGCTCTTTGACTTTAGCCCAGACTTGCTCCAGGGTCTGGGCTGGATGGCCCTGCTGGGCAAGCGCCTTGGCCATGTGGGAAAAGATCTCCGCTTTCCGGTGCCAGGACTGGGTCTCGTGCAGGGGTCCAGGAGAGTTCCAGCTCCCCCGGGGACCAGGATGGGGCCCTTTCTTCTGGCCCTGGGTGCCTTCGGTGCTGGGGGTGCGGGTGGCTGATCCCCACCTGGAGCTGCCATCGTGCTTGGGGGGGGGGGTCTGCTGGACAGCAGGGGCCACATGGCAGAGTTGTGGCCAGAGGTCTGAGAAGGGCTCCTGCCTTGTGACCTCAGCAGCCTGCGTCTGTTTTAAGGAGGCTCGGGGTACCAGAAAGTCCGAGAGCTGATTGTGGCTACGAAGCTTCCGAGCATCCACTAGGGGTTTTTTCCGTTTAGCCTGCTTTTGCGCAAAATGTCTTAGCTGCCTGTCTACACTGGCCCTTTTCCACAAAAACATTTCTACAAGAGGGCTTTTTCCCGAATGGGAATGTCAAAGCATTTGCGCAAGAAGCACTGATTTCGAACAGTAGAAAGTCAGTGCTTTTGCACAAAAGCAAGCGGCCAGTGTAGATAGCTGGCAAGTTTTCGCGCAAAAGCAACTGCGTTTGCACAAAATCTTGCCAGTCTAGACGCACCCAAGCAGTTTATTTTTTAACAGCTATCAGCTGCGCTCCTTAACTAAAAGAACAACATGATAGGAAAAGTGACATTCTTACATCCCTTCTGCAAGCCCGGAACCTCATTTCGGCTGTGGATGAAGTGGGAGACTGTCTCTGCTTTCGAGGCACCAGTACCCAAAGCCCATCAGTGAGGTTCAATTTGCTGTGCTCTGGTGCAGCTTTAAATACAGTGTCTCTACCTTGTTTGGCAGTTTGGAAATTTCCAGGAGTTACTCATCGCTTGTTACAGTATGGCTCAGCTGTACTGCTTGTCCTTTGACTTTGTTTACGTGATCAGTACATTTAGGTAAACAAGATTGTTATGTTCCCGCCTTTAACTACAATTTGTTCTTGCTACAATGACACATGTTCCTAGAGGCTTGCTTCTGGCTCATCAGTAATAGGAGGGTGGGGGAAGGAATGGGAAGGGGGGGGAATGCAGGCCTCACCACCCTTATACTTCACACATACAGAGTTCTTCCGCAATTAACCCCTACAACTCTCTCCCTTCTTTCATGATTTTTCAAAGATGATAGCTAAAGGCTCAGATACATCCTCTATCAGCTCCTTGAGTATTCTAGGATGCATTTTAATCAGGCCCTGGTGCCTTGCAGACATCTAACTTTTCTAAGTGATTTTTAAGTTGTTCTTGTTAAAAATGTTATATTCTAAACCTACCCCATTCCCACTAGCATTCATTGTGTTAGGCATTCCTTCATCATCAGACCTCTTGGTGCAGAGCGAAACAAAGAAGTCATTAAGCACCTCTGCCATTTCCAAATTTCCAGTTACTGTTTCTCCCTCCTCATTGAGCAGTGGGCCTATCCTGTCCTTGATCTTCCTCTTGCTTCTAATATATTTATAGAAAGTCTTCTTGTTTCCCTTTATGTCTGTAGCTAGTTTGAGCTTCCTTTGTGAGTAGTGAAAGTGCAAGTATATAGTATGAGCCCTAGAATGTACATTTAGTTTAAAGAAAATTAAAAATACTGTCTGCTCTGTTGTGGTTCTGGTAGGTATCCTGTCCTGATATACCATATTATTATGTAATTACAATGACATTTATCCCATATTATGTCAGTAGGTAGTCTTTCAAAATCTGATAACCATATTTGTATAGGTTGTAAAAATGGCACATGGGAAGAAAATTAAACTTTTTATAGATGTGAACAAACACATAAGGAAAATATTGCAAAGTAATTTAACATGTATCAAATGCAGAGGCTGAACCAGAGCTCATTCAGATCGATGGAAGACGAGAAGGATAAGGACAGGCTGAAAATATGGAGCAGAAGGATTTATAACCATTAGTGTATAGTGTTCCCCACAGGCCAACAGCAATTCTGGGCCCCAGGACAGAACAATCAATGGACCCCTCCTCCCTTGACTAGAGGATCTCCTGGCCAGTCACAACCCCATCCCCCACCACTGCTCAGAGGACTCCAGGGGCTGCCAAAGCCCCTCCTCTGCCTTCCCCAGACCCAGCTCAGCAGTATTTGTTACTTAGCTGTCCTGGAACCTGCATAGAGCATATCAAAAGCATCGTTGAAGAGAACTTTTCCCTAAATCAGGTTGGGTTGGGGAAATGAGGAAAGGCATGGCTGTGGCTGGCCTGGAGCTCCTCTGGTGCAGAGAGACACTCAGGGCTTCTCTGGATGGAGGGCTGTGGCCAGCTTGGGGCTTCTCTGGGTAGGCTTGTGGCTCCAGCTAAGGGAGGGGTCACAGAGGGTCTCACAGCTCAAGCTTCTAGTGGCTGTTCCACACAGTTCTACTACAACTTACTCTGTTAGCTCAGATGGTGGAGATCTCTTCTATAGATGTAAAAATCCAAAACCCACTAATGACCAAGTTTGGAATCAATGATTCTAGACAGAATTTCCCCCCCGCTCCCCCTTTCTTAGTAGACATATATTTTAAAATAGAAAATTGCATTCAAAATATATTCACAAGGAGCTGAATTAAGACAAGGGGAAATTCAGTTTTGGTATTTCCTCACTCTTAAATATTCTGCTTTTTTGAATTTTTTATGTATATGAAATTGAACTTGGTCTTATTTAGCGCCAACAATGTCATACATCACTACTACTAGGCACTCTTTGCTTAAGGGATAGCCAAAGCAATAATTTGTAGGATAAAATTAAGTTCCGCTAACAGAAATACATGGTTAACCTTGTTCAAGGACTATGGAAGCTGTGTTAGGTGTGACTCATTTCAACAGGAACTCTGATGAAATGGCCCCTTTATTTGAGGGCCTAAATGTAGATTGAGGCTATGTCTACGCTACACTGTTCTTCTGGAAAAAGCTATGCAAATTGCAAACCGCAATTTGCGTAGCTTTTTCCGCTTCTTTTTTTGGAAGAGGCTTTTCTGACATTTGGTACATCTACGCTGGGCCAAATGTCAGGAAAAACCCTTTTTTTAGAACATCCCTTCTTTCTCGTAAAACAAGGTTTACAGGGATGCCAAAAAAATGTCTGCTCTTCCAAAAAGAATTTCAGAAGAGCAGATGTGTTCTCTGGACATGGCAGAGTTTTTTCCAGGATATCCCGGAAAAACACTGTAGTGTAGACATAGCCTGTGGGGCCTAACTTTAGGTAACAAAGTTTAAATATTCTCCAGTCCATTTTTCTCTTTTTTTTTGTTTGTGTAAATATGCCCTCTGTGACTGACATGGTGAAACAGCTTCGCAGAATCTAAGGATTTTAATATTCTCTTTAGGATCTGTCTGCTAATATTTTTTTTAATTTACACTTTCAAAAATTTAATAGGCTTCTAGTTTTAGCAGATTTCTTTTTCCCAAGGATAATAAACTTAATTGTACTGTGGTCGCTGTTATTCCATGGCTAATCTATCGCTAATACTTGAGCCACTTCCTAAATATTACTTTGGTACCCACTCCTCTTGTGTCCTAGAACTATCTTGCTAAGTTATTTATATGAACCCTATTGCTTTAATATTTGAGTGTCTTACAATCCTTATGTTTATCCAGGTGTGGTTAATTAGCTTGTCTCAGATTGCTCATGTAAAATACCAAGAAATTTCTGGACACTTAACTAGATCATATGTTGGTGATTAAAAACTACTACTTCTGTAGTATTAGTTTCTTTGATGTACCAATATTTCACTTCTGATCAGGAGAGCCAATAGTAAAATGGTACTAGAATGTTTGTATTTCAGTTGGCTAATAAAGTTATCCAACACTGAAGTTAACTTACATTCTAAAGCTATATTTAATTAACATTTAAAGAAGGAGAAAAATAACAAATTCAGTATCAATATTGGAACATCAGCATCAAAAGGCTTTTACCATTTTCATAGGCTGATTGTCCCCAAACTGAACTTCTGAAACTTAGCTCATCACTAATTTTAAACATTTCTGGAAAAGAATATGGGTATAATTCCCTGAAAAGTTGAATTTTCAGGGTGTGATTGTATATTCTTTTTAAATTAGGTAGCTGCATGATTTCTATATAGGTGAATAACGGTCAGACATCAAATAGCAATTTAGCATACAAGCAGCCTGATTCTACAATCACTCACACAATTAAATAGTGTTGTTAGTTTGAATGGGACTTATTTCATAAGAAGTGGTTTTCAGGATTAGGTCCTTTAATGGTCATTGCCTGTAGGTATTTTAAGATACTCCAGGGCTATGTCTAGACTGGCATGATTTTCCTCAAATGCTTTTAACAGAAAAGTTTTTCCGTTAAAAGCATTTTTGGAAAAGTGTCTAGATTGGCACGGACGCTTTTCCACAAAATCTAGATGTGATTTTGTGCAAGAAAGCCCTGATCGCCATTTTCGCCATCGGGGCTTTTATGCACAAAACAGTTTTCAGACGTCTACATTGGCCCTTTTGTGCAAAAGCATTTCCGGAAAAGGGCTTTTGCCCGAACGGGAACAGCTTAGTATTTCCGCAAGAACACGGACAATCTTACATGAGATCGTCAGTGTTCTTGCAGAAATTCAAGCGGCCACTGTACACAGCTGGCAAGTTTTTCTGCAAAAGCAGCTGCTTTTGCAGAAAAACTTGCCAGTCTAGATACAGCCCAGCTGTTTTCCAATACCTGTTCTATTTCTTCCCTCTCTAGCATCCTTTCCCTACTTCACTGCTATTTCTCACATCTACACTCTGACCTTCCATTCCCTGAAACCATCCAATAAGATTTGAATTCAGAAATCACCAAATTAGTTATCAAAACAATTCAAAACTCATGTTTCACAAGAAAAATATGGATCTGTGTAAAATTTTTGTACCGCTTTTTTTTTTTTTTTTGCAATGAAGTACAGTAGCAAGGAAATGTCTTTTCTGAAACTACTGTATACAAATTAAATAAATGAATAGGACTTTTTTTTCATTTATTTGTTCCAGCTGTCTAATACACTCTACTATATAGGCACAGATACTTATCTTTTATGACTTACTCCAACAATTCATCTGAAAATCGAGCTTTCCAGATAAGAAACATAATCCCAGAAATGAATTATGCTACAAAATAGAATGCCATGACTCTTACAGTATGTGTTATCATCGTATGCCTTGCAAGCAACATTTAAAACGATGTAAACAGGTGATTGCAATGACTGTATTAGAGCTCAACTATTCATGGAGCAATTTTAGCAGAGGGGGGGGTGCTAATTGACGCACCATTTCACTACTAGAAATTGAACTAGTGATTAAATGTTAAATCACAAAACTCAGAAGCTACCTAATTATAGATAGTGGTCCTCTCTCTGAAGGACTTCAGACTCAATAATTTTGTTCCATCCTGATGTAAGTCACATAGAACAGCCATGGTAATTGCTATTGATGCCTAATCACATTAACTCTAATTAATGCCACTGTGTATATAATTATGTTGCCCTCACCATCAGATGTCTCTTTATTTCTAATGTGACCATCTCCATAACTAGGAACTAAAACACTCTTGAGTAGCTTTACACAGCATCATTGTTTAACACCTGTATCTTGTTTAATACACTAATACACAGTGTGACAGCAAACAAGTACAATGCTACTTGAATATATAGATTCCTGGCACTTTCTCCTTGTCTTTCCAAACTCAATGTCTAGTTTTGGATCAAAAGAACAGAGAGTTTTATTCAAAGTAGCCCAAGAAAATGTGTGGTGCATAGATAGTATTACTAACATTCATTATTTGCAAAGAAGCATTTGTTGCAATAGAATCTCCTCCACATGTAACCAGTCACCTATTTACATGGCAGGATACAAGTTCTGTATTTCTTCAAAGGGGAGACTGTAAACCACTTAATCAATCCTAATTCCTTTGTTTTATGTTTAGGATTGTATCCATATTTCCACTAAGACTCCAATTGTGCATTGTGATCCTTATGAGGGCATTTCTGCATCTGTACAAGTGTCCATTGATTACAGTGGGTCATTATGCTACCCCAGTCCAAAGCCTCCCACCCCCCAAACATCCTTTAGAGAAGGTAGGGGTGGAGGCTGAAGTGCCCCCGCTTGGCACAGGAACATTGGTGTCTGATCCCTTTCATCAAGCAGTGAGGGGAAAGTGCACAGTTTGCTGCATTCCTAATTCCCTCTCGGAGTGCAGGGGACCTGTACCCCTCCCCTGCCGGTGCCTGCTGGAGCTGCAGCAACCATGGAGAGGTACTTCTCACCTGGCCCCAAGCTGCTGTGGTGAGAGAGGGCTGGAGTAGTCCTCTCTCTGGGGCAGCCCCATTCTGAACTAGAGATGTTAAAATGCGATTAATTGACTAGTCAAATAGTTGATGGGCACTTCTGCATTCCTCCTTTGAAATGTACAAGAGTCCCCAGTGGGGACTCAGAGTCCCCCACTGACCTTGGGCTCCATGCTATGCTGCATGCTGGGTTCTGGGGGAATGCTCCTGGGCTCCACGGCTGCCACTTTGAAACAACTGCCTCAGAGGCAGCAAGGGGGAGGATCGACTAGTCGACAGACTATCCAATAAGCAAATGCTTATCTGAGAGTTGACTAGTCAACTAGACCTTAACACCCCTAAACTGAAACCCTCATCCCCAGTTCTACCCCAGAGCAATGATTTAAAAGAAGCATCTACATTTTCATTTTATTTTCCACAAACAAAATTTAAGAACCCATGCAACACTGGTTGAATCTTCTAGTAAAATATATTGGAAGCAACAAGGAAAATAAACTGTAGAAACAATCACCGCCAATCTAAAAATAACATCATGTGGTTTTATCATTAGTCCCCAACTTAACCATTGCTATCCCTAATACGTGTCTCTTTCTATGTATTCATTATGTAATTAAATCATTACCTATTTGACTAGAAAGGCTCCTAAAAAGGAGTTAATATGCTAATGAAATTATAGAAAAATTAACTGGCTTGCCAACAGCTGGAATAGCCTATTGGAATCAAATGGAAAAACTTTCAGTGACTTCAGTGGGCTTTGTCTCATGTTAATGGAAATTCATAAACTATAAATAATTATTAATTATAAATTATTACAATTAGTGATATTCTGATTTTTCAGTATCTGGTTAGTCATCCTGCTTTTTTAATCAGATTTCCAGGCACTCATTTACATTGACATCTTCAAAATCTGTAATGCAAATTGTAATGCATCACTGTAATATCTAGAAATCATATACGTAGTTCATATTCACAGCAAATTAAGATTTAAAACCTCGATGCTGACAGTACTTCAGCTGTTTGTGGCTGTCTTGCTGGCCCTTTATCCTTCTCCTATAGGAGGAAACCTACATAGTCCCATAAACATGGCTTTCAAATCTCAAGTGTAGAAGGCTCTAGCTCAGGGTCTAGGATACATGGCAATATCAGATTTCACACTTGCACAAGGTCTCAGAATCTTTCTCTAAGTTGGAATTTTCACCCAAGTTGGAACATTAATTTTTACTCATACAGACATTGTCAAGAGCATTTTAATGAGTCCAGTGGATCTAGAATTCTGTGGCACATACTAGCCAAAACATGCCACTCCTTCAGCAACACAGTAATGCCAAATTCTATGTTGGAGAGTTGACTATTAACTGAGTTAAAAGTGCTGCTTCTTAACATACCTTCCTACTATTTCCTACTTTCCTACTTCCTACAGATTGGACGTCCCTGACCCGGCACCCTTGGAGCCTAATCGGACCTGAATGAGGGAGTTTCCTGGACCAGGGACGGTGAAGTTCATCCTCACTGCCTGGCTCTGCTCCCAGCCCCTGCTGTTGGCCCCCTAGCTACTCCTCCTCCATTAGCCTGGCTAAACCACTAGCCCCACTTTGGCTGCCCACCCCAGCCAGGTTCTCAGCCACCTACCTTGGCAGGGCTGCCAGCTCCCTAGCTGTTGGCCCCAGCCAGACTCCCAACCTTGGCAGGCACTCCTTCCATTTGATTCCTGGACACTGGAGCTCTCTGGTCCAGAACCACAGATGTTGCTGGACCAGAGCCTTCCAGTTTAGAGAGGTTCAGCCTGTATCTAGATACTAGTAGTTTCAGGGCATATACAAACACATTGGGTATGTCTAGATTACATGGCTCCAACGACAGAGCCATGTAGATGAGTTTACTAGACATAGGAAAATGAAGCGACAATTTATATAATCACCGCTTCATTTACATCAAAATGGCCACCGCACTGTGCCGATCAGCTGTTTGGCGGCACAGCGAGGCAGTCTGGATGCGCCGCGGTCGACAAGGGAAGCCTTTGTTGACCGCTCTGATAAACCTCATTGCACGAGGCATACCGGGGCGGTCGACAGAGGCTTCCCTTGTCAACCGTGGTGCATCCAGACTGCCCCGCTGTGCCGCCAAACAGCTGATCGGCACAGTGCGGTGGCCATTTTGATGTAAATGAAGCGGCGATTATTTAAATCTAATTTAAATGTCTAGTAAACTCATGTACATGGCTCTGTCGACGGAGCCATGTAGTTTAGACATACCCATTGACAGTACTCCTGTACCCACTGGATTCAACAAATGATATTCTGTAGTTCATATACATAAACTATTGTATATGACACTTGTGTACCTTCATTAAAGCTGTGTTGGGATTTTCATTGAAAGACCCTTTTAAAGGAGTTGATAACTCTCAGTTCCTGTCTAACATATTTTGGTTTTATGCTACTAGAGTCTATTTTTAAGCAAATTAGATGTATACTTTGCTGGCTCTTTGTGAGTTGGAGAAATACCAAAATATTGTATATTAGTTAGCTAAGTGGTAAAAATACCAAAGTAAGATGCTGTGCTCTCCTTTGAGATTAGTATCCTCATATGAAATCATGGCCTTACACAGGTCAACTGCAAAATTCTCATTAACTTCACTGGAATGTCACCCCTCCATTCTAAGGAATTCCATGAAAGCTGAGGCCTCTGAGCAGGATTAGACCAGAGGTAGGGAACCATTTTTGGGTCAGGTGCCACTGACCCACAGAAAAAATCAGTCACACAAGTGGAAAAACAATCCCTCCCCCCCCTCACCCTTCAGTAGCAGGAGCTCCCCCGTGCTGGGGGAGGACCCCGGAGCCTCAGAGGCTGAATTCATGGAAACCAGGGGCTGCATCCAGCCCCCAGGCTTAAGGTTCCCTCCCCCTCCTCCCTGGATTAGACCTTACAGAAAGAATGTTTTTCTACTTTTAAAGATAATATTTTAGGTCACCAGAGCCTAGATTTTTGACTCACTTTAAACTTTATATGAAAAGGAATGTTGTTAATGCTAGCAAATGGCAGCACTTATTGCTTTTCATAAAGTAGCTTGACATTTATTGTACATTATGAATATATTACAATGGTAATACCCTAGATCCTATGGATTTCAGTATGGATTATTAGCATAATGGCTCTATAATATGAAACACATTGGCATTCTAACAGTGCCATGATAGACTGTGTCAATGATCAACATATTAATGGAATAATAAATAATGAAATGATGCATCATTTCAATTATCCACACACTATTTGCTTTACTTCAGGCGATGCTAGAGTATATACTTTGATAAAGTATCAAGGTGTACTGAGAAATACTAGGAGTTCAGTGTCATGGGGTGTTAGAGACCTTCAGATCTTGCTTTCATTGGTGTTAAAAGCTACGTTATGAAGCAAAGCTTAAAACCCAAACCTACACACAGAATCATGGAGCCAGAGTCTTTTCTACTGAATGGTCTCAGTGATGTTACACTAGAACATCTAGTCTTTGGTGTATTGTTTTTAAAACAAATCCAAAGGAAATGCAATGCAAACACGTTATTAAAATATTCAAGGTTGTGGTATTGAAATAAGAAAGGCTAGTAAGTTCTCAGTGGAGACTCCCTCACAATCCTTAAGCAATAACATGTACCTTAATGTAAACAGATGTAACTAAGCTGAGTTCAACTCCCCTGAGCTGCACCTCTCTCTCCAGGGTGGAATTTGGGTCCTTGCGCCTAGCTGTTTCAGAATCTAATAATAATGTACATGTTTTGACATCATTTAAGCAAACTAGAAAAGAAAGGAAGAGGAAAGGCATTATCTCATCAAAATAGAGGAAGAAAAAATGATCTATATGCATTTGTATAATTGTGTATTAGAAAAAAATTGAGAGCACTCATTAGCATTTTAAAAAATAATCAAATAATATTTGAGAGATGTTTATGTGTTTGTGAGTCCATAAACTTCATATTCTGTGTTCACACCACATGTGGTTTTGACAGCCATAAATTAAGCTGTAGAACTAATGCAATTTAGTGCTTTATTCTGCATCTCCCTGCCCTATGCCCACAAACTCATCTCCTTGGGATTTGTTTCAAGTCCACTCAACCATCACTTTGAAAACAAAAATCTGCCTAACACAAAAATGATGCCCTTTTCCCTCCTAAGTGTGAAAATTGATCTATAGACTCACTTTGGCCTGAGGTCCAGGCTAGTAGGCAAGTGTAAATCCTGTACAGTGATGGGCCTAATATTGTATACTTGCAAAGTTAGAAACTGGGAGCTCTATACCATTGGAGAGGGAGATTCCTGGTTTCATAATGGGAGTCACAACATGATCCTCCTAGCGCTTAAACATTATGAGATAGTAAACTTTAAATTCATGGCTTCACTGCATATCTATTTTAGGTAATTTCCTGGAATGTTTTTATTAGATTCATTTTTTTCTCCCTCTGAGCCCAGTACAATTGGTTTAATGGTAACTTAAGTGGAGGGACACAGGAAATGGAAACTTGTTTGAGAAATCTCTAAAACATTTATCCAATATGGGATTTCTTTATAAAATGTGGCAAATTCCTCTATGACAGCATATACCTCCCTGGCAATGAGGACTGATATAAAGACTTCATCAGTATTCATTTGGAATAATTTATTTTTACTTTAGCCACTCTTGAGTAACTCAGCCGCCTAGAACTCAAGCTACTAAAATCTTTATCCCACACCATATCATCACTTGATTTAGCTATCAGAAATAACTAGGTTTAGATTTTAAGGACTGAATGCATATTAAATTCATACTTGAAGTAACCTGTTCAGAGAACTTGACACGTGCTCCAAGGGCTGGATTTGTGGGAAATATTCCTACCCCTGCTACATGTCAGTCCAGCCTATGATCCTACCACTGAAGCCAGGTACTGGACTGAGGGTTGGAACTAATGAGCGTTAGCTAATGACAACATGGCAATATTGCTGGTTTCAGCTGGAACCCTACTGATATATTTATAAATACATGTGTGTTTCTATTTAGGGCTTAGTGCAGTCAGACAGAAGAGTATGGAAAAATAAGGCTCTTGTAACCCATTTCTGAAGCCACATTAGAACAACAAACTGGACAATGGCAGGGGTGTGAGGAGTGCTATAGTTGTGTACCAAATGAAAATGGGCAAGGAATAGGCAAGAACTAGGCAGTGCCATGACACTGGCAAATGAGACATGAATGCTGTAACCTTTCAGGGGCTGTAAGTAAACTTCTACTTTAATACAACAGGAACCCTGGAGGTATTTTACTGACTACTCACTGCTCTTTCCTCTGGGATGTCCCTTAATAGTTACATGTTTGACCTAAAATGCAATAGTACATAGTTTTTCTTTTCTTTTCATCCAAATATTCTTGACTGGATTTCCCTGAATGTAATATTCCTAGTTCATTTCAGAAATGCAATAAATACATGCAGTTAAAGCATTTTCATTAAATATGAAAAGCCTGAGTGAAGCAGCTCAATTTATAAATGATTCAACAGGCCTTATGTTGAAAAGCATCTATTTGAAACACATTTATTATTAACTTTACAGTTTAGATGCTTTTCCCATAAGGCAGTCATTTATTAAATATTAATTTGTTGTGAGTCCACCCTACATGTTTGTTTTCACAATACCAAATACTACCAAATAACAACTGAATTTCAAAATGTTCCAATCAGTAGCTTTAGAGAAATCGCTGCTAAGGAGCCAGGCAGAAATGAAGCTTTCAGATTAGACAACATACATAGTGTAACTAAAGCAAAAAAAATTAAAGTATAATAACTAGCTCTAATTGAAAAGAGAAATATTGTTGGTTGTACATTATATATATTTATACGAAAATAAATTTATAATTAAGAATCTTTAATATGCTAGCGGGGTTTACAATATTCAAAAGGCCTTAGTTAGTGGGAAAACCAGCTTCTTCACGGAAGTAGTGTTGGCTGGTTTCCTGAGTTATATATCTGCAAGAGCTACTCTGTATTCCAAGGGGAATTGTCCTCTTCATAATTGCCCATTCTTTGCCAACTGAATAGGTCTGTGCATTTACCCTGCTTATTCACCCATATGCAGTTTATTTCAATGATGGTTTTTTTGTGGCGGCAGGGGGATTCCCTCATTTAATAATGTCAGCGAGACGTGGAAGATTTAAAGGCACTGTCTCTTTCGAAAATGTGCTGGAGGGAAGGACAAATGGGACATGCAACATGGATGTTAACATAGCCCAATCAAGGGAAGGAAGAAGATGGATAACCCCACAAGTGGAATTTTGAACCCAGAACTTCCCTCTTTCCCTAATTTTCAAAAACAGAGCAATTAGGCATGACTCTCATCAGTCTAAAATGAGATGATTTGGGTTCAGAAAATGTCTAAATTTTCCCTCCAAGGCATGATTATATTTGTTTATTTAAGTTGTCTTTCTCCATGATGTTCCACATCTTACCCCACAACCTCCCATACTTCTGCCTCCTCCCCCTTGTGCAAAACTGTGGTTTATGCCCCCAAAGTTACCTGAACCAGTTGTATTATCTCAGCCAGCATGGGGAAAGACATCTCAACTGAGCATAAAAGAGATTGTGTCTAGCAGGAGATGGGCTCACTTTTGTGAGCAATTCCACAACTCTGCACGTAGAGATTTTGGTTGATCTTCGGGGTCGGTGGTTGACTAAATTTTCCACTAGCTAGGCAGACCTTCCACAGAAGTAATCACTATCAAAAGCCTTTCACACCTCATTGGGCAATCGGTACATTTGCTATATTGGGATTATATTTGCAGTTAACCTTTTCTTTATCAATCGATGTTGAGAAATCATGTATGTTGTTTAACTTTCCAGAAGAATCAGCAAACTAGGTCTGGTTGTGAAGAGATTAAACATCAGTGCAATCGGATGTCTTTTTCTCTCTTGGGATTTACTAAACACAATCCAAAACTTCATTATGAATCTATGTAAGGAACAAGTCAATACGTGACATACGTCTAGACTACAGGCTTTTGTCGACAGAAGTTTTGTCGACAGATACTGCCGACAAAGCTTCTATCAACAAAGAGCGTCTAGACTACATTCAGTTCTGTCGACAAAGCAAGCTGCTTTGTCGACAAAACCCTGTAGTCTAGACACAACCCTAGATGCAATAACACCTTCTGTCGACAGAACTCTGTCGACAAAAGGCGTTATGCCTCGTAAAATGAGGTTTACCAGTGTCGACAAAACTGCTGAGTTCTGTTGATGTTATGTCGACAGAACTCAGCGGTAGTGTAGACGCAGGTATAGTTTTGTCGACAAAAGTCCACTTTTGTCGACAAAACTCTGTAGTCTAGACACACCCTATTAGATTGAAAACAAAAATTCCATGACAGGGAAGAAGGAGAGTCATCCCTTTTTTATTCAGGTGGAGTGCTCTTGTAGTCATTGATGAGTCTCCACAGAGCTGCTGAGAGCAGGGAATCAAACATGGGTCTCCCAGATGAGTGTCCTAATAACACATCTATTCTGTGCTCAGCATCTGTCTTTGTCTCTCTCTTTCTGCAGCGAAGGGGAGAACTTCAAACAAATGGTCTCAATTTCACACAGATGTGGAATAGGAAACTTTTCAAATCAGTTTTTATGTGAGATGAGAGAACAATTTTCCACCCAGTTCTAGGGCTCAGCAGCATTTTATCATGGATATCTTGCAAGTTTAAATTTAAATGTGGGGCTTTCTTCATCTGTAATAACTATGCGTGATCATTGTTATTTTATTAATATTAAAAAAAAATTAAGTACTGCCAGGGTTCCAAATAATTTTATTATTTCCTCGGGAGCACACATCTGAAGAGCATGAAATATTCATGAAATACTTTTTAATTTCTCTAAATATCTATATCTATATTTTAGAGATTTGTGTGTCTGTCTGTCCATCCATCTCAGAGTCCATTTGTTCAAGAATTCTTCCTAATTGGTAATGGCTAAGATCCCTAAATTTGATATGCAGCTTCCTTTTATCCTAATTTAAAGCAAGGTTTGGGTTTGATTGTGCCTGGAAAATGGGATGTGTCTGGAATATGATTGTTTTCCATAACATGGAAAAGGAGGGGGCAAAGAGGAAGGATGCTATACTGCAGAGTGTCCGCTTGGGGCATTTGCACCAGTATGGGAGTGGCCAGCTGGGGGCTGGGCTCATCTTGCCCACCTCCAGCTCAGGTAAGTGGTCCCCATGCCTCAAACCCCTTCCCCGCAGCCCTCAGTCTCAACACCGACCCCAAGATCATGTTCCTTCCTCCCTTCCCCCAACCACCCCCTGGTGTAGTCCCATCACCCTCCCCCCATTGGAGCCATAGGCTGCCTCCCAGCACTGCCAGACTGCCTGCCCCTCCCCCCCCCCTCCATATCCAGGCCAGAACTAAGTCTTCTACTTTAATAATGAATGTTAGGGCTAGGACACAAATCAATTCTCTAAATTTTTATTTTTTATCAATAGGCCCCATTCTGATCTCACAACACTATGAGGAACTGAAAATGCTTGAGGCTGCTACTCTGCATGGTAAGTCCAGACAAGTCTGGAGAAACTTCTTTGGATTTATAAATAAGATTGGAGTTTTTCCAGTTTACATTTTTATCCAGTACATATATCACAGATGTATAGTTCATGAGCATTCCCACTACATGATGCACTGCATTATGCATTTGTGGTGTTTCAGTCTTCCATATCAAATTGATTAAAGAAAAGTCACATGGATCTAAAATCAAATGCTATAAAGAGAAACATATGCCTGTCCAGAGACAGTTCTTTGAATAGACATTTTGACATTAGATGGTAGCATTTTTTCAGTGTTACACATGATTTAATTTTTCAGTGAAGGCATATTTTCCTTAATTTTCATACCACTCAAGGGAGAGTTAATGTCTAAAAACTAGTAAGGGCTTTAGCAGACCAAATGAAGTTCTGGATATGGTCTCATAGAAGTTATGACCTAACCTTATGAGGGAAGACCTCCTGGCCAGTGACAGAATAGGCTTTCTAAGTTCCTGGGTAGGTAGGTTTAATCCCCCTCCTGTTCAATCACGTGTCAATCACAATGGGCCAAAAGAAACCTGATATGGTTCAACAAGGACAAGTGCAGAGTCCAACAATTAGGACAGAAGAATCTCATGCTTTGCTACAGATTGGGAACTAACTGGCTAAGTGACCGTTCTGCAGAAAAAGACTTTGGGTATGTCGACACTAGCCCCCTAGTTCGATCTAGAGAGGCTAATGAGGGTGACTGAAATTGCAAATGAAGTGTGGGATTTAAATATCCCGCACTTCATTAGCATGTTCCCGGCTGGTCGCCATTTTAGAAATTGACTAGCCCAAAGTAACTTCCCACGTCTACATGCGGCAGTGAAACGGGATTCCAAATTAAAGCCCTAAATCAAATTAGCTGGTAAACCTCATTGCAGGAGGAATACCAGCTAATTCAATTGAGGGCTTTAATTCAGAATCCCGTTTCACTGCCGCATGTAGACGTGGGAAGTTACTTCGAGCTAGTCAATTTCTAAAATGGCGACCGGCTGGGAACATGCTATTGAAGTGCGGGATATTTAAATCCCACACTTCATTTGCAATTTCGGTCACCCTCATTAGCCTCCCTAGATCGAACTAGGAGGCTAGTGTAGACATACCCTTCAGGATTACAGTAGACAAGAAGCTGGATAGAGTCAGTATTTCCTTGTTGCCAAGAAGGCTAATGGCATATTGGGCTGCATTAGTAGAAGTATTGCCAGTAGATTGAGGGACTGGTAAGGCCATATCTGGAGTTGTCCATTTGTCCCTCTCTTCTTCCCGACTACAGAAAGGGTATGGACAAATTAGAGAGAGACCCAAGGAGGGCAACAAAAATGATTAGGAGACTGGAGCACATGACTTTGAGGAGAAGCTGAAGGAACTGGGTTTATTTAGTCTGCAGAAGATAAGAAATGAGGGGGGATTTTATAGCAGCCTTCAGCTGAAGGAGGGGAGCGGTGGCTCCAAAGATCATGGAGCCAGGCTATTCTCAGTGATGGCAGATGACAGAACAAGAAGCAATGGTCTCAAGTTGTAGTGGGGGAAGATATTTAGGTTAGATATTAGGAAAAACTATCCTAGGGGGGTGGTGAAGCACTGGAATGGATTGCTTGGGGAAGTGGGGGAATCTCCATCCCACAGAGGTTTCTGAAGGCCCGTCTTGGCAAAGCCCTGACTGAAATAATTTAGTTTGGGCTGGTCCTGCTTTGAGCAAGGGGTTGGACTCTATCAAGTTTAATCTTCTGTGATTCCCATATGTACAGTGAACTTTTAAAATGAAATATATACCTGTTACAGAGATTAGGTGGCAGAACTCTTCCTACAAATTCCATTTTCCATCACTGCCAGCTCCACTTCCCAAAAGATGATAGGCAGCCGGCTGGCTGAGGATATGGGGAATGAGCTGTGATGTGAGAAAGCAGTAGGAAGAGTGAACAGGTTTTGGGGAAGCATGTGGAGCTAGGATAGGTTTATCACATATGTGTGGATGGGATGATAATTATAGAGAGTTGTATGATGGGGGCCTGGAGTAGAGGCTACTTGCATTAGCCAATGGGCAAGAAGTAGGCAGTATGGATAATCAACCATTAATTCTAGTTCACTCTAGTTTACTCACATGTCACCCATGTTTACTCGCATGTCACCCATGTTATCATCCATTCCTTCACCCTAAGTCCTGCGGCGATGGGCTAGCTGTGAAACGGCAGGTGTGGATACACACTGGCGGCCACAGTGGCGAACCTGCATGCAGGCGGCTCAGGCTATAGGGTCATCTTCCACTGATCTGAAGCAGCAGTGGTTTTCAGCAGCCACCTGGGTGACTGAGCAGTCCTTTTTAGGATAGCGCTGCTTACCTCCGTAGTCTGAGGAAGGGGCTAGAAAAGGTGCCCTAAAAAATGCCTGCTTCACCAATCCTGACCAGCTTACCGTGGCTGGTGGGAATCCCGCTTATGCAGTCGAAATACAAAGAAAACCAGTAACACTCCACTCATTCTTAGAGCGTGGAACATACGTACCCTCATGGATCATACGGATGCCGACAGACCCGAAAGGAGAACTGCCCTGATTACCAAGGAGCTTGCTCGCTACAAGATCAATATAGCA
The DNA here is from genome assembly GCF_049634645.1 of Pelodiscus sinensis. Taxonomy (NCBI): domain Eukaryota; kingdom Metazoa; phylum Chordata; order Testudines; family Trionychidae; genus Pelodiscus; species Pelodiscus sinensis. The sequence continues at coordinate 83,185,977 of NC_134712.1, forward strand.
GATTTGAGTGAGACCCGGCTGGCAGAGGAAGGACAGCTGACTGAAAGTGGAGCAGGTTACACCTTCTTCTGGAGTGGGCGAAGAATAGACGAACGTCGCGAGTCGGGAGTTGGATTTGCTGTGCAGACAAATCTGGTGAATAAGCTATCCAACCTACCAAGAGGAATCAATGACCGGCTGATGGTGCTGAAGTTACCTCTGTCTGGGAAAAAGCAAGTCACATTTATTAGTGCTTATGCACCAACAATGACTAACCCAGAAGACATCAAGGACAAATTCTACCAAAACCTGGAAGAGCTGATTGCTACAATACCAAAGTCAGACAAGCTGATCGTCTTAGGTGACTTCAATGCCAGAGTTGGTACTGATCATGATTCCTGGAAGGGAGTCATTGGTCGATATGGCATTTCTAGCTGTAATAGCAATGGACATCTGCTCTTGAGGACATGTGCAACAAATGATCTCCTGATAACTAATACCGTGTTCCGCCTGTCCAAACATAACAGAACAACTTGGATGCACCCTCGCTCAAAGCACTGGCATCTAATTGACTATATAATAGTCCGCAGGAAAGACCGACAGGATGTCCGTGTGACCAAGGCTATGTGTGGCACCAACTGCTGGACGGACCACAGACTGCTCATCTCAAAGATGAACCTTAGGATTCAGCCTCCCAGACGTCCACAAGGCATTATGGTCCGAAAGTGCCTAAACGTCTCCAGACTGAAAGACAGCGGCGTCCAACAATCACTTGCTGATGCCCTGGCATTTAAGCTGGAAGCCACTGGAACTGACGCTGATATAGAGCCCAGCTGGGCAGCTTTCAAACAGCTGGTGTACTCCACTGCCTCAGAGTTAATTGGCGTCACCACAAGAAAGCACCAGGACTGGTTCGACCAAAACTGTGGAAAAAAATCAAGGCATTGCTGGATGAAAAACATCGTCTCCATCGTGCCTACAGCAGTGACCCTAAGTCTGTAGCAAAAAAAGTTGCCTTCACCAAAATACGTCAGACTGTACAGATGAAGCTACATGAGATGCAGGACACATGGCTGAGCCAGAAAGCCGATGAGATCCAGGCCTTTACCGACAGACACGATATGAAGAACTTCTACAATGCTCTTCAGGCTGTGTATGGCCCAGTCACATCTGGTTCAGCCCCTCTCTTGAGCGCAGATGGTAGTACTTTGCTCACTGATAAGGAGAAGATCCTTAATCGCTGGGCAGAGCACTTTGCTGATGTCCTTAACAGGCCCTCTTCGAGGAGGCAATGAACTGCCTACCTCAGGTGGAGATCAACGAAAGCCTGGCTGATCCTCCAACAGTACTGGAAACTCAAAAGGCCACTGAATTGCTCTCCAACAGTAAAGTTCCTGGAGCTGATTCTATTCCAGCTGAAATTTATAAATCTGGTGGACCCAAGTTAATTAAGAGGCTTACTGAAATGTTCTGCGAGATGTGGAAACAGAAACGCGTTCCACAAGACTTCAAAGATGCGTCTATTATTCATCTATACAAGCGCAAGGGAAATCGCCACTCTTGTGACAACTACAGAGGACTCACTCTGCTCTGTGTTGCAGGAAAGGTACTCGCCAGAATACTTTTAAGCAGACTCACACAGCACCTAGACCAAGGTCTCTTGCCGGAAAGTCAGTAGCCCACAAACAAAAGAGACTGCGTTATGCTGCAGAGAAACGTCTTCTTCGCAAGTCCAGGGCTGGTATCTTCTCTTCCTCCGGTCGGCAGTCCAATCTTTCATGTCCCCACTGTAACCGTCACTTTCGGGCTCGGATTGGACTAATCAGCCATCTCCGAACCCACCCGCAACTAAACTGATGACACTGGTGGTCCTCATTGACCTCGATGGATGAACAGCAGCAGTTCAGATGGGAACTCCAAGAATGGATGATATGATAAAGATCCAGTATATGGTCTTCCATTCTGAAGTCAGAACACAGATGGACTTTGAAATCTAGAAAACTGCAATCCTTATTTATTTGTTACTGAATTCAGAGCTTTCTGCATTTTTACCTTAACTTATTCCAAGACTTCACTTTGTAAATTGACCCAGGTGACAAATACTTTATAGTGACATCATGCAAAATTTGGAAACCAATTGAAAAGTTATTAAAGAAAACAAAGTTAGTTAAATATGTCTGAATATTCAGAGAAAGAACAACTGCATACAAAGGACTATTAATTAGAAAAATATGCAAATCAGCCCACAAGTGAAAGTAAAATAGAAATAATCGACTTGAGTGCCAATTTCTATTGAACATATTGTACAGTTTGCATGGATAGATATGTGTTGGCTGAGCGGCCAGAATTTCAAAACCACAATAATGTTTTATCATTGAAGCAGCCTTTAAACCAATTACAATATATACTTCTTGCAGCTAGAAAGAAAAGAGCTAGCTTGTTTGTTTGAGTTTTTTTTAGAGAAGAAATGTTGTGAAATTCTTAAGACAGATTTTTTACTCTGATTCTTTCTCCTCCTAGGTGATGTAACAGCATACCCCACACAGATAAAATGTCTTCTAAAATGTCTGCATTTGACAGCATGGAAATGCGTGCCAATAATAGGAAACACACTCTTCACTTTTAGCTCACCTCAGGCAAGGAAAGAAGCATGTAGACAGGCTTTATACACTGTACTCTGAAATGCAACAACCTGGTTTCTTGCAAAACACCCACAAGAATGAGTTCCAGGGAAAAGGACCCATCATACACAAGGTCTGTCCTTTGATTACTAGTAGCACAAATAAGGACTGTTAAAAGCCTCCCTTTCCAACTTAATAGTTTAAAGAGTGCCTAAAATAGTGCTGTTTCAACCAGAATATGGATAACACCGCAGATTAATATAAACTCCACTAATTGCACTCAGAAAGCAAATAAAAAGTCAGAACAGTATACAAAGCATCCTGCATAGGTATAAGGTATGCAGAATGCCTTGTACATACACACTATATAATTGTTTAAAATGTCTATTTCCTGATAAGCACATATGCCACATTTCTGGGAAGCAACTATGCACTCTGTCCCTAACCTCTTTAAACTGCGGCTCACTAATTCACATTCCATCTGGTGTTTTGTCCAAGACTTGACTAATCAGAGGGAAGGATGGCCTTGTCTTGTGCATCAGGCACTAGACTAGAACACAGATTTCTGGAGTCTAAGTCTTAACTCTGCCACAGACTTCTTCTGACATTGAATTGTCATTTAATGTCTGCATGCCTTAGCTCACAATCTGTATCATTCATCATCTCTCAAGGATGTCATAAGGACAAATTCATTAACATTTGAGAGTCACTCACATAATAGCAATGAAGTCATATGTGCATTTATATGATTGCAGAGCTCACTGGAAGTGATTGACATTGTTGCTACCAATATTTACCACAGAATTTCACAATATTGTGACCAGCTTCAATTGACAATACAAGAAAACATGCAAAGTCAGTTAGCAGATTTCAACCATGCCCTTTAAGCAAATTTTCCTTAATGGTGATGAGTCTCAAATGATCATTAGCAGAGAGATTACATCCAAATTTTTAAATTCTCCAAAGCAGACATTTTGTTTGAGGGAAGGGGATTGTACCTGTAGGAAGAGAACATTTCATTCATCTCTCTACCGTAATCCCAAATGCCACCAACGCTCTGTAATCTAATAAAGAAATTTATTGAAAGAGAGCTGTAGAAAAATTAGATTGTTTTTAATTAACAATTATGACAGTCTAAAAAGTGCCCTTTTTCTATAATGCATTTTTCCTAATGTTGAAAAGACAACGTTTTCGTTATCAAAAGTTGATGTTAGTGTATTTACGATGTACTTTTTGCTACTGTGTTTTAATTCCTCACAGAATTTGTGAAAATATCATTGATTACTATAGATTGAAATAACATTAAATCTGATTTCCACAGCTAAGGTCAATGGGCCTTTTGCATTAGCTGAAGAGTCAAAACAAAACTTATGAATTTAAAGTAGCTAATGTAAATGCATAAAGTTATTATAATTCTTGTACTTCCAGGCACAAATGATAAACAGCAAAGATAAGGAAGAATATTTTCTTCCATGATACTATGCAGGATTACTAGGTCTGATTCTTCTGCATATTAGTAATGTAAATGCATTTTAGAGAGTTTGTGCGCCTGTCTGTGAATCCGTTTGTTCAAGAACTCCTAAACAGTAAGAGCTAGGACCACCAAATTTGGTATGCAGCTTCCTCTTATCATAATTTAAAGCAAAGTCAGGGTTTGGTTATGCCAAAACAATGGAAAGTGATTGTTGCACCTCAAAAGGAAGAGGAGGGGTGTGATAGCAGGGACAATTATACTTGTGAATGCCCAAAGGGGGCAGCAAGCCTGGGGGACAGTTATACTCACAAGTGACTATAAGGAGGCAACTAGTGATCTAGCCCAGTAGAGCAGCCGATGGCCAGCAGCACAGCCCCTGATGCCCAGGTCTAATCCCAAGGAGAAGCTGGTGGGCAGCCTGTGTGGGTTTCCCCCACAACTTAATCCTGGGGAGAAGCCATCCACTGAGCTGTGAGATCCCTGACACCCACCAGGCCTGTCCTGGGGAGAAACTGGTGGGTGGCCAGAAGGACGCTTCTGCCCTGGGCTGGTTCTAGGGAAAAGGAATCAGGTGACGAGCACAGCTCCTCCCCCACTCTGTCTCAGGGAGAAGCTGCCCACTTGGCCAAGACCCACCCCAATGCCCACTGGGCAAGCCCCAGGGAGAAGCCAGGTGGAGGCCTGCACCACCCCCCTCCACAAGCTGGCTTGGGAGAGAAACCAGAGGGTGGTCTGCATGGGCCCCCCACCATGGGCTGCTGGGTGGCCTTTGCAGCTCTCCCTTCTCTCCTCCCTCTCCAGCCCATTCCTAGGGAGAAGATGGCGGGTGGGTCACGTGACCGCCACCATCCCGGGCTAGTCACCTGGGCAACACTAGGTTAATTCTTCTACTGTCATATAAAAATCTCAGGTCCCTTTAATAGTTTCCATCATCATGCTGGTAAGCTTCTCATATTCTGATGTGCTCCCTAAAAAGCTTCACTCCATAAAGCAAATCAAAATGATTGACTTTCTGCTATCCTTCATGTTTCAGTGTTTCATAATACATTTAAAAACATTCATGTTTGTGTTGGAATAACACCCTCTGGCACTAACTGTCTGTTCCTCATGAGGAGACTTGCAGACCTCCCAAAATCCTGTCCATTTTAGTCTGGACACTTATGTTGTGCCTTTTGAGCAGCCAGGTGATCTTCTGTGGACACTAAGGGCTTCCATTAGGCAACCCATTTGTCTTCATCTGCCACCAAATTTCCATGCCTTGGCTTCCCCCAAAATGTTTCACTTAGTTTGGACTCTCATTTAATAATTCTCTCTACTAGACAATGGACAGGTATCCACTAAGGATGAGTTTCAATGCATAGTATTAGGAGCATATAAAAATACACCTTTTCTTAAACTATTCTTCAGTGGCAAGAAATTGGCTTGGAGGACCAGTCTGAGGTTACGTGAAGACTGCAGGATTCTTTTGGAAGAAGCTTTTCAGGAAGAGATCTTCGGAAAAAACTTCTTCCGAAATAGAATGTCCACACTGCCAAAGCGCATCGAAAAAGTGATCTGCTTTTTTGAAAGATAGTGTCCATTCAGTGCGGACGCTATCTCGCATTTCAACTGTCATTACTATGGACAGAGTGGCCACCAAGGCACCTATGCTCTTCCTCTTCTTTCAAAAGAACTCCCTCTTCCCTGTCCATTCACACCTTTTTCTGAAAGAGCTCTTTTGGAAAAAGGCTTCTTCCTCGTAGAAAGAGGTTTACCAATGTCGGAAAAACCCCTCTGTTCTTTCGATTTTCTTTCTAAAGAACGTGATTACGTTGTGTACGAAAGTGAAGTTTTTCGGAAAAAACTCTGTAGTATAGACACAGCCTGATAGTCTTCTTACTCGAGTTCAGCGGTAGCTTCCTACATGAGCAGTTGCTGGTAACCTAATAAAGCAACTCATGCAGGGGCTACTCAATCTGAGTAATTGAATTTGGCCCAGAATTGTATAATGGAATATTGCTCACCCATTGTGATGCAGTTACAAATGGTGAGATGAGTAAATCAGCCTTTCAACAAACGTTTTTCTTTTGTTCCATTTAATTGGAAAACAAAGCTGAATGACTTTGAGCTATCTCGAAAAGGGGCAATAGTGAAATATCTGTATCTCATTGTTTCCAGAGACAGGCAGGATTTTTAATTACAATAATACATATCAACTTTATGCAATCTAACCTAGATAAAACACAATTCAGCCAAATGTAAAAAGTAGAATTAAACCTCGCCACAGTAATAAGAATATCTAACCTATGATTCCAAGTATAATTGAATATATTTCTGTATCTTCTCCTGCTTTCAACTGTTCAATCTAAGAACCTTTTTTCAACTGAGACTCTTTCACATGAAATGTTTATTCACATAGAAATCACCACACAAGAATTGCTTGATAGTAATTTGCATAAATAAAAAGCATCTTTGTATTATAATTTACTCTACTATAAAATTAACTTTTTTCACTTTTTTTGCCACTTCCTCCCTCCCCCCTTCATTTGAAATCTGAAAGAATTCCAATATAGTACACTTGGGGCAGCTGTGTGGCTCAGCACATGCTGTTCTCCTTTCAAGTGCTTTAATTGCTCTCAAAAGAGCAATTAGCTGTCTGCCCTGCCTGATACATTGTTGTCAGAAAAATATATATTTAGTTTAATTGCAGTCATAATGTACAATTTGATGTTCAAATCCATAAAAATAAAATGATGCCAAAATCCTCATGTTTGAGTAAAGAAACGGCAGTTTGTAAAACTTGAACTAAGTACCATAAGGAATAGACTTCAAGGTGAAATGTGTGAATTGAGATAGATAATATTATCATGCTGGAGTTTTTAAACTGAATTAAATATAGTAGTAATCCACAAATGGTTCCAGGTTAAAATATGTTTATAGTTTCTTTTCAGTTAGAAGAAATGAATGTGTCATCTCATCATAATGATTAATCTTTCTGTACTACAACACACAATCATGAATGAAAATCAGAATTTTTCCTCTCAAATGTATCTCTATTCAAGGGATGTTGTTCATTTTTATCCCAGCTAGCTACATGTCACATAACTTGACAGGCCTTCATTTGTATTGTTAAAAGTTATTTACATCATGAATAAAGACATTACAAAAGTGTTCTTTATGCTAAACAATAAACCTCTCCTGCTTTTTAGTTTCCAATATGAATAATTGGTTTGTTCCTTCTTTTTAAGTCTCTGCCAAATGTTCTGGGCCAGATGCCCAGCCACATTCAGTGGTGCTATGCTGCTTTACACCAGCCAAGGCTAGGCCTCTTGTAGTATGAGTAAGATGGGATATAGAGATAAGAAAGAAAACATAGAAGAAATTCAATATAGGTTACTTGTCCCATGTTGCATAAAGTATATCAGAGCTATGCATATTCAAGAATGTATTTCCATAACAAATATGGGAACACAGTGTCACAGAAATGACTGCTAAGGAAGGAAAGGGATCTAGAGGTCACAGTGGATCACAAGATAAATATGAATCAACAGTGTAACAATGTTGCTAAAAAAGAAAACATCATTTGGGGATGTATTAGTGGGAGTATTAGACCTGCACAAGCTAGCCAGGTATTTCAGGTGTCTAACTATAAAGTGCATGCTTTTTAGAGGGTCTATTACTGATCAAGGCACTGCCACAACTAAATACTTCTTTGAAGGTTATCACATTGTGTGTGAAAATTTCTACATCTAATGAATCATTCAGTAATATGTAACATGAATTAGATATCAAATAACTCTAAATTACAAATAAGTGCTTAGCAAGGATTCACTAGTGCCACGGAATGAGCAGTCATATTAAGATGTACTAACTATTTTTGGTTTTGCAAAAACAAAAGGAAAAACTATGTAGGACTTTAAAGACTAACAAGATGGTTTAACAGGTGATGAGCTTTCATGGGCCAGACCCACTTACTCAAATCATATTCTGGAAGAGAATTGGCATGACAATATACACCAAAGGAATACAATGAAAAAAGTGAACACATTATTAAACTGACAAATCAGATTAAGTACAGAAGGTAGGGTGAGGGAGAGGGAGAGAGGGAATAGCTATTTATGAGTCAATGAACGGCTAATCAGGGGTGATAAGTGGGGAAGTTATCTTTGTAATGGTTAAGGTAATTAGCATCTTTGTTAAGGCCCATTCATAAAGTATCAAATTTAAGCATGAAAGAAAGTTCTGAAGTTTCCCTCTGTAATCTGGTGTTAAAGTCTATTTGAAGTAAGATTCATCTAATAAGGTCATTAAGATTATGTCCAAGTAAGTTGAAATGAAAAGCAACTGGTTTTTCCTTGTGAAGATATCTGATTTGTGGGCATTAATTCTTTGACAAAGTGTCTGAGAAGTCTGTCCACTATACATAGCAGAAGGACGCTGTTGACACGTGATGGCATAAATTATATTTCTGGATGAACAGGAATATGTGTGATCATATAACTGACATGGTTAGGTCCAGTGATGGTGTCACCAGTAAATATGTGGACAAAGTTGGCAACGGGGTTTGTTGCAAGGGAAGGTTCCAGGGTTGGTATTTGTGTGGTATGTCCTGTGGTTGTTGGTAAGAATCCTCCTGAGGTTAGGTGGTTGTCTATAAGGGTACGTCTGCATTAGCCCTCTAGTTTGAACTAGGGAGGCTAATGAGGGAGACCGAAATTGCTAATGAAGCACGAGATTTAAATATCCCACGCTTGATTAGCATATTCCCGGCCGGTTGCCATTTTGGAAACTGACTAGCCCAAAGTACGTCTACACATGGCAGAGAAGCGGAATTCCGAGATAAACCCCTTAGTTCGAATTAATTGTTAAACCTCATTCCATGAGCAGTAACTGTTAATTCGAACTAAGGGGTTTATCTTGGAATCCCGCTTCTCTGCCATGTGAAGATGCGGGCAGTTACTCTGGGCTAGTCAGTCTCCAAAATGGCGATGGGCCAGGAATATGCTAATCAAGCGTGGGATATTTAAATTCCGCGCTTCATTAGCAATTTCAGTTGCCCTCATTAGCCTCCCTAGTTCGATATAGGGGGCTAATGTAGACATACTCTAGGAGACTATGGGTCTGTCCCCCAGAGCCTCTCGGAGTGTAGTATCCTGTTCCAATATATTTTCTCATTTATATTTTCTCAATTTGTTTCCCAAACAGAAAGCTCAACTACTAGACTGTCCAAGTTTGAAACTGGACACCTGGCAACCCTAAAAAGAAAAAAAGGCTAGAAGATTAATTTTGTTCTGTAAAAATCTATATAATATCTAAATATAAACTAAATGTTTATTGCTGGAATGACTCAATCAATACAAATCAGCAGCAGTAGCTAACCAGAAAACATTGATAGCACATTTTCTTTAAAAAAAAATCTTATAGTTAATGGCTCTTTTTGTTGTCTATTTTCTTTACTGAACATAGCCATCTGTAGTATCCCATATACTTTGTCTCCTATAATGCTTGCTATTGTATTTTTATAAATTAAAAAGCAACTGATATCTAATGGAAAATTTTCTTTAAAAAATTGATCAAACTTATTTTGATGTGTTTCTTTATAGTTTCCCTCTAGTTTCTGTATTTCTCTCTGTTTTGGTCCAGGAGCAGTTGCACAAATGTAGGATGAAGATAGTGATCTACTTCTATGCTATCTTAAACCCAGAGATCTCAGAGGGTGTTTAAAATATTGATTCATCTTCATTTCACTCACATAAATAACTTGTCCAAAGGAAAACATAGTGTTTGGTAAAGCTAATAATAATAGAATTTAGGTTTTCTGACTCCAAGGACAAGTACCAGAAGAACAAGATAATCACTCCTTATCTTTAAGTAGTTAATAATTAATCCTCTCCTCCTGATTATCCCTTACCCTAAGGCCCAGTTTTCTGCAAGTGTAACTCCTCTGTAGTCATTGGAGATGTGCCCATTTACACTGCAGAAAATGATGCTACAATAACTTTTGCTGTTGCAATATTACAGATTTGGTAATATCAAATTCAAGTGTCTAAGGAAAGTGAGGATCTCCCCACCTCACCATAGAAGCTCCCAGGGTCTTTCAAACAGAACAATAGATATGCAGCTTCCTTCATACTACAAAAAAGAAGGTCCACAACTCTCCTTCGGATTTGGTGAGACATTTATGAGAATCTTCTATCTTTGTATCATACTATTTCATTGCTGTACCCTAATTGTGCATTCTTCTTCTTCAATCTCTCTCCTTAGCCATCTTTCTCAAACTGAGGGATTTTTTAGAGAAACAGGAAACTAAATGTAGCAAGAAACACTACATAAGAAACTAAGGGTATATCTAGACTACACACATCTTTCGAAAGAGATCGTATAGACTGCCACAACTTTTTCGAAAAAGCAATTTGCTTTTTCAAAAGAGAGCACCCAGGTAATCTGGGTGCTCTCTTTCAAAAAAGCCCTGTTTGCGGTCAAGAATGACTTTTTTGAAAGAGCTCTTTTGAAAAAAAAGGCATTCTTCCTCGTAAAATGAGGTGTAGCACTGTCAAAAATACCACTGTGTTCTTTTGATTTAATTTTGAAAGAACGCGATGGCAGTCTAGACGCAGGTGAAGTTTTTTTTTAAAAAAAAAGCCACTTTTTTAAAAAAAAACTTGTAGTCTAGACATAGCCTTAAATGTAGTGTGCAAGAAACCTGGAGAAACATCATAATAAACAGCGTCTGTACAGGGAGCTTGTGTCACCATCTTTCTGGAATGCTAAGACTTCCCCCAAGTCTAGCTAAAATTAGGAATAAATGTGAGCCACAAGATTTGGCTCTGGAAAAGGATTCAAGTACTTGCTTTTCAGATCTTGGGGTTTACTTTTGTTCAGAGCTGGGGGATTGGTTAAGTCCATCTAAAATCACGGTGCACTTCTGTTCAAATATCTGTGAGAACTAATAATTCTGTAATCACAAATTCACTATTTTTCTTTTGTGAAGTACTCTAGACATTTTGCTTGGTTGCACTTTGAAAGCTGAAGATAAAAAAAATCAGAGGTATTCTGAATATCAGATGTGCTTCTGTATGTGAACTCTTTTGCATTTCACAGAGTACATTTGCAGTCCCAATTACAATTTTCTTTAGAATAAGTGAAAATGGCTCTATTCACTCCAGTGAAACAAAGTTGTTTTCTTCAATTACATTCTCTCCTAAAGAAAAAGTTTGTCTCACTTACCCTGGGTATCCAAATTTCCATCAAGACATAATTTTACACAGTATATAATTATTTTTTTTCACTTGCAGATCAGCCTTTGACAGACATGCCTGAAGGCAAAATTAGATTCAGCTGCTAGGAGAATTTTAAGGACATGAAATCTACAAACAGTTTATACAAGAGCAAATTATGAATTCAATAGATCAGGGCATCTTAAAAGATTCTTTTCAAATAAAAGAAAAAGTATGAAAGCAAGTAAATTAAACACTAAACAGGAATTATGAGCATGTTTTATTTGTTAGAAAAAGCTGGACAGATATTAAATACAACTTATTTAGTGACTTCATTTTTCTCTTCGGAACACTTTCAGAATGAAAAGATATGTCCTAGTCCTTCAACAGCTGTAATTCAGCATTACAGGCAGTCCCCGGGTTACGTACAAGATAGGGACTGTAGGTTTGTTCTTAAGTTGAATTTGTATGTAAGTCGGAACTGGTACATATTGTAGGGGAAACTCTAGCCAAACATTTTTTTTAGTTTTGGATAGCATAGGGAAAGGTTAACTCCCCTCTAATGTTTGTTTTGCTGTCTGTTCCCCTGTTCAGAAGATTTCACATCTATTTCTGTCCCTGTGACAAACTCAGGACTAAAGGAGTAACTCATCAAATACCAAACAGCTCTGCACCATGCTTTGAGCTAATAGCTTTATTTCCACACACCACCCAGGGTTCTAGGAGGAGGGTCCTTTTTTTGCTAACACAATGAGGCCAGCACTTTGTTTGTTTTGGTGGAGTCTTTGTTTGCCCAGGGAGCCCAGCATGTATAGGGGGAGGAGGGGCGGAGAGGCTGCTTTTGTCTGCTGTTCAGCAGCCTGTTGCTCAGGGGAGGGGGCAGCCTGTTGCTGGCAGGGGGGGAGGGGGGAGGCGTGCAGGATGCGAGGCCGCGGGGGGGGGGGGGGCAGCGGGCGTGGGGAGGCACTTTTCCTCTGCCCGGCAGCTCTGCGGGATCCCTGTCCCTGTGGCCAGTTGCTGCAGGCAGAGGCCAGTTGGAGCCGGCCGAAGAGGAGGAGAAGGTGGATTCTAGGACCCAGGTGAGTGAGCCCCGGGGACGCTGCTGCGCTCCGGGAGCCCGGCATGTATAGAGGGGAGGAGGGGCAGAGAGGCTGCTTTTGTCTGTTCGGCAGCCTGTTGCTCAGGGGAGGGGGCAGCCTGTTGCTGGCGGGGGGGTGGGAGGGCAGCGGGCGTGGGGAGGCACTTTTCCTCTGCCCGGCAGCTCTCCGGGACCCCAGTCGGAGCCGGCCCGAGGAGGAGGAGGATCCTAGGACCCAGGTGAGCGAGCCCCGGGAATGCTGCTGCGCATGTGCGGGAGTTGCCTCACCCCGTTCGTATCTAGGGATCCGACGTAAGTCGGATCCACGTAAGTCGGGGACTGCCTGTACTTTGAAGTCAATGGAGCTGCATTGATTTGGAAGATGTGGCCCCTATACAAATAAGGAAAGGGCAAACAGCCTGGTAGGGTAAGAAACAAGGACTTTTTTCAGAGTTGCCAATGAATCTAGAGTGTAAACATTGTGTAGCTTTTTAATTCAAAACAATATAGAGGCTCCAGGCTAAATTATCTGTTAAAATTGTTACAACTCCATTGAAGTGAATGGGCCTGTCCCTATTAACACCAGCAGATAATTTGTAAGATTAAGACATCATCTGTAAACTTGTCAGGTCAGATACATTCTAAACTCCCTGTGATGAGGTTAATCTATATCTCTAGGGAGGATATTTAAATGCTCCATGGTTTAGTCTCTTCAGTTCTCTAGAAATACATTAGGTGAAATCAGTGCCTAGAAATATTTAATCGGTGCTAACATGTGACACTCCAGGTCAGCTAATAGAAAGATAATGCTTTTCACACAGGCAGATATCTTCAGTGAGACATCACTGGCTTTACTCAGTCCATAAAGGCTCTGTTCTGGGAGGTTCATGCTAGGTTCCAGAAATGCAATCTCTTTCTCTTGTTCAGTTTCCTTTGCCCAACTGCACTAGTTCAGAAAAAGAAATCCAAACTAAAGTACAATCCAAAGAGGAAGAAGGAACAGGGAAGCCACTCATTTGTCATCACTCAGAGCCAAATTCTGCCCCTGAATCCCAGCTCCACCTCACTGGAGGAGTCTGGAGAGTGACTGTGCCCCCACAAGCCCTCCATGAGCTCCCAGTGCAGCCTGCTACCAATACTGTGTTCAGTATGTGGAGCAGGCTGATGCATAGAGATAAGGACAATGGCTCTGCCTTTTTTTGTACCCCTATGGCAAAACAGAGGGTCATACCCTGTTTTTCACTTTGTTGGGGAAAGGTCTGTAGCCCTTGTATAGTGTGACCAAGTGGAGGCAGAGCAGGGGAGTGCATGGCTCTTTTGTGTCCTTTTACTCACCCAGTGCAACTGCACAAAGGCCAATAACATGACCCCTTAGCACAGGCCGGATCCAGCCCACCACTGTCCTGCAGCCCACCAGCGCCTTCAGGCAGGCTCCCTGCCTTCTGCATCCTGGACAGCCTCTCTGAACTAGAATTGGGTGGCCCTGCTCCATGCCCGTGGAAGGGGCAGAGCCTTGAGCAGATATTGGTGCTAGGCAGCCCTCAGTGCCACCTGGAGCACATTGCACAGCACTCCAACAGTGATTTTAAAGAACCCTGGGCTCTGGTTGCTGCTGCAATATTAGTAGCAGCAGCCAGGATCTCTGGGCCCTTCTATATCACCAGGTCCCTGGACTGGTGTCACTTGCTCCCCCCCCCCCATTGGTAGGCTTGATGCACATGGCCCCTGCATCTCTTCATGCTGTGCATCCCTGAGGGGAGGGGCTTTGCATGCTACCTCTGCCCCCAGCACAATCGTGCAGTTACCATTGGCTAGAAATGTGGCACACAAAGAGTGAGAAGCACATAGCCCCTGCAGCCAGCTGCTTTGAGCGGCATGCAGGGGCGCAGCAGGCAGGGAGCCTGCATGGGAGTCCCATTGGGCTGCAGTCTGGGAGGTGCCTAGGGTAAGTGCCTCTTGATCAGAACCTCACAAACCTCAGAACCTTGCCCCTGGTGACAACCCAAACCCTTGCACGTCCTCCTCTACCTCTGTCCCTGATCCAAATCCCCTCCCAGATTTCAATCCCCTGTCCAAGGTCATAACCTCCTCCTTTATCCAGATTCCCTCCCAGACTCCACAGCCCTTCTAGCACCCCAGTCTCCTACCCTAAGTTCCCTTTTGCACCCAATCTTCATCCCAGACCCTACACTTCCTCCATTAGTAACAGAAAAGTGTGGCTCTTGCCCACTTGCCAAATTCTTGCAGTGCTTCCTCCATCAAAAAGTGTTACTCACTCCTGTCTTAGAATCTGAACTGTGTACCTCTTCTCCATATGCTCAAGGAACACCCAATAGTACAGAGAGTTACATGCATGTCTGAAGGAAACAGAACCCCCCTCCCCCCCCCCCCCCCCGTGGACAGCACACCTACTGCAGCCAAAGCAGCTTTCGAAACCTCCTTCAAGGCTGACGTGAGTGAGCTCAGAGCCCTTTGTCCTATGAAATTGTGTAAAGCGGCATGGCTAGTGACCCCTTCTTTCATCTGCCCTTACACTGTCACGCTTGACCTTGAACTTGGATCCAAGGTAATGATAGGTAGGTAATGATTTTCTATAAATTATCCCAAAAGTAAAGGTTTCCCTTTGGAACACTCCAATGTTCAAAGCCTCAAAATATTTTTATATTTTTAAATCAGTTGCTGTACAAAGAAGTTTATCAGATTCTTAATGAAAACCAGATATAGTTAAAGCATCAAAGTTATTGACTTAAGATTGGGCCATCACTTATTAATCATTGTTCTATCTTGACTGTTGCAGTTTTGATGATTTGCAATACAAATAAAGTGCTGTAGCCCAACTGTCAGAACCATATGTCTACACTGCCTTATATTGTCTAATGCTTTTGAAGGTTTAGCTACAGTCATAAAACTGTGAGGAAAGCATATTGAACATCTGAAAGAGCAGAATCTAGTGTAGAGACATGACTATTCAAAATGCAGCTCAATCAGATTACCTCCTGTGAATTATGATAATACATTAGAGTTTGTCTGCCTATCTGTGTCTGTTTGTCCATTTGTTCAAGAACTCCTCCTAAACACTAGGGCCACCAAATTTGATATGCAGCTTCCTCTTACCCTAACTTAAACCATGGTCAAGGTTTGGTTGTGTCTGGAAAATGGGAAATGCCAGGAATGAGATTATTTCCCATGATATGGAAAGGGAGGGGGCCGAGAGCAGGAATGTGATAATGAGAGAGGCCACCGAGGACAGCTTCAGCACCAAGAGAATGGCCAGCAGAGCTGGGGCTCCCCCATCTTACCTGCCAGCACTCCAGTAAGGAGCTCCCCTACCCCAAAACTGGAGCCTGCCCCTGCCCAGTGGACAGCCTGCTGGCCATGAGGGGGCACTGGAGGAGGGGGCAGCCCCCAGAGCCCAGGTCTTCCCCAGAGAAGCCTGCAGGCCATGAGAGGGCTGCTGAAGGAGTGAGAAGCTGGAGGGGGAAGCACTAGATGGGGGGAGATGTCCCAAGATCCTGGCTCCTCCCCAGATAGGCTGCAAGGGGGTGCTGTGTGAGGGGCAACCCTCAGAGCCTCAATCCTCCAGACAGGCTCCAGGCTGGGGGGAGGGGCCTGCTGGAGGAGGGTGCAGTCCCCAGAGACTCGCCTCCCTCTCCAAAAGCCTGCAGGCTTTGGGGAGGTCACTGCAGGAGGGGGTAGTTCCCAGAGCCTCATGCCCCCCATCTACCCTAACAGCCATGGTGCGATGCTGGAGGGGGTGGCAGACTTCAGAACCTGGTCCCCACCCAACCCCAGACAGCCTTCTGGTCCTGGGGGAAGGTAACTGGGGTGGGGCCCACTGGTAGGGAGTGCTGCATCAGCCCCCTGCCTCGCCCCCTGGTTAGCAGCACCACCCTAACCACCACAGGCAGCTCCGGTAAACACCTCTCACCTCCCTGCCCCCTGTCCTGAGTCCTACACCTCTCACCTGCCTTGACTTCTATCCCCCCTCCCTTCCCTGAGTCCCCTACCTTGAGCGCTCCCACACCTCTCAATCCTCTGCCCTAAGCCACCTACTCTGAGCCCCTGAATGCTCACTCCTGCTAGTTTTACTATGTTTGTTTACTAGAAAATTTACCAGGTGTTGTTCCAGTCCTTAACTCAATTAGTTTTTGGGGTTTTTTTGGAACATAAAATGAAAATGTACATGGGTCATTTAGATCATTGCTGTAGGGTGGGGCTGGGGATGAGGGGGTTCAGTATGCCAGCTGTCCTGGGGATAGAGGACAACCCTAACTTTCTCTCACCACAGCCTCCATGGATGCTGCAGCTCCAGGGGGTATAGCTGGGGGAGGAGGTGCATGTCCCCCACTTGGGTCAGGTCCAGGTTCATTCCCCAGGCAGACTGAGGAATGCAATAAACTGAACTTTCCTCTCACTTCCTGATGAAGAAAAACAGCCAGCAATGTCTCTGTATGAATCGGGCCTGGGGGTAGAGCAGTCTTGGACACCCTCAGTCAGCCCCTTTTACCTGCCTGGTGATTGTCTCTTTTCTGTATGGTATGATGAGAAGCAATCCCATTACAGGCATGTTCAATTTCCCTGGCACAACCAAACCCTTGCCTTCATTTAAGATATGATAAAAGCAAGCTGTATATCAAATTTGGTCCTAGCTCTTACTGTTTTGAAGGAGTTCTTGAACAAAGACAGACAGATGGACACATAGGCAGACAAACTCTCAAATATAAAGTAAATTAGTTAAATCTAAATACGTGCCAGTAGTGCCAACAAACCTGTGTATTAAAAATGAGCACCATATTAATTTGGCAAAAATTCTTAGTCTTACAATGCATGCCTGGTAATTAATGCAAATTGGGCAATTTTAAAATTGAAACATCTGGGTATGTTACAATTCTCAAACAGTTTTCATTGAGAGTTCACACAAAGTCACACTGATGATTCTTAGCATTTCATCTATTTCAGCTTTAGTAAACATTACTTCTTAATATTTCAGCTGAGCTGTGTCCTTTTGCCTCAATTTTTTGAAAATGAATTGTGCTCTGCAATTAGCAAGTCCTCTAAATCCAACAATACCCCCAAATAAAGAGTGTGGTGGATTTCGTTATGTAACTTACTAACTAAACAGGTGCTGTATCAATGAACAAGAAACTTACTTTGTGCCCACTGTAACTTTTATGTGAATAGTCTCTGTCTTGCAAACTGAAAAAAAAGTGAGGAATGTTGTTCCTTTAAGAGCTCCCTTAGAGCAGATAGAGGGAAGAGGGAAAGTTTAAAGGGATGAACAGGAAGTGCAGTGTTTTTTCTCCTTTATCATAGGTAGTCTGTGCAGCAGGTGTCCGTTGTGGAAGGGATAGTGTGGAAGAGATAGTGTTCCCACATAAAATGGATTGGGAAAGGATTTGAAGGAAAGCATCCTTTAAGGGAGATAAGTAAGGAGGCTTGGGGCTCTGTGATGGGGTTCGCTCACCACTGCAGCACCTTCTGCTGACTGTCCCAGGGATTAGCTCAGCTCGTTCTCTTCTGGTGATGTCTTGCCACCATCACTTCTGCCCCAGAACCCACAACCATTGAGGGTCATGGCATCCTCATAACAGAGCCCTACTCTATGTTCCTCACTTCCAGGGGGCACTATTGCAGTCATTCTATCCGGCTCATCCTCAGTGGCAAGTGGCAGTGGGGAAGACCTGATCCCACCCACAACTCCAAGTCCTCAGGAACCCTGTAGATGGACCCCACTTGCTGCGTCCCCTCCAACTCAGTTCATCCCCCTGGACCACTTCCCTAGCACCTTCTTTGCCCTTGCCTCAGGGCTCCAGCCTGTCAGTCTTAACAGCTAGCCTGGCGCTCCTTCTAGCTTCCCCAGTCCCTGCTGGCAGGACAGCTTTGTCCAGAGTGCTGGCTCTCCTTCCTCCTCCAGGCGCCTGAACTTCTCTCTGAAAGCTCCAGGCAACTACTAAAGCTGCTTTGCTCTGCAGCATTTCTTTTATGGTCCAGCCTGGCCCTGATTGGCTGCTTCTCCCAGGCTGTCTCTAATTGGCTGTCTCCTGTGCAGCCTCCCTACAGCCCTATTAACATCAGTGGGCCTCCATCATAGCCTCCTATATTTTGTCAATAAAGACTGACCTCCCTCCATGACACAGGCCTGCCATGCCTGTTTTATTACAGTGTAGGCATACCCTTACTAACGAGTGTGGAGCTGTCAGATGACTAATGGTAGCAGGCTCTTGGTAGTATTGCTTTTGAGAATCCAGTGAATGGAGATGGAAGTGACAGTTTTATGGAGTAATAGCCTGAGATATCGATAGCACTTCAGGCAAAATAAAGTAGAAAGCAGTGCACACATCTACACCTTGTTTCCATTCTTGTAAGGTTTTGAGTAGATGCTGCACTTCCTGCCATTACCTTAACTGCCAGTAATTGTAGTTTTTGTTGGCTGAAAGATATATGAATGTGAAGGTGAAACACAGTCTTCAAACTAGGAATATATAACTACTGTATTCATGTTCTCTCATGAAGTGAAATGAGCCAGAAGATAATTTGATCTCTGCTGTATCAGTACAGAAAACCCATAAATAAACTGCTAATTGCTAAAATTGTATGTAAGACAACGAGGTGACATCACTGTGACAGAGGGTGTGCATACCCCATACGAGCCAAGAGAATGTTAAACCCCCATTATAGACAGCGAAAGTCCCACCCTCTCAGTAAGACTGGGCATGCTCCAGATGCTGCAACAGTATGAAAGAAGGAAGCCCAGATCAATTGAGACTGGATGTCAGAGGAGGAGGACCTGTGCTGGATGCTCCTGCTGAGGACTGACTAGAGCCTTTGCCTGCAACAATTGCAAGCCCCAAGGGCTGACTTGGACCCTTATAACCAATGGACCCTGGAGACTCCAAAAGCCTCATAGACTACCACACCAGAGACAATGGTAGGTAGGAAGTGACCCAAGGAGGGTGATGGAGTGGTATCTCCCAACGGGGTAAGCTTCGCATCTTTTGGTGGGATTCCCTTCTGAGCTAGAGCTCTGCTGCTGCTAGAACCCTTGGTTAAGACCCAGTGGAGTTGGTTGGGCCTGGACCACCAGGAGTTGGTTGGGCCCGGACCACCAGGACTCCTTGCTGGTGACCCCTCAGGTACTGACCACTAGGCCATGCTGCTGCACCCAAGGGCTCCTCTATTGACTCCTATTTCTAAGACCAGGGCTATTGCCATGCTGCCCAAGGCTGTTGCCTTTGGCTCTGGGGTGGTGAGTTCAGAGATGGATAAGCAGACTTCATGGCAGTGCCCACTCAGACACTATCCACCCCTTTTGGGATGGGGTGTGCCACGACCACATAGCAGTGATGTGCTTCCAATAGTTTAACAAGAGCTAGGCAATATAGTTCTCAAGTTATAAAGTACACTTTGCTTGAAAAATGTAAATTTTGTTCCTGAAAATTATATGGACTATCTTGGTGTTCAATTTTTAGCGTTTTGAAATGCTGGAAGGAGACCTTTCCTAGGAGCTTCAGCCAGTAGTATCTTCACTTGTTCAGCACGTATTGGGAGCAGTTGTAAAAGCTGAGGGGGCCAGGGATGTAATGCTGTCAGTATGCTAATGGCATCTATTACACGTGTTAGCATGTGTGCTCTCTCTCTTATTCTAACTTGACCGTGTTGTTACTTGTCTTAGTAAGTAAGTGGCTGAGATTGAGGAATGGATGACAGCAGTCTCAATGTACACAAGACAAACAGGTTAGACTGGTAGTTTGAGAGAAGCTGTATCAAAATTTTATCTGCCTTTTATATTGCAAGCGCTCTCCAGCAACTTGTTACTAGAGCTCTCAATCCCCAGGTATCTTTATATCCTCACCTGCTGTTAGCAGTAGCTAGAAAGGCTCTTTCCCATCTCTGTTGGCCTCAGGCCAGAGGAATATGAACAGTTAGTTTTTTCAGAGGCAAGCAGGCCTTGCTATTTTAACCCATACTTCTGTCATTTTAATGTTTCACACTGGGGAGCCTTATGTAGTACTAAATCATAAATCAGTCCAGAAACTGAAGCTACTAGAGAGTGCAGCAACTTATTTATTAAGAATGTTATCTTGCCAGGAGCAAAAAAATCTATACTGTGTGATACCAGTGTTGTGACAACAAAAAGAGGGAATATTTGTAAACAGGCCCTGCTGCCTCGCCTTTGTGGAAAATGCAACATCCATTGTCAGAAAGAACTCCCTGTTACCATGATAGAGTTCCATGCTTCCTCCTCTGGTTCTGAGTAGAGTAGGGCTATTCGGCAAGACTTATTACATTGTTCCCTTTTCTGGGTTTTACAAAACTCTTAACATTTTCACTTAATAATTTTTTAATGATAGCATAATCTAAATTCACAGGTTTTTAAAGATAACACTGTTCCAAGCTCCAGGAATGGCATCATCTGTAACAATGATAGCTACTGAAACTCTGTCACATTGGTTACCAGACAATTGTAACAGGAATAAAACAAACAATTCAAAACTAAAATTCAACAGCAGATAGCTAGGAAAAAGAATCTCTTTCCTTGAAGTTCAGCTGATGATTCCTAGAATTTCTTTAACCAGGTTCACCTCACTAAAATAAAATTTCACCTATTTTCTTATTACAATTTAAGCTAATACACTTGTTACTTAAGAACAATTTATTTACATAGGTCCTGGGATCACTCGCGCAACTTTCTTTA
The DNA here is from genome assembly GCF_049634645.1 of Pelodiscus sinensis. NCBI lineage: Eukaryota > Metazoa > Chordata > Testudines > Trionychidae > Pelodiscus > Pelodiscus sinensis. The sequence continues at coordinate 83,207,020 of NC_134712.1, forward strand.
AGATAGGTACAACTGTTGCTCCAGTCCTTCTAGGACAATGCCTGATTTTAATGAGAGATTTCATATTTTTATTAGCCCTTCTGTCACTTCATTCTTAAATTTCCTTTAACGCTCTTGGATAACTATTCCCAGTCACTGGGACTTGTTACCCTGATCAGTTTCTTCCTGCATCTCCTCTTTTGTCAGCTCAGTCTTTCACGGTCCATCATCTTTACCTAGAAAGAAGAGGTGCAGGACAGATGTATTTCCAACAACCTGAGTGATGAACACTGATGCAAAGAATTTATTTACTTTCTTTGCAGTTTCCTTATTAATGGTTTTATTTATTTCCTGGCTTGCTATATTTCACTGATCCTCTCTGAGGCTTCCTGATACACTTAAAGAAGTTCTTGTTTGATTTTATTCCTTTGACTATATAATGTTCAAAACTCCTCTTAGCCTTGCTAGTTTCCCTTTTTTATTCTGAATATGATATTGAAATAACTGTAGTGACATAATACTGTAATGGCCCATAATGTGTAATGATTCCTCTAAGGACTGAGGTTTGAAATGAAATAATTTTCTTAGAGTAATCACATATCATTTTAATAGAAATCTCTAGTGGTCACCTTGATCTTGACCTGAAACAATTACACCAATCAAAATCTCACTAATGACCTTCCAATACCATTGTAGCAGAAGCTGTGACAGGCTTCAGTTGAAGTAATGTTGCCAATGCATATTCATTATCTCAATGTACCCCAATATCATAACAGGGTCTTTATAAAATTAAACTGATGTTCTCATGAGATTATTGCTATGATGTGAACACCCCTCTGAAGTGTGGGAAAAGACAGCATTGCATAAAAGTTATAAATATAACTATTATCCAAGGTTGCACATCAAAGGGATCCTGCTGTAATAGTTTGTTAAACTTTATACTACATGCATATTAAGCAAATATTAAACTCACCTTGACCTCCTTTCACATACAATTGGATTTGGAAAAACATAGAGATGGCTAACGTGGTTCCTATCTAAATTACTAACATGCTGCTTTAGACTTTTTGTCAATAACAATTAACAGACAGCTTTTCTTTGAGTGACAAACTATCCTTAACTATTCTTGTTTGAGAAAAATCTGGACCAAAAGCCCTTTTGCTGTCACATAAGGCATGGAGAAAACAATATAAAAATTTCCATTCATTATAAACAAATTGTGAAATTAGGTGCATTATTTAAGTAATACCTAAATATTGGCAACAGTCACATTTACTGAAATGTGGTGTTTTTGTATAGCAATAATAATGCTTCGAGTGCTTAAAACAAAGGCTGTCCATTAACATGCGCTAGCGCCTGCAATTAACGCAGTCCAGGATTAACGCGTTAAATTTTTTAATGTGTTAATTGCAGGCGTTAATGCTGTGCTTCCCCTTTGAAGTGCCACTATGATGCTTCAAAGGGGCAGTGAAACTGAGAGCCTAGGATCAGCTGGGCACTCCAGCTTGCTTGCCTATCTCAATGAGGGACAGCAAAGCATTTTGTCTCTGCGTGCTCTGGTTGCCCTCACTGGGGACACCGTAGCACTCTGCAACATGGAACCAAAGCTGCCCCTGGGCATTCTGGTGCTTCTTGTGGATGCATTGCTGCAAGCCTAACTGCATTTTCTGCAGGCTGCCATTTGGGAGGTCCGTCGGGGGGCTGTCAGTATCCAGGAGGCCCTGCGGGAGAGCTTCCACCTGAGGAGCACTAAGAGCCTCCCTGGTCTGCCCCACTGGGGGCTTGTGCCTCATTCCTCCCTCACATCCTTCCACTTACCCCTCCCTAACCTCCCTTCCTGATGTCAAATAAAATACATATATTTTCATTGAACACAAACTCCCCTTATTTAACAAAACTGTGGGGTGGGGGCATGAAACTCTGGTGAGACTGGGGAAAGGAGGCGGGAGAGGGGAGAAGACAGGTTGGGAGAGGGGAGGAGGAAACCTGGGAGGAGGGAACTGTAAGGGGGAAGCAAGGGGAAAAAGGGGGAGGAGAAGCTCTGGGTTGGGGGGGTCTCAATCTGATAGCTTTCTTTGATAGGATAACGAGTCTTGATAAGGGAGAAGCGGTGGATGTGGTATACCTAGACTTTAATAAGGCATTTGATATGGTTTTGCATGATATTCTTATTAATAAACTAGACAAATACAACTTAGATGGGGCTACTATAAAGTGGGTGCATAACTGGATGGATAACCATACTCAGAGAGTAGTTATTAATGGTTCTCAATCCTGCTGGAAAGGTATAACAAGTGGGGTTCTGCTGGGCTCTGTTTTGGGACTGACTCTGTTCAACATCTTCATCAACTATTTAGATATTGGCATAGAAAGTACGCTTATTAAGTTTGCAGATGATTCCAAGCTGGGAGGGGTTGCAATTGCTTTGGAGGATAGGGTCATAATTCAAAATGATCTGGACAAATTGGAGAAATAGTCTGAGGTAAATAGGATTAAGTTTAATAAAGACAAATGCAAAGTGCTCCGCTTAGGAAGGAACAATCCATTTCAAACATGCAGAATGAGAAGCGATTATCTAGGAAGGAGTACAGCAGAAAGGGATCTAGTGGACCGCAAGCTGAATATGAGTCAACAGTGTGATGCTGTTGCAAAAAATGCAAACATGATTCTGGGATGCATTAACAGGTGTATTGTGAGTAAGACATGAGAAGTCATTCTTCTGCTTTACTCTGTGCTGGTTAGGCCTCAGTTGAAGTATTGTGTCCAGTTCTGGACACCACATTTCAAGTAAGATGTGGAGAAATTGGAGAGGGTCCAGAGAAGAGCAACAAGAATGATTAAAGGTCTAGAGAAAATGACCTATGAAGGATGGCTGAAAGAATTGGGTTTGTTTAGTTTAGAAAAGAGAAGATTGAGGGGGACATGATAGCCATTTTCAGGTATCTAAAAGGGTGTCATGAGGAGGAGGGAGGAAGTTTGTTCATCTTGGCCTCTGAGGATAGAACAAGAAACAATGGGCTTAAACTGCAGCAAGGGAGTTTAGGTTGGACATTAAGAACAGTTCCTAACTGTCAGGGTGGTCACAGCACTTATTTTAAAATAGCTATTTCAAATTTGGCATTATTCGTTATAGAATGAGGCTTACCAAACGCTAAATAAGCGCTCCGCTATTTTGATTTAATTTTGAAATAGCGGTTTGGCTGTGTAGAACGCTAGTAAAATTATTTTGAAATAATGGCTGTTATTTCAAAATAACTTTGCTGTGTAGACATACTCCAAAAGAAGAGTACACCACTCATCATCCTGCTCTTGACCCTTCTCAATGAGTCTATCAAAGTCCTCCTGAAATATAATATTACTGTTTCCAAAGAGCAAAGCAGGAGTACCAGCTTATGCTGAAAATTCCAGCATTATTCAGCTGCAAAATTGTTTTGGTTCCTTGCTCATGAGTATCAAGCTGAACTTGGTTATAGACTTAATTCTTGTTGAGGGATAAAAATGATACCAAGATTGGTACACCTAAGGTGACACCCCAAAAAAATAAATACATCTGCTAATGCCATCAATGACATCTTATTTGTAGGGTGCGTCTAGACTGGCAAAATTTTGCACAAAATCTTGCCAGCTGTCTAAACTGGCTGCAAGAATTTGCGCAAGATCACTGATGATCTAATGTAAGATTGTTAGTGTTCTTGCGCAAGAACTCTGATGCTCCCGCTCGGGAAAAAGCCCTCTTTTGCAAGTGTTCTTGCGCAAGAGGGTCAGTGTAGACAGGGACAGGAATTTTTTGCGTAAGGAAGCCCCGATGGCTAAAATGGCCGCCTGAGCTTTCTTGCGCAAAACCGCGTCTATACTGGGCACAGATGCTTTTGCGCAAAAGCAAATCTTTTGCACAAAGGCACTTGCCAATATAGATGCTCTTTTGCGGAAATACTTTTAACGGAAAAACTTTTCCATTAAAAGTATTTCCGCAAAATCATGCCAGTCTAGATGCAGCCACAGTGTTTATCTTTTACTACATAGTGGCTGTTTTTGAATCTCTTGAACTGTGTACTGTGAATCCACTACACACTGTATTACAATCTAAGTTAATTTCAACATGCATCTCTTTTGGGGAGCACAATCTCTTTAACATTCCGAAGTAAAATCATGTGTCTGACAAGACACGTGCCAAATCTCAGTTTTCTAATGGTGCTTTTTGTCCTACTCTTACATATTTCCATTTTGTCTATTAAGATTGTTGAAGCAAAAACTTCTGTCTGGTTTGGCGGCTAATAAACAGTTTATTGATCAATAACACAAAGTGAGCCAAACGTGACCCCAGAAGAGCTGGCCCAGTAACGCTGGCTAATACAATCAATCCTAGTATTTTATACCCTTAACCAAACAAGTCTGACATCAGGGCAAGAAATCAAAGCGAACTTCAAAGAGGAATTATTATCAGCAAAGAAAGAAACAGGTTTTTAGGGAGTAAGGGCTTCAGCTTAAAATAATTCATTAACAAATTCCAACAGCACATCCTTCTGGCCTCTCCCCACCTCGATGAAGGCCAGTTCACTCCCTCTAGTGTACGTGCAGACACAAGAAACTGAAATGGCTTTTGTTATACAGAATGGATTCTAGCTAAATATGAAATGGTTTCCACAAGATCCTCACCCTGCAATTAGATCCCAAGTGCAGACTCTTTTGCCCTCCGTGTGGGGGCACAGGAGTTCACACTGGCAGATCTGATTGCAGAATCAGAGACTTGGACTGTGAACTGTTTGTGGACATGTGCATTATCAAGTAGTCTGTTGTGTAACAGCTTTGCAAACATTTAGTGCTGTGCAAATCACAAAGAGACTAAGCATTTAAAACTGAGTTTATTTTAATATGTATTCACTTGTCTTCCTTGCATTGCCATCAATAGTTTACTTCAATTCTATCACCATCTGAACTGTCATCTGAATGACATTCTTCTTGTCTCCTGACTTGGAGGTATATTTTGACTTGGCAGAATATTACAATTAAATGTTCTCTGTGAGTAAAGCCCAAAATAATGTTGGTCTCAATAATCAAAGTTTAGGTCTAACCTAAATCCAGAATATTTGCATTGAAATGCAGTCCCACCGACATTATTCCTGCTATTCTTTGACATGTTTGGTTTCTGAGAGGTGACATTTCCCGTTCTGTTTTTTTCTCTCTCCGCGGGGAAGAGTGTTTCCTCCTTGATCACATCTTTGAGAGACCTGATAACACTGTGGGTAGGATCACCTTGAGAAAATGTCAGACACTCCACACTTCCTCACATTTAAATGTTCCTCAACTCACATCTCTGGCATGGGGTTTAGCACTCATTCTCAGCTAGACAGCTAGATTGGCTTTAGCAAGCTGTGACAGCTGCTTTTCTGCTCGGTTCTCTTTACTTTATTACCTCAGTTTCCCACCCTTCCCTACTTTTTTGTCTTTGAGCACATCTACATGTGAGTGGGAAGGTGTGATTCCCAGATCCACTAGACATACCTGCAATAGCTGTGGCTGAGGCATTATGAACATCAGCTTGGGCAACTGCTCACTTATGTCCTCAAGGGGTTGGGCAGGATTGTATTTGAGGTGGCTAGCTCAAGTGGCTTACTATGCAGCCACTGACTGAGCTACTGTATTTAGTTGCTAAACTGAGCAAAGTTAACAGGGGTACATGTACAGGAGTGGAAATCACACTTTGCAGCTTACTTGTAGATATACCTTTTGTCCTTCTGTTGCCTTCTGTCTGTCATGAACACCATGAACTCCCTAGTTAGATGGTTTGTTTTGTTTTGTTTTATTTTGTTTCTATTTTGTGCCTAGAATGATGGGACCTGATTCTTGATTTGGGCCCTAAAAAGCACCACAATACAAATAATGTAACATTTTTCATTGTTTGTTTATTATCACTAATTATCAGAGAGTTTAACCTTCTGCATTGTGGCTGCTATGAGAGGATACTGATGAAGCCTCTTTCTGAGTAATTTATTTACATAGTTTAGTGAACCTCTGACATTTTTTATGCTGCTGCTTTTTCCATGCCTACCCATCGTCTTGGAAGGCATTCACATCTTTCTAGTAATTAGTAAAGTTATATCTCTAGACATTTTATGTCAATATAAATAGCTGATTTCAATACAATATTGTCATTTCATTCCTCATCATCTCTTCTGCATCTTCAATAGCCACCCTATGTCTTAGAGACTGAAAGGATCTAGTCTTAGCTATAAAAATTATGATAGCAGGGAAGAGTTCTCATCCAAACATCTTTTTTAAAGTTTCCAAAATATTATAAAGGATCCTGCCCATGAAAATTTTGTATTAACACAAGAACAGCTTTCAATAGTGTATCTTTGTGTCTGACTTTTATGAGGGCCATGTTGATCAAGAACTGTATTGCTTCGGGCTGCACCACCTTCCTATGACTTTTCTGTTCACAGCATTTGAAAACTGCCCTTCTTTGAATGTTAGCACTTTTGGTAGGAGGTTTTCTCCCTCTGAAAAGCTTTATAAATCCTCTTTGAATCTGATATACAAATAATTGTTTCTGTTCATATAAAAAGATTTTGGGGACATTTACAAGAACTTTTTTTTCCAGTGAAATGCTACATAAGAGTTTAATATCACACCAGCCTTTTTCACTCCTTAAATTCAAGAATCAGCTGGTTCCTGGATAATTTGTGTAACTGTGTATGAATTCATCAGTTATATTTTTAGGCTATAACAAATGCCATCTTATTCATAGCTACTCCTAATACCTACCAGTTTTGTTCAAAACTGAGATAAAATTAATCCAGGAAACTGTAATGCTTACAAATTATATTAACAACAGTGCCTCAGGACAACGGCTACCCTGCAGGTAGCAGTAATCAGCTGGGAACCAAAATTGGTCAGGTGGCAGATCCAACAATCTCTGGGTTTATAGGAATGATCTAAATAAGGTGATTTGACCACACTCCATATGATTTAAAATGCAGTTTTAAAACAAACAAAAGTAAATTGTACTTCACACGACACATAGTCAAACTGGGAAACTCATCATGGGATTTTATGAAGGCCAAAACTATAACAGAGTTCAAAAATTAGATAAGTTCGTGGAGGATAGGTCCATCAGTGGTGATAAGGGACACATCCTCATGCTCCTAGAGTCCATAAACCTCCAACTGCCAGAAGTTAGGAATGAGCCATCTCCTGTCATCCAATCAAAATTACCCTGTTTTGTTAATTTCCTCTGAAGCATCTGGCAGTGGAGGAAGGCAGGATACTAAGGTACACGGACCGCTGGTCTGATCCAGTATGGCCATTCTTATGTTCTGGTACTGTATTAAAAAGGAAAGATCAGTATATGATCTATCAGAACTCTTAAGTCAGACCTTAGGTACTAGACACATAAAAGCTACACTTTGTCCTTTCTTCCTCTCTCCTGCCCATAGCCATACCTTTCTTGTAAAGCAATATCTGCAAAAATCATTCCAAAATCGATGTACACGGCCTTGCCTTTGGCAGTTTGCTTTATACTCCAACCGTCCTCCATCTGCAAGGATTGGGAGATGAGGCACTCTCCCAGACTCCATGCAGAAACCAAGACTTACTCGTACACTAAGCCCCACTCATCTGAGATGCTAAAATTGCTCACTGTTCTGTACATATTGACAATCTTCCTCTTACAATCACCGTCTTCTTTCCAGAATTATTTGAGTGTTGTCCCTGTTCTTTCTCACATCTCTACTATGTTGTGAAATAGCTACTAATGTGAACACTTCAGTTATCAGTGTTCATACTTGTTTGTGATGAAGGGACAGTTCAGACCTCTCAAAGCCACTGTTTCAGGCTTTTGGAAGACATCATGGAAACTATTTTGCCCTTGTTTCACATTTTGAAGGTTATATTCCTTACTCAGGTCAAGAGGGTTTGAGTTCTTTTCCCATGAAAGCACACATCTTGGAGTACATAGCCACCTACAGAGAAATCATATCAGTTCCCCAACTACCATAATCTTGTCCAATTCAACTTCTAATATTCAGCCAAGCCAAACAACCTCTTTGTAAATTGCAACCCTTGTTAGTAAAGGTAATTATCTATTAAGCTTGGCTCCTGATGAGAGTTCAGGAGCTTAGTGCTGTCCATCCAAGCAGCCATACCGCCAAGAAGAAGAGTTGCCTGTAGTTTCTCTGTTGCTCTTTTAACAGCATGTAACTTGGGAGTATGGTTATTCCTCGCAGGTTTGCCACCTCAGCGCATATTTACACCAATGACATGTAAAGGAAAATATCCTGATGGTTTTCTTTCTACGTATTCTGAGCAAAGAGCACTGCTTCCATCCATCACTGTAGACCATCCTTTGACAGAGATATGGGGAATTTGTTTGCCTGAATCATATATCACCTGTCCTCAGTTGTGCTGTAACAATGTGGAGATGCTGAGAGTCATTGACTCAAACTGTAAACTCTGTATATAATGGAAACAACTTCAAGCCCATGTGTCTTGCAGCTTTCCTTGGGTATGTCTAGACTACAGGTTTTTGTCGACAGAGGCTTTGTCGATAGATACTGTCGACAAAGCCTCTGTCGACAAAGAGCATCTAGACTACATCCAGTTCTGTCGACAAAGCAAGCCGCTTTGTCAACATGAGAGTGTAGATGCAAAGGACAGAACTCTGTCAACAAAAGGCGTTATTCCTTGTAGAATGAGGTTTACAGCCATCGACAAAACTGCCGAGTTCTGTCGACATTATGTCGACAGAACTCGGCAGCAGTGTAGACGCAGGTATAGTTTTGTCAACAAAAGTCCACTTTTGTCGATAAAACCCTGTAATCTAGACACACCCCTAGTTCCAGCACCTATATCTGTACTCCCACTATTAAATACCTTCCCAAAATGTGTCAGCTTCTCATCACTACTCCCTAGCTCTCCAGGGATATGCAAGGTTGACTGATCACTTCTGTGAGTGACTTCCTCAATGCTACAGAAAGAGTTAGTAATTCATTAAGAGGGACTCCTCCCATTCCCCCCGACACAGTACTGAACCAATATCTGAGTTCTTTGAGCGCAGACAGTATGGTGCTGAAGGTGCCAACTTTTAGATGGTACATCAGATCAAATGCTTAACCTTAGTATCTAATTTAAGTCATTTCTTTAGTTTAAAATACGTGTACAGCTTAGAGAATTTTGTTCTTAGCCTGTATACGTTGTATACTAGGGAAGTAAATAAGAATCAAAACAGTTAACCAGTTAACCAATTCAAATTATATCATTTAACCAGTTAACCATTGGTTGGGGTATGGCAGCCAAGATGGGAGATCTTATTTAGGCTGCAGGCAGGGATCTTGGTCCACTGTGGTGCAGCTGGATCCAGAGCCACTGAGTTTGGGGCCAGGTCTGCCACAGTGGGGCCATGGCTCCAGCAGTGGGGCTGCTGGACCTGGGTATGGGGCTGCCACAGCTGGGACCAGTTCTGCCATGGCTGGGACCACTGGATCTGGGGCTGCTGTCGCTGGGCAGAGCCATTAGGCTGCCAGGACTGCTGGGTCCAGGTTCAGTATCCGGGCCCATGGCACCCAGCTATAGCAAGGCCAGGGCCAAGGCCTCTGGGGCCACAGCCAGGATCTGGAACAGCTGCAGCTGGGGCCATGGCATATCCGGAGCCAGGATCTGGAGCCGCTGAAGTGCAGCCATGACTGGGTCCCACCTGCCATCCTGACCTGCTTCCTGTTGGCTGTCTCCACTTAGCTGGCAGTCCGGTTAACCACTTTCCAAGTAAGCATTCTGGTAAGCCTAATGCTTACTAGGTAACCGATTAACCAATTAATCTTTTACATCCCTATTATATAAGTGTGGCTTATTTTCCTTCTTAATCAGTCTCCCTAACTGAAACATTTTTATATTGAAACTTATCTGAATTTTTCAATGTATCAGGCTTAATCTACTCCTTCCTCTTCTTCCTATCCTTGAAACCCAGATAGGCCTTGCTGCTCTTTGTGTAGGCTGATGCAATCTGTTTCCATGCCATGTTGATTTAATCTGTGATACTGGTAGATACATCATCCCTTAAATCTTGCAAAGATTGGAATCTGTTCCTCAGTTGAATGGTGAAGGCAGTCTTTGTGGTGACATCTCATAGTTTTTCAACATTGAATCGTCTTTCTATGGATGTCTAAATACCTGTTCTTTGCAGCTTAAGTTTCACATGTGCCATCACTAAATGGTGATCACTACCAATGTCTGTTCCTCTCCTCACTTTCACAGTGTGCAAGCAGCAACTCCATGTACCATTAATCATCAGATGGTCAATCTGGTTCTTGTCTCTGCCATTTGGTGAAAACCAAGTCAGCTTGTGAATGTCATGGTTTGGGAAGAGAGTCCCTCCAATGACCAGATTGTTGACGGAACAAAACCTTACAAGTCTCTCACCATTATCATTCATGGTGCCACACCCATGTCTGCCCATGGCCCTGTCATAGTGTGTGTTGTCATTTCCCACTTTGGCATTAGATTACCCATGATGATGGTAAGATCATGGTGTGGTATAGACACCACTTCTGCCTGAAGCTTCTCATAGAAGATATCTTTAATTTCTTCACCACTTTCATTGGTTGGAGCATGGTGATGCTCACTTGTCTTCCTTTCAGTCTGGATCAAGGTGATGCTCACTTGTCTTCCTTTCAGTCTGACTCTCATCAATCTAGCAGGCATTTTTCAATCCCCTTCTTAAGGATGATGGCCACTCCCCCATGATGCTGGTCATTGTCTCTTCCGGAGTAAAGCACTGTTTCCCCTGCAGAAGTCTTCAGTCTCCCCGATCCTGTCCATCTACTCTCACTATCACCAAGGACGTGTAGATTGTATTGTCTCATTTCGGCAACTGTTTGTACTACCTTGCCAATATCATACATGGTTCATACATTCCAGAATCCAATTCTGGTCTTTGTCTTGGTGTCCATCATTGTGGCAGTAGCTTCCTCATGGCTTTCACTACTGTCAGTCATACAGGCATTCTGAGAACCTACAGAATCCCTCTACAAGTGGTCCAGCTCATTAAGAGTTTTTACACCAACTTCACATGCAGCATGGGATACTGTGATCAGTCTTTCGAAGTCAAGACTGGTGTCAGATAGGGATGCGTCATGTCTGCACTACTCTTCAATGTGGTGATCGACTGGGTGATGCGGAGAACAACAGCAGATGCATCAAGGGGTATCAGATGGACACCTTTTTCCACATTGGAAGACTTTGAGTTTGCAGATGACCTTGTGTTGCTTTCCCATGCCCATCAACACATGCAGGAAAAGACTCAACACCTATGCACCTTTGAACGCCAGGTTGGACTAAGAGTTAGCCAGAAGAAAACAGAGATTATGACTCTCAATATAGATTCACCAGCACCAATCAAGATAGATGATGCAGACTTACCCAGCACAGACAGCTTTACGTACTTAGGCAGCATCATCCGCCATGATAGAGGCACCAAGAATGACATCCAGAGCAGATTACACAGTACAGTGTCCACATCAAGCTTAAGCTGTACCAGAGCTGCTTCATATCAACACTACTGCATGGCTCAGAATGCTGGTGGATGACAGAGTGCAACCGTACCAAGCTCTCATCCTTTCATACCAGCAGCCTTCGTAAGATACTTCGCATCTTTTGGCCAAAAACAATCTCCAGCCACGACCTGCTCCTGCAATGCCACCAGGAGGACATGACCACTAACATTATGAAAAGATGCTGGAGATGGATAGGGCATGTGATGAGAAGGGAGGCAAATGCCATTGTAAAGATTGCACTTCACTGGACACCTGAAGGACAACGTAAATGTGGGAGGCCCAAGACAACATGGCGGCGTACTGTTGAGGCAGACACAAAGAGAATGAATTACAACTGGGACACACTGGAGAAAATAGCCAATGACAGACAAAAATGGAGAACCTTTGTTGCTGCCCTACACGCCAGCGGGTGTAATAGGCATTAACTAATTTATTTGAATTTTTAAATAGGTATTTATAGATTTTTTTTTCATAATGCTCCCTCAGAGGGATCATTCATTATATGTGTGAGGGCATATGACAACATACCATATTTGCAAGGACAGTTCAATAAACTGGGGCTAAGAATCAGTAAAGAGCCTGAGAAATCACTGCTCAGAGCATTGCACTTTCTAATCTGCATAAATGACATGCACACAGGGACCAACTGTAAACTGTAAGATATATGTGCTGTGAAGCATACTATAATTGAAATAATAGTGAACATGTACCAAGCAACTCTTACTTCATAAAATTATGGGTTTATTTTAAGCAAGCTAACATTGGGAAATGAAATATGCTGGTAAATACAACATAACAATGAAAGTACAAAATAAAACAGAAACAAACTGAGAATTATCTACAGTGTGAATAAATGCAGTAAAAATAAGGGTGGCTGGGAAATAGAACATGTTTTAATAAGAAAAACTATTTAAAGTGTATTAAAATGTGGAGATGAAGGTTTAATTGTGATCGCTGTTAGTAACCTACAGATGGTAAATGTCCCAGCCCTTAAAAGATGAATATCCCCTAAATGTTAAGCACTTTCAAGCCCAAGTTAATGGGAAATGAGGGTATTCAGGCCCTTACAGGGATCCGTTTTATAAAATTCAGCCTGTCTTATTTACAGGGACATTGTTCCAAATATAAGACATGGAAAGATAAAAGGTGGCTCCTGAATTGAATAGGTCCAACTGAGGCAGACAGGCTAAAGTATAAATGTTCATAGCCTAACAAAAAAAGAGGCTTTAAATGAAGTATACAAAATCTTACATGACACAAATGTCGACTGAAGTTACTGTCACGGGTTCCTGGGTACAAAGTAATAGAAACATACTGAATGTAAAGAGCAGCAGAAGCCATTTTCACAGAAAAAATCTCAGCTTGAGAATGGGGTTGTTAAGTTTACTAGCCTGTAATTCTCTGGGCTGTCCTATTTCCCTTTTTATAGAGGGGCACTCTATTGACCTTTCTCAAGTCTTCTAAAATCTCTCCGATCTTCTAAGACTTTTTAAAAATAATAGCTAATGGTTCAGACATCTCCTCAGTCAGCTCCTAATTCCATGATGCATATCATCAGGCCCTGATGACTTGAAGATATCTAACTATCCAATTTTTAACTTGTTTCCCTATTTTAACTTGTGAACCTACCTCATTTTCACTGGAATTAACTATCTTAGGTGTCCAATCACTACCCACCTGAAAGCTAAAAAAGAAGGCACGTTTACTATTAGGCACATTTACTATTTTCCCTTTTTCTGTTATTGTTTTCTCCTCCTCATTGAGTAAAGGGCCTATACTGTCCTTTGCCTCCCTCGTCCTTCTAATATATTTGTAATTTTTTTGTTATCCTTTATGTCTCTAGTTAATTTGAGCTGGCCTTTCTAATTGTGCCCTTACATACTTTTGTTATTTATTTGTATTTATCCTTTGTAACTTGTCCCTGTTTCCACTTGTTGTCGTTCTCCTTTTTTATTTTTAGATCATGCAAGATCTCCTGGTTAAGCCAAAGCGGTCTTTGCCATACTCCCGATCTTTCCTATGCAGAAGAATAGTTTGCTCTTGTGCCCTTAATAATGTCCCTTTGAAAAACTGCCAACTGTCTTCAGTTGTTTTTCCTCTTAGACTTGCTTCCCATGGAATCTCACCTACCAATTCCCTGAGTTTCCTAAGTCTACTTTCTTGAAATCCACTGTCTTTATTTTGCTGTTCTCCCTATCAGTCCTTAGAATCAAGAACTCTACCATAAGAGCCACACTTTGTCCTTTATTCCTCTTTATTTTGCTGTTCTCCCTCCTATCACCATTTAGAATTATGAACTCTACCATTTCATGATCACTTGCTCCCAACCTGTCTTCCACTTTCATATTCTCAACCAGTTCAGAAAATGGGGGAGCATGGATTGAAATAGCCAGGATAAAGGAGAGCAGCCTCAGATCTAGAACAGCCTAGTAGATTTCTCCATCTTCTGAAATTGTCTCCAATACACATTGCAACAACTTGTAAGGTAATCTGTGCTCTGCTGTGTTGTTTTCCCAACAGATGTCTGGGTAGCTAAAGTCCCATGCTTTGGATGAGTCACCACCAAGTCCCATGCTTTGGATGATGTTGTTAGTTGTTCAAAAAAGCTTTGTCCATCTCTTCCTGGTTAAGTGGTCTATAGTAGACCCCCTACCATGACATCATCCTTTTTTCATCCCTTTTATCCTTGCCCAGAGACTCTCAACAAGTCTGTATCCTATTTCCATGTCAACTTCAGTCCAAATATATATATATATATTTAACATATAAGGTAACACCTCCTTGATTTTTTTCCCCGTTTGTCCATCCTCAGTGGGTTGTACCCTTTTATACCAATATGCCAAGTATTAGCCCACCATGTCTCTGTGATGCCAACTATGTCTTAATTATGTTCATTTACTAGTATTTCAAGTTCTTCCTGCTTATTCCTGATTATATGTATTCTCACATTAGTATACATATAACTAAGATACTGATTTGATTTTGCCCTCTATTTCTGCCTTGTTTCTCCTTTTTATCTCAGTTATTACAGCCCATGCTCTCCTCCAACTTTTGACTTATCTTCATGTTTTTTACTTACCTTTGGGCTTTGGGCTTTGGTCTCCTGCCTCCAGGAGCAACGAGTGAGGAAGGATATGGCGGGGCACAAGCCCCGGGGCAACCCCTTCACATGACTACTTCCTGCACCACCCCCAGCCCAGGGGAGGGATGAGTACTCATCCAAGTCCCCTCCCCCCAGCAATGCAGCCCAGGAGACTACTGGGGGCCTGGCATGCCAGTGGCGGGGTGGGGAAGCAGAACTCCATAACCCTAGCGTGCTCTGCTCTCCTCAACTCCCAGATGTGTTGCTCTGCTTCCTGTTGGTGAATGCAGGGGAGCAGTCATGCCCCTCCCCCAAATGATGTGGCTGGGAGCTGGGGGAGCAGAGCCACATTGCTCTGCTTCCAGCAGCCACTGCCAGTTGGTGCGTGGCGGAGGAGCCCTGCTTCAGGCACCAGGCCTCCACACTAGTCCCATGGGCTGCCCATAATATCTGGCTCCTTTCCCCTCCCTCTCACGGTGTTTGAGCGGATCACATGCTCCCACCCTCATCGCACACATCACCGTGCCTGCACCATTGAACCTAGTTTAACATGCTGTTACATAGATATTGGACTGTGCTGGCACCAAATGGCCCCCTAAACTGGCCCCCAAACCTATTTCACTCTTTATGCTTTCAGGCCTAACTTCCTTCCAGAGACTGATGATTATGGTTTTACTGAACCAAATGGAAATGTTACAAGGACATGCTTACAACATGCAGCATCAGCCTAATAAGCAAGCCATCCAGGTTCAAAAGCAGAGCTAAAATTAACTGAAAATGTTTGGTTTAGAGTTGTTTGTTGCATTATCTTGTCCTTTGAAATAAAAACGTGGTTAAGGAAGTGTTCCACAGGTTTGCTATAGCTTTAATAAATAGTAATGATATTGATAACAAGGCTTGCATAATAGTCATATATGGTATAGACCTAGTTAGGTGAGTTATGGTTAATAAAATACACCACTCTGAACAATTGCAATGCTCCTCTGATCTGGTTAGGTTTTTAATTTACAAAAAACAAATATGACTGACTTCTGTGTTCAATAACATTGTAGCTTATACCTAATATATTTGTTAGCCTTTAAAATGCCACCCACTCCTTGTTAATATAATAATTCATTTCTTTGTGTGAATGAGTTTTACACATAACTGCCTTTCAAAAGCATGGCCTCTGTGATGGGACATGACATCTCAAAGCAACAACTGCTTGGTTACCCTGATGAGCTGCCATAGTAATGAATGGTCTAGTTATGGCTACCACAATGCAAGCAGAACTGAATGATGATGGAGTACTCAAGTCTTGGTTCATCATGCCTTCAAAAAAATCTGCTCCATGCTTGGAATATCTTAGTCCATCTCCAATCTCTCTCCTGAAGGTAAGAGCCCAGTTAATGTTATGCTGATTTTTCATCCCAGGTACCAGGCACCAAAAGGAGTTGGATGATGAAAGAAATGCTCAAGTCCCACCATGTGAGTCCTTTGAAGAGCTAAAAATCTTCTGCTTTCCAAAGGTAGGTTCATAATAATATGAAGTAACCTTCAAGTCTCAAGAGCATTCTTGGAGCTGTATGGAACATAGAGATTATCAGTACGCTATCCCAGGAGCATACTGTCTAAGAATTTCACAAACTCATAATGGTCTTTATGGCTGAAAGCCAATCTGCAACTAATGTACAGAGTGCTTTGATTGAACTTTACCATCCTCAGAATTCCCATACAGTGTTACTGACACACAGTGCTTTACAAGCAATTATAGAGGCAGCATTGTTTAGAAAATGTATTGTTCATGCATTTTTTAAATGAGGATCTTGACCACATACCCTTATATGCACATTAGGGGTTAGCTTTTATATTAAAATGAAAAAAAAAAACCCACTGATTCCTAAAACAAAGGGAAATATTAGAAAATAGACCGTCAGCTTTCACACTGACCCTAAACCTGCAGTCCCAGAGGATGGAGCCCTGTAGTTCTTAGCTAGCTCTGTGCTAGAGAGGTGTTTCTAAGGCTTAACACTCTGGAGCTACTTAAACAAAATGTTCTGTCACTAAGAGTCACAATGGCCTTTTTTTCATAGATTGCTGCACATCGTCGTTCATTGTGAATTTTCACATTTTTGCAATCAGCCTGCATGACGACAGAAAAGCACCTCCGCCCGGGTGCTAGTGCCACCCTTCCTAAGATCTCAGCCCTGTGCCGGCTGCCCTCCAACATTATCTTCCCTCCACCAACCTCTATCATAGGCCTCTGGCATACTGTGTTTGGAAATCTCCAGAGCTAAACTTCCATTTGCCTTCTGTAATAACCTGTCATCGGGCTCTAGGCTGATGTATTCCAGTTCATTTTCGAGATGATCAGGGGAATTTTGGGGAATTACAAGATTTCCCAGATGACTCCATGAGAAGGAATGTAGGAAGCTGATCATCGGTCAAAGAACTGAACAGCACAGGGGGGGTTGCTAACTGAGGCTGGCTTTAGAGCTGGTATGTGCACAACAACCACAAGAGTGAAATGTGTGGCCCCAGTGGTTGTGGTTGTGGAATTGACATTTGTGGACAATGATAGTGTTAGTGCTGGTACAAAGTTGGATGCTGAATACTGTGCTGCTTCCAATGGAGTTGACATCCATGAAGGAGGAATGGGGCGGGGCTTATATAGTGAGCAGTTATCTTACATGTAGTCAGAAGGGAGAGAAGACTCTAGAACTATATTTGCTCGTGCAGCTGCTCCAGATTGCAGGTAAAGTCTCAAGATCAGCACAAGTCTGGGATCTTGCTGTGCAGCAATCTATCTGATTCAATGATGATGATTATGATTTATTATTATTATTATTATCTAAACAATTATCTAATCATTATTTTCTAAACAATGGCCTGCTATTCTGAAGTCTATGCCTAACTGTACCTGAATCAATATGCTTTCCACTTTGTCATCCATTCCAGACAAAAAAGAGTCTATTGCCATTTTCAGACTGGAAAATGCAGAGTCTATTTTAGACTTCACTGTGTCAAGATTTTGACCTACTCTCCTACATGGCTATTCAGAATGTTATTTTTCCTGAGTCTGTCTGAGCACCCCAGCACTTGGAGCCTGCTCCTTTGCTGCCAGTGATGATATCTGGGTGACTGTTTCCACAGTTTGACACAGTAAAAGGAGAACATGATGGTTCTAGCTTCTGAGCCTGAGCAACTTCTTAGGAATGAATGACACTCGTTATTATGAAGTGTTTTAATTGTGAGTTTGTATTTAAATGCACAAGATACACCTCAGATGTTATATGGAATTTTCAGACTGGAAGAAAAAGCGAGTTAATACAAAATAAAGGTGAGAAACAAAGTACAAAATATGTCATAGTATTAAAAGAAAAGTGGAATTATATTGTCGTCTGCCTTGGTTCCAACAGAAAAATATCAAGTGTGTCTCTGAATAGTGACTAAATAACAACACATCACGGTATTCCATTTTTCTTCTCATTCAGTGCTGCCAGACCAAATTTCCTCAGTGTACAAGTAAAAACTCATTTTCCTAAAAGCCAGTTTTTCAAACCCCAGGTTCAGCATGTAAGTCAAGAAGGATCCTTTCAGTTTTGTGGATCATTGCCAGTAACATTAAGATTCTGCACCTGGAATTTAGCCCTGATGCTACAGCATTGGAAGAAGGATCAACCTGCATAAAAAATTTGCAGAACATGTCTTAGTTACTAATCTATTGATATGTAAACCATCAAAAATTTATGTGCCGGCTCATTAATGTGTACAAGATCAAAAAACTATCCATAAAAACCTAATTTTACCACTTATGCTTCTATTCTGAATACATACATTGCTGAGCAGTTGGTTGACCTGATGCTGTTTTTTATATGGGCACTGTATTCTGAAATGAGATTAATTCTGCTCTTACTGGTTTCACAGCAGTATAATTCTATTGAATCAAGCAGAATTACTGCCCATTTTATTAGTTTATGTGAGAACATAATCAGGTATAAAATATATGATATAGCAAATTAAAGAAGGAAATTATACAGCAGAAATTAAAAATTGCAGGTAATATCTCAACATCTACACTATCTGGACAACTGTGAGCTACAAAATAATATACAATCTGATAGCATAACTATGGGGTATTCTAAACTAATGGTTTTAGTCATGCATTATACTAGATCAAGCAACTAGAAACTATTTTATATTCCCTTGCAGGTCTCTAGTTACATAAAATGTAATTTTAAAAATGTAGTTTAAATTAGGGCTGTCAAACTATTAAAAATGTAATTGAATAAGTCAAGAGATTTAAAATATTGTGATGGACTGTGGTTTTAATTCCACTATTAAACAATAAAAGAATGACAATTTAAATTTGTTATACATATTTTGGATGTTTTTCTACATCTTCAATAATACTGATTTCAATTACAATGCAGAATTCAAAGAGTAGCATGCGCCTTTTTATTACAATAAAGATAGTGAAATCTACAAGTCAAAGCATGAAGGGACATACAAATGTTCAGTATAACTTTCAGGTAACTACCTTGCTACTTGTAGGCTCTAAAGTTTTACATTTTATTTGAATGTAGTTATGTACAAATAATTT
Source organism: Pelodiscus sinensis (assembly GCF_049634645.1). Classification (NCBI taxonomy): domain Eukaryota; kingdom Metazoa; phylum Chordata; order Testudines; family Trionychidae; genus Pelodiscus; species Pelodiscus sinensis. The sequence continues at coordinate 83,226,209 of NC_134712.1, forward strand.
CTTCATTGGTAAGTTGCCCTTTCATGATAAAGAGATTGCACTATTCGTACTACTTGTATAAAGTGAATTGAAAAATACTATTTCTTTTGTTTATCTTATTTACAGTGCAAATATTTGCAATAAAAATAAGGTGAGCATTGTATACTTTGTATTCTGTTTTGTAATTAAAATAAATATATTTGAACATGTAGAAAAGCACCCAAAATATTTATAATAAAATGTAGATTGTATTCTATTACTAATAATATGATTCAAACTGATTGTGGCTTGTAATCAAGCTAATTTATTTTGAGTTAATCACTTTAGAGAACTGCAAATTAATAGTTTAAATATACTATTATTTTCAGCCCTAGTTTAAATATACTAATATTTTCAGATCTGAACATTGTGGTTTAAATGTCCAGAAATATTTACCTTTTAATGCCCGCAGTAGTCTTAATACAAGATGCAGTAACCTGCTGTCTTGATCAGCCTTACTTCCTATTTCTAATTATCATTATCTCTGGTATGGCATTTTGTATATTAGCAGAACTTATTTGTTGTCATTGAAGTCAGAGAGGTTTTTATGTTTGCAGCTCATTATATAACACATCTTATTTTCTCTTTCCCAATATAGACATACACAATCTCTTAATGTTTCTCAGTAGTTTAGATCAGTAGTTTAGATCAGTAGCTATTTCCTGGTAAAGTAAACTGCCACCAATACTATACTTTATCTACAGCCTACTGAAATGCATGGAAATCTTCCACTAACTTCAATAGCTTTTGGATAGAGACTTATGAGCACTCATTGGTATACCACATTCCTTCTGTATTAATTAGAAACCTTTATACAGTAGACTTCCAATAATCCGGAACCTTTGGGACCTAGGTGATGACGGATTATCAAATATCATAGAATCATAGAATCATAGAATAATAGGACTGGAAGGGACCTCGAGAGGTCATCGAGTCCAGCCCCCCGCCCTCAAGGCAGGATCAAGCTCCGTCTACACCATCCCTGACAGATGTCTATCTAACCTGTTCTTAAATATCTCCAGAGAGGGAGATTCCACCACCTCCCTTGGCAATTTATTCCAATATTTGACCACCCTGACAGTTAGGAATTTTTTCCTAATGTCCAATCTAAACCTCCCCTGCTGCACTTTAAGCCCATTACTCCTTGTCCTGTCCTCAGAAACCAAGAGGAACAAATTTTCGCCTTCCTCCTTGTGACACCCTTTTAGATATTTGAAAACCGCTATCATGTCCCCCCTTAATCTTCTTTTTTCCAAACTAAACAAGCCCAGTTCATGAAGCCTGGCTTCATAGGTCATGTTCTCTAAACCTTTAATCATTCTTGTCGCTCTTCTCTGCACCCTTTCCAATTTCTCCACATCTTTCTTGAAATGTGGCGCCCAGAACTGGACACAGTACTCCAGCTGAGGCCTAACTAGTGCAGAATAGAGCGGCAGAATGACTTCACGAGTTTTGCTTACAACACACCTGTTGATACTAGCAGAACATTGTGCTAGCAGAAAATATGCCGGACTATCAGGAGGTACTATAAGCTGGTTATATATATATATATATATATATATATATATATATATATATATATATACACACACACACACACACACAGTATATACTGTATATAAAGTATTTTAAACCCTTTTTATCGTAGCACAAGCACTGTCTATCATCACACAATGCCAGTGGCAGACTGACTCAGTCCTGTCCGGTTTTGCTCAGTTCAGCTGCTGCTGCCCTGTGACTCGTTTTTTGCTGAAGCTCACTCACTAGGCTCTTGCCATTTTGATGCCGGACTATCGGGAGTGCCGTACAATTGAATGCCGGACTATTGGAGTTTATATGTTTACATAGTAAATTATTTTACATCTGCTTTTTCCAATATTTTAGTTGTCTACTATTCTGATTCGGTAAATGTTCAGAGGGTTTAGCTTCTAATAAAGCTAACTTTTTCCAAGCCCATACTTATGTTAATTTGCATGGGGGTTTGGGATTCCCTCCAAGAAATTTTCCACTTGGCTTATCCAGAAAACACCTTGCCCAGTTCTGGGAGAGTTCTTTCATACAGTTCTCCAGAATCCAAAATACTCAGCTCAGCTGTGGATTTCATCATTCTGGTTCTTATATTGGCATACAGCAAAGCTACACTATTGAGTTAATGAGACACAAGAACAAGAAATGGATAGAGGGCATACCACACATCCAAAGTTACACAGTCAACTCCTTCTTTTATATATATTTATGCGTCACATTCATTTGCTGTGCATCAAATCACACATTTTTATTGGATTGGTAACTTTGTAGGAACCAGTCCCTATCTGGCATGTTCTGCCCACATGCTATTCAGTGGAAATGTGAGATTTACATTCCAAGTTTATCTTGTCCATAATCCTTAGCATCAGGATGTTGCTGCTTATCTTAGCAAAGACATTCAGTCTCCAGCATGCTGTTTGTCAAGCCTTCCATTCACCTTCCCAATTATGCCCACTGTGAGGGGTGAGGGGTGTGATCACCCCTCCCAGGTCAAGAGGGGGGTTTGGTGGACCCTTTCGCCTCTTTTTGGTTCATCTCGTGACTGGGCTCCTAGTCGGAAGCCCGGGCAATTGGGTGCGATCACCCCCCTCCCTGGAAGGAAGGGGGGGGTCAGCGGACCCAGTAGTCGTTACCCGTCCCTGCGGGGTGGGGCCTGAGCCCCTTAGTCTGACCTCAACTTCCTGGAAGTGCGTGACTTGGTTCTGCTACACGCCTACGCCGGCGTCGCTCGGAGCTGGACGCTCCTCTGGTGGAGGGAGGGGGACCCGGTCCCACCCTCTCTCCGGGTCCCAGCCCAGGGCCCTTAGCGTCGGGGCTTGCTCACACCCCGACGCGATAGACGGGGGTCACTCCACCCGTAACCTGTCTACCTACGGGCGCCAGAAGGCTTCCGCCCCGGGCTGCTTCCTCCCTTCACCCCACGCCCTTGAACGATCCGTCCATTCGCCCGGCTTACCGTGCCTCAGTTGGAGGAGTTGGGGGCTGGTCCATACCAAACCTGGGGGCCAGCCGTCTGCCACGTCTTCTCGCCCAGTCGGGCCGCTCCCTCCGTGGTCATCACGCACTATCCGGGTCACTGCTGGAGACCGGGCTAGCGGGCTTTGGATCCCCAAGCGCGGGGCTGCGCCACCGGCCGCGCTCAGGTGCGCCCCCGGTCTGTCCTGAGACGCGATCTACCTCCCGCTCCCCCGGAGGAGACCTCCTCTCCCTGTGCCGGCGGGCTGTTTTAAACTGTCCCGCCGGCCCTGACGTCAGCTGCCGGCCCCGCCTCCCTGATGACACTTCCGGCATGTTGGCGGCATCCCGTGCGGCGCTCGTGTGCTCTGCCTGCCACCGCGCGAGCCCCCCGGGCGGCCGGACCCCCGGGAGTGCGGGCCAGCATCGGCCCGTCACACCCACTAAGAAATGAGGCACGTTATTTATGTCAAGTCAGGCCTACATAAGGTAGTCTCTTTCATTATTGAGGACTTATTCCATTATTTTTTTGCATCCTGACTGGTACGCTAAGGGGTTTGTGGTTCAAGATTATTCAGAATTAATATTCTCTGCATTGGGAATAATCAGGGCATGAAAGAAGTTCAATGGTTCTGCAAGATCTCAGTATGGACATTGCAGTGGATGCATTATGTGTTCTTTCAGGATGTTCAGAAAAATCTAAATCCATGACGCTCAAGAGTCAACCTGTTTCCAGTAGTTTGAAATTCCCACATTTTTCTTCTCTTATAGTATGTCAGTGATTGTTATCAATTTTCTGCTGTCTCACTAGCAGGTTTGAAAGAGGCATCAGGAAGCCAGATGTCAAATAGATGAACAGCACATTAAGCAATCCATGAAAACAGATGAGTAGGGAATTATGCAAATGTAAGAGAGGAATACATGTATTTCAAGATGCCATCTGGTAGTTTCCTCACATAAAACATTTATTATGGTGATAGCTGATATAAAAATGCTTAAATAATCATTAAGGCAGGAATATTTTTTCAAGCAACAATGCATTTATTTGGCACTTATGGCTCATTGATTACCATCGGTAACCACACACAGAATTAAGAGTGCATAATGCTATTTGGTGAATTTGAAATGGTGGGCACTGCACAGAAAAAGCCTTGATCACTGTGGTTTGCTCCACACTGAGAGAAGTAAGCCTTCCTGGCCAATCAGAAGTGAAAATTTAATGTGGACCCTGCTACTGTCTACTATAAACATCACCTCAAAATCTAAAGGGCAGGCTTCCTTCTTCAGGAGAGAACTTCTGTCTGTTTCTCAAGATGTCTTCTACCATTTATTAGTCCAGTCTCTCTGTGTTGTGACATGATGTGCAAATCCACAGCATCTTATGGCTTGTCCGGCATCTCCTGAAGAAAGAGAGTTGAGGGAAAAGTTTGGATTATTGTTGTGTTGTACCTTTCCTGTTGTATTTTGTCTCTGAAGCCCAAAGAGAGCTGGGGAGGAAGAAGCCCATGGAAGAAGCTGGAGATATGAAGAAGGAGACCTTATATGCTGCTTCAGGGCCCTTGACTGGAAACTGGGATAGAGGGAGAGACTGAGTTCCCCTACAAACCATTAAGGAAAGACCCTTGGGATGAGCATCAGAAGTCCTAGTGACCCTAGAGTCAGGCTGATGGCCTAGTACAAGGTAACTGAACTATTATGAGGGTGAACTATCACTCCAAAAGGGTGAGACTTAAAGGGCATGTCTAGACTACATGGCTCTGTTGACGGAGCCATGCAGATTTGTTTTCTCGGCAAAGGGAAATGAAGCAGCGATTTAAATAATCGCCACTTCATTTAAATTAAAATGGCTGCCACGCTATGCTGATCAGCTGTTTGTTGGCACAGCGCTGTAGTCTGGACACTCCGTGGTCAACATCAAAGGCATTTGTCGATCTCCCCAGTAAACCTCATCTCATGAGCCATAACGGGGAGGTCAACAAATGCCTTTGATGTCAACCGCAGAGCATCCAGACTACAGCGCTGTGCCACCAAACAGCTGATCAGCACAGCGCGGCAGCCATTTCAATTTAAATGAAGCGGCAATTATTTAAATCACCACTTCATTTCCCTTTGCCTACAACCCTAATCTACATGGCTCCGTCAACGGAGTCGTGTAGTCTAGACATGCCCAAAGTGACATAGATGGATGGGCAGGCCCACCAATAGGAGGAGTAAAGGGCAATTGCCCCAAAACCCAGAGATTCAAAGGGGCCTGGGCTCCCAGTTGCTGCTGCTGCTACTATGGCAGCGGTAGCAGCTGAAGCTCTAGTCCCCTTTGAGTCACTGCGGGAGAAATGTTCTGCCACTCCTCATGACTCTGAGGGCTGGAGGGGCTTCCACCATTATCCAGGTGGCGCTGAGGGCTGGCTGCCCCAGCTCCTTTGGCCTGAGGTTCCACTCCTTTCGGGGGCATGGAGCCGCCTTCACCCTGCATACCTTGGCTGGTAACTCATTTTCCCTCTTGAGGTTGCTGCTTTTTGACAGCTAAGGACATTTAAAAAGAAAGAGATGAGAGTCTCAGAATTGACTCGTGATAGCTTTCAACCAAGAGCCACACAATAATCGGGTAATCTATAAGGAGATGGAAAAATTACGTGGGTTTACAAGAAATGCATACACAACTTGCTAACAATTTAAGATGTGATAAATTAAGATGAATGACTTTACAAGATACATGAATGAAGTTCAACCCAAAAATGTTCCTCAATGAATATAAACAAATGTTTGACAGAATGCAGGAGATGTCCTGTCACATTGAACAAGAAGATGGATTGTTTTCCTAGTAAATTGCAGAGAGTGGATTACCCAGTGGCATTCCCATAAATATTGAATTTGGGTGCTTAGGCATTAATTGCAGACATGACAGATAAATGACAGTAAATTTTTCTGATTCTGAGATATAAAGCTTAAAAAGAGAGCTAGAGCTAGAATTTGTTCTGACTAGCTGGAATGCTCCGAATTTTCAATCTTCAGTCTCATTGTGGCTCACTCTTGGTGTCAGCTAAACTACACAGTGCTGATTCTAACTCATTTCAGATAACAGAATTATCTAAGTAAGCATCTGCACCCCAAATTGACTATTGCGTTGAGATGGCATGTGACTGTGAAATAGATTCAGGAGAGAAAGAACTGGGAGTAGCCAGCTTGCTGTTACAAAATGTCAAGGTCAATTTGTACACAGATCAGACCCTTTTCCCCTTCTCCCTCATATAAGAATATGGAGTGGCAGTTTTGTAATGCCATGCTTTCTGTCATGAGGATCTCGGTCCATTGATACACTCTTTCTTACATATGTATAAACCCAAAGGAAACCAACCCCTTTTTTCTGGACAAAAAGTCAATGTACAGGGAGTGATGGCAACACCTTGATTGTGTGATTCAGAATATGAATGTTTAGCATTTCAGTTGATGAGTGTAAGCCTACAAATGAAGAAACAAATGACCTTTCTGCTCAAAATATCTTAATTTGGGCCATAACTGGGGAATTCTGATTTAAAAGGTCACACACTTTGAACATATTTACCAAAGATGCTTCTGTGTCTTTGGGTATCTAGTATAAAATAGCTGTCTTTGGGTACGTCTAGACTACAGGCTTTTGTCAACAGAGGCTTTGTCGACAGATACTGTTGACAAAGCTTCTGTCGACAAAGAGCGTCTAGACTAAATCCAGTTCTGTCGACAAAGCAAACCGCTTTGTCGACATGAGAGTGCAGCTGCAAAGGACGGTGTAGATGCAATAACGCCTTCTGTCAACAGAACTCTGTCGACAAAAGGCATTATTCCTTGCAGAATGAAGTTTACCGCCGTCGACAGAACTCGGTGGTAGTGTAGACGCAGGTATAATTTTGTTGACAAAAGTCCACTTTTGTCAACAAAACTCTGTAGTCTAGACACACTTTTGTTTCACATCTCTTAATTCTTCCATACAAGCTATTGAGCAAGAAAGGAGGGAGCATCTTCCTGAATGTCTTTCTTCATCTCTCTGTTGTACGTCATTGTCTTCAGAAGATGACTAGATGAGTGTGGATGAGGTACCTGAAATACACTAAACAGGACAAGCACAACAAGGCACATCCCTCACTGATGTATGGATTCAGAGACATGTTCTTCAAAAAGAAGGAACAAAGAATGAAAATTAAGGGATGAATGCTGATGAAGATTCATAACAATGTTTCTGTTTTAAAGAACAGAGTTGCTAACGACAAAAACCACATTTGCTGTTCCCTAGATAAGAAATGCTGAAAATACAGAACCTTTCAAAAAGGAAGAACTCAAATATGAATGCACATTTGGACTTTTGCATTTTAAGTAAGAATCCCCGCCTACCCCCCCTCTCTCTCTCTCACACACACACACACACACACGAACACACACACACACACACACACACACAAGAATGTATAGTTTTTTTAGAACTAGTTGCAGTTAAAGAAACAACTTAGTCTATCCAGTAGAGATTGTAGTAAGAAAAGGGGTATGTTAGGCTTTTGATTTGGGTAGCTGAGATTTGAGTGAACGGGTCAGTCTTTGCTATCTTTTCTTCCACTGACTAATAAATGTCCCTGTCACTACTACAATTTCTGCTTCTTCAACAGGAGAAAACCCATTCTTCCACAAAGGCTAACAAGTAGGACAGTGGAAAGCACCTTGTGTCCTGACAGACAACACAAAGTTTCTCTGGAACCCCAACGTTTGTTGGTGTTCTTTAATTGATCCAAATTAGGCGGCTCATCATCTACAAACTTCATAGCTTTTAAGAGTCATAGTTCCACTTAAGAACTGAGTAAGGAAGAACATGGTTGATTGAATTATGTGTGAAATGCTAGAAAATAATTTGTACTTAGTAATCAAAAAATTCCTCTTGCTGGTTTCAGTGTTGTGCTTCACTGGATATAGTAATAGTGTTTTTCAGGTCTTTTCAGCTTTAATATCCTCTTCTTATAGAGGGTCATAGAAGAGTAATTATGACACTTTTTCTTTAAGAATGTGATTTTATTAATTGTGATTCCAGTATGAACAAGAGAGTTTTAAAAACTATTGTTCTATTTTTGGCATGTGGGGGGAGGAGAACAGACTTGTTACTCCAGATAAATACATTTAATAAGGCTATGTCTAGACTACAGAGTTTTTTCAAAAATACTTCACCTGCATCTAGACTGCCATTGTGTTCTTTCGAAATTAAATAAAAAGAACGTGGCGTTTTTTTCGACAGTGGTAAACCTCATTTTATGAGGAAGAATGCCTTTTTTTTGAAAGAGCTCATTTGAAAAAAGGCATTCTTGAATGCAAAAAGGGCTTTTTCAAAAGAGAGCATCCAGATTGCATGGATGCTTTCTTTTGAAAAAGCAATCTTGTGGATGGCTAGACAATCTCTTTTGAAAGAGGCTTTTTCGAAAGAGGTTTTAATCTAGACGTACCCTTAGTTATTCTCCCAACTTTAAACAGCTCTAAGTGTTTGACTCACCTGCCAAGAAGAGTTGTTTCTCAGTCTGGGTTTTGAGTCAGTAATGTACTGAAACATTTGCCTAATTTTAAGCACATGAGTACTCCAGTGGAAGTCAATGGGAATTACAATGGGAACAATGCTTAAAGTTAGTTATGGGCTTAAATATTCTGTTTTATCAGGGCCTGAAAAGTTAGCTTCATTTCATCATGTTAATGACCTTCTCTTCTTTCTTTAAAAAATGTTCATGTGAATTTAGTGATTATGAACTAATTAAGGATGAAGACTTTCATTTCTCCACACAAGGGCAACTGTAGTATAATTTACTTCACATTCCCCACGGCTGTGCCTCACCTTTAGCCTGTAGTCACTACTTTTAGTACTAAAGGTATAATTAAATCTCCATGCCTATCCAATCCTCTTGTTTCTTTGGTAAGACTACCATTAAAAATATGCATTAATGACAAAAATGTGGTGCTTTGGTTGGTTGATCTGATATGACAAGGACACTTTTTCCTGGTGTGAGACCATTATACTCAAGCATATTAAACTTACTAGCAACTCAAACTGGATTTTAATCAGAAATAGTATGTAAAAGGTAATATATCTCAATTATATTTAAATGGCCCCACAACTGTTTCACAGATAACTACATTCCATTCAACAAAAGCTATATCTTTTGTTTACACATGATGTTAGGGTCAAATAAAGGATTGTTAAAAGAATATATGAGTGGACAAATTGGCTGGCAACCCATGCGTGTCCAAGTTCAGTTCCAAGCACAGTCTCCTATATTACAGGGTCAGCAATGGTTAGGAGCCTTGGAAACCCATATTGTCCTATCTTAATGTGATGTGCTTGCCTTGAGTCATAGCCATGTGAAGGTTTAAGAAGAAAGATTGAAAAGGAAGAATTCCAGAACACCACCAAAAGTACTTCATCAATAGCAGAAAAATGTTTTAATGAGAAAATACACTCATACACAGAGAACATAATTTTGAACTTTGTAGAAGTATTTTATTTGAGCTAGAGCGGATTCTGTCTTCCAATTGTTTCCATAGTGAGTAGACTACTCACAAAAGAAAGATTCATCTCAATATGAGAATGAGTAGCAGAATGTGGCCTGCGGTATAGGCAAAAAGTAATTAATTCAAATCTTTGCTAGTAAAGCTACAAGGGAAAGCAATGAAATTCAGAATAACTTGCAATTAATCTCTGACCGAGAGAAATGTACATTCTATTTGTTAGGGTTAAATGTAATCAAATCATATTTGTACCTCCAGCATTAGTTAAGTAAAACATGTTTCAATAAAATTGAATATCAAGTCCTATAATTACTGAGATAACAGCAATTTCTTTGCCTATTTCAGTGAAGAACCACAAGAACATACGAATGGCCACACTGGGTCAGACCAATGGTCCACCTAGCTCTGTATTCTCTCTCTGACAGCAGGCAATTCCAGATGCTTCTGGTAGTCGGAAGTTTGGGGATATCCTGCACATGAATGTGCATCCCTTACTGTCTTGGTTAATACTCATTGTTGGGCCTATCCTTTTTTAGCATATTTAATTCTTTTTTGAACCTACTTATTCTTTTGGACTTCAAAACATCCCCCATCAAGGGATTTAACAGGTTGACTACATACAGTGTGAAAAAATAAAATTCCTTATATTTGTTTTAATCCTATTGCCTGTTCATTTAAACAGGTGATGCCTAGTTCTTATGTTATGTAAAGGGGTAAATTACACTTCCCTGTTCACTTTCTCCACAGTATTCATGATTTCATAGATCTCTATCTTATCACCTTAGTCATCTAAGCTAAAACATTCAAGCCTTTTACATCTTTCCTCATGTGGAAGCTGTTCAATCTCCCTCAACATTTTCACTGCACCTTTGCCAAGTATAATATATATTTTCGGTGATGTGGCAGCCACAAATGCTCACTTTATTCAAAGTGTGGGCATGCCATGAATTTATATAGGCATTGTGATATTTTCTGTTTTGTGTCTATCTCTTTTCTATGATTCCTAACACTGTATTAGCTTTTATGATGCCATTGTACACTGAGCAGATGCTTTCAGAGAACTGTCCACAGTCACTCCAAGACTTCTTTCTTGAGTGGCATCAGCTAATTTAGATCCCATCATTTTGTACATACAGTTGGTATTACTTTTTCCAGTGTGCATTACCTTGCACTTATCGGCATTGAATTTCATATGCCATTGTTGCCCAGTCACATAGTTTAGTGAGATCTTCCTGTAACACTTCCTGTAACACTGTCAGCTTTGGACTTATCTTATGTAATTTGGAATTGTTTGCGAATTTTGCCACCTCACTGTTCATCCCCTTTTCTAGATTATTTATGAACATGTTGAACAGCCAGAACAGATAGATCTTTGGGGAATCCTACTATTTACCACTCTCCATCTTAAAAACTGATCATTTACGATCCTATGCTTTCTCTCATACTGTATTATTTGAACAGTTAATGATCCTTAAGAGATCTTCAGTTTTATCCCATGTGTGCCTTTGGTGAGGGATCTTGGCAAAGGTTTCCTGAAAGTCCAAGAATACTGTATTGACTGGATCACTCTCTTATGCACATATTTGTTGACTTCCTCAAAAAATTCGAATGGATTTTCTCTTTACAAAACTCTGTTGATTTTCCCGCATCTCATTGTGTTCATTTATAGATCTGGCAATTTTGTTCTTTACTATAGTTTTAACTCATTTGCCTGAAGTTAGACTTACTGGGATGTAATTGCAGAATAGCCTCTGGAACCTTTTAACAAATAATTGTTTGTGACTCTGGGGACCCCAGTATGGACATCCCATTGCTGCAACCATATTGGTAATTGGAAAACTAATAATTCACTGGTTTTAATGCCATTGTAAAATTCATGTGTGGATGTGATATGTGAAGTTAGGAATTTCCTCTGTATGATGTTATTGTTTAAAACCCAGACTGCTTTCTCAAGGTTAAACAAGTCTGTCTTAGACAAAGGACTGTGCGTTTACCTCAATTTACACGTTAGCAGTGCACAAAGCGAGGACTATCCTGTTACTGAGCTGGAGAATTAACATGGCTCCTGAACCCCAGAGAAACACAAGAGACTGAATCCTCAGGAGGCCTTCCTGCCTTGCAAGACCAATACTGTCCCTTTGGGGAGTATAAGAATCAGAGAGGGACCCCAGCTCTATCTTTCACCTTAGGAGATGGGGAAGTAAAATATTTTGATCTCTGTGATAGGTTCTGGCCAATAAAAATCTGGAAAGGAGACTGGAGGAGAGAGAGAAATTTGAACAAAGACTGTGCCTTGCTAGATTAAGTTTTATATTTTAGATAAATCTTTTCACATTTATTTGCTTGTAACCATTTCTACCTTTATCTCTTTTACTAAATATCATTTAATCCTTGCTCTTTTGTTAATTAACTGTTTCAACTTTTACTATAAATCTATTGAGTGCTGGATGTCAAGGGGGTGATGTGTCCACCCCTGTTATATTAATAAGCTGTGATGTATTGGGGCCTTAACAAAATAGTGAATTTAATATCTTCTGGGAATACACAGTGGTATGGCCGGCCAATGCATTGCAGAGAAACATGTCTGATACTTACCTATAAGGTGAGGTTTGGTCTGGAAGAGTGGGGAGTAGTTTGCTGGTGATGATGATAGACTGGTGTGGCACAGATCTGACACAGAGTCTAATCACCAGTGAAACTCATTCTTGCTGAGGGAGAGGTCACACAATGGCTGACAGCTCTGGTTATAGTATTACATTACCCCCAACAGCATGTTATAGTATTACATTGCTACAGGTCCACCAACAGGAGGAGGGCAAAGGGGACTCAGGGCTCCTGGCTGCCACTGCTGCTACTGAGGCAGAAAGGAGGAACCAGAGCCCCAGCCCTTTAAATCCCTGGCAGAGTGTGGCACCACACACTCCACACAGCTCTGAAGGCAGGGTGGGGCAGCAGTGCTGTGCTCCCAGTGGAGCTCAGGGCTGGCTGCCCCAGACTTCCACCTGAGAGCTGCTCCCCTTGCCCAGGGACCCACAGTGACTGTCAGCTCTGCTGCATTGCTACCTTCCAGTCATCTGGTACAAAGATTGCCTGGAGCAATAGATTAGCAGTTCTGCAATTTCATACTTGAGTTCCTTCAGAACTCTTGGGTGAACACCATACGGTCATGGTGACTTACTAGTGCTTTATTTATCCATTTGTTCCAAAATCTCCTCTATTGACACCCCATCTGTGACAGTTCCTTAGATCTATCACCTAAAAAAGAATGGATTGGGTCTGGGGATCTTCCCCACATCCTCTGTTGTGAAGACCAATGCATATAATTCATTTTGCTTCTCTGCAATGGCCTTGTCATCTCTGAGTACTTCTTTAGCAACTATGAAAGCTCTTTGTAGGAACAAGATACTAAATACATTAATATTGCCCCACTTGGGAAGGGTGAAGGATTGCAAATCTCTCATAGTGTGTATGTATGTGGTATGAGAGGCCACATATATGAGAGGCCACATGGTATGAAATAGTGTTATATGAATCATATTTCAATTAGGACACATCTAAACAGCACCCTAAACTCAAAATAAGATATGCAATTTGCACTACGCATCTACACAGAGCCAGATTTCAAAATAACACACTATTTCGAGCCATCCCTTATTCCTCATGCAACGAGGTTTACCAGGATAGCAAAATAGCAAGCCTGTTATTTTGAAAAATATTTCAAAATAAGGGGTGGTTTGTGTAGACATAGGGTAGCTATTTAGGGATACCTCTGATATCCCGATATAGCTGTGCAGTGTAGACGTACCCTTAGAGATTCTGCTAAGCTCATTCTGCAGATTGTCATTTTTCCTTTGGGTCTACTAAATTTGTAAAGCTGTAAACAATTACTTCTAGAGAAAATCCTCTATCTTTTGGAATGAGATAAAGGGTACGTCTAGACTACATGCCTCTGGCGACAGAGGCATGTAGATTAGACTACCCGGCATAGAAAAATGAAACGGCGATTTAAATAATCACTGCTTCATTTAAATTTACATGGCTGCCGCGCTGAGCCAATCAGCTGTTTGTCGGCTCAGCACAGTAGTCTGGACGCTCCGTGGTCGACATCAAAGGCATTTGTCGACCTCTCAGGTATGCCTCCTGGGATGAGGAATACTTGGGAGGTCGACAAATGCCTTTAATGTCGACAGTAGAGCGTCCAGACTACCGCGCTGAGGTGACAAACAGCTGATTGGCTCAGCGCGGCAGCAATGTAAATTTAAATGAAGCGGCAATTATTTAAATCACCGCTTCATTTTCCTATGCCGGGTAGTCTAATCTACATGCCTCTGTTGTCAGAGGCATGTAGTCTAGACGTACCCAAATTGTCCAGTATAACTATATGATAAGGTATTATACAATCTAGATGTATAGGGGAATGTATGTGGATAAAGCCAATGTATTGAGGCAAGAAAATACACCTGTAATCTTTAACAGTCAGGGTGAAATCCTGTCCCCATTGAGGAACATGGCAAAACTCCCATTAACATATTATTATCTTGAAGCAGCCGTCTGGGTTGTGCAACAGGAACCATGCATTAAATGCCATGTAGTGCTGACCATTTTCAAGAGCATCTGAATGAAACAAAGCTACCAGGATTTGAAGAGGAAAACTGAAATGATAACTAGAAACATATTTTGGTTAAATATCTTAAACTACAACATGTACTCTCCTTAGCTTTGAAATATCAAAAAAATTATAAATGTGGGTTTATCTAAAGATATACATATGAGAGGCAAAGCAAAATAAGTGAAATGTTTAAAATGGGAATATTTCCTACACTCATAGTGCATGGTCCTTGTTAATAATATCACAGTAATATTCAGCAGAAAATGTTACATGAAAGAATTTAACAGCCAAAGCAAAAACATGCCATAGCAGATTAGTTTCTCTTCAAAGAGATTTTGTAGCTCATTATAGAATTAATCTTGAATTGTTACAATTACCAAGGCAAGAATAGCCATGTCATTCCTCAGATATCTTTTAGTTCCTTAGATATTTATTAGTTTGTTCCTGTAAGACACAATATTTACAGTTAGTAATATTTCATAGCTGTGTAAAAAATTAAAGGTTGAATTAATAATACCCCAAGGATTAGGCATTAGAATCAAGCTATGTCTACACTATACTGTTCTTCTGGGAAAAGCTATGCAAATTGTGAAGCACAATTTACGTAGCTTTTTCTGCTTCTTTTTTCGGAAGAGGCTTTTCTGACATTTGGCCCATCTACATGGGGCCAAATGTTGGAAAACAACCCTTTTTCGGAACATCCTTTCCTAGTAAAATGAGGTTTACAGGGATGACGAAAAAATGCATCTACTCTTCCGAAAAAAAATTCGGAAGAGCAGACGTGTTCCCTAGATGCATTATAGTTTTTCTGGGATACCTATGGTAGATTAGACATTGTAACAATATGGCTTTTCTGTAGCCATGTTGGAAGGCCTGTGCTAGGCCTGAACCAAAGCCACCTTCTGCAGCCAGACTGAAGAGCAGCAGCCATTACTGTAAGGCCTGGAGTCACATACTCACAGTTCCATATTTTGTATTAAAAAGTGTCACACCAGGCTGTGAGGAGGGGATTTTGCCCTGATAGCTCCCCCACTGTCATCAGATAAAGAAACAGATCTCATGATGGGTAAAGAAAACTTAAGTAACACCATTCTGTCTGGCAAGAAATTGCTTATCAATAGAGAATGTTGTGGAATCCTCATTCTATGATCATTGTCATTACAATTTCCTATTGTTTGTCTGTGTGATCTCTGTCTGGTTTGTAATTGTTTCTGTCTGCTGTATAATTAATTTTGCTAGGTGCACATCAATTAAGGTGGTGTGGTATGATTGGTTAGGTAATTTTGTTATGATTGGTTAGTAAAATTATACTAAAATAATTGGTTAATGTATAGCTAAGCAAGACTCAGGTTTCGTTATATAAACTGGGATCCAAGAAGACCAGGAGAGGAAGAAGATCAGAATTCACAGAAGCAGAAAGAAGGAAGCAAAAGGCTGGAAGAAGACCAAAGGGAGACAAGGAACCCCAAGAAGAATACAAGACCCAGCCTAAGATAAGAGCTGCCAGGACTCTCCTGCACAACCATGATGTGCAGCAGCTAAGATCCAGAGAGATTGACCTTGCCTGGCCAACAGGGGAAGTCTGCCTGCCTTTATCAGGATTGGTGAGCATAAAACTGTGTACTTAACATGTGTATTCTGCTTGTTTGGGAATTGTCAATATATAGAGTCTAAGGCTCTTTCAGTGGCTAAAGATCCTGCAAAACCCGTAGGGTTGCACCTTGAGCCCTAGGAATTGGGTAAAGGTGTGTGTCCCTACAGTGTGGAAGGGATCGGATTGAGAAATTTGTGCAGGTAACAACATAGGATGAGAGTCAAATTGTCTGGTGCTCCAGTTCAGGCTCTTTCCCACATTTGTGTAACAAATTATTCAACATCTGCATTTTTGTTTCTCAGTCTGTAAAATGCAGTTTATGATACCAATCCCTGACTCCTTTTTAAATTACATTGAGATCCCAAGGTGTGTGCTGTAATATTATTATTCATTTACAGACAGAATATCTATAGATTCTGTGTTCTGAAAGATTGCTCTGTTTCATGCCATCAGTTAATGTAGTTGCTATAAATAATATACTTCAAAGGATGCCAAAAATTATTTTAGCTCAAGCTTCTTGGGGAATTCACTAATTTACATTGTGTAAAATATAGCTTCTTTCCATTTATAATATATTCTGAAACTCTATCAATTAACCTTATCTTGTTTTAAAAGCAGATATGATATACACAAAAACTGAAGACGTAGCTTTAATTGTTTTATGTACACATAATCAACGATGTGCATGTATACCTCTATTATGTCCAACAGTATTAAGCTCCAGTCTGAATGAAATAATTCAATTTTTTCAATATCTTCTTTCAGGAAGTCTTTCCACGCCCCTACTTCATTTTCATCAACCATCTTTGAACCACCACCCCTTATTTCTGATCTCTCCTGACCAGATCTCAACATGGTATACTAGGGGAGGGAGAATATTAGTTACATAATGGCACTGTCATATTTTTGGTATAATTTTTCATCCTTTCATTTAGCTGCCCGTTATGGGTCCCCAGGTATCTTTCCTAAGTAATTATAGTCAATTTAGTATATGCACAAGTAGTTTAAATGATTGTGGTTACCTTGCACTTCTTTACAGAACTACTTTTAAAATGTAAATGTTCTTGTAATTTATTAGGTTAACCATAGGATTTGAATCTCTTATGCTGTCTTGAAGGCCCTATAAATTGCACCCAGTGTACCACAGGGATCTCCTATGCCTCAAGGGAGATTTTCCCCAGAGCAAGGCTAGAGAGTATTTGCATTGCCTTCTTCCTCTAGGCATTCTGATAGAGGGGGCAGTTTTAAATTGCAACTAGGTCTCCCCAGAAACTCTGTAGGTGGAGGTTGCAGGAGGAACATGCCTAATCAGTGCATTTCCTTGCTGAACTGGCTGGTTAATTTCCCATCCAGCATTGCTTTCTTTTGTGCTGAGTAGCTGCAGACCCAGTGGCAAGGCAATGATTGAGGGCACATAACTCTCTCTCCGTTGCAGGAAGTCCTGTACCCTGGGTTATGCTGGCATTTTCCAGAGCTGAATTAAGCCCAAGGTTCAAGGCTCTGGTATCTTAATTATGTTTTTACAAGAGCTTTTCAGTTCACCTTTGTAGCATTTTGTACTTTGTGCAGTGTTTTCCATTTAGAAGAGGCCACATGCAGTTTTGCTGGTATACTCAAGATTTCAAAAGACAGTGATTACTATTTCTGCTTTGCTATATACAAATTCCTTGAGATTTTCTGCATTTTATAGAGCAACTGAGAGCCACCATGCTGACTGTTGCATGGCACAGTTCAGATACACTGCAATTAAACAATACACACAAAAGGATAGGATTCTAAAATATTTGTCCTCCTTGCGTTGTCCTTTTAAATCCACACTCAGACCCGTTTTCTTGTTTTTAAACCACTTCATTGCTTCTTTGATACATTATATAAATCACTGATATCCTATAAAGTAATGTAACCCATGGGGAACATAAAAAAATCCAATGAACTTTATTGGATCCATATGTTTATCGAAATCCAATATGCATAGAAACTTGAACTCCCATATGGGTTCAGGGAGAGTATCAGGTCTATAGTCAGGAAGGATAGGTTCCACCTAAACCAAAATGGAACCAGGCTGATGGCATTTAACATTAAAAGGGGTGTAGAGCAGTTTTTAAACTAAGGTCTGGGGGAAAGCTGATGGGTGCAGAGGAGCACATGGATAGGAGGGAGACATCTCTTCGGGGAGGGTCTAATAATAGAGATGCTCTATATTTTAGTCAGGGAGGGTATGTCTACACTACCCTCCTAGTTTGAACTAGGAGGGTAATGTAGGCATACCGCACTTGCAAATGAAGCCCGGGATTTGAATTTCCCGGGCTTCATTTGCATAAGCGGGGAGCCGCCATTTTTAAATCCCCGCTGGTTCGAACCCCATGTAGCGAGGTGTACCGGTAGTTTGGAATAGGAACCTAGTCCGAACTACCTAGTTCGAGCCCCGTGTAGCCGCGCTACACGGGGTTCGAACCAGCGGGGATTTAAAAATGGCGGCTCCCCGC
Organism: Pelodiscus sinensis; assembly: GCF_049634645.1. Lineage (NCBI taxonomy): Eukaryota > Metazoa > Chordata > Testudines > Trionychidae > Pelodiscus > Pelodiscus sinensis. The sequence goes on from NC_134712.1 coordinate 83,244,405, forward strand.
TTATGCAAATGAAGCCCCGCTTATGCAAATTCAAATCCTGGGCTTCATTTGCAAGTGCGGTATGCCTACATTACCCCGCTAGTTCGAACTAGCGGGGTAGTGTAGACATACCCGGAGAGAGGATGGAAGTATGGGTCTGATCAGATGAGATACAATCAAATGAAAAAGAGTCTAACACATCAGAAAATGGCAGATAGACAAATAGAGACAAATTATTAAAGTGCATATACACAAATGCTAGAAGTCTAAATAGTAAAATGTTAGGAATCATTTAAAAGGGGATAGAGAATAAGACAGAAAATATCTTATTGCCTCCATATAAAACCATGGTACACCCACATCTTGAATACTGCGTACAGATGAGGTTGCTTCATCTCAAAAAAGATATATTGGCATTGGAAAAGGTTCAGAAAAGGGTAACAAAAATGATTAAGTGTTTGGAAAGGGTCCCATATGAAGAGAGATTAAAATGACTTGGACTTTTCACCTTAGAAAAGAGGACACTAAGTGGGGATATGATAGAGGTCTATAAAATCTGGTCAGCCGTCCCCTGTGTGACTCATGAGGGGGAAGGCCTAGCCTAGGCAAGTAGGCTTTAAAAGCCAGAGGAAGAGCGACCAGGGAGAGAAGCAGACAGGAGCTTCAGGGGAGTTTGAGAGGGAGTTTGACAGAGGGAGGCCTACAATGGTCAGGAAGACCCACAACACCTGTGCCAGCACTGCTTCTGTATCCTCTACAGGTGCCTATAGCCAGACAGAGCACCTGAGCATGGATGCCTCTACCCAGATCCTGGTGTGGTTTTGCAGGGACTGTGGATTGCAATTCTCACTTATTGATATCCAGGCTGGGGAGATCATCCAATGCAAAAGGTGTCTGCTGGTGGAATCTCTCAGGCAGCAGGTGGCAGAGCTACAGGATGAGGTGGCTAGGTTGAAGAGCACCCGCATCCATGAGAAATCCCTGGACCATGTTCATGAAGAAACAGCTGAGGTAGCTGGGGGACACACCACTGGTGGAGGACACACCACTGGTGGAGGAGGAGAGGGCTCAGGGTGGACAGTGGCAGCTGGTTACTTCTGGCAGCAGGCACTGCTTCACCCCCTCCCGCCATGGTACTAGGAAACCGTTATGCTCTTCTTTATACAGGAGATAAGCAATCACCCCCTACACCGGAGGAGGAGAAGCCCCATACCCCCAAGGCTGGGAGGTCTGCTGCCACCACTGCGAATAGGAAACGTAGGGTAGTGGTGGTTGGAGACTCTCTTCTGAGGGGGATGGAGGCACCCATCTGTCGCTCTGACATTTCATCTCAGGAGGTATGCTGTCTGCCGGGGGCCTGTATCCAAGATGTTACGGAGGTATTGTCGAGGATTATCCGGCCCTCATCCATGTGGACACTAATGATACTGTGAGGTGTGACATTGAGCAGATCAAGAGTGACTACAGGGCTCTGGGGGTACGGTACGGGTAAAGGAGTTTGGAGCGCAGGTGGTATTCTCTTTGATCCTTCCTGTCGAAGGTAGGGGCCCAGGCAGACAGGTGCATCCTGGAGGTGAATGCCTGGCTGCGAAGATGGTGTCGCCAGGAGGGCTTTGGCTTCCTCAACCATGGGATGCTATTCCAGAAAGGACTGCTAAGCAGGGATGGTGTCCACCTTACGAGGAGGGGAAAGACCCTATTTGGATACAGAATGGCTAACCTAGTGAGGAGGGCTTTAAACTAGGTTCGATGGGGACAGGTGAGCAAAGCCCACAGGTAAGTGGAGAACATGGAGACCTGGGAGATGGGTCAGAAATGGGAGGGAGCATGCACTACAACGTCAGAGAGAAAGGAGGGTCAGGGCAAAACTGGGAGGCAAGGTCAAATCAGGATCTTAGATGCCTATATACAAATGCGAGAAGTATGGGAAATAAGCAGAACGAACTAGAAGTGCTAATAAATAAGTACAATTATGACATTGTTGGCATCACAGAAACTTTGTGGGATAATACACATGATTGGAAAGTTTGTATGGAAGCGTACAGCTTGCTCAGGAAGGATAGACAGGGAAAAAAGGGAGGAGGTGTTGCCTTATACATTAAAAATGAACACACTTGGAGTGAGGTGGAGATGGACATAGGAGGCGGAAGTGTTGAGAGTCTCTGGGATAGGCTAAAAGGGATTAAAAACAAAGGTGATGTCATGCTAGGCGTCTACTACAGGCCACCTACCCAGGTAGAAGAAGTGGATGAGGCTTTTTTCAAACACCTAACAAAATCATCCAAAGCCCAAGATTTAGTGGTGATAGGGGACTTCAACTATCCAGATATATGTTGGGAAAATAACACTGCAGGGCACAGACTAACCAATAAGTTCTTGGACTGCACTGGAGACAACTTTTTATTTCAAAAGGTTGAAAAAGCTACTAGGGAGGAAGCTGTTCTAGATTTGATCCTAACAAATAGGGAGGAACTGTTTGAGAATTTGAAAGTGGAAGGCAGCTTGGGTGAAAGTGTTCATGAAATCATAGAGTTCACAATTCTAAGGAAGTATAGAAGGAAGAACAGCAAAATAGAGAAAATGGATTTCAGGAAGGAGGATTTTGGTAAACTCAGAGGGCTGATGGGTAAGGTCCCATGGGAAGACTGAGGGGAAAAACAACTGAAGAGAGTTGGCAGTTTTTCAAAGGGACATTGTTAAGGGCCCAAAAGCAAGCTATTCCGATGTTTCAGAAAGATAGAAAATATGGAAAGACCACCTTGGCTTAACCACGAGATCTTGCATGATCTTAAAATAAAAAAGGGGTCATATAAAAAATGGAAAGTAGGACAAATTACAAAAGATGAATATAGGCAAACAGCACTAGAATGCAGGGGCAAGATTAGAAAGGCAAAAGCACAGAATGAGCTCAAACTAGCTACAGAAATAAAGGGAAACAAGAAGACTTTTTATAAATACATTAGAAGCAAGAGGAAGACCAAGGACAGGGTAGGCCCACTGGTCAGTGAGGAGGGAGAAACAGTAACAGGAAACTTGGAAATGGCAGAGATGCTCAATGACTCCTTTGTTTTGGTTTTCACCGAGAAGTCTGTAGGAATGTCTAAAATAGTGAATGCTAGTGGGAAGAGGGTAGTTTTAGAAGGTAAAATAAAAAAAAAACAAGTCAAAAATCACCTAGAAAAGTTAGAAGCCTGCAAGTCACCAGGGCCTGATGAAATGCATCCTAGAATACTCAAGGAGCTGATAGAGGAGGTATCTGAGCTTCTAGCTATCATCTTTGCATAATCATGGGAGACAGGAGAGATTCCAGAAGACTGGAAAAGGGCAAATATAGTGCCCATTTATAAAAAGGGAAACAAGAACAACCCAGGAAACTACAGACCAGTTTGTTTAACTTCTGTGCCAGGGAAGATAATGGAGCAAGTAATTAAGGAAATCATCTGTAAACAGTTGGAATGTGGCAAGGTGATAGGGAATAGCCAGCATGGATTTGTAAAGAACAAATCATGTCAAACCAATCTGATAGCTTTCTTTAATAGGATACTGAGTCTTGTGGATAAGGGAGAAGTGGTGGATGTGGTATACCTAGCCTTTAGTAAGGCATTTGATACGATCTCATATGATATTCTTATCAATAAACTAGATAAATACAACTTAGATGGGGCTACTAAAAGATAGGTGCATAACTGGCTGGAAAACTGTACTCAGAGAGTAGTCATTAATGGTTCACAATCCTGCTGGAAAGGCATAACAAGTAGGGTTTCACAGGGGTCTGTTTTGGGACCGGCTCTGTTCAATATCTTCATCAACGATTTAGATATTGGTATAGAAAGTACACTTATTAAGTTTGCAGATACCAAGCTGGGAGGGGCTGCGACTAATCTGGAGGATAGGGTAATAATTCAAAATGACCTGGACAAATTGGAGAAATGGTCTGAGGTAAATAGGATGAAGTTTAATAAAGACAAATGCAAAGTGCTCCACTTAGGAAGGAACAGTCAGTTTCATACTTACAGAATGGGAAGCGACTGTCTGGGAAGGAGTATGGCAGAAAGGGATCTAGGGGCTATAATGGACCACAAGTTGAATATGAGTCAGCAGTGTGATGCTGTTGCAAAGAAAGCAAACACGATTCTGGGATGCATTAACAGGTGTGTTGTGAGCAAGACACGAGAACTCATTCTTCCGCTCTACTCTGTGCTGGTGAGGCCTTAGTTGGAGTATTGTGTCCAGTTCTGGGCACCACATTTCAAGAAAGATGTGGAAAAATGATTAAAGGTCTAGAGAACATGACCTATGAGGGAAGGCTGAAGGAATTGGGTTTGTTTAGTTTAGAAAAGAGAAGATTGAGGGGGGACATGATATCCGTTTTCAGGTATCTAAAAGGGTGTCATAAGGAGCAGGGAGAAAACTTGTTCATCTTGGCCTCTGAGGATAGAACAAGAAGTAATGGGCTTAAACTGCAGCAAGGGAGGTTTAGGTTGGACATTAGGAAAAAGTTCCTAACTGTCAGGGTGGTCAAACACTGGAATAAATTGCCCAGGGAGGTTGTGGAATCTCCATCTCTGGAGATATTTAAGAGTAGGTTAGATAAATGTCTATCAGGGATGGTCTAGACAGTATTTGGTCCTGAGGGCAGGGGACAGGACACAATGACCTCTCGAGGTCCCTTCCAGTTCTAGTATTCTATGATTCTATTCTAGGAACAACTTTGCACTGAGGCTTTCCACCAGCATAAACTAAAGGAGGTAAACAGGATTGGATAGACTGGGTCAGGTTATTGTTTTGCTGGTTGGATGTACAGCATTTTTCCACATCTTTCTTGAAATGCAGTGGACACAATACTCCAATTGAGGCCTAACCAGCACAGAGTAGAGTGGAAGAATGACTTCTCGTGTCTTGCTCACAACACACCTGTTAATACATCCCAGAATCATGTTTGCTTTCTTTGCAACAGCATCATACTGCTGACTCATATTTAACTTGTGGTCCACTATAACCCCTTCTTGAAGATACAGTACAGACTTCAAGGCTACGTCTAGACTGCAAGCCTCTTTCGAAAAAGAGCGTCTAGACTGCAAGCAGTTCTTTCAAAAAAGCAAGCCGCTTTTTCTAAAGAAAGCACCCAGGCAGTCTGGATGCTCTCTTTCGAAAAAGCCCTGTTTGCATTCAAGAACGCCTTTTTTCGAAAGAGCACTTTGGAAAAAAGGCGTTCTTCCTTGTGAAATGAGGTTTTCTGCCGTCAAAAGAAAAGCCGCGTTCTTTCGATTTAATTTCGAAAGAACGCGGCTGTAGTCTAGATGCAGGTGAAGTTTTTTCGAAAAAAGGCTACTTTTTTCGAAAAAACCTTGGGTCTGGACACAGCCCAAGTGTTGCGCTTCCAAGGAAGATGTTGCCATTAATGAGCCCAGAGAACTGGGCATAAGTCTGGGCTTATTCAGATGCCAGTTTTTTATATAGATCATCTGTACTTCAGTAAAACACACTGGGCTCTACCCCAGATGTCTAGCTGACTCAGAAATCAGTGCAACAGGATTTGCCCCATAAAGGAGAACTGTTTCTTCCCTTATTGGAATCTTAAATATCTTTTTATGCCTCCAAAAGGCACAACTACCCTTAACTCAGAAGCTGCACTAGAACTTGTGCAGAGACTCAAGACTTGCATATGGATGGCACAGATTTTCTTAGGGACCCACAGGGCTTGTAAGTGAGCCCTATGGCTTGTAAGTCCTGCCTTTCTCCCACAGCAGAAGGACTTAGGAGGAATCTTCAGAAGGAAAAGCTGAGTGAAATTTCCTCCTTGTTACTGCCTCCCACGAGATGTCCCCATGAATAATGTAAATCACTTCTCCGAAGAACATAGTCTACTTTGGCAAAAACCAGGTCATTTATGTCAAAGGCTAAATATTTTAAATATAAAAAAGAAATGAAACTGACTATAAAAGCAGTACAATTTCATTATAAAGAGAATTTAAATAAAAAGAGAGACTTGCCAATCCAGTTTTTCTCCCTGAATACTATCTATGTAATGAATGATAGTCAAGTTTCCAAGCATGATATTCAGTGTATATATCAGTTCTTAGGCTAGAATTTTTCCATGGCTGAAACTTCCCTGCTCTGATGAACCATCTGTCCAGAATGGGATTATTTATTTCTCTCCAATTACCTGATAATATGAGCAGTTAATAATACAAGGCCAGAGTCTGAGAGGTGCTAAGCACTTTCATCTCCTGACTGACAGCAAAAAGCATTGACCACAATAGAAACGAAGAGTGCTCAGTGCCTCAGTGGACCAAACCTTAAAATCAAAACAGTAAATTGTGATCATGATTAGAAATAATATCATCTTGTCATAGAAATGCTATCATAAGAGACAATGCCAAATAATTATTCTTTATTAGACTGCTTTGTCATTCTAAAGCAAACAAAGCCCTTTAATATTTGTGCAGTTCCATCCTACAATATACATCGCTTACAAGCAAGCTGCCCTCAATGCTTCCAAAGTGTTCATTTTGAGTAGAACCCACTTGACATATATCCTTATATTATCTATCCTGAAAACCAACTGGCACTCAGAAATAGGACTTGAAAGTGTATTGATATATTTGCACACTGTAAACCAAAATGTAGGACACATATATTAGTTTTGCTTTCCCTGGGCTCAGTTTGAACCATTTTGTTGAATAAGGAAGCAGTGCATATTTTAGCCAACAAGTCAGTAGCATTATCTATCACAGAAAGCATCTCCAATGTACTAAGACAATCTAATACTGCCATATTATTATTTTGCACAGTATATTTCCTGACTATTGAAATTTGGGTGAGCAGTTAAATGTTCATATCATAAATCCTTGTCTGAGTGTGAAGATTTTATTAAAGAAGATTAGCTGGAATATTTGAGTTATTCAGTTTTTAGCCCCTACCATCCAACATATTTAGCTATCTTCACACACATATAAATATCTTAATTGTGTAGCCTGAGCTGAATGGAAAATTGGTGATCAGAGAAATAACTTGGCATATCATTCCATAGAACACATACCACAAAAATTCAATTTCCAATGCATATTCCTGAAGTTAAGGAATGACACCAAGAATGGACTTTAAGTTATGATCATTAAAGTATAGGTTGAACCTCTAAAATCCAGAACTCTCTGTTCTGGCAACATCCTGTGGTCTAGCAGTACCAGGGATTTGTTGAACCAGGGAACCCCAACTGGCCAGGTGCAAAAGTGCAGCCCGGCTATGCAGAGGGGAAACACAGCCGTGGGCAGGGCTGATGAAAAGGAGCAGGCTGGAAGCAGCAGGCCCAGTGACCAGGAGTGCAGCTCCAGCAGTTGCTGGTGAGGTGGGTAATGAAGCCTCACCCAAAGCTGACACGATTGGAGAAACAGCTTCCATGGGAGCTAGCACAGCGGGGAGCTAAGCCTCCATCAGGCAAGTGGTGGGGAATGCAGCCCAAACCAATGCTGAAGCCAGCAGGGCCGGCAGCTGGGCGTGCAGCCTGAGCTAACGCTATGGAGGGTGAAGTCCTGGTTGGGGCTGGAGGCAGTGGGGCTGGCCCCTGTCTGGGACTGTGTGATGGGGGATGCAGCCCCGGCTGCCACCGGAACTAGAGGCAGCGGGGCAGGCAGCACAGAGAGCAGCCCCATCTGGGAGCAGAGCCTGACCTCCCCTTGTCCAGCAAACTCTGTGGTTCAGGACCACTCAGGTCCTGAGGATGCCGGAAAAGAGAGGTTTGACTTGTAATAGGAGAGGTGGGATAAGGTTAATCATAACTACCCCTTTATAACAAAATGCTGTTAAAAATGGAAAATCTGAGCATTTTTTCAATTATCCATTTTCTAAAGTACTGTCACTAGCTGTAGAATAAGCATGATGTTTGAATAAGTCCTGGCTCTTAACTGAGATTTTAATGACTAAAGATTGAATAAAATGTTTGTTACTTGTAAGGAAATAATTCCAAACATAGAGCCATTTGGACATATAATAGCATGATTAAGAAAGACTTGAAAGGTTTCCATTAAAAAAAAAAGGTGGAGAAAAGTTTTTTATCTTGTTACCAAGGACAGGACAAGAGGCAGTGGACTCAAATTATAGTAAAACTCAGGAAAAAACTTTATAAAGATAAGAAAAGTAGGCCAATGGAACAGACTGCCTCAGGATGTTGTGGAAGCTTCTTCACTGGAAGCTTTCAAAAAAGAGGCTGGGTCTCTTGCATGGCTGAGCTGCAAGAAATCCTGTATCTTGTCAGGGATTATATTAAATGACCTTTTCAGGTCCCTTCTAAACCTATGGTTCTATAGGTGTCTCTACTCATTTTAAAACTTGAGACTGAACCTACTAAATCACAGAGTCCTATTAAGTTTGACAAAACACTATAGGATGCAGGTGCCAATAAAATCATATTCTTCATATACTGAGCCATTCTATGCTCACTATTGCCTATTTAAATTCCTGGGATGTCATAGTATTTTGACTGAGAGGGGAAGCCATATTAATCTATAACTTTAAAAACAATGAATAATCCTGTGGCACTTTAGAGACCAAATATATCTATATAGGATCATAAGCTTTCCTGGGTAAAAATAGCATTTTAAATTATTTGGATAAATGCTTCCATGGATGCAGCAAATAGGCAACACTATCTGGAGGATCCTCTGTATGATTCAAAATGCCAGTGATTCAAATCCATTTAAAAGTATCTTAGCAGTTTTTGTATGACTAGGCCTTCGGCACTTTAGCTCATTACTGTTTACATATCCTCCCTTCTTTCCCCCAAAGAAGAAACACCTGCAGGAAACTCCTTTATTCTACCTCATTTCAAGATCTTTCTGCAATGAGGGGAAAAACTGCATGTGATAAGTTATTTAATCAGACAAAAAAGGCAAAATATTAAGGGATCTCCCATTATTGAAGAAGTACCTTTTTTAAATAAAGGCATTTTGGCTGCTGTATATTAAATGTGGGAGCAAATCTCCAAAGCAAGTGCTTTACACAATAGTTTAATGTTAATTTAAAGAGAGGTAGTATGATGGGGCCCACACTAGCCCGGCAATGGGGTAGCATATAGTGAGACACAATTGAAAGGCTGTGTCTGGAAGAGGATACAGTAATCCTTGGAGCAATATGGGTCCTGGAGGAGAAGAGGCAGCAGGACAGACACCACCAGGAATTGGTATACCAACCTGTGGAGCTAATCTGCAAGATAATCAGCAGGAGGTGCTAGCATGGTGAGTCACACCCCATCACAGGGAGGTAAGAATCAGAATTCTTCTTATCCTTCTTTAACTGAAATATTGGCCTATTTTATATTTTCCAAGAGTATGCCTTAGTGTTCAACCCAACAACATTTGCCATAACTGGCAAAAAGTGAGTGTGTGTGTATTATATATACATAGATAATCAAAAGGACAATGATTAGTTAAAAGGCCTAATTTAAAAAGAGTTGGCAAATTGCATTATGTAGGTATAAGCCTAACTTTTTTATAATGTTCTTTAAATAAGTGACTATTCATTGGGAATAATCACTTGCTTAGATTTAGACATGTATTTGGGTCACTTACTGAATTGGGGCCTAAATGAATACTTTATATTAGGAAATAAATGCACAATTATAATGTAATGCTGTTTGTGTTATAAAATATTGTTGCTGAAGAGGTCAGAAAATGGGCTCCCGTTGCTCTGTCTCCTTCCCCACTTCTTACCCCAGGCAAGGGCAGCCAATAGGCCAGTAACTAGCCATATATGTATAGATATATGCACATTTATTTTTTAGAGATAGTGGAAGACCACCACGTTATAGCTTAAGCCCAAAAGCCACCCTTAGATTTTGTCCAAGTCAAAGTATTCTTGAGAGCCCAAATAAAGGTTCTGTGGTGTATTTTGAACACTGGAAAAGTTACCAGGAATCCCACATTGTTGAACATCTCAAGTGTCTTCCTATTGAACATAATTCCTCAAATTTATTTTATTATGGTCCCCTGTTGGTTTCACATTAGCAGGAAAGGCTTTATCACATGCCTGATATTAGGTGCTGTGAAATGACAGTGCATTGAATCAGTTTTGACATTGTCTTGTGGAATATTCATGTATCTTCTGTTTGTCAAAGCCTAAACAAAAAGCAACAACTGCAGCAAATTCATAGCAGAGCATGAATTCATAGCAGAGCAAAGTGCTCCACTTAGGAAGGAACAATCAGTTCCATACATACAAGATGGGAAACAACTGTCTAGGAAGGAGCATGGCGGAAAGGGATCTAGGGGTCATAGTGGACCACAAGTTGAATATGAGTCAACAGTGTGATGCTGTTGCAAAAAAAGCAAATATGATTCTAGGTTGTATCAACAGGTGTGTTGTAAGCAAAACTCGTGAAGTCATTCTGCCGCTCTACTCTGCACTAGTTAGGCCTCAGCTGGAGTACTGTGTCCAGTTCTGGGCGCCACATTTCAAGAAAGATGTGGAAAAATTGGAAAGGGTACAGAGAAGAGTGACAAGAATGATTAAAGGTCTAGAGAACATGACCTATGAAGCCAGGCTTCATGAACTGGGCTTGTTTAGTTTGGAAAAAAGAAGATTAAGGGGGGGACATGATAGCGGTTTTCAAATATCTAAAAGGGTGTCACAAGGAGGAAGGAGAAAATTTGTTCCTCTTGGTTTCTGAGGACAGGACAAGGAGTAATGGGCTTAAAGTGCAGCAAGGGAGGTTTAGATTGGACATTAGGAAAAAAATCCTAACTGTCAGGGTGGTCAAATATTGGAATAAATTGCCAAGGGAGGTGGTGGAATCTCCCTCTCTGGAGATATTTAAGAACAGGTTAGATACACATCTGTCAGGGATGGTGTAGATGGACTTGGTCCTGCCTTGAGGGCGGGGGGCTGGACTCGATGACCTCTCGAGGTCCCTTCCAGTCCTATGATTCTATGATTCTATAAGAAGCTACTAAACAGCTAACGTGATATACTTTAGTCATATTGACTCACAGGTTGATCCTTGATTATAAAGATAGACCTTTTGTCTGTAATTGGGCAATCTGAGATGGACAAAAAAAATTGAAAAGACACATAAACCAATGGAAAATATATTTCTGCCGCTTTTCAATGAATGTAAGCCTTGTGAAGTAGAAGCCTATTAACTTTTTCTATAAAACCAAAAGCAATTTTTCACAGGGATGAAATGGTTTTCCTGAAAATGCCATACTTTCTCAAAGAAAATGCAAAACTTGCCTGAGACAAATGTATAAAAATGTTATTTGTTCTATAGCACAAATTTGTCAGTTTACTGATGTAGAGAAAAGGCTTTTTACTGATGACATGGCTTGTATTTGCCACAATCACTTTAAAAGAACTTTTTTACACAGCTCTAATTGCAATGTTCCAGCCCTTTTGAATACATTCACATAATTTCAGTGGTATTTTCAAGGTGCAGTGAATATAAGATAAGACTGTCCCTTGTGCTATATGTCTGCATAGTGAATTTAGGTCCCTTACACCCAGCAGGGTGGAGAGAAGTTTCCAGAAAGCCCATGGCTCCTTTCCCATGTGGATGGGTATGGAAGGGTAGGATAGAAACAGTGCAGTTGGACCATGGTAGCAGGAGATATAACTTACAAGTAGTTTAGAAAAGTAGTGAACTAATTCCCTGACTAATCTGCTCCTGAGGCAACAAAGCTACGCCCTACCCCTTACTCAAAACAAATTTTAAATATGCGATATAGACATTAGAAGTATGTATTATTAAACTTAGGCAAATAAATGGTAGGCCATTATTTTTTCTTTGCCCTTTAATGCATTATTTAAATGTAATTGGTATATTGTTTGTTGTATATGTAATGCACTCATCTGTGCATTTAATTTTATAAATCTTTACAATATATTTTAGAAATGTGCATCTGTCTGTCCGTCTGTGTGTCGGTTTGTTTGAGAACTCTTCCTAAACCGTATGGACTAAGACGACCAAATTTGGCATGCAGCTTCCTCTTCTCCTAAATTAAAGCAAGGTCGGGGTTTAGTTCTGCCAAGACAATGCGATATGTGTGGAATTTTATTGTTTATCATGAAATGGAAATGAAGGGGTCTGGTAGGAGGGAGTTATACTGGAGAATGACCACTGAGGGGCACTAAGGGGCCAGAGATGATGACAGGGACACTTTTAATCCCACTGGGCCAGCAGGGGGCAAAGGTGGAGAAAGGGACAGCTGTCTACTATATATTTCAGAAAGTTTGTCTGTTTGTCTGTGTGTCTGTCTGTACTCACTGGGGGACATGCACCACTCCTCAAGCTGTGCCCACTGCACCAGGCCCCAAGCTGCTACAGTGAGAGAGGACTGAGGTAGTCCTCTCCCTGGGAAAGCCGGCATACTGAACCTCTCATCTCCAGCCCCACCACAGAACAATGATTTAAATGAAGAAAAACCAAAACTTATTTGGCTTAAGGACCCAAGTAACACTGGGAAATCTTCTAGTCCATACTATTAGCATAATTAAATATATTTATTAGGGTTGCCAACTTTCCACTGGCAAAAACATGAACATCTTTGTCCAACCCCTGCTCTGCCCCTTCCCCATAGGCTCACCTAGGCTCTGTCCCTTGTCCCTCCCTCACTTTCACCAAGCTGGTTGGGGTATGGAGGGGTAAGGGCTACAGATGGGGTTCAGACTGTGGGAGGGAAGAGGGGTTATGAGGCAGAGGGCTCTGGGCTGGGGCCAAGGTGGTAAGAGTGCTGGAGGGGATGCTGGCTCTAGGAGGGAGTTTGTGCGCAGGAGTGGGCTCGGGGCTGGGACATGTGGTTGGGAACTATAGGGGATTGAGAGCTCTGGCTGGGGTGTGGGCTGTGGGATGAGGCCAAGGACGAAGAGTTTGAAGTGTTGCAGGAACTCCAGGCTGGGGCTGAGGGGTTCATGTTGCAGGGAGGGTTTAAGGTCTGAACAAAGGTTGGGGAGCAGGAGGCAGTGCAGGGTCCAGACGACACTCACTTGAAGTGACTCCTGGGAAATGGTTGGCAGATCCCTGCAGCTCCTGGGAGAAGCAGGGACGCTTTGTGAGCTGCCCACACCAGTAGTTGTGAATCCCAGCCAATGGGAGCTGTGGAACCAGTACTTGGGACAGTGCCTGGAGACTCCCTGGCCCCCGTATGTCTAGGAGTGATAGCGTCCTGTGGGCCACGTTCCAGGAAAGACGTTCCACAAGGCATTGTGGAAGAAAGCAAATATGACTGGATACAAAGTGGGAAGATGGGGTATAATATTTGCTGAAATAGAGGTGCCTGAGGTCATGTGGTAAGAGACAAGGCTGGATCAGTTGGGAAGGCATAGTTATCAAGGGCCTGAAAAGTCAGAACAAGAAGTAGAACTTGATAGAAAGAAGGAAGTGGAGCCAATGGAAGGGTTCAGAGAGAGGAGGTGATCTAATCAGAGTTACTGGTAACATTCAAACTAAAGTAGCCATCAAATTTTGATCTACCGAAGCTAAGAAGGCTGTAGGTGCAAAATTCAGAAAACATTACAAACAGGAATATTTAGTTTAGCTGTCAAATTATTTTCCTGAAAATAGCTGTGTCACCAGTCTGTGCCACCTGGGTCATGTCCTTCTCCATGGGCCTCAGGCAATTCTAAAAGCTAAGATTAAAGAACCAGAGAAAGGAAGTTCCAGCCCCTAATAAACACTCCACATTGATTCTTCCAAGGCTGAAAACACTTAATTTAATTTTCATTTTAGGACCTTATTTTATATCTCCCAAATATACTTGTTAACAAAACACTATTAGGCTAACAAAACACTATTAGGCTATGTCTAATAGATTATGCAAATGAAGTGCAGATTAGCATTTTGTCACACTTCGTTTGCATAATTTATTTGAGCCATTTTTGCACACGGGTTTTTTTTTTTTTTGGCAAAAACCAACAGTGTGGACATTTCCTTTTTGCACAAAAACCCCTTTTTGTGCAAGATCCTTATGCCTCCAGGAGGCAAATGCCTTGCACCAAAAACAACTCGAATAGATTATCCAAAGTGTGACAAAATGCTATTCAGCGCTTCAGTTACATACTCTCTGCTGGCAGTGTAGACAAAGCCTTAGAGTACACAATTGAGGTGTATGCTAATGATGTATATATTGTCCTGACAAAAAGAAATAATAATAATTTGTACTTATATACCACCATATGTCCAAAACAAACTTGTTACTTAAAAGAAATTGGTGGGTCAGGCAATATACACAAAAGTATATCAGAAAGAGTATGTATGAATCAAGCAAGCATTTGAAAAAAGCAGGGCCTATAATAGTCTATTCTCCCTTGCAAGTCTCTGATATATTTAAAAAGGAAAAGGGTCATAGGCCTGATTCCCAGCCCATATAAATTAGCACAGCTCAGTTGAAATCAAAGAAACTATGCTGATTTATCTCAGCTAAGGATCTGGCCCTGCATTTTTAGGCGCTCGGCTGTGCTAAGGTCTTACTGGAAAGAATATTTTATTTGAAAGTTCTTAGAGAAAGAATGCTGATTTGATCAAATTATATTTTCTGCAGGATGTATGGAACAGAATAATCAAAGCATGTTAAATACAGATCCAAACCTGGCAGATGATCATTCCTTTTTGTCTCTGATTTATATCTTATAAATTTTCCCTGAACTGGACTGTGAATGAAATCATGGCTCATTCTGCACTAAAATGTTCCTTTGACTTGTTTGTGTTCATTCTCAAGTTTAAAGGCACAACACTGAAAATGAAGATGAGTAATTTTTAGACCATGACTAGATGAATCATAAGGGTTGCATGTGTGAGACAGATAAAATTTGCTAAAATATTCATATTTATCAAACAGTATTTCATGGTGATAATTGGTAAAATGTTGGAAAGCTGAGTGCTACATCTAATTTATTACCATTTTTTCCCTTTTGTAGGCCTTTTAATTCCTATGCCTAAAATCAATAAAAATAAAATTAAAAAGCAAAATACCATCACCCATTCACTATATCAGAGAAATAGCCAGCAATGAGGGGGGGGTTTGTGTTAAGTATTAATGAGGAAGGTGCAACAATGAATAATTTAAAAACAAATTCCCCTTGAAAGAAAATAATTTTTTGTAACTACAGTTTTATGCCTCAACGCAGAAAAGCCTCCTCAAATGCTGAAGATAGAGAGCCCTTTATAACCTTATATGAATTATTGCTCTACAGATCACTTTACTAGCTCCTGCATGTGGTCCCAGCTGCCAGCCCTGTGACAAAGGCTCTGGGGCATGGACAGCATAAGATGGGGAGGTACGCAGTTCAGCACCCCACCCCAAAAATTGTTCCAGCACCACTGATACACAGGCCTTCTTTCCTGCTTGGGACTCCCCTTCTCCAGTTCAGTCTTTGTTCCTCAGGAGTTTCCAGGTATTCCGTTGTGTGGGATGTAAGAGCCTTTGGTGATGTCACACCTACTTTTATATTTTCCCTCATAGGTGAGAATCCCTTTGTTTCCAGCCAAGTTCCCAGCCCAGTTCCTGGGGGACAAAAAACAAAATGGAGTTCAGTATTATGTGTTCTAATAACATACTCCTGAGTCCTGGCAGCCATTATCCATGGCATCCCCAGGTGAGGACAAGCCTTTTCTATTGCCCATTGTTTTCAAATATGGGCCATTAATGCTATCTAGTTTCTTCACTGTTGTACCTGAAAAATTAGTTGTGGGCGTTACCCAAGAACAAGCACATCTGAAATACAGATTCATAGTCTATATCCATAACTCTAGATACAACATGATACATTTGTACAAATAGGATAATCATATACCACTATGGTGAAGAAGTAAAGTGTCACAGGGTGTTTTCCTGAATCAGGGCCTAACAGCCCCGAATGTTGACAATCTCCACATTTCACACAAATCAGGGGAAAGGATGGTCTAAGTATTACTTGACAACAAGGTAGCCATTCAGTTTTGGGAAATGCTCTGAGGGCTGAGAGAGGTTGTATTAATCCTATCTATTTGCCAAGTGATAGAGGATTTAAATCTTTCTGTTGAGTCAAGAATCTTCAATAAATATGACATACTTGCTCCACTGTTACCCATAGAGTCATATTTATTCTTTTTTGTGTATTTTGATAACTGTTAGCTTTTTCCTGAAAATGTTTGTGAATCCAATCCATTGGATGAATTGTATCATAACCTGTTGTTCATTAGACAATTTATGCTGAATGGTAAGTAACCCAGTATAAGCCATTTTCAATTGTTATACTCCTATTTAAAAGGTCTCAGTTGTCCAATCAAGAAGTAGAAAAACTATGATGTAATTTAGATGGCATCCCATGCACCAAAAATAATGAATAGTGAACAGTCATGTTCAAAGTAGGCTTTGCTAACAATCAGCAGGTTGAAATTGGTTTACATAAAATATTTAGCAAATACTTGTGAATAACAAATATATTAATAGAAACTAGAATGCATTCAATTTGTAAATAGATTTTTTTCCCTGTATAACTTATTCACAGTGAATAATTTAAATAGTTCTTGTTATTACAAACAGCATTTTTGAAAGCTAATTATAAAATGTTTTCATTTTAGGCCCACTGAAATCGATAGAAAACTTGCCACTGATTTAAGTGGGCTTTGGTTCAGATCTTTTTATTCTTCCTCTTTCTCCATTTACCCTATTAGAAACATAAAAATCGTTTATTTTTCTCCACTAATGCTATGGTTTTCTCTTAGGAAATTTTCTGGACCTCCTTTTCCAGGTATCTGAGAAATGTTATATCTTCTCCAAAATACAGGACTATGTAGCAATTTAAAGACTAACAAGATAGTTTATTAGGTGATGAGCTTTCGTGGGCCAGACCCACTTCCTCAGATCAAATAGTGGAAGAAAATAGTCACAACCATATATACCAAAGGATACAATTAAAAAAAATGAACACATATGAAAAGGACAAATCACATTTCAGAACAGAAGGGGGATGCGGGGGGGGGAGGAAGGTAAATGTCTGTGAGTTAATGATATTAGAGGTGGGGAAAGGTAGATGTCTGTGGGGAAAGGTAGATATTAGAGGTGGGGAAAGGTGGGGAAAGGCGATAATTGGGGAAGCTATCTTTGTAATGGGTAAGGTAGTTGGGGTCTTTGTTCAGCCCCCCCGCGGAGAGTGTCGAATTTTAGCATGAATGCAGTTCAGAGGATTCCCTTTCAAGTGCAGATTTGAAAGTCTTCTGGAATAGGATGCAGGTGATTAAGTCGTTGAGACAATGTCCTTTCTGGTTGAAATGGCAAGAAACTATTTTTCTTTGTGATCCTGTCTAATATCTGTTTTGTGGGCATTGATCCTTTGGCGAAGTGTCTGAGACGTTTGTCCAATGTACATAGCAGACAGACACTTTCGACACATGATAGCATAAATTATATTTCTGGATGCGTAGGAATACGTATTCTTGATCTTATAACATGAATCCTACTCCAGAAGACTTTCAAATCTGCACTTGAAAGGGAATCCTCTGAACTGTCATTCATGCTAAAATTCGACACTCTCCGCGGGGGGCTGAACAAAGACCCCAACTACCTTACCCATTACAAAGATAGCTTCCCCAATTATCACCTCTAATACCATTAGCTCACAGACATTTACCTTCCTTCCCCCCCCATCTCCCTTCTGTTCTGAAATGTGATTTGTCCTTTTCATATGTGTTCATTTTTTTAAAATGTATCCTTTGATATATATGGTTGTGACTATTTTCTTCCACTATTTGATCTGAGGAAGTGGGTCTGGCCCACGAAAGCTCATCATCTAATAAACCATCTTGTTAGTCTTTAAAGTGCTACATAGTCCTGTATTTTGTTTCAGCTACACCAGACTAACACGGCTACATTTCTATCATATCTTCTCCACAGTGACATACAGATGAACTGAAGTGCATGAAGTGTGAAAGGCACAAGACGAAGACTCAGAACCTATGTAATTTTTGCAACTGCGTCTCTCTTTCTTTCTCTGTTTAATAATTACTTCACAATGAGTTGATAGCTCAGAACCAGTGTATGACATACTAATAACAAGTTGGCAAGTAAAAGGTAATTCTCTGTCACGTCAATACAATACCTAATACAAAATCAGATTTTTCTAAAACTTTGAAAACTGGATGATGCAGTGAGTTACTAACTTCTCTCTTCTGAAGGTACAAATTCCAGTGAAAATAATCTTTGCACCTAAATAGCACCTTAATAAGACGATCTCCTCACATACACAAGAAAATACTGTGGCCTGCAAGTGACAACAGTTCTTTCTGTGCAAAGCATTGTGAGATAGTTCAGTTCTGCTCTCGGATGGAATGGTGCAGAAAGCACCATTATGAAAAAACATGCTCTTCAATTGCAGAGGTAGAAGAGAATCTGAGGTAGGTGCGGAAGCAGAGTGATAAGTGAGAGGAGACAAATGAATAGCCAGGAAAGTGTAAAAGGGAAAAAGCATCAAAATAGCAACAGGCAAAAAGAGGTGTGAAAATAACAAAATATGGGGAAGTGAAGGAGAGAAAGAACCAATAATGGAAAAGAGAATGCTGCTAAATCCTCTAAAAGGGAGAGAAAAAATCCTCTAAATGGGAGACGAAAAGGTAAGAGTTTTCTTCCCCCAAAGACATTTTTAAAAAGTAGAACTATAGGAAGAGAAAAAAATCAACACATAGCCCAAAGAAAACAGAACAGAAGGAAAGAAAGGAAAGAAGATGGAAGCAGGATACCAAGAAGGAGAGCTGGAATAGATCGAATAGAAAAAATTATAAAAGAAAAAGCAGTGGAAAAAAAATCAAATTGTAGTTTTACAATCTGGATTGTGATCTTCATATGTAAGGTATTCCCTATGTTTTCAGTCATGGCAGCCATGGTGATGGTGCAAAAGAAAAAAGTGCAATCTGAGTGAACAGACCAATGATTTCAATTCATGTTCACAAAACTAATTCACACTCTTTTTCAGGCTTGCCTCTCTGTTAACTGTTCAATGTGCTTAGTGATTTTAAGATATAATCGAATGTCAGCCATTCATTTTAGACCTGTGAATTATGTCATTGTGACCTGAACAGGAACAATGCTCTATGCATCAGTTTATGAAGACTTTAGCTAAATCCCTCATCGCTGCATTTCTGAGTATACTACTGCAGATAGCTATCATGTTGAAAAATGACATAATGTATGATACTCGCAGAATGTGATCTCTGTGTAAGTAGTTGTAAACCAATATTTTTTTAGTTGGTATTTATGATGCAGACTGTGCATCTTGTCATCTTCCCTTGCGGAAGCCTACAAAATTGCCAACAGCACAGGAATCGAAAGAACGCACAAGTGTCCCAAAGTGTTTAACCTTTGCTATCTGCCTTCTGGAAAAAGAAAAACAAAGATTAATTGGGATATTTCCTTCACAAGAAGTATGTATAACAGTTAGAAAGCACTTGAGCGTAGGAATGTTGCACTAGTTCTTTGCAGATAGTGGCTTCACAAGGAGTGACCAAGCATAGGAGAACTAAAAGCAATTTTTAGAAAGGGATGAGAGAATCAGACAAGGAGAGGCAAGATCATCCTAGATTGTATTATTTATTTATTTATTTATTTATTCTTTTGGGGGGTAGGGGTGTGTGTGTGTGTGTGTGTGTGTGTGCTTATTTGGGTATTTTAGCTCCAGATTTGAAACAAGGATTCTGTGGGATACCAAGATTTAGAGGCTAGCTCTGAGATTTGTGTTTCAACCAAAGGCCAAACTGGAAAGTCTCCATTTTGGGGACTGTTAAGATAAAGACTTGGATCTAAATTTCATGTCTGTTCCCTATCTCTCTAGGTATTTTGGATCTAACCATGCTTAAAATATGAACAATTCAAAATGCAGATGATCTAAAATTTTCTAAAATTAAGCTCTCTCTAACCAGTGTGTTCCTATGTCATAAATGTATTCATCCCTATATCTACTATTGGAGCAAACATCTTCCAAACATTGACTGGTCAATCTCTGACTGCAAAACATAAAATGTCACTAAGCCACAACTGAAGAAAACAAATATGTGAAATGATTAACCACAAATGCAGTTAAACTCTAGTTGGTCCTCATCAGTTCTCTTTTGTCTCTATGCACCTGCATTTCATATATATTGGTTTGCCGCTAACACTAGACACTTCCTAACTATTTAAGTGGACAAACTTTTTTCATGATAGGCTAGATTAGGGTAAACATATGAATGTAGCTCTGAAGATGTTCTGTTTTCCCTAAACCAGGGAAGGGCAATAATTTTGATGGGGGGGAGGGGCTGGGGTACCAGAGGCAGTTTCTGGCTGAGAGTCACTTAACTGAGCAGCTCCCAGCCAGCAGCCTAGCAGGCTCCTCAGCCAGGAGCCCTGCACCGGCAGTGGGGACAATGGATGGCTGTGAACACTGCAAGCCCAGAGGGGAAGGGGCACTTTGACCACTGTCTGTCCTGCAAACAGGCAGCTCCCATTGGTTGGAAACTTGTCAATGGGAGCTGTGAGATTGTGCGAGGGGTGGGGACAGCACTCAAAGCCGCTCTCCTTCCCCCAGATTCAGAGTATTCTGAGAGTTGCTCTGAGCAGCATGTGGGGGTGAGGCTGGCAGGGAGCTTGGCTGAGGCTCCCACAGGCCAGATCCAGAGGCTTGACAAGCAGGATCCAGTCCACAACTCTAATCCTTTTTTAAAACCTTTAAATAGCATTTTCATTTGACAAGGGAAAAATGTTGACATTAAAATGGAACTTAACTCATCCTGAGCATTACATAAATTCATCTGCCATTATTGAAATTCCTATAGAATGTATTTTTTCAAGCTCCTTTAATTGATTATTACTATGCTGTCTACATCTGTTTAATTCTGGTTGATTATGAAGTCCCAGATCATGTAAGGGAATGGCCAGAGTCTTTAAAAGAAAATATTTTTCCAATCTTTTATATTATTTTTATAGAACTTTAAATTACTTAAGAATCAGTTTAGTAGCAAAAGTAATGTTTTTCAATAGATGCCTAAGTGATAGCAGTTTTAACATTGAAAAGAACAATTTGCAAGAAAATATTCTTTTCCTTTGATAGGTAAACCTGTAATTAATGTTTCAATTACTACTATCAAACTATTTACTTACTATAACTCCTCATATATGGTTTTTGTTTGTTTGCATGGTAAGTTAAATAGCTGCAACTTTATACAGAATACATTCTTTTAAAAAATCAGATTTAGCAATGAACACTGCTGTCTTCATTATGTGTGCTTGCACTGAAAGGAAAATGAAATGGAAATGGTGAAAAGGAGTTAGTTAAAACAATCTTATAGGTTATCTAGTTGCTTGTTCATCAACTTACTCTGCATAATAAAAAGGATATTGGAAGCCTAGTGATGTATTTTGTTCCATATTCTGTAGCAGATTCATAGGCTCATAACTCCTGTTCTTACTGAAGTAAATAGTTAAGCTTCTGTTGATTTCAGTGGCAGCAAGAGTAGTTTCATTCTTTTTCTGACAAAGAAATGTATCAAAACACACTGGAAAGGTATTACTTATGTCATATACTTGAATATTTTTTTAAAAAGTTGTGTTAAATAAAATATTGTATTTTTCTTCCATAGTTTTCATCAACCATTTCTAGCCACAACAACCAATCAACTAGAATACAAAATACAATGGAAAATAATCCATATTTAAGAACAAAAATCAGAAAACCGTACCTTCCGTATATGAAATAGAATTACTGGTTACATTTTTTACATATCTTTTTTAAATGAAAATGTACAGAAGTATATGAATGCAAATAATAAAAAACAGATTCTGGATCTCTGCCTACAGGTAGATTAGCTTGGCACAGAATAATAACACAGGCATCATTTCCTAGCTTTTATCGTATTAAACCTTGTGGCATTTTGAGATTCACATAAATTTAAGTCAAACTTGGAAGCTGTCCTGACTTCAGAACAGCTTCTAGTTGCTATTTTGAAAGAAATTAATTGTTAGGAGATGGAGGGGAGAAACAAAAACAATTAAAAAGTTGAATTGAGGCACAAGTATGGCAACATCTATATGAATCTAAAATTAGCCACTTCAGAAAGTATACTTCTTAAAATCCCAGATACTTAAAACACAACTAAACAGTCTTATTCTTTTGCATAAATATATGTCTCTTAATTTTGTTTTTAGAAACAACAACCCAAAATTCAACTTCCCTGGTTATGTATCACATTTATTTTAGGATCCAATCACAAGAAATAGTGACAGATTGAAACCAAAACACAAATAAGGAAAGAATTTAGATTTGTCAAATGATTTTAAAAAATTTTAATTACAGTAAAACTCCAATTGTCCGGCATCCAGTGGTCCAGTACTCCTGATAGTCCAGCACCAACTGGAACCCGGAAGTGCTCCAGCCAGCTGGACAATTGGAGCTGCTGTGAGCCCCATGGGTGCTCACAGCTGGAAAAGGAAAGGGGAGAAGAGGGGAAGGGGATTGTATTTCTGTGATGGGTCTGCCAAGACCCGCACTGCATCCAGCTGGGGAGTAGGTGAAGAATGGTGTGGCAAGGGGCGAACCCTCTGCCGTTTTGCAGGAAGGCGGGGGAAGCCCTGTGCAGCTGCCAGCCTGCAAGCAGCAGTGGAGGAGAAGGGGCGAGACCTAAGTCCCCGAACTTGCCCTGTTCCGCTGCACTCAGCCCCACACCGCCGCCAAGAGTTACTGGGAGGGGAGTGGGCTCCCTACCCCCTAGACTGCAGTAGTTATCGCCAAGCAGGGGGAGTGAGGGGCGGTGCTGTGGGACCAACCTGACAGCATCCCAGCTGCTCTGCTCCGCCGCTTCCCCAAGTCCGCCGCTGCTGCTGCTGAAACTGACGAGTACCTCCTGATACTCTGTCATATCCAATAATCTGGCACCACCTAAGTCCCAAAGGTGCCGGATTATCAGAAGTCTACTGTAATTGCCATTTTAATCCCACTATTAAACAATAATAAAATACCATTTACTTAAATATCTTTGGGCTTTATATGGATATAATCAAATATATTATTTCAGTTATAACACACAATATAAAGTTTGTAGTCCTCACTCTACATTATTTTGATTACAAATATTATACTGTAAAATTATAAAAGAAATAGTATTTTTCAATTCACCGCAAACAAGTATGGTAGAGTAAGCTATTTATGGTAAAAGTGCAATTTACAAATGTAGATATTTTTCTATCATAATTGCACTCAAAAACAAAAAATGTAAAACCTCAGAATCTACAAGTCCACTCAGTCCTACTTTTTATTCAGACAGTCACTAACACAAACAAGTTTCTTTGCATTTATGGGAGATACTGCTACCCACTTCTTATTTCAATATCATCTGAAAGTGAGGAAAGTTATTTGCACTGGCACTTCTGTAGCTGCTGGTGCAAGGTATTTACATGCTACCTATATTAAACATTTGTATGCTCCTTCATGCTTCAGTCTCCATTCCACTTTTCAATTGCACTTTCATGATAAAGAAAGTAATGGTAATTAATATATTTGAAAATGTAGAAACATTTTTATAGTACATTTCAGATGGTATTCTATTATTGTTTCACAGTGCTTAGTTTAATTTTTCAACTAAAATTAATTATGATTTTAATTGAATTAATTTAGTTTGAGTTAATCACTTGAGTTAACTTGTTACCCGCACAAATTTCTCTATCCCAATGGTCCCCAACCTTTTTGTGTGGCAGGGACTGCACTGGCGGGTGACGTCATCCCGTTGCGTCGCCCGGCCGGCTGGCCCCATAATCAGTGTGCCTATGCTGGCGCCAGACCCCTCCCACCACAGCCATTTCGCTGCTCAGGACCGGCAGCGTTGCTCCCGTGGCTTCCCCGCCATGCTCCCCAGCAGGTTCTCCCACCGCTGGCACTTCCCCATACCCCGTCATGGCATGAATTCGGCCCCGCAGCTCATGCAGCCTGTCCTCCCTCAGCCATCCCGCGTCGCAACCCCAACTAGGCGGGCGCACATAAATGCCCCAGCAGGTGCCATGGTGCCCGCGGGCACCGTGTTGGGGACCACTGCCTATCCCATCCACACTGTAGGGACACCCCCCTTACTCAGTTCCTAGGGCTCAAGGTGCAACCCTGCTAATTTATACATCCACCCTTACCCAATTCCTAGGCCTCAAGGCATATCTTCTTGCGGGTTTTTCAGGATCTTTAGCCACTGAAAGAGTCTCACACAGTAATATTCTTATCCTCTATTTATTGACAATTCCCAAACAAGCAGAATACACATGCTAAGCACACAGTGTCATGCTCACCAATCCGGGTACAGGCAGACTTCCCCTGTTTGCCAGGCAATATCAGTCTCCCTGGTCTTAGGCTGTGTCTCAGAGATGAGTTCTTCTTTCTAGGTCTTCCCCCTCCTCGAGGTCTTCTTCCAGCATTTTCTTCCTTCTATTACTTCTGATCATCATCTTCTTCTCCTTCTTGAACCCCAGTTTACATAATGAAACCTGAGTCTTGCTTAGCTATACATTAACTAATTATTTTAGTATAATTTTACTAACCAATCATAACAAAATTACCTAACCAATCATACCCCACCACCTTAATTGATTTACATCTAGCAAAATTAATTATCCAGCAGACAGAAACAGTTACAAACCAGACGGAGATCACACAGTCAAACAATAGGAAAGTATAATGACAATGATCATAGAATGAGGATTCCACAACATTCTCTATTGATAAGCAGTTTCTTGCCAGACAGAATGGTGTTACTTAAGTTTTCTTTACTCATCTTGGGATCTGTTTCTTTATCTGGTGACAGTGGAGGAGCTATCAGGGCAAAGTCTGCACCTCACAGCCTGGTGTGACACTTTTCAATACAAAATAGATGGAACTGTGAGTATGTGACTCCAGGTCTTACAGTAATGGCTGCTACTCTTCAGTCTGTCTGCAGAAGGCAGCTTTGGTTCAGGCCTAGCACAGGCCTTCCAACATGGCCTCAGAAAAGCCATATTGTTACAAACAGTGATTAACTGATGTTCCCCAAAAAATCTATAATAGCATCAGAGTACTTGAACAACTATTTACTGAAGAACTGTGGTTAATTTTTTCATGTATTTCAATTATTTTTTCACCTCCACATACATTATATATGGTATAATAATCTATCCTCAGGCACAGTTTGATCCAAAGGGACTTTGTGGTCAGAGAAAGAAGGGAGACCAATATATATGTTAAAGATGGCAGAGGGAGCTCAGGAGAATCACAAAGATGTCTGAGTATTCATAGACAGCTTAAATCCGAATTATGCTAATACTGAATATATATCTATTAATGTGCTTTAGAATTGCTCATTGACTTGTAGAGCTCCAACAAGAGCTGTCATAAAAGACACCTGTTCTGAATAGACAGAGCAATAGGTACTCTGTTCAGTGAAGATTTTTGTTTTGTTTATGCAGAGATTGATATTCAATTGACTGAGTGTCTGTCATTTAAAAAAAAAAGTACTTTGGGGGGAAGGATCTGTATTTATAGATAACCACAACTACATGTCAGTGCCACCTCTGAAGAGAAATGTTGACTTTCTAGTTATATATTAAAAGTTTTGAGAGATAATAGTGCAGTACCAGAAAAAGCACTGATCCCAATCTGTTTATATAGAGCCAAATTATTTCTGGATAGGGGTCTGACCATTCTACAAGATTGACTACAGCCCTGCTACGTAACCAAGGCTTGCCACACTATTGAACTGAGAAGGCATTTGACCATTGCAAACCTCAGAGCAGTTTCAGTAGATCTTCAGATATCAGTTCCATTAGTACAGAAGCTCTGTGCCTCCATGTTCTATGTGACAACAACAAAGTCTCACCGATGGAGCCATTTTGTTCTAACACAAAACAACGAATATTCTTTAGAATAAAAAAAAGTCTATATTATCCTTGATGTTACTCTGAATCTTTGCATCACTGTAGGGCTCCTATTCAGATCTCAGCCTCTCCTACATGGCTTCCTGCTACAGCTCTTGAGAAATAGCACACAGAGCGCATCTGCACTCTCCACATTTTTCCAGTGTAAGTAAACAATGATTATTTTTATCAACAGATTAATTATCCAGATGAGTCACCAGCTGCATCGCTTATGCAGATGTGGTCAGCGTCTGGCCTTGAGGAAGGTTTTTGTCCAATCAATTCACTCACAAGACATGCACTCTATAAATAACAGTAACAACAGACTAGTCTTTTAGCAAGTCCACAGCATGAGCAGGAATTGTGTTTTGGAAAAGAGGCATTAGACTAGCTAAGCATTCTGAGATGCTGTATAGCAATTTATAGTACATTTATAGTTGGGACCGTTCAGACTAATAAGCTCTGTAATGATCATAGCGCCTACTCTGAATTAAAGAACAGAGATAGGGTACGTGAAGCATATCAGGAGAAAATTAACAGGAGTTGCATTACATGGTTTATTTAGCTAGTTCTTTCAAAATTAGCATAATATAATGCAGCAGAACAAACTGCATACAGAAAAGCAGCTGTTCAGATGTAAATTTTAGAAAGGCACTAACAATTACTCTGGTGCAATATTTATTTAAATGTAATATTAAACTGTATGGAACTGAGGATTTGCCTCCTCCTTAACAATGCTCTCTATCACGTGTGGATTTATATTAGCTAAACTTGTCATATGATGAAATTTTACAAAGTTAATTAAAAGCATCCACTGATATCCACATAGCCAAATCCAGATAGTACTTAAAATCAGGAGGCAACACAAATGTTTAAAAGTAGTACAAGTGGGGATGGGTAAACCCATCGCATAAATATGTTACTGAAGTACTTTTATAAGCTGGAAAGCAATGAAAAGAACTACCATTTTGATTAACATGGAACATAATAGTAGTCTATGGGATGCAGTACATAAAATATGGAACTGAACTTCAGAGGTGTTGAGCACAAGCAGCTCCCAAGAACTGCAACTGAAGTTGTGACTACTCAGCATTTTTGAAAATCAAGACACACATTTATTTAGGGTGGTAGTTAGGTGGACTTTGGTGGTAGTTAGGGAGGACTTTGTTTATTCTGCAAAAACCATCCATTTTATGACTGTGTTGTCCTCCCAACATACTTCCTACCCACTGAGTTGGCACTTCCCCCCACTAGTTGCTGCTTGTCTGACTTTTTTGGTGTGGGAGGGGGTCATTGTATTGTACGGTTGCTGACTGGGAATCCTAACACTGCCATAATACATAAGTACACAAATTCCTGAACAACCAGATCATGAGTGGCTAGTAGCCTAATTTTTAATACGAACTGATTCCTGTAATTGTGGAGCAATTTACAAGGTAAATTGAGACAAGAATGAAAGTGATGTGGAATTCTGGAACAAGATAATGTTGAGGATGCCAGGATTACAAAGTATACTTTTAAATATCATGATTTTATAACATTTTCATACTAATTGCTCCATCCCTTACTGTCCCTATCATTATGTTAACCAGATCTCAGGGGTGATGGAGTACAGACTGCTTCTGTAAGGATTAGTGAGAGCTATTGCCCTGTTTTGGCTATTTTATATTGCTAAACAAAATCTCTGAGGGCATTTCAATACAGCCAATGGCAGAGTAACTGGGCTTTACACAAGTATAATGGTTACATGTGGATGGAGTTGGGATGTAAACTCCATCCCCCACCAAATCAGAGGCAGGGTTTAGCTCCGACCCTCTGACCACCCCTATAATCCTACATAGGCATGGCCCTTCTAAATCAATTGTGATGTGTCCATTATAGACATTGTACCCACATAAACATGGAACCTCCCTGCACCTGGGGCAGAGTGAAAAGCCTCCGCATTGTGGCTGCACTGCACAGTCATTAACCTTGCCACAGCATAAGGCTGTAGTGGTCGTGGGGTGCATGCCCTCCATTTCCTTGTGAAAGTGAATGTCATCCTTAATGTGACATTAAAGTAAGACACAGAACTTTATGCAGGACATAGGGACAGGCCTCGAATTTCACTTTCAGCAATTCTCCCAGCCAGCAGACACCACAATCTCAGGGCTTTACAGGGTGAAGGGTCAATTCAAAATGTTCTATAGAGGGTAACTATTAGCTCCAGAGTGAAGTGAGGAAGTAAATTATTAAGGAGACTGTCAAACAGAGAAATGTTTATCTAGTCCTTTCCAGCAAATGGACTTGATTCTATCTATTTAATCGGAAAGGGCTGAATCGCATCTTCTTACAGCATCTGAAACAAGGTTTTGCTAAAGAAAAAGGGAACAGTGCCCCCTAACTGTGTCCTGGTTTTAATCTTTAAAGCTGCAAAGATTAATGTTTTGTGTTTCACCAGGCTTTTTATTCAGGTAGAACCAGTTAATTTACAGTCATTTTTAAAGGTGTGATCAGTGACTGGCTTTTTTAAAGTATTAACTAGGAGTGTCGGTGCTGGAACCAAGTGTGCTGACAGAGGTGCTGCACTTCCTGGCTTGAAGTGATTTTCATAATAAAGGGTTTGCAGTTTGGTTCGATGGCTCTCGGCATCCCCACCACACACATTGTTCCAGCTTCGCTGACTGGGGGGAATGCAACAGAAGTGTTCCACAGGCCACACCACAGCAACTCAGAAACTGCATTCCTCTGGCAAGCAGCATACAACGGTGATTTTTATGAACTGACTCTAAGGGTTTGTCTAAACGACATGGCTCTGTCGACGTAGCCATGTAAAATAGTTTACTCGGCATAGTCAAAGAAGCGGGGTTGTAAATAATCCCGCTTCATTAAAATAAAAATGGCTGCCATGCTGTGCCGATGATCCAGCACAGCGCGGCAGTCTAGACTCGGTGCAGTCGACAAGGGAAGCCTTTATTGACCGCTCCGGTAAACCTCGTTTCATGAGGCATACCGGAGCAGTCGACAAAAGCTTCCCTTGTTGACCATGCCGCATCTGGACTGCCGTGCTGTGCTGGATCAGCTGATCGTCAGCACAGCATGGTGGCCATTTTTATTTTAATGAAGTGGGGATTATTTACAACCCCGCTTCTTTGACTATGCCGAGTAAACTATTTTACATGGATCCGTCGATGAAGCCATGTAGTCTAGACATACCATAAGAGTGCAATGATTTTGGTCTAAGGTTGTGATTGTATCTGAAAAGTCAACAACTCTTGATATTTTCCCATGCAAATGGTATGCTCATAGATTTTAAGAACAGACTAGATCATTACGAATTTCTATTCTGACCTCCTATATAACACAGGCTATCCAATTTCACACAGTAATTCTTGCATCAAGACCAAGATTTCTGGTTGAGCTAGAAAGACATCTTGATTTAGTGACTTCAAATCATCTACCACATTCCAAGGTAAGTTTGTGTCAAAGGTCAGTTACCCTCACTATTAAAAATGTGCACTTTATTTCTACTCTAGACCTATCTCCCTTCAGCTGTACTAATATTTTTATTACAAGCTTAAGTCTTTTACAGTACCTGGGTTTATTAGATATCACATTTAGTCATGTCATAATAAAATGTCATTCACATATAATAATGCAATTTCATTTAATGTTCAATACCTTTAGATTATATTATCTATTGAAAATCTTTTCCCTTGATGCAGCAGTACAAGTCTATTACTATGTAGCAGGATACACATCTACCAAAAGGACTATGAATACTAATTGAAGTATATTTGCAACTGCTATTCCAGCAGAAACAAAGCTGTAAAACAAATCTGAATTTAATTCAAGTAAAACACCGGCTACATGCAACAACCAAATGTTTTTAAACAACACAAAAGGACTTCACACTCTACTCACAATACCATCTATATGTTTTAATCAACAATCCCACCCATTACAGACTTAATACAATTAAATTGGTTAAAAAAAAGCTAGATTAATAGTGTTTTCTCATAAATGCTTGTAAGTAACTTGCTAGTAACTGTATATTTTGTCATTTTTTGAAAGTGTTTTTCATCTATGGCACCACAGCTTTTATTTTTGATCCAACATGTGAATTAAATTCAGTTAGGGCGATTCTGTACATTTCAATAAAATTGCAAGGAAAAGAGGAACAAGGGACAACGTTTATTTTAATGTGTAGCACTTCTCTGAAAAGTGAATGTGTATACATGACACTCTCTTACTCATCAGATGTTTTCCCTGATGTTCATTCAAAGTCATGGTTTCTCACCTTAGCCATTGAATACGCTTTTATAGTTCTTTATTCCTGTTAAAAGCTCACACAGTCTATGGTGAAATGTGTAATGTGCGCAATGCATTAAATAGCTGAATAAATAGTCAGCAGGATTGTACATTATCTGAAATTTCCAAGTCACCTTTAAGGGCAGCCCTACCTAAACAACTTTGCTGATAATCCAATTTGAAGGTGACAAAGAGCATAGTTCTCATCCACTAATGCCCCTTCTCTACCTACGCTACATTGATGACATCTTCATCATCTGAACCCATGGGAAGGAGACTCTGGAAGAATTCCACCAAGATTGCAATAGCTTCCACCCCACCATCAACCTCAGCCTGGACCAGTCTACGCAAGAGATCCACTTCCTGGACACCACGATGCAAATAAGTAACGGTCACATAAACACCACCCTATACTGAAAACCTACCGACTGCTATGCCTACCTTCATGCCTCCAGCTTCCATCCTGGACACACCACACGATCCATTGTCTACAGCCAAGCACTAAGGTACAAACGCATCTGCTCCAACCCCTCAGACAGAGATCAACACCTACAAGATCTTCACCAAGCATTCTTGAAACTACGATACCCGCACAAGTAAGTGAGAAAACAGATTAACTGAGCCAGACATGTATCCAGAAGCCTCTTACTACAAGATAAGCCCGAGAAAGAAACCAACAGAACAGCACTGGCCATCACCTACAGTCTTCAGCTAAAACCTCTACAATGCATCATCAGTGATCTACAACCCATCCTGGACAATGATCCCTCACTTTCACAGGCCTGGGGAGGCAGGCCAGTCCTCGCCCAGACACAACCTGCCAACCTGAAGCAAATTCTCACCAGCAACTATACAGTGCACCACGGTAACTCTAACTCAGGAACCAATCCCTGCAACAAACCTCGGTGCCAACTCTGCCCTCATATCTATACCAGTGACACCATCACAGGACCTAACCAGATCATCCACACCATCACTGGTACATTCACCTGCACATCTACCAATGTAATACATGCAATTATGTGCCAGAAATGCCCCTCTGCTATATACATCAGCCAAACTGGACAGTTCCTATGTAAAAGAATAAATGGACACAAATCAGATATTAGGAATGGCAATATACAAAAACCCGTAGGAGAACACTTCAATCTCCCTGGACACACAGTAGCAGATTTAAAGGTAGCCATCCTGCAGCAAAAAAACTTCAAGACCACACTTCAAAGAGAAACTGCTGAGCTATAGTTCATCTGCAAATTTGACACCATCAGTTTAGGATTAAACAAACACTGTGAATGGCTAGCCAAGTTCAAAAGCAGTTTCTCTTCTCTTGTTGTTCACACCTCCGCATCAGCTGCTAGAAGTGAGCCTCACTCTCCCTGACTGAATTAACCTTGTTATCTCTAGCCTGCATATTTACACCTGCCTCTGGAAATTTCCACTACATGCATCTGACGAAATGGGTCTTTGCCCATGAAAGCTTATGCTCCAATACATCTGTTAGTCTATAAGGTGCCACAGGACTTCTTGTCGCTTTTGCAGATCCAGACTAACACAGCTGCCCCTCTGATAAAGAACATAGACTGCTCTTACTTTCAACCAAATCACACTTATGGCCAGACACCAGGAAAACCAGGTAACCCCAAACCCTCTGGCTGCATCTAGACTGGCAAGTTTTTCCGCAAAAGCATTGACATTCTACTGTCCAAAATCAGTGCTTCTTCCGCAAATGCTTTGACGATCCCATTCTGGCAAAAGCCCTTTTCCGGAAATGTTTTTGCGCAAGAGGGCCAGTATAGACAGCTAAAAACTGTTTTGCGCAAAAAAGCCCCGATGGCAAAAATGGCGATCGGGGCTTTCTTGTGCAAAACCATGTCTAGATTGGCACGGATGCTTTTCCGCAAAAAGTGCTTTTGCGGAAAAGCGTCCGTGCCAATCTAGACGCTCTTTTCCGCAAATGCTTTTAACGGAATAACTTTTCCATTAAAAGCATTTGCGGAAAATCATGCCAGTCTAGACGTAGCCTCCAGGTCTGATGGAATAGAGATATAGAGCTGAGTTCTGTCAATATAGTATTCTGAAGACACTGCACCCCAGGCTGTCTCACTGTCTTCCCTGTTTACCAAGAGGATGACAGAGCAGAAATCTGCTTCACCCTCTTTCCTTCTCCTCCCCTCTCCCCCCACCCCCAGCTGCCAGCAGAACTATTGCAACAGATGGTCAGTTGCTCAATAGCCCAATACTATCCTTTGAGTCCTCT
Source organism: Pelodiscus sinensis (assembly GCF_049634645.1). NCBI lineage: Eukaryota > Metazoa > Chordata > Testudines > Trionychidae > Pelodiscus > Pelodiscus sinensis. The sequence continues at coordinate 83,276,787 of NC_134712.1, forward strand.
CAGAGAGAAAATAATGGAGCCTTATCAACACAGCTCTGTCTGTCTCTCCCTGAGTCAGCAAAGACATGCTGAGAACAAGTTGTATGCACAGGCAAAATACAGAAGTAGTGGGTGATTACAGCTTTCAAATTCTCCAGAGAGGCCCAGCAGGATGAGTGTGCATATATTTCCTTTGCGTATGCATAGGAGATAACCCACCTGAGTAACAAATGCTGTCTCTATACTACGGTTGGATTTGAGACCTAGTTGAGAAGGATCCAGGGTACCCTAGTACTGAACAATCACTGGAGACTAAGGATGTTAAGAGGTTTAGGCTTATTGGGTAGCTGATTACTTGCGTACTGGCTAGGGTTGCCAAGTGTCCAGTTTTGGCCTGCAGTGCCTGTTTTTGTGTGAGTTTTTTTTTTTTTTTTTTGCTCAACCAAATTTTTTTTCCTGCCATGATTGGTATTTTTTATGAAAGTATCTGGCAACCCTACTACTGGCTTACATCCCTATTGGAGACTAGGCCCGCCACAGAAGGTAACTTTCCCAGGGTCTGGCAATACAAAAGGACTCAGAGCTCTGGACCGTTGCTGCCGCTGCCACTACTGTGACAAGGGTTGGAGCCCTGTGCCCTCTAAATCACTGCCGGGGGGCACAAGGTGCACTCTGGGCAACACTGAGGGCTGCCTGGGGGAGGCATGATACTCTCCCAGGAGTGCTAAAGGCTGCCTAGCCCCAGCCTTGCCCCTTCTGCCCACCACCACCACTACCAGCACGCTTAGGAGATTAGTGAGTCTGTTGGCCCCCTTTCCAGAGACAGTTTTGTTTGCTTGCTTGCTAGCTTCTGGATTCAATTCCATAGAAAAGAGAGATTAGTTGGTAGGCTGTGATTTGTGATTTTTCTAAATTCAAGCAGTTTTTTCTTTAGCACTGATCACTTTATTGTTGGGAATCAGGGATGGCAGCAAATCCAATCTCTGGGCATCTTAACCAGCATAGCTATCCTGTAGCAGGGTGTCTAATTGCCTGCACTGCCTAACTGGTGGAAAGAGTCAGCAAGCCAGTTCTCACATCCACCACCAGCAGCAGTTTGATGGCTGCTCAAAGCATTTGCCCATAACTATACTAGCTCCTATCTTTGACCCTGCCCTGCTTCATGTAATCTGGCTCTGATCCCCAGCCCTGATTCCTGAATTCTGACATCAGCTCTGACCCTTAACTTTGGCACCTGGCCTCTGACTCATGACGGTTGGCTCTGATTCCTGACTTCTGACACTGGGGCTATGTTTACACTACAGGATTTTTCTGGGATACTGGAGAAACTCCGCTGCATCTACCAATTCTGGTATGAATTTATCAGACTCCTTGACTTCTAGTTTCTCACCACGTATACTTGCAAACTGAGAAAACAGAGTGAATCAAATCTTGAGGCAATATCTTTCTGCATTCTCTGTTTCCACCAGAATGACTGGCTCCTCCTCCTGAATTATATGACAAATTCATATATAATCATGCAATCCATGCCTCCAGCATAGCCCATTCTTTGCAAACTATGGCTTTCATCCCCACAGCCACCCAGACTTACCTGTACATTTCCCAGTACTGACTGCCATGAGTTTAGCCTCCATATGCACCAAGAGCTCAAGGAACACTTGCAATTTACGAAGAAGTCTATAAATATCATATGGACCAAGACCATCAGGATACCCTCACCAGTAGGGAACAAAGGTTGGTGCTCTACATAGAACCTTAAATCAAGCCACTGAGCTGCCAAACTACAGGGTCCCTTCAAGATTACAGAATGGGTAAACCTAATGGCCTTCGGGTTACGGTTGCTCAAGATCCACACCATCTTTCACATCTCACTTGTAAAGCTCTATGCCAAGAACTTGTAGCCAAATCACTTCAATCCATCACCCATAACAGTTCATGGACTAAAAGAGAGTGTGGTTGACCAAATTCTTAACTCTCAGCATGTTAGGGAAAGGCTTTAGTCCCTAGTGGACTGGGAAGACTGCTGTCCAGATGAGATGTCCTGGGAATCAGTAGAGAGTATCCACACCCTGAACTTACTGTGAGAGTTCCATTGGAATTACTCCAAGAAATCAAGCCACAAGGCTCCTGTGAGGAGCCTTCAAAGGGGAACACCATCAGAAGTCAGGGCCCACACAGCCAATTTGTGGGAAACCTAATGAGTAGAGCGAGGCTGTTGTAGGCAACTTCACTGGCTCAACCAATGACTGGTGGGAAGGGGCAGCAGACTAGCTCTGATACTAAACTGCATCAGAAATTCAGTGTATGCTCAAAACTTTTGCTCACAGCTACAACTGCTTGTGCGCCTATTTGTTCCTGTCCCACGCCAGGCCACTGTCTTGTCTTACTCCAGGTAACCCAAGTCTATCCCGTGGTTCTGGTTCCAGACTTCTGACACCAGCTCCAACCTTTGCTCTGGCACATGGCCTTTGATTCCAGTTCTGACCCTGGATTCTATTCCTGGCTACCAACTCTTGTACTAACCGCTAGACAAGACTGCTGCACCAGTCATTCAGCATGGCCTCTCATAGCTCACTCTCAGACAATTATTTAATACTTCAGGATGGGTAACAGGTTCCCTCAATAAAATTGCCAATCTGTATTAATAGGAGCCTCATGTACTACCTACTTTCTCTTTTTATCCAGTAAGAACAGAGTTTAAAGGCACCAGTGAAATCTGTTTCACTTGAGATCAAGATGATGGTTGCAAAATGATGGAGTGATAGTAGTTTCAAAATCCAAAGCAGACTAAGAATTCTTTGGGTACTGATCTTGTGGTTTATACACTTTAATTTGGATTGCTTTTAAATACATTAATCTGATGACTTAAATGGGACAATTGTGGTAGTATAATTATTATGCAGTAGCACAATGGTGACTTTTACCTGGAAGTTGTATCCAAAATATGGTGATGTTTTGGTATGCAAGAAATCAAGAATCAGGCCCCTACTTATTAAATCAATGTTACTGCATCTTCACACCCATTAAAACAATATGTAAAAATGCTGCACATCTGGTAATTCTTCCAGTGTTTCATTAACCACAATGATCAAAATGGAAACATTAAAATATGAATTAGAAAATGAATTGCAATATTCAATAAGTATCATAGGTTCTTAACTGGTATTCTAAAAATCTGTGTATTTTCAGTGACAAGAGTATTTATATTCACATCTACAAATATTGACTATAAATTCTAATGCATAAGAATAGCTTTAATTCAGTTGCTTACAAGTATTGAAAGGTGCTTGTGCTGTGCTTTCCTAAAAAAAAAAGGAAACATTTCAGGGTGTTTTTTTTTCTTTTTATATCTTTAAGTTCAATTCCCCTAAATGCAATGTTCATCTTTTTCTCTCACACATTTTTATTCATGTCCCTGCATTGCATCTCACAAAAAGAAAAGGTTGAAAATAGGCAGCAGTTTTACTCCCGACTGAAATTGAAAATGCTTCCCAAATCTAGAAATGACAAGTTCTGAGGTACATTTCCCAAGAGCGTGTCTTCTTGGCAACAGGTAGCTGGCGTTAGTACACCTGAGTTACTCAGATTAGCCTAACTGGATGGAGAGCAGACTGAGAGGGACCACAGGGAGAAATAATGGAGCTTTACAGTGATTTGATTAGCAACACAGAGTAACTGATTTAGCAGCTGATAAGTTGTACCAGAGCTGCTGCATCCCCATGGCATCATGAGTTCCCACATCAGTAGCACTCAAGCTTCAACCTCATCCTCCCTCATGAGGCTGTGTCCAGACTCAGGGATTTTTTTGAAAAAAGTAGCCTTTTTTCGAAAAAACTTCACCTGCATCTAGACTGCAGCCGCGTTCTTTCGAAATTAAATCGAAAGAACGCGGCTTTTCTTTCGACGGCAGTAAACCTAATTTCACGAGGAAGAACGCCTTTTTTTTGAAAGTGCTCTTTCGAAAAAAGGTGTTCTTGAATGCAAACGGGGTTTTCGAAAGAGAGCATCCAGACTGCCTGCGTGCTCTCTTTCGAAAAAGCGGCTTGCTTTTTCGAAAGTTCCGCTTGCAGACTAGACACTCTTTTTCAAAAGAGGCTTTTTCGAAAGTATCTTTCGAAAAAGCCTCTTTCGAAAGAGGCTTGAAGTCTAGACATAGTCTTAGTGGGATAGCTAGACTATGAGTTTAGAGCACACATTAACAATGTAGAGATTTTTGTGTTTGGCTAGGACAAAACGGAGAACAAGTGATCAATGTCCTCTTTCTAGTGTGGGGGAAATCTCATTCCCCTGGGGTACAGAGCCCCCAGAAGGGTCCGAGGCTGGAGGTCAAATCAGTGAGGCAGGAGAGAAATCTAGAAAGGAAAACTTTATTATGCATGCATGCAGGCTGACAGCAGAGCCATCGCAGTCAGCCCTGAGTTACAGGTTTTTGGATCCTTTATACAGAATGCTTAGACAGTTCAGTTGTGGATTGTTTTTCTTTAACATATCAGAGTCTCAGCAGAAGTACTCTGAGACTTCTATTCACCCCAGGAGTGCTAGAAGTAAGTTTTACAAAACAAAGGCACATGAGAATGTGGAGTGAGTAGTCTTACAAGGCAAACTGTGACAAAGATAAGAGTATACATGATAATTTGTGACTGTAGCAGGGCAGCTGCCCTGTACTGGCCCCTTTAAGAGCCAAACCCCAGCCTGGAGCAGGCCCCGGGAGTTCAGCCCAGCTGGGCGGCGTTGGCCAATTAAGGCCCAGCTGGGAGCTATAAAAGGGAAGGGCTGCTTCAGCAAAGGGAGTGTGAGCCTGGCTGCCGAGGGAGCAGGACGCTCCCTGGAGCTAGGGCAGGGCTAGAGAGCCAGGCTGGGCCAGGGCGCTCGGACAGCCAACCGGCCAGCCTGCTAGGCCTGCGGCAAGGCCTGCTGGAGAGACACCAACCCCCGGAAGGGGGGCTCAGAGCGAGTGACTTGGGCACTGCCGGAGGGCAGTGTGGCGAAGAGAGCAACGCGACCGGAAGATTCCAGAGGGGAAACGCCACGTGAGCGGAGGTCTGTGCAGGCGGAATGGACTGATTCCGGGGACAGACGACGGACCCCCGCTACGGTGGTGAGTGACCCCCTCAAAGTGACAAACTAGGAGTATCCATGAATTTGAGATAGGCATTTGTAAGGGTCTTTGATTAGAGTTAATTTGATTTCACTCTGATACAGGGAGAGAGGTCTGGAAAACTTAACCCTTACAGCAGTTTTCTTTTAGAGAGTTTTGATTTCTGCACAGTCCCCCCCTTAGACACAATTGGAGTTATTTGATTTTCTCCACACTAGCAGCCCTTAATATATTGGAAGATTGTTAACAGATCCACATTGAGTCTTCTTTTCTCAAGACTAAACATGCCCTGTTTTTTAACCTTTCCTCATAAGTCAAGATTTCAAAACTTATATCATTTTTGTTACTCTTTCCTAGACTTTCTCTAATGTGTCCACATCTTTCTCAAAGGAAGGTGCCCAGAACTGGCCATAGTACTCCATCTGAGGCCTTAACAGTGCTGATTGGGACAATTACCTCCCGTGTCTTATTCACAACACTCCCTCTTGCACAAATGCATCATATTCTTGACTTTTTTTTTTGCTGTTTTCAAACACTGTCAAAAATTCATAAATGCAAAGTGTTGCATTTTACATTACAAAGAAAAGGATTAGAGTTACATCTGATGTTAACCACAAGGTAGCATCTACATTTGGCATTTTAAGCAAATCCTTGGTCTCCTGAAGACATTTTTAAGTATTTCACCTAGAGCTGCTTACCTTTATGGAAAGTCATCACTAAAATATTTCCATCAGTTAGTGTATTTTCTAAATAATCTTTTCTGAGGTTCTACAGCTTTTGACTTCTCTAATCGATTACCTCTTGAAACTAAAAACTGCTGCTTAAACTGTATCCTTGAAAAGCAACCCACTCATCTGAGGAGCTTCAGCATTTTCAGATTCCTATTTGTGTTAAAAATAACTTCAGTGAAAAGCCTCCTATTTCTGGATACAAGCACATGTGCTAGCGATGACTACATTTGAAGAAATGCTGACAATCACAGCTACTGTATCAGTACTGCTGTATTATATACCACCTTTTCCCATGATTACCATAAAAGAGACGGGTAATCCTCTCTAATTCAGAACTAAAACTAAGTTTCTCCAAACTCCGCACTTCTGCAAAAATGAAAAAAGAGACTATTTTTATGACAAATTTATAATGAGGTTGGCAATAAAATTCTGACAAGACAGCAAAGGACAATATATTTTTTATTAACTTGTTAACAATTTCTATACCCAGGATCTGGTATGATATTAAGGCTTTTGTATGATGCTCATAAGAGTTCTGCTTTTGGATGGAAACTTTTGGGTTTGTTTGGTTTCTTTTCTTGACCTGATTATATTTTCAAGAGATGGAAAAGATGCAAGGGAAACAGCTTCTCGTGGACAGGTAGCTAGTTGAAGTTACAGTTTCTAGGTATGTGATATGGATTTTTTTTATAGAGCCCATCTGTCAAGGATAGTGCTCACTCATTCCCCACTCACTTGCTCACTCTTTCACACACGTTGATCAAATGAAAAAAAGATGGAAGAAATGAAATTGTTCAGACACAAAATATTGAAATAGAAGGAGCCAGTCTACATAGTACAAATGGCACAATTAGCCAGCACTATGATGGATGATGTTAAAAAAAGTCAAATCCTCCTTCCTCACTCTGAAGTAAATACATAAAAACAATTAAGAGCTACAATTCTTAAAATAGCCACCATGCAGAGAAGCTAATAATCATCCCCCCACCTCGCCCTTTCAAGAGGAGTATAATTCTGGATGGTGCTGTTATTTAATTACATAGATGTATCGGTGTCTCCCTCCTTGGGATGGCTGCTTTGCCCAGGGAAATCAGGGTAAGCCAGGCAGAAGGCACAGCTGCATTCTGTAGAGAGTGCAGAGTGGGCAGTGTTGGACGACAGCAACTGAGGACTGAGAGGAGAAAATGGTAACCTCACCTTGGCTTCCCTCATGTCAGTAGTAATGAATGACAAGGGTGTAACATCTTAACCCATCATGAATGACAATGACACATCGGCGATGAACCTGACCTCACGCAGAAAGGAGCCAACACCACAGAGCTGCTGAGACTCCATACTCACAAAGGTAAGGACATAGAAGATAGAGAGGCCAATCCACTGTGAATTCTTCAGTGATGAGGTCCACCTGCAGACTACTGTGGTAAAGTGGGTGCTGCCCCTCTTTAGGTTTCCTTGCTCTCTCAGCTCTTGCTGTGGTTGGCACAGCAGAGTGTGGCTGACGGTTAGTGAAGAGTCTGCTCAGCAAGGCCTTTTTGGTCTCTTTGAAGCAGCGAAATTGACAAAATAAGTTATTTGGTTCCTGACCCTCTTTATCTGCCTCCCTTTCTCTCCTCAGCACCCTTCCACATCTGCTCCCCAAAAATTTAAGGATGTGCCCATTCACACTACAGGGTGACTAACCCATTGTCTTTTATTGAGCTCTATTAAATTACATGCTAAGTAAAACCAATCATTGATAGAACTACCAAGGGAGAGGGCAGTCAAGTTGACTGCACATGCCACTGCATGTCTTTAGAACTGGATCGTGTGCATCCTTATTCCACCATCACCTCCCATCAAAAGTGGAAGTGAGTCTCCTACCCTCATTTCTGTGTGAATATACATCAGGAGCAGACCCCCATTGGACGATCTGGGTGCAAGAATTTGTTAGGGTATGTCTAAAACTGCAGTAAAGCACCCACAGCTGACCTATGCCAGTTGACACAGCTTAGTGGGGCTCAGATTGCAGGGTTATGAGATTGCAAAGTTTGAGCTTGAACTGGCATCCAGACTCTGGAACCCTGCAAGGGAACAGGTCCCAGAGCCTGGGCTCCAGCCTGACTCCAAACATCTGCACTGCAATATTGTAGCATCCGACCTGGGCCAGCTATGGGAGTTTAATGCAGTATAGACGTAACCTAAGTCTAGTGTCTAAACAAGAAAACTCAGTTCCTTGGTGAGATTCAGCATGAAAGACAAGTGAAAATTAAATGGTCTATGTTTGCACTAATGGGCTATGTTTCATGGTTCATTTTTATTATTGATTTGGCTAATATTTTCAAAAACATGAGACCTAGAATACTGTCAAAGTCTACAATGCGATGTGAATGTATTCTATCAGCTTTTTATAATAGATGGCTCTCTTTTGATTTATTTACGAATCAACCTATTAAATAACTTTAGATGTATATGTACTATACAAAATAGTGAACAGTTTGTTCTAAACTGAAATCTTAATGAAATCCATAGGACCTTTCACATTTATTATAAGGCCACTTTCTGTCTCTCTGGCAATGCAAAGTATCCTTGAAATGGTTAAGACATAGGGCTAGCGTACACTACAGAATTAGGTTGATATAAGCTGGTGTGTAGTCACGGCTGATGACATTAGGTTGACACAGTGTCAGTGTAGACACTGCACTGCTTATGTTGACTGTTACTGGTTTTCTGGAGCTGTCCTGCAATGACATGTTGACAGTACAAGTGGTCCTGTCCTGGGGTAGGATGCACACCACTGACCTGAGCCAAGCGTGCACATGCATAAGCAATTAGATAACTGCAGTGACTCTGTGCCAATGTACGTTATCTTGACATAAGTTTGTGATGTAGCACAGCTTTATATATACATTTGACCTTAAGGACTCTTCACAGTGCTATAGCAGGGTAAAGTGATCTTAATATGAATGTCAAACAGGACCTCAAGATTTTTGTGAACTAGCCATCAACTGCTGAACAGCTAAAAATTAATATTTTAAATAAAATATACATTTTTCAAGTTTGATTCTACTTTGCTTTTTATGTTAATCAGTGTGTCTTTTATAAACACATCTTAAAATATAATTAATTTTTCTTGGAAGATTGTTTAGCTATTATTCATGACCATTTTACCTGTACTATCTATAAGAACAAAATTGGAAAACTTTTAGTTTTTTAAGATATCAGGCATTGAGCATGGCTAGATGGGTTTACAGGTTTTTGGCAACAGAGACATCATTCTATTTTATGATTGGTCCTGTGGTTACCACTTCCTGCTAACATGTAAGAAACTAAGTTCAATTTATTAGCCCTATCACAGTGCTCAAAGCACTGCAGAACTAGCAAGGGTGTAAGGGTGTGTTTCTCTTTGTGGTTCCATTTAAAACACCAGTGGTTCAATCTAGTAGCTTGAGGAAAGGGGGATGAATTTCTCTGATGAACAAGCGCGAAAAGGCCTCTTTTATGATGACCAGAACAAAATTACTGATCCATATTTACCCTTTTCTAAGGTTTCTTGGAGAGAAATATCTATTTGAACTTTTATCTTACTCAATCCTTTGAATAAAAGTGTCACATTTTTGCTTTTCTTTCAAGATATGTTTTCCCTACCATTTAGGCAACCATCTAATCTGAGGATTTTTACTTAAATCATGAAATCATCTCTTTGCCAAAGTTCCAAGTTTCTATCTATACTTAGGTATTATGGAGTCAGCCAAGATTTCTTTCTCTCTTCCGAGACTGACAGTTTTGCATTTGTGATATCTTTGTGTCAACGATGTTTATAAATAGTCTCATTTAATCTCTTTAATCTGAAAACAGTGGAGTGTGGTGCTGTTCTGAGCAGGTTATAAAAGCAAGAGAAAGCAATACATTGGAGACACATTGAGTTCTAAGGCTATATCATTGCCACATCAGATTAGTCTCTCTTAAGGGACTGAATTTATATTGCTTACCTTCTGATGACTAGTCAGGCTGCTCCCTTGAGTTTAGCCACTGCAGAAGAAGCTAACTAGAGGAATACACGGGGGGGGCTACATCTACACTGCTCATTGTTGCGCAAGAAGATATGCAATTGAGGCATGGCAATAAATATGCTGTGCCTCATTTGCATACCTAATGAGCTGCAATTTTTGCGGAAGGGGCTTTTGTGCAAGAAGGAGCTATCTACACTACTCCTTGCGCAAAAAACCTCTCTTATGCAGGAGCTGTCCTGCTGCTTATTTTCAGGAAGAACAGCTTCTGCTCACGAGGGGGATTTTGCGCAAGAAGACAGCTCCTTCTTGCGCAAAAGCCCCTTCTGCAAAAATGATGGCTCATTAGGTATGCAAATGAGGCATGATGATATTCATTGCTGTACTTCATTTGCATATCTTCCTGCGCAACAATGCGCAGTGTAGACGTAGCCCACGACTGTATCTACACTGCCCCTTCTTGCACAAAAGAATATGCAAACGAAGCGAAGCGTGGAATATAGCTGCACCTCATTTGCATAATTAATTAGACTCCATTTTTGTGCAAGAAATTAAAAAAATATGGAAGAATGTCTCTTGGGCAAGAGTGGGTTTTTGCGCAAAAACAGAGCTTCATTAATTATGCAAATGAGATATGGCAATATTCCACGCTTCACCTCATTTACATTTTTTTGTTTTTTGCACAAGAGGGGGCAGTGTAGACATAGCCTAATGGTTTTATTGAGTTACCACCTTAATTCTTTATTCATAAAGATTTTTTGGCCCTTATTAAGTGTTCATTAAACTAGAAGATTCTGTCCCGAGTATAAATCCACTGATTTCAAGAATAGGATGAATTTGACCCATTGTTTCTAGCCTCACTACCCATCCATTACTTACTCTCACAAGCATTATTGCTCTGCAGCAACAAATGCTGTATTTGGGATCAATGGCTTCTGGAAGAGGGTTGTTCCAAGAAATCAAGGAAATTGAAGGATCTTTAAAAATTGTGCCTGCCACTAGCTAGCTAATATCACAGAATTATAGAACATTAGAATTGGAAAAGGTCATCCAGTCCATTCATGGCAGGACTAAGCACCAGCTTGACCATCCCCAATAGATGTTTATCTAATCTGCTCTTAAAAATCTCCAATGATTTGATTCCACTACTGCCCTAGGCAATTTATTCCAGTGCTTAACCACCTTGACAATTAGGAAGCTTTTCCGAATGTCCAACCTAAACGTCCCTTGGTGCAATTTAAGCCCATTGCTTCTTGTCCTATCATCAGATGTTAAAGAGAATAATTTTTCTCCCTCTGTCTTGTAACATCCTTTTAGGTACTTGAAAGATGCTATCATGTCCCCTCTCTGGCTTTTCCAGACTAAACGTAAGATCATAAGAATATAAGAACAGCCATACTGGGTCAGACCACAGTATCCTAGCCCAGTATCTTGTCTGCTGCCAGTGGCCAATGCCAGATGCCCCAGAGGCAGTGAACACAACAGGTAATCATCACGTGATCCCTCTCTTGTCATCCATTTCCAGACAAACCGAGGCTAAGGAACCACTCCTACCCACCCTGGCTAATAGTCATTGATGGACCTAACCTCCATGAATTTATCTAGCTCATTTTGAACCCAGTTAGGCTGTGTCTAGACTGGCCAGTTTGTCCAGAAAATCAGCCGCTTTTCCGGAAAAACTTGCCAGCTGTCTACACAGGCCGCTTGATTTTCCGCAAAAGCACTGACTTCCTACTGTAAGAAATCAGTGCTTCTTGCGGAAATACTATTCTGCTCCCGTTCAGGCAAAAGTCCCTTTTACACAAAGCTTTTGTGCAAAAGGGCCAGTGTAGACAGCTCAGATTTGTTTTCCGCAAAAAAGCCCCGTTTGCGAAAATGGCGATCGGGGCTTTTTTGCGGAAAAGCATGTCTAGATTGGCACGGGTGCTTTTCCGCAAAAAGTGCTTTTGCAGAAAAGCGTCTGTGCCAATCTAGATGCTCTGTTCTGAAAATGCTTTTAATGGAAAACTTTTTCCATTAAAAGCATTTCCGGAAAATCATGCCAATCTAGACGTAGCCTTATAGACCTAATCTTCACAACATCCTCTGGCAAGGAGTTCCACAGGTTGACTGTGTACTGCATAAAGAAAAACTTCCTTTTGTTTGTTCTAAACCTGCTTAATTTCATTTGGTGACCCCTAGTTCTTATATTATGGAAACAAGTAAGCACTTTTCCCTATTCACTTTTTCCACACCAGTCATGATTTTATAGACCTCGATCAAACCCCCCAACAAACTCAGGGTTTTTTTCAATCTTCCCTTATAGGTCATGTTTTCTAGACCTTTAATCATTTTTGTTGCTCTTTTCTGGACCCTTTCCAATTTTTCCACATCTTTCTTGAAATAAGGTGCCCAGAACTGGACACAGTACTCTAGTTGAGGAGAATATTTCTATGGCTACTCCACAACTTTGCCTGAACTTTCTGTTTTCCTCACAGGCTCAGGAGCTCTCTATCTCCTGTTTGCTGGAAGCCAGAATGCTTTTGGAGCATGTAGCTAAGTGCACAATAATGGAGAGTTACCAGGTGTGCTCTCCAACTTGGACAATCAGGAAAAGCCATTTCAAAAATCATAGGGTTTTGAGGGAGTGAGGGGCTTTCCAGGCCCCATTACCCTGGGCAGGGGAGTTCATAATACTAAAGCAGTCAGGTGGGATAGCTGCTGAAGGATAGTTATGGTCAATATAGGTAATACAAGGCCTACATGCACACTGATACAACCTCAGTACATTAACCATGGTTTAACACAACTTGGGGAGGTGGTGTATTATGTCAAAGTAATGGAGAGCTTACATTGGTAGAAGACACGGAGAAGTGTAGACATGTACAACTAGGTCAACACAAGGCAGCTTACATCAACCTAACTTTTTAGTGAAGACTAGGCCTAAGTGTCCAGTTTAGTCAGTTAATTTCTTTCTGTGCTTTCAACTCTCAAAAACGGTGGAATCCAAGGCTCTGCTGCCAAAACAGGTTAAAAAAGCTGTTGCTTCTCCCTGCCCAGATCTCAACATGGGCTTTGCTTTTGGGTGCCACATAGAGTTCACTCCACTCCCACTCCCGCACCCCTCCCCAGGCTTCCAGTATTCTTTTAAATTGCTGATCCATTGGAAACATGCCTTGCCCTCTTTGGCAATCGGCGGGGAAGGGCTTTCCTTGACCAATATTGTTCTACTTCCCTCTCTGGTTCAATGTCCCATCACAGTCCCTTTTACAAGTTTCAAAGACACCTGCTTGACAGCTGTCAATTAAAAATTAGCCCATCAGCCAGTTTTGATGAAAGGTAAAACATTAGGGAAATGAAAAAAAAAATCTTAGTCCTTATTTTGAAATGTCTTTTTTTCCACACAAAAATTAGCCATTCATTTTCACTAAGTACTTTAAATTACTTGTTTGTTTGTTAACTGCATCATTTGTTGAATGGTAAGAAAAATCTGAAACCTATAAATTTGTGTTGAAGGAGTTAAAAAAGAAACCATGCAATTAGAAAAATGGGCAAACCATATTTTCTGCCAAAATAATGCTAATAATTCCCAAATTGTGACTTGCTTCATATCACAGTTCAATCTACAAGAATTTTATTGGTTATTATTATGACCCTCCAGAAACAGAAATTTAAGGTGCAATATATTCTCAACTCCATAGACTTCTGACACCAATGTTACTATAATAAATTATTGTTTGCAGTACTATAGGCAAGTTGGTTGCAGTACAGGATGAATGAAGAAATGCCTTTTTTGAGGAGAAGGGGGCAATTTCTGTTTCTGAAAGAGACCTAAAGACAAGTTCTGTACAAGCTCAAAAGCCTGTCTTTTATATCAACAGAAGTTGGGCCAATAGAAGATATTACCTCACCCACCTTGTCTCTATAATAGATGATGATAGTTCTAATAATTTTAAAATGATATGTTCAAAAGTGTTCTTTTAAATAATGTTTTATTATTATCATTACCAGTGGTAGTAATTTCCAAGAGGCTTCTGTCGGCACAGGCAGCTTTTGTTCAGGAAAGTGCTATTCCTGCACAATCAAGAGGAAAAAAAACCCTTCTATTGGTGTAGGCTGCATCTACACTACAGAGCTATGTCAGCATAGTTGTTTTGGCATAGTCGTCATAGTATAAACCTTTCCTCATGGGCAGTGGGTGACTCCATAGCTTGGGGAGCAACATCTCTTAGCTCCACTCCTTCTGACTGAGGTGCCTTCTCTTTTTGACCATCAAAGCTAAGCTCCCACCCCTCATGGCCACTGCTGGCCCCTGCAGACCCACACATGCCCAATGTAGCTGCTGGCCTTCACTCCTTTGTTCTAGGATAGCATCCCCAGCTGGGATATTATAGTCCCAGCCTTCCCCCAGCCAGCTCTGGAGTTCCAGAGAGCCAGTGGGTGGCATGGCTGCCACCTGCCCTGGAGTTCCAGCATGAGGGCAGCCTTCTCCAACCCCAGAGCACCAGAGAGAAACTGGGATGTGTGTGGCAGCCCCAGCCAACACATGCTAGGCCAGGCTTGCTGCCATCCCCTCACCAAGAAGCCTGCTACACTGGGCAGCCAGGCTATGTCTAGATTACATCCCTCTTTTGACAGAGGGATGTAAATTAGGCACTTCAAAATTGCAAATGAAGCTGGGATTTGAATTTCCCACACTTCATTTGCATAATCAAGTAATGGCGCTCTTTCAAAAAAGCGTTATTTTAAAAGTAAAAACAGGGTCTAGACGCTGTTCTTTCGAAAAGGGAAGGCTTTTTCAAAAGATCCTGTGCGGTTTACAGGATGTTTCGAAAAAGCCTTCCCTTTTCGAAAGAACCGCGTCTAGACTGTAGTTTTACTTTGAAAATAGCGCTTTTTCGAAAGAGCGCCATTACGTGATTATGCAAATGAAGCATGGGAAATTCAAATCCCGGCTTCATTTGCAATTTTGAAGTGCCTAATTTACATCCCTCTGTCAAAAGAGGGATGTAATCTAGACATAGCCTGGCTGCCCAGTGTAGCAGGCTTCTTGGTGAGGGGATGGATGTGGGGCCGGGGAGAACATCTCCTTCAGAGCCGATACGGATCAGTCGACAAGGGAAGCCTTTGTCGACTGCTCTGGTAAACCTCGTTTCATGAGGCCGATTCGCATCTAGACTGCCACGCTGTGCCGGATCAGCTGATTGTCGGCACAGCGCGGCGGCCATTTTTATTTTAATGAAGTGAGGATTATTTAAATCCCTGCTTCATTGACTATGTTGGGTAAACTACTTTACATGGCTCTGTAGATGGAGCCATGTAGTCTAGACACATCCCTGGATGTGCACCCCATCATGGAGTGCCTGCCGGATGGCAGCTGTCCAAGGCTTCTCGAATGCCCGGCCCTTGCCTGCCATCCACCTCCGGAGGAAGGCCTCCTCCTTCCTCTCCACTATGTTGTGCACACAAAATGCTGCCACAATCTCTGTGATGTTCTGCTCATCCATTTCGATGCAGGTGAGCAGACAATGGGATCGTGACTTCAGCCGTCTGAAGGCGCACTCCACCTGGTTGCGGGCCCAGTTCATGTGGTGGTTGAAGCATTCCTGCCCAGGGTCCATGCATCTGGTGTACGGCCACATCAACCAGAGCATGAGGGGGTAGGCTATGCCCCCCACAATGCAGAGTGGAATGCAGATGTCCCCAACCATCAATTCCCGCTAGGGGAAGAACATGCCCGCCTCCATCCTGAGATACAGGCTGAAGTTTCTCAAGGTGCGGGCGTCATGTGCCCTGCCGGACCACACCATATATATGTCTGTGAAGCAGTCATGCTGGTCCACAAGGGCCTGGAGCACTATGGAGAAGTACCCCTTGTGGGGACTAACTTCAAAACAGTTCTTGCGCAAGAAGCCTGCAATATAGACGTAGCCCTTGTGTCTTGCTTACAAGGACTCCCGGTAATACAGCCCAGATTTATATTCCTTTTTTTTTTTTTTTTCAACAGAGTTATACTTTTGACTCATATTTAGCTTGTGATCCACAATGATCCCCAGATCCCTTTCTGGAGTACTCATTCCTAGCCAATCCTTTCCCATTTTGTATGTGTGCAACTAATTGTTCCTTCTTCTGTGGAGTACTTTGCATTTGTCCCCATCAAATTTCATTCTGTTTACCTCAGACCGTTTCTCCAGTTTGTCCAGGTTATTTTGAATTATAACCCCATCCTCCAAAATGCTTGCAATAATACATACATCTTAAATATTTAATGTTTAATAAAGCATCAAAAACATAAAATATCAATTAAATTATTCGTGTCCTTATTCCCACTGCTCCCATCAATTTATAAATGGAGACAGGATATAGTTTCTAGAGTGATATTGTCCTTTTCATGTTTTCTTCCATGTGGATCTATCAAAGCTCAGCATTGCTCATGAGAACAGCAGAGATTATGCAAAGCTGTTTGGCTGTTTAGTTTCAGTACGTAACCTTCAGTTTGAAAGGCAAAAAAAGGAAGTTAACGATTAAATTGGAGACTACAGAAATTATGATAAATTATTGTTGTCTACACAGTTTTTAGTTTATCTTGTCTACAGAGAGTCACAAAGCTCATGCATTTTATGGGCTCTTCAATAAAAGGTATAGTATCTAATTGGGGAAAAAATGATTTCTTCTCTTAATAGGCATCAGCTGCTAATATTCACCCAATAATATATTTACCCTGTTACTTGCTGGGTCCCAAGGTATGCATGCTATAGAGAATGGAATAGCGCAGCAGACCATTAGTTTTAATCCCTTTATAATTATTTATTTAACCCTCAGTGCTTATCCTTTTGGTGACTGACGTTATTTCTTAACATAACCAAAGGAACAGACCACAAAATTGTTTTTTTTTTTTTTTTATGGAGGATGATCAGTTTTGTTCATTTAATAAGCACTCATGACACCATAAAGTTGTAAAGTACTTTAGAACTGTAATCAAACTAACAGAGCCAAAAGGCATTTTCACAAATTTTGTACAAGTAACTTACCAGAAGTAATGTGGAAAGAATGAAAGAACAGCATGCTCTTTGATAGGGCTTTTATTGTGTGTACTAATGAATTTCTAGCTATTATATCTGAAGTGTGTGTAGTAAGCAGGATAGTTAGCAAACTGAATTATCTATAAATAATGACCTACACTGCTGAGTGTCCAGCCTTTGAGGCCCTTGAAGAAAATGTAGCTTTGGGGGCAGTAAGTGAGAATGCAGCATGTCCTCTTGTTAACCTGAAGGGTGAGGTGCTTATTTAACAGTGACTGTAATGGATTTGCTGCTTGGCTTGTACTGAGCATGCTCAATAACACTACTAAACCCACTTTCCTAAATCTGTCCCCTCCAACTCTCACTTGCCCCTCCCACCCCCTACTACTGTGGCATGTACATGTACTCTCCTCCCCCCCCCCCATCTGAAATGGTGCCATTGTGCTCAGTGTGGTCATATACAACTGATTTAGAAACATGGACCTCATTTTCTAAAAAGAATTGTACACGTAGCAGCCAAAATCCCATTGATAGTTGATGAGATTTAAACTTCTAGGTGCCAAAATCACTTTTGAAAATGAGATTTAGGGCTTGTCCACACTGTATTACTCTGTGGGCTAAGAGGTGTGAACTGTAGAGTACACCAAAATGTTGCAATCTACTTTGACCCCCATGGACACTGCTGGCACAAACTAAAAGGTAACTAGTTTGAGTTAATGTAGTCATCTTTCGAACAGAACCATGTGAATTCAAAGCAGGTATCTTTTCATTTGCACCAGCACGTCTTTAGTATACTTTGCATTCACATACCCATAATCTGTGCCACAGCTGAAAGCAACTAGGCTGTACTCCACCTCAATGATTCACCAAGCACACCTCAAGGTTGCAGCTCTTCTGCCAACTTGAATGACAATGCCTGGGTCAAATCAAACTCACAGGTGAAATTTACTTCATCTACCTTTAAAAACAGTCCAATACTCCAGTTTTGCATAGAGCACTAGTGGTGAAAAGGGGAGAGAAAGTAGATTGAAAGTTGGCCTGGGTGGCCAATTAATGATACATTTTGTGCAGAGGAATTCTCTAAAGCATTGCTGGTCTCACACCGTGTCACACTGAAAATTCCCAGCAGAGGGGAAAACTTGGAATTGTGACAAAGAGAGGCAGTGCTGAAGCTTGCTATCTCTAGCTTCTAGAATAGCCTGTTGTAGCTGCTCTAAGATGAGGAGACTCTGAGGTTGCTTTAAGTTTCATTGTGGGGCAAATGGCTGAGTTGTAGACCCAGGATTAGATTTCAGGTTTTACAGCCACTTTTACTCTTTGCCTTTTTGGGCCCCTCTAAACAGGAAAGAAATGAGTCAGTGGTTTGGGTTTTTTTTAAGCATTGTCCAATTTAGTCTCTCTATTGATATTTGTTGCTACTGATCAGTGGCCTTAACATCCCTGAAAGGAACTATTTTCCATAACCCTATATTGATTGGCATTAATTATCACCCTCTTTTTATTCTTTATTAATGGAGTCTTGTATCAGCTGCTCTATTATCTTGCTTGGGATCGATGTCAAACTGACAGGCCTATAGTTACCTCCCTTTTACCTTTTTAATTAATATTTGCACCAACATTCTCTTTCTTCCAGTATTCTTCAACTTCCCAGTGTTCTAAATCTTATTGAAAATCAATATTAACAGTCATTAGAAGGTTCTTTTTGAACTCTTGGACAAAGTGAATCTGAACCTGCTGATCTAAACATACCAGACATTAGTAACTGCTGTTTAGCATCCTCCTGAGATGATAGTGGGATGGAAAGAGATTATCGAGCGCAGGAGCTATTGCAGCAAACTTACTGTGAAACTAGGGATAGAAGTGACTAGTCGACTAGTCCCTTGACGAGTCGCTTCTTCTCTACCCTCCCCCTGCCCCCGCTGCCTCCAATCAGAAGCAGCAAGGGGGGAGCAGGAGCCGGTGCTGGGGGAGCCGACTTAAAAGCCAGTTCTCCCCCTCCCCCCAGTGCTGTCTACCAGCTCTTAATACATTTAAAAAGTAGAGGCACAATGGGGGGAACCCAGCACAAGCCAGGAATCAGCTGTCCCAGCTCATGCCGGGTTCCTACCTCCCTACCCTCCCTCCCCCCCCCCACACACACACACTGCACTTCAGCCTTTTAAATGTATTAAGTTGGCTCTTAATACATTTAAAAGGCAAAGCTGCAGTGGGGTTAGCTTCCTCCACTTATCAACTTATCTACTAATGGATGGAAATGCTATCAACTAGTCGATTAAACTAAATTTAACATCCCTATGTAAAACAGAGGACAGCTGCGATTCTCAAAGTCTTTAAACCTCCTGGGACACAGGCACTTGCAAACCTCTGAAGATCTGGGCAAGGCAGATTGCTTTTAGGTGTCTCAGGAATAATGCCTTGTTTCTCTCTTTCCCCCCCCCCCCCCCCCCATCAAAAATAAAAGACAGAGGCTGGTTTTAAAAATTGGAGTTCTGGATTATCTGCAGTAAGTCAATTCTGATAAAAACAAAAACAAAACCATCTCAGTCCTTGGCAAGAACAGGCTTAAGTGTTAGTGGTTATCAATGATACCCATAACATTGCTCTTCTTTTCACTGTTATATTTCTATTACTTTCATTCATTTACCCTGAGGAAATGCAGACTATTGGTACGAAGTACCAAAACAGAAATCACAACCCCACAGGCTAAGTAGAACCATGGTGCTTTTAAACGGCTAGTTACTTTACAACGCTACAAAAATATTAGCACCACTAGATGGCACTGATTCAGCATCCAAACTCAAAATACAGACAACCTTAGCACAGCTTAATCTCCATCCATTCAGAGGACTAATAACAAATGATGCAGAAATATTAACCCTTTCAATCTTCTGAGAGTACATGTTATCTGTACTTAATTAAGATGGTTTTTCCTTCTCGCCTCTGCAAGTGTGTGGTGGTGTTGCACATTGCTAAATAGGTACATCACTTCAGTTCTGAGATGGAGACATACAGAAAACATTCCTTCCTTCATTATACTGAAGTTATGCCATCACTGCTGCTCAGACAAGAGAATATGAGGCAATCATGGTCCAGATCCAAAAGTAGTACTGTCTGTGGCAAACATAATCAGATTTTCCCTGGATCCAACAACTCCATAGGTGGAAGGTATGTAGCTCTCTGGCTGTCCATTGGTCCAGCTAGAGCACTCTCCACTTCCCCTTGTAGGTTCCCGAATCACCATGCAACTATTTAAAGGCTAGGGTAGATTCTTAACTTTTTAAGCAAAGAGCAAGAACTGACCATGTCTTCCCGCCTCCATTTTCAAAGAAAGGACTGGGAAATAGCACCAGTTCCTGTAGACTTGTGAGATTTTCCAAGAGATTTATGATCGGATGCTTCTCCGATAGTACTCATGGGGTCTTTAGTATTTTTTCTCTCTTCACAACTGCATACTGTGCATTACAAAAAAGTCTTCACGCCAAAGAATAATTGCTGTTCAATTCCAGATCACAAATTCACTCTAGGGGTGTGTCTAGACTACATGCCTCCTTCGATGGAGGCATGTAGATTAGCCAGATCGGAAGAGGGAAATGAAGCCGCAATTAAAATAATCGCGGCTTCATTTAAATTTAAATGGCTGCCCCGATCTGCCGATCAGCTGTTTGTCGGCAGATCGGGGGAGTCTGGACGCGATGCCCCGACAAAGAAGCCTTTCTTCATCGACACAGGTAAGCCTCGTGAAACCAGGCTTACCTGTGTCGATGAAGAAAGGCTTCTTTGTCGGGGCATCGCGTCCAGACTCCCCCGATCTGCCGACAAACAGCTGATCGGCAGATCGGGGCAGCCATTTAAATTTAAATGAAGCCGCGATTATTTTAATCGTGGCTTCATTTCCCTCTTCCGATCTGGCTAATCTACATGCCTCCGTCGAAGGAGGCATGTAGTCTAGACACACCCTAGAGCTGAAGCCAAATTTCTTATAGATTATACGCATGTGGGAAGAGAGATGGGGCAGATATAATACTGGAGCCAGATGATTCTATGTGTCAAAGGTTGTCTTGGTATATAAATGTGTTGGGAATGACAGAGGAAGAGGAGAAAATAGGATTTCATAAGGTGCCAGTATGACTCCATATCCTTCCATATGTGAACTCTTTTAATAATCAGTGACATGTTACTTGACAAGACATCTACAATCATTTTTTGATTTCCAGATGTGAGTTATTTACAGAATTACATCTGAGAGTTTAGCTGAGCCAGAGAACATGGAACATGTGGCATAGTGTGTTGGCATAAATTCTTCCTTTAATCAAAGGAAGGCTACATTTCCTTTGGAAAAAAATTACACTTTTCTGCCACAGAGAGGCAATCATTTGGCTCTTTTTTCATATTCTTCCATGGTCTGGGTCAGTGATTTAAAATATTTGATTATTCCATATCATATCATAAAAAGATCCAAGCAAGTCATCTGGTCATATGACTTTTTCTATTTCTCACTAGCTGCAGACCTTATTCCATACACGTGTTTTATAATCAGAAATATATAACTATGGAAGGAGTAATGAAAACAACTCAAGCAGCTCTGTTAATGAAAAAGAAAAGAAAAAAGCTATACTCAGCAAAATTCACAATCCCTGGGAGATCATATCAAAGAGTGGAAACTTCCTAATTAGCTGACCAATGGACTAACTTGTACCAGTACATGGTGTTAAAAACTGTAGATATTGGCTAAGAAAGATGTACATACTAAGATACATATCCTCTCAGTGTATATCTCTGAATAGTGTTATTGGAATTTGTGTGTGGAATGAGGAGAATTTCTGCAACCACTACTCTGGGCTGATTGAAATAGGTGGGTCTATTTGTGGAGTAACGACTATTCAAATTGAGTAATAGTGACAGAATGTGGATTCCAATCAGTACCATATCTCTTCTCACTCAAAACTCAATTCCCAGTAACACCAGCTTAGGGCCTTCAGATCCAGGGATTTGGTTTGGACCTGTCTAATATTTTCAGTTGTTTCCTTTTCATTTGAAGAGGCAGAGTTAAAGATACAAGTGGCTGTTTATCATTTAATTTTACTTTGAAATCTAGAACACAAAAATGGAGAGACTTCTTGAATGTTAAAGGATTACATTCTGAATTTTTCTCATATATCACGTTAAATAGATTCCCAAAAACATTCAGCAGCAGAGTCAGAAGTGGCACATTAGAGGATGTAATGAAACACCTTATACCCACTTATTCCCTCTTATGACTACTTACTCTGTGTATATCAGTATGTGAGGGAGTTTGAATGGGTAAAATTTGCATACTGAGAAGCAATAAGAAGATTTAAAAAGGTGCACATTAATGTAGAATGGGTGATGTCAATGGTGAAGTTAACAAGATAGCCATTTGGAAAGTTCTCTTATATTTGACCTGAACAATTGCAATACTCAGTTTTCTGACTATCCTGTAATTCTTTTAAAAACATGAAAATTTGAGATGTAATAGATATTTCTGGTATTTTACATTGGTCCATCTCTACTGCCAAATGCAGAGTTATTCTCTACAATATTTTCTAACACCTTTTCCTATTATTCTTTGTTAATTGTCTCAAGCAGTGTCATTTCTAGCATTTATTTTAGAGGACTATTTTAAGTTAAAATAGGTCTCATAGGAAATTCTGCTGATGTTAAGATTAATGGCTTTTAATTTCATTCCAGTACCTCCCTTTTATTGCTCATCTTTTAGCTAAACTTCAGATAGTGGGGACAGATTCTGATATCCTTATTTGGCTGACTAGTGCCTTAATCCATGAATAGTCTCACCGTTTCTATTGTCTTTGCTGCTCTTTGCCACCTTTTGTCTCTCCCTTCCCGCCAGTAGAACTACTGGCAGAATAGGGTACTACACAACATACTGGAATCAGAATCTGTCCAGACTTCTTTAATCTTTTACCCTAGATCAGTCTTTTCAATCAGTTAATTAAAGTTGTTGCTTATCTCTGAATTCTCTAAAATTTGTCTACATCTTTCACTGAGCTGTCCTAAAATGAATGCAATAAAAGATGCAGTTTCTCAAAGCCCATATTGAGGTGGAAATGATACCTCTATGCTCTATGACATGATTCCTTTTAATAGAGTATGTAGCTCACAATTACATTGGCTTTTGAATTTGTCTTCCTTGTTATTCTTCAGAATAATTCTTGTACAATTTGCCATCTATTAATAATTAATGAATTACAGTAACCCCTCTTTTCTGATCAATTGCTTTGCTTACGTTGATTCAGTAAGGATGTCTTGTAGATCAGATTGGTGAAAGTAAATCATTTTCTGAGTTTGTCTGCTACTGCCCAGAACTCCTACATAAAACTAGGAAATGTGTCTGGTTTTAAATCAGTGCATAGTTTCTGAAGGGACCAGGACAGATTAGCCATCAGTACATAGATTAGTGTAAACCTAGTTGTCAAGCCTTCTGTAATCTAGTGCTATCGTATTTATATCTATGGGGATTATCTCAGTCTATGAATTTATTTAGCAATACCCTCAGCCTCCTATCGCATTTCTACCTGCAAAAAGAGTTTAGCCTGATTAATACAAAATTTCAGCATCTTCTCTGAGTTGTCCTAACCTTTCATCTATAGACCAACATTTATAATTTCTCTTGTTATGTGTATCACAGCCATAAGCATTTTTAGATTCTGACTTTCAATTTTTAACTTTGTAAATTGAGCTGCTGAAGCTTCTGAATGATAGGGCATTTTTAAAGTTTAAAACTGAAAAAAAATCTCAAGACTCTTCTATTCTGCTTCTTTGGACGTCATGGGCCAACAGCTAAGGAGCATTGCTATGGCACTGAGCCATATAGTATCTGTAGCAGTATGTGATCATGATCTTGATTTTATTACCCAATATTTTAAAAAATAAAATGGAAGCATTTAAAAAATGAGAGGTCATCCACTGTATAGAGCATCAAGAACATATCTAATTTTAACTGAGCACCACATTCAGAGAGTTTGGGAAAAGCACATATTTGTATAAAGTGTTTGTCAGATGAAAATATTCCCTGCCCGTGTATTATTTTACATTACACAGTTGCTGTACCAGATGCTCAAATACATGGTGGCATTGTGTGAAGTCCCTTGCAGTTTCTAATCACACACACACACACACACACACACACACACACACACACACACACACACACGGCAGAAGTAGCTAGCTCTGCATTTTACGGCTGGAGGGATTGGAGCAAGAAGAAATTGAATAAGTTGTCCAGTATAATCCCACAAAGAAGATGCTGAACCAAAATTTAAACATTTTTTGTTCTTTAGCTGAAGTATTCATTAGTTACAACATGTACAATTTACCATAAAAAAAAAAAACTTTAAACATCTGGTCATGTCCTTTAAAAAAATCATGAATTTAATATGCTGTATCATGACCGTGCAGAACTGAATTAGGGAGAACTGAAAATCTGGAGTGATGGTTTTATCTATCATTTTTCATTATAAAAGCAATTCTTCTGCAGAAAGTTACACCCAGAACATAGTTAATTCTCCACTGTTACAGAATGTGACTACAGGCAGTGGCAGAATATACAGATTTCACCCTGAATCTCTAACATTCCTTTGCTAAAACATGTCTTGTATAAGGAATAGAGAGCACCAGAAGAAGAATGCCTGTGTATCTATCAACTCTAAGTGTCTGTTAGTAGCTTTTAGTCTACCCTATCTGACTGGCAAACACCTTCATCATTGTGGAAAAATTAAGCCTGCTCCCAATAGGTGTACAAAGCATCCATAAACTTAAGAACCTTAATAGTTCCTTTCATCCACAGCTGTGATGAAGCTACTAGCACAAAATAATTGAGGCTTAATGCACTAAAGTAGGAAGCAATATTACATGTAGACATTTGCGCTGTATTTCTAGTAAAATCAATTAAGCCTTTCTAATCAATATCCAGGACTGAAAAGAATCTTACAGGCACTTCAATGAGTAAAAGATTTTGCTTTTCTATTATACAATACCTATATCGTTAATTCCATTCTAACAATCTCTCTCTTCTCAAAGAATCAGCCTCTCCTACAAAGTTTATACTGGGGAAAATGCTGAAGGAAAGGAAAATAATGTCAGCTGGTGGTGTCATCCCTCCTGGAAAACATTCTGAGGTTAATTACCAAATTGCTTGCACTTACAAAGTTTGCTTGAAAGATGATCCATCCTGGGAAGACACCAGTGTCTTGTTTTTCTAAATACTATTCAATTGTGTTGAAAGCCTGACATCTGCCCCTTTCTTCCTGAGATTAAGCTCTGCCCTCTATGTTCCGCCAACAACAATTTTATTTTTTCCATTTATTTCAGTATCTGTAGTTTGGAAAACTATTACTGACTGATTTTTTTCCTCCGTGTACTTTGGCACCTAGGCTTTCATTGTTTTTATAAGTGATCAAATATGTAGTTACAAAATCAGGATACATAATTTGAACAGAGGATTCATTATTAATTTTAATTTCTTTCATTTTTTTGCCAACCCTCCACTTTTCATTTATAGGGAAGCAGACAAACAAACTTGGATTAAGGAAGATATCTCCAACTATGTTTTCTATATTCATCATCCCAAAAGTTTCACAGTTGCCAGTGATCAGTGTTTATCACCCAAAAGACCATATGTGAGTAGAAGTGAATTGTGATTTTTGTAATGGGGCCAAGTAATTTGTTCTAAGGAGTATCTTCAACAACCTTTCTAAGGTCAATATAAAATTCATATATTATTTAAAGCATGACAAAAACCACTTTTACCAGATTTCATAAATATAGCACTTTATTTTATAATGAAGCAATTTTCTGCAATCATTGGGAAATAGCCCATCATACCTACAGCTGAAGTCTTGTTTGTGTATATTTTGCAAGGACATCACAATAAAACTTGGACAGAAGATGTCACTTCTGTATTTAAATGTATGTGAACTGAAACATAGATAACAGTTGCAAGTATAAAGGTTGAATAATTCATAGTTCAGAAGCCTTGCATAGCAGGAGACTATTTCTCTTATAAAAATGTCTGATTTAGGATCCATTGACTAGGAAAACATTGGAGAATTTTTGAACTCTAAAAAGGATAAAGAGAAATTATAAATGAAAAAAAAAGTCATGGAAGGATATGCAAGATTCACATATCAGGTAGACTTATAAATGTAGGAGGCACATAACATAAATTCTAGATGAAGAGAATTGAGGGGAAATACTTATGAATATGGATGAAAATGAGATTACAAAGTAGAAAAATAAGAGAGCAGAGGTCTTGAGATTATATAATTGAGTACAACAGAAGAAAAAAATCTATGTATTCTCTCATCAAAAGATATATAGACACACATAGACACATTAAAGCACATTTTTTATATGGCCTGCTTACATCTCTATTTAGCAATAATTTAGCTTTGTGATCCATGAGTTGCAATCTCTTAGCATCAATCAATCCCCTCTCAAAAGGTAACCATGACAACAGAATGCCTACTGCAACAGTCTGCTCCACTCCCATCAGTTCAATGGCTTTTCACTGCCACAAGACAGGTTCTGTGACATCAAAAGGCTCTACTGGGCATTAAAGGACACTTACAGACACATTACGTGAGACAGTATTTGCCTATGTGACAATTTATTTTGGCTAGAGTCTGCACATGACAGGCTTCCAGATGAAGCAGCAGAATAACCCAAATCGTGATACAGCTTATGCTAGACTAATACAAGAAATGTCCTGGCTATTTAGGAAATATCCCTTGCAACCCATGACATAAATAACTATAAGTAACAAAGAATATTAGGCTATACCAGACTTTTAAAATACAGACACCTCTCCAGTTATCTGTGGCTAACAATTGGGGTTTGCTGATGCAGTATAGCAGTTCTCCACCTAGTGTCCGGGGCTCCATAGGGGACCCAAGAAGGTTCTGGGGGTCCACCAAGCCAGACCAGCATTATGGGGTTCAGGGTAGAAAGCTGAAAGCCCAACGCATGGGACTTAAGTCACCCTGATTCCTGCCACCTGAGGCTGAAGCCAACATTTGAGCAATGTAACTTCATGGGAGCCCCTGTGACATGAGATCCTAGGCAATTGCTGGCTCTAGCTTTTATATGCAGAAAAATAGTTGTTGAGGCAAAGGGGGCCAAGGAGTTGTTATAGCTTATGGAGGGGGGGGCTCCAAAAAAAAGGGTTGAGAACTCCTGCAATATAATATTCTTACCTGTCTATTGTATAGACAGCATTTCTCATTACTGCTAAAAACATAACATCGCCCAGTCATTGGGGAGCAGCAGAGAGACCATATTATGTATAAATGTAATAGAATGCTAGCTCATTCTAGTACTGCAATAGGCTCTGGCATTTTTAAATCCATATATTGTGAACTGAAAAGACATATGGTTGTTTTGCTCATATTCTACTAACTAATGGATACCTGCATAGATGCAAAAACGTCAGTTTCCCAAGAGAGAATCTGGTACTATTCTTTCTACTGGAATGCCTTATTTTTGTATTTTAGTTGAAATTTACCTGTGTGGATTCTATTAATATAGAATAAACTATTTTGAATTTTGGATCTATACCCACAGATGTCCAAAACCTTCAGTCACTAGAAGACCGAACAGTACAGAGCTCAGAGGGATCCATAAAGAACTTGCCAAAAGTGACCTAAAATTCTTTCTATTCCTAGAAATATCACAGATTTAAAATATGATTTCTCAGCCCCTTTCATGGCAAAAGCACCTACAGGCTCCTGTTGTGAAGCTGTGACTCCACCCTTCCCAAAGGTTTATAAGGGTGTGAATGTGTACGTGTACTGTATATATTCATACACCATGAAAATAAGTTGTAATTGCTTGCAATATATGTTTTGAGACATCAGTTTATTATGCAACAAGACACATTTCTTTTCTAACAGTTCAATCTGTAAGTCCCTTCAACTGTACAGTCCGTAATCTCCTTTGTTTTGACAGCACTGATTTGTCAATTCTTGTATAAAACTAATTACACATGAGATAGGTACATAGAAAAACAATCAATAACAGGTAAGTGTACATGAAAGTGCTTAATATAGATGTCTGTCTTCTGGCTGACATAAATTGATTTACAGTCTACATATTATAAAACAGATAACATATCCTGTACACGCCATTCCATTTTGTATCAATGTCCAACAATGTGTCATTGCTGAAGAATGTGCCCTTTTCAGAACTAATGAAACCAGAGATGCGTCAGAGATACTTGAAACAAATAAATAACCATGATAGTGTTTTTGTAGAGCAGTGTTTCCCAATATTATTTGGCCATGGAACCCTTTTAAACTCAAAAGAATTTTGCGGAACCCCTAACAACAGCAACTAGTTTGACAACTGAAGCTTCGACTTTGTCCAACGTGGCACTAGTATACAGGCAGTCCCCGGGTTACGTACAAGATAGGGACTGTAGGTTTGTTCTTAAGTTGAATCTGTATGTAAGTCGGAACTGGCGTCCAGATTCAGCCGCTGCTGAAACTGACCGCCAGTTCTGACTTACATACAGATTCAACTGTCCCCAAGTCAGCTGCTGCTGAAACTGATCAGCGGCTGATTCCAGGAAGCCTGGGGCAGAGCAACTCTGCCTCGGGCTTCCTGTAGTCAGCGCTGGTCAGTTTCAGCAGCGGCTGACTTGGGGACGCCTGGGGCAGAGCAGCTGGGGTGCTGCTGGGTTGCTCCAGTAGCACCGCTCCTCGGCGCTACTGGACCAACCCAGCAGCACCCCAGCTGCTCTGCCCCAGGCGTCCTGATTCAGCCACTGCTGAAACTGACTAGCAGTGGCTGAATCAGGACCTGGGGCAGAGCAGCTGGGGTGCTGCCGGGTTGGTCCAGTAGTGCCCAGAGCGGCGCTGCAGGACCAATCGGCAGCGCCCCAGCTGCTCTGCCCCAGGGTCCAAAACAAAAGCCTGGTCTGCTGGGGGAGGTGGGGGGCCCACTAGCTGTGCCCCCCTCCCCCCCCCAGCAGACCAGGGACACGGGGAGCGCAGCGGCAGCGGGGTGCTGCGCCTCTGAGGCTTTGCTCTGGCAAAGCCTCAGAGGCGCGGGACCCCGCCACTGCTGCGGCTTCAGTCCCGGTGCCTGTGGTCTGCTGGGGACGGTCCCCAGCAGACCACAGGCACCGGGACTGAAGCCGCAGCAGTGGCGGTTCCCCGCGCTTCTGAGGCTTTGCTTTGGCAAAGCCTCAGAAGCGTGGGAACCCGCCCGGTGCCCCTGGTCTGCTGGAGATGGTCTCCAGCAGACCAGGGGCACCGGAGCAGCTTACGAACGGGGCTTTCTCGCCCCAGAGCTCGCAGGTAGCAATCCGCCACCTCGACCTCCGGGGCGAGAAAGCCCCGTTCGTAAGTGCGGATCCGACATAAGTCGGATCCGCGTAAGTCGGGGACTGCCTGTATTCGTATTCAGTCACCCACGTGGTCCACGCTCCCTGAGAGTGAGTACGGGGATTTACGGTGGCATATAGAAGGCGATTCCACCACTGACTAACTGCGTGTGCAGTGCTGAGTAGTGACATTATTGTCCCCACTCTTTGGCTAAGCTGGCATTACACAGGGACACTTATTGTGGCAAACACAAATGAAAATTGTTTTCAATACAATTCATAAATGCTTAAATATTAATTATTATTTTTTAAATCATAAAATGTTATTGTAATGGAATTTTCTCGCGGAACCTTTATTTTCATTTTGCAGAAACCCGAGGTTCCGCAGAACACCATTTGGGAAACACCATTGTAGAGGGCAGTTATTGGCACAGGAGATAATTTGGCATTAATACCAGATCAAAATCATAGGTGAACTATCTGCCTTTCCTTCCTAGGCAAAATTTGCAGTGACTCTACTGGAAGTTTTGGTGGAGAAAAGAAAATGGGAAGTGGAATCTAGTTAATATTTTATTGCTGACAATAAATAATGCATTTTCTAATAGCAAATGTTGTAATCATATGTAACTGGGATTCAGAAGACAATATGTAAACTGATTTTTCCAGACCAGGGGAGGTCATTTCAGGCCCCATGCTGCTGATCCCCCACAGCAACTCCCCACACTGGGCTTCCTGGCTCTCCCTGCAGCCCAGCTAAGCTGCATGCACTTCTAGCCCCTCGAAGCTCAGATGAACAGCATGCCAGCTCCCGTCCCTCTCCTCCCCCGCATCTGAGCTGAGCAGTGCACTGTGTACAGATGTGGTCTCCTCACCTCAAAAAAGATATTTTGGCCTTGGAAAGGGTTCAGAAAAGGGCAACTAAAATGATTGGGGGTTTGGAATGGGTCCCATATGAGGAGAGGTTAAAGCGACTGGGACTTTTCACTTTAGAAAAAAGGAGACTGAGGGGGGATATGATAGAGGTATATAAAATCATGAGTGGTGTGGAGTGGGCCGATAAAGAAAAGTTATTTATTAGTTCCCTAAATAGAACTAGAGGTCACCAAATGAAATTAATGGGTAGCAGGTTTAAAACGAATAAAAGAAAGTTCTTCTTCACACAGCGTGTAGTCAACCTGTGGAACTCCTTGCCAGAGGAGGCTGTGAAGGCTAGGGCTATAATAGAGTTTAAAGAGAAGCTAGATAATTTCATGGAGGTTAGGTCCATAAAAGGCTATTAGCCAGGGGATAAAATGGTGTCCTTGGCCTCTGTTTTTCAGAGACTGGAGAGAGATGGCAGGAGACAAATCGCTTGATCATTGTCTTCGGTCCACCCTCTCTGGGGCATCTGGTGCTGGCCACTGTCGGTAGACAGGATACTGGGCTAGAAGGACCTTTGGTCTGACCCAGTACGGCTGTTCTTATGTTCTTATGTTCCCAGTCCCCCTTCAGTCCAACTGAGCCACACTCCAGCTCCCAGGCCCCCACCCTCCTGCAATGCACTGGGACTCTGATCCTGGAACATTTTGCCAGACCAGAGAATCCAATATTTTCAAGATGCAACCTGTAAAATCATGCTGGACCGCAGATATTGATGGACCAGGAAATGCCAGACTAGAGAGGTTCAGCCCATACATCCTTATTTACCTTCCCCAAGCCAGTCATTGTAAAGTCCTCTGTCATATCCCCTCTTAGTTATCTCTTTTCCAAGCTGAAAAATCCCATCTTTTTAGTGTCTGCTTATCCTGAAGCTGTTCAGCACCCTTTATCATTTTGTTGCCTTTCCCTGTACTTTTTCCATTTCTAATATATCTTTTAAAGATGGGGTGACCAGAACGGCACTCAGTATTCCAGCTGTGGCCATGCCATGAATTTATATAGTGCCATTATCCATCCATTTGTGACTATCAGGTTCCTAGCTGTTCAGTCTGTTCATTTTTCAAGACTTAGTGAGTGCTGCAATAGAGGTGGAATCTGTACTGATGAAGCCTGATGCCATGAGGTAAAAAAGAAAAAGAAGCCATAGGCTGTCTTTTGAACATCACAGCTGCTGTAGAGTGTCCAGGAGAGAAGACGGAGAACCAGGCCCTGGCCCCCAAAAACTCTTACAGCTAGTGAACTGCTTTGTAGAAGTAAAGTCTGAAATAAAATGGAGAGGAAAGTCCCTGAGGAAAATGGGAAAGGTGGCAAAGCTTTTGGAAACTACAACTTACCCCAAACTCAAAGCCACGGGAAAACTGTTGGTGGGAAAGAGACAAGCCACAAAGCTGACAAAGTTCAAATCCAGGGTAGAGAAAGCTGAATGTTGGAGAAACCCTATTTGAGGTCTAAAGGCAACCCAACATAGTGGCTCAAAACGAAGTTATCCCTTTTGTAATATTTTTATGGAGTACTAGCGATACCTGCTTTTTATATGTGTGCATGTCCACGAACACATGGATTAACATTACAGTTTCTTGGCATTTTTATGTGTGTGAAATATATAACATATAAAATGCAATATCATTAAGTGTTGTACTCGTAGATTCCAGAATACTGGGCCCAAAAGAGAATCTGAACTGTAAAACATAGAAACAACTAAGCTCTGTTTTACTGTGGAGATATTGTTTCAGTCTGATTGAGCCTTGCTTAGTTCAAGCTGTTATTGTGAGGAAGTGATAGTTTATATCTCCCATCTCGTATGTATTGGAAAATTGGCATCACTACCTCATAACTCATCACTTCTTGTGAGTTTGGGGACAATGTCTCTTGAATTGCTGGGCAAAGATTTATGCTAAGATGCAAAAGCAAAATGTGGTCTTCGGAATTGAATCAACTGTACAGAAAAAATCAGACAAACATTCTACCAAGTTGGAGATTTTTTTTTATAGACATTAAATTGTACAACTGAATTTTGCAACCTTGAATGCTTCACATCTAAACTGGTTCTGCCTTCTGATCAATTCAGTGTCTGTTTGTGAGAAGATGAGGTGTGATTAATAATGCATACCCTCATAATCGACAATGTTCTCAATTAGGAAATTTCAATAACCTCTCATTTCTGCCTTAAAATTGACGTGCACATTCCTCTCAATGGCAATATCATAATGTTGCATGTGATGATGACACTGATCGTTAGGAAGCACACTGCAAACTAAACAGTCCTTTATCAATGCACAATAGCTAGACAGTTAATGTGGTTAGTATTTGATCAATGGCTAAATAATAAATTTTTTTAACAATAAAAGTTTGTCATTTACAAAACCCGGAACGCTTGCTAATTTCCTAGCTATTTCTCAGCATGTATTTTTCATACCATTTAAACATTTTTTCAAATTCTCTAAGTGAGGTGAATTTTAAGACATAACAGTTCATCTTGCACCTTTTGTTTCTCAGTAACTTCTAGTCTTTCATGACATCATATCCTCTGTGTTTGTGTGCATTTCTGAGTGTACACCACACTCTTTGCTGTGTAGGATATGAGACCTTCTCAAGCATGTGTCATAAACCACTTTCTATATACTAATGCCGGCTGGCAAAGTTTCTCCATGAACCTGAATTGTATTTTCATGTAGATTGGAATATCCAATTTAGACTGTTAATTGCCTCCAGAAAATACTTATGTCTTTCTACTTCTGTGCCTTTTTGGGTGCTACGAAATAATGATAACATTTATTATTATTATTTACAATTGTAAGTTTTGGCTAGTGATTTTTATGACTGGAGATCTATATTTGTAATTTCTCTGTATAAAGGATACTTGTAAGCCTGGAATAATGTTACTACTCAGATACCAGTGCCACATAATGACACTAAGGTCTTCGAAATAAATTAGGTCCAACTATATATCTTGTTTTTATTTATCTTTTAGTAGCTTAAGAGCAAAAGCCTAATATTCTTCTTTCTTGGTCTTTACAGGGATTGAAGACAGAATACCAAAATCTGTCCCTTGTTTTCTTCACATGGGTTTCTTGATGGTGAGTCCATGACTATAAAAGAATGGATTTGTCATCTTCCTATGTCCACAACATGATTAAGAATGCACCTAGCTTTTCCATTTCTCCACCTCA
Organism: Pelodiscus sinensis; assembly: GCF_049634645.1. NCBI lineage: Eukaryota > Metazoa > Chordata > Testudines > Trionychidae > Pelodiscus > Pelodiscus sinensis. The sequence goes on from NC_134712.1 coordinate 83,310,031, forward strand.
TGCTATACTTTTCAGTTATCCCGGAACTCAAGAGTGAACCTCTCTGACACATTCTATCCTCTGTGAACTCAGAACAGGACTCTTTCTCTTCACCAGAGATGATAGCAACAGAATATCATCATTTTTCAAAAGGGAATCTTTTTTCCCCTTTTCCTTCATTATGCAGCTATTACTTCCATGGGACTATTCACATGCTTAAAATTAAATTAGGTGCCTGTTTAAGTTACTTTGTAGAATCAGGATCTTGACTAGGTAACTTATAAATTATTGCTCTTTATAGGCATATGTATCATTTTGTCTGGTCAGTGATAATTTCAGGAACTTGTTAGGAACCGCATGTAAAAGTTTTCTTGTCATTATCTGGCAGTGGCAGAATCAACAATATAGTGACTGTGCTGGCTCTATCTAAGGGTAGGTCTACACTAAAAAGTTAACTCAAACTAACAGCCGTTAGTTCGAATTAACTTTAATAGGGGCTACACATACAAACCGCTAGTTCGAATTTAAATCGAACTAGCGAAGCACTTATTTCGAACTAGGTAAACCTCATTCTATGAGGACTAACGCCTAGTTCAAATTAAGTAGTTCGAATTAAGGGCTGTGTAGCCACTTAATTCGAATTAGGTGGAGACTAGCCCTTCCCAGGTTGCCCTGGTGGCCGCTCTGGGCCAAACCAGGGAAACTCTTCTGCCCCTCTCCCGGCCCTGGAGCCTTTAAAGGGGCACGGTCTGGCTACAGTGCTTGTGCCAGTTGCAAGCCTGCCAGCACCCAGCCAACGGACCCTGCACCTGGCACAGCATGGGCCAGCCACCCGCTGCCACCCAGCCCTCTGCCTCTTCCCAGGACCAGGCTGGCGGCTCCCAGTAGCCTGACTGGGGCCACAAAAGGCAGGCACCCTCCTGATCTAGTGCGGAGATAATGGACCTCATCCAGGTTTGGGGGGAGGCCTCCAACGTCCATGATCTCTGCACTAGGCACAGGAATGCGGCTGTCTAGGGCAGGATAGCTGCCAGCCTGGCCACCAAAGGAGCAGGTTTGCATGAAAATCAAGTTGGTCCAATGAGACCCCCGACCCTGAGCCCTGAGCTTAGAACATAAGAACAGCCATACTGGGTCAGACCAAAGGTCCATCTAGCCCAGTAGCCTGCCTGACGACAGTGGCTATCATCAGGTACCCCGGAGGGGATGGACCGAAGACAATGACCAAGCGATTTGTTTCGTGCCATCCATCTCCAGGCTTCCACAAACAGAGGCCAGGGACACCATTCTTGCGCCCTGGCTAATAGCACTCCATGGACCCAACCTCCATGACTTTATCTAACTTCTCTTTAAACTCTGTTCTAGTTCTAGCCTTCACAGCCTCCTGTGGCAAGGAGTTCCACAGGTTGACTATGTGCTGTGTGAAGAAGAACTTTCACTTATTAGTTTTAAACCTGCTGCCCATTCATTTCATTTGGTGTCCTCTAGTCCTTCTATTATGGGAACTAATGAAGAACTTTTCTTTATTCACCCTCTCCACACCACTCATGATTTTATATACCTCTATCATATCCCCCTCAGTCTCCTCTTTTCTAAGCTGAAAAGTCCCAGTCTCTTTAGCCTCTCTTCATATGGAACCTGTTCCAAACCTCTAATCATTTTAGTTGCCCTTTTCTGAACCCTTACCTCAAAAAAGATATTTTGGTTTTGGAGAGGAGATCACATCTATACACAGTACTGAAGATATGGTGTACCATAGTTTTATACTTCCCCTCCTCCTTCTTCCCCGGCTTCCCCCTTCCAGCTCCCTCCTCCCAGGTTTCCCCCTCCCCCTCTTACCCCTTCTCTTCCCCTCTCCCACCTCCTTTTCCCAGTTTCCCCAGAGGCTAATTTCTCACTCCCTTCCCCCCCAGTTTTGTTAAATAAAGAGAGTTTCTATTTTTGAAAACACGTGTCCTTTATTTTTTTACATCAGGAAGGGGGTCTAGGGAGGGGTAAGTGGAAGGAGGTGAGGGAGGAATGGGGCACGAGCCCCCGATGGGGAAGACTGGGGTGGTTCTGCGGGCTCCTTGAAGCTCTCCTCCAGGGCCTCCTGGATCCTGACAGTCCCCCGATTGACACCCCTGGATGGCAGCCTGTGGCAAGTGCAGCCAGGCTGATGGCCGAGTTCTGTGATATGCCGAGTGTGGGCATTCAGGGCACTCCAAGACAGGACTACTTTGCTGTCCCTCATCGAGTTAGACAAGCAAGCGGAGAACCCCGAGAATTGTCTGTCCAGGGTGGGGGTCAGGTCCCTTTAAGCACAGCCCTCGACTAGTCTGAGGCAGCAGCTCCACACTCTGGGTGTGTCTAAACTACATGCCTCCGTCGACGGAGGCATGTAGATTAGACAGATCGGCAGAGGGAAATGAAGCCGCTATTAAAATAATCGCGGCTTTGTTTAAATTTAAATGGCTGCCCCGCTCTGCCGATCAGCTGTTTGTCAGCAGATCGGGGCAGTCTGGCCGCGCTGACAAAGAAGCCTTTCTTGATCGGCACAGGTATGCCTCGTGAAACCACACACCCTCTAAGTCCTAACCTGATGCCCTGCCGGCACTGGTTCCGGCCAGCCTTAACTTCGGTTTAGGGTCCACTTAATGTGAACATGCTATTTCGAATTAGCAAAATGCTAATTTGAATTAGTTTTTAGGTCTAGATGCACTAATTCGAATGAGTTTATTTTGAATTAACTAATTCAAATTAAGTTAGTTCGAATTAGTGCTGTAGCGTAGACATACCCTAAGTCTCCTTTCTTCCTGAGAGCCGGCCATCAAATTTAGGAAAATCTCTCCCACTTGGGAATAGCAATGGGCCTTGTGTTCACATATGTCTGTGCCTTGGGGTATAATACTTTTGTTTTCAAAAGTCCATATGTGATTCATACTTTTCTCAAATATAGGAAGAGCCTTTATTCTGACTCAAAATGGTTAAGTCATCATACCCTTAATGGAACAAAAACAGCTAAGCAGAGGCCTGTTCTGTTTTGTCACAAAAGACAGGCACAGGCCATGCTAGTGGAGATTATCATAGTTGCATATTACTGAGCCAAGAATAATAAAAGTTTTCCATTTTACATCAGATCTTGCTTTAATATAACCAGTTCAAGTTTCTATTTTGATTATTCTTTAATTTAGCACTTTAGTAGAAGGCTAATATTTTAAGTACATATTGGACAAAATAAGCTGAACCAGCTTTGTAATTAAATGGTACATAACAAATAAAACTAGTAAATTCACTGTTACTTTTTATGGAGGTCTATTTACTTATTCATGTTTTCTTTTGTTAATGAAGTGTTGACTGAATTACTGCAATGGTAAATGTTGTATCATGAAAGACTGGCATTTCTAACAAACACCGAGAGGAAAGTGTGCCAAGTTAAAACACTTTGTTTAAAAATAAAAAATATTGGGTATACATAGTTGTGTGTATAATGTGTGTATATAGTTATATAGTGTATGTGTGTGTACATCCAAATATGATTGAGAAAATGATTTAAAATGCAAACAATCATTAATGGAATAAAAACAGTTCAGCAGGGGCCTGCTCTGTATTTCACAACATAACATAACACATTAATCAAATCTTGAGTCATCTTTACCAAAATTCACACCCGTTCCATCATAGAATTATAGAAATGTACAGCTGAAAGTGACCTTGAGAAGTCATCAAGTCCCGCCCACACTCTTGGCAGGACCAAGAAAAAGCAGACCATCCATGGTAGGTGTTGTCCAACCATTTCTTAAAATTCTCCAAAGACAGGATTTCCACAGACTCCCTTGGAAGTTAATAAGTTTTTCCCTATATCTAATTTAAATCTCCCTGTGATGGGCTGTGTACCCAACACAGATCCCGAAGGGATTAATGTTGACCTGAGAGGCCAATTGACATACTTGGCAACACCTGTAAGAGAGAAAAAGTCCTGCTGAACTCATAGTGACACCTAGATGATGATGGGTTGGGTAATAATTCTAAAACTATGAAGCTTTGTATCGGCAAGATGTAGCAGGGAGTCTACAATCACTCCCCAAAGGATATAAGAGCCAGGAAGTGATCCAAAGAGGAAGCAAGAAACTTGAGGGAGTAGACCTAGAGTAGAGAGTAGACCTAGGTTCCCCTACAAGAAACTGAGAAGGGGGGGATGATGAAAGCCCCAAAGGTAAAGGTATAAATTCAATGGATCCCAGAAACATATGGAAGAACTGCTGTAAGGTCACTGGACTCTCTGTAACCTCAGAAGGGGAGGACTAAAGCATAACCTCTCCAGAGTGCCAACCTGCTTGACGGCAGTTCACTGCTGCAATGGGGAAACCATGAGAAGGGGACCGAGTGTCAAAAACAGTTACTATCCCACACCTGGCCACGAGGAGGCACACCTGTGATGCTTCCTTGCTGTAGATTAAGCCCATATCCTCTTGTCCTATCTTTTTTCTCAAGACTAAACATACTAGGGATGTAAAATCCCGGTTAATCAGTTAACTAGTTAAATGTTAGGTTAATATTTAACCTAATATTTAACCAGTTAACTGACTAAACGGGATCCAGGCGGGGGACTGCTCCTGCCCAGAGGGAGCAGCCCCCAACTCATGGGGCTCCCACTCCCAGCCCCACATTGGGGTTGGCTACTTACTCCTGGTTCCCACCCTGCACATGGGGCTGGGTCTCAATCCCCACTAGAGTAGTCCCAGTCTGAAGCAGTCCAGACTCCCCACACACTGAGGCTGCTCCAGATGAGAGGCCCCTTGCGGGGCTGGAGCAGCTTCCTGCCCATGGCAGGTGGAGAGCTGCTTCAGCCCCCACTGGTTATGAGTTAACCAGAACCAGTAAGCATCGCCCATTCAGGTTACTAGTTAACATTTCACATCCATAAAACATACCCAGTTTTTTCAACTTTTCTCATAGATCAGGTGTTCTAAATCTTGTATTGTGTTTATTACTCTCCTTTGGACTCTCTCCAATTTATCTACATCTTTCCTAAAGAGTAATTCACAGAATCTGTAGCTGAGGCCTCATCAGTACCAAGTAGAATGGGACAATTACCTCTCATGTCTTACAGACCACACTCCTGTTAATACATCCCAGACTGATATTAGCTTTCTTTTGCAACTGCCTCACATTGTTGACTCATAGTGAATTCATAATCCACTGTAATTCCCAGATCCTTTTCAGCAGTATTGTCACCTAACTAGTTACTTGCCCTTTTGTAGTGCTGCATTTGATTTTTTTTCCATGTGAAGTACTTTACATTTGAATTTATTGAATTGTATCCTATTGATTTCAGCCCAATTCTTGAATTTTTCACTGTCGTCTTGACTTTTAATCTTGTCCATGTTCTTGCCACCTCTGCCAGCTTTATGTCATCCAGAACTATTATAAACATACATACTCTCCACACCATTATCCAAGTAATTAACAAAAATATTGAATAGTACTGGAGCTAGGTCTGGTCCTTGTGGGACTGTACTAAATGCACTCTCCCAGTCTGGCAATGAACCATTAATTACTACTCTTTAAGTACAGTCTTTCAACCAGTTGTGCACCCACTTTATAGCAATTTAATCAAAACCACATTTCCCTAATTTCATTATGACAGCATTCTCTGCTGAGACACTACTGAGAGTATCAAATTGGGGTGAACTGTTTCAAGACAAGGCTGTCACAGCCCAAGTCTGGTGTTCCTCCACCATAAGGCACTCCAAACCAGTCAAAAAGAAAGCTTCTGTTTCCCCACACTGGCTAACAAAAGTCCACCTCCATGGATATAAATTTAGATCCACACAAGGCTCTACTGATTTTATGTCTAAGTGATGCACTGAGTTTGAATTATGAACATTGCAGACTGATGGGCAAGGAAGATGATCTTAGCAAATGCATTTTTAATGGACTAGGCAGGAGGCCATTTTCTCTTGCCAAGAAATATGAATTATGGAAGAGTCCCCAGAACGAAGCCAGAAAACATAGATAATTCTTATATTCTTTGAAAAAGTATACTTTAGTGCATATTTCTTGAAAGCTATGTTGCAACTCACCTAGTTCTTGGAGAATGATATTGTGTTTAGTAAGTCTTCAGATCATCAGAAACGTATGTCTATGGCTAACTGTCACATCTTGTGTGATTTAAAAAATTGGTTATTTGGGTTCAGTAGTGTTCACAAACTCAGGCTTGCTGACTTTAATTTCCAACATGCAACCAGGAAGGAAATCTGCTGTTTCACCCTGAGAGTGAGTGAGACTCTCTCATGTTGTGTCTGGGCTTTGGAAATGGGAGTCAGGGGCTACGTCTACACTGGCCCCTTTTCCGGAAGGGGCATGTAAATTTCACGAGTCGTCGTAGGGAAATCCGCGGGGGATTTAAATATCCCCCGCGGCATTTAAATAAAAATGTCCGCCGCTTTTTTCCGGCTTTTAAAAAAGCCGGAAAAGAGCGTCTAGACTGGCCCCGATCCTCCGGAAAAAGCGCCCTTTTCCGGAGGCTCTTATTCCTACTTCAAAGGCACTACTTCAAAGTAGGAATAAGAGCCTCTGGAAAAGGGCGCTTTTTCCGGAGGATCGGGGCCAGTCTAGACGCTCTTTTCCGGCTTTTTTAAAAGCCGGAAAAAAGCGGCGGACATTTTTATTTAAATGCCGCGGGGGATATTTAAATCCCCCGCGGATTTCCCTACGACGACTCGTGAAATTTACATGCCCCTTCCGGAAAAGGGGCCAGTGTAGACGTAGCCAGGATGTTTTTGGCCTGTGCTGAAAAGAAATACAAACTCACATATAAGCCATTATCTCAAAGACACATTTTATGTATAACAGAGAAAATTTCAGTTACAGTTGTGATCTGAACTACTGGGCTGTTAAAACTACTTAATATGAAATAATTATGCACCTGCATGTGATTAGAATGATTCATTGCTAAGAAGATTGCATTTTGGTGTATAACATGAGTAAATGAGTTATCATGCAAAAGGAATTCTAGAAGAGGGTGTTATCATTTTGTAGCATTTGAATTAACATTGGCTTTCATCACATATAGAAGGAAATATATATTAAAAAATGAGAAGGTGCACGGATACATACACTAATATCAAAGTTCATTTCACAGTTGATTAAGGAGGGACTGAAACAGGCTCTTTGCAATATACAGCTGATATATATATTAATATGAAATAAAAATAATACTCATAAGAGAAGCTGTTTAAATTTCCACTAAAATATTCATCCATTTTTTAAGCTTTCACTTCAGGACTGAAACAACTAACAGTTAATGAAATTCAAGCCTTGTCATTTACTTCCCATGAATGAGGACTTGCACATCTGGCACTACAGAGGCAATCTTTGTGCAGAGGAACTTGGTATGGTTTCAGCAGAATTTATTATTACTAAGTGTTCATCGTTTGAGTATTGCCTAGTAACGTTTTCATAACAATTCTAACAGAGAAAAACAGTGCCAAAGGTTTGCTGGACAGTGTTATTGTTTCAGAGATTACTCAAAGCTGGTTTGCAAGTCTGTATTAATAGCAATTACCATTAACACATTTGAACTTTCTTTTGCCTGTCCTCCTCTCAACTACCAGTATGGAAAACCAGCTTCATCTTTTGGCCTATCCCAGCTCTGTGTAACCTGATGAGTCCCTTGCACCAGGAGACTCTCCAATCACTCACATAAAATGTCAGAGTAGTGCAAAGCTGGCAAAATGCGGGTGTGGAACAGGAACTAGCCTACTGACTATATCCTAGTGTCGCTCCTTCTTATTGGATTGTGTGGAGTTTCTGCCAGAGATATATCTATGCGTAAGTGTCTGCAGGATGAGGGCCTAAACCTGAAATGGCCTAAAGATCCTTTGGCCAGGTCCCTGGCAGGCTCTGAATAGGTAAAGAATATATTTCAGGATGAATAATTTGACAAGCTATATGATTTGCAGGGTGTGTAAGTACACCCATAATTTGTGAGTATTATTAATACTAATTTAAGTAGTAGTATCTTATCCTACTGTTAGCTATAGTATAAGAGCCAGAGGTGAAAGTATAGCTCCCTACTGGCTTTTGCCTCAGCTCAGCCAGCTCTTGCCAGAGATGAGCACCAGGGTGCACCCGCTTACTTTCACCTCTGATAAGGACATAAATAGACCGACAGAGTATTAGATTTTAAAGTCAAATAGGATCATTAGCTCACCCAGTCTTACCCCTTATATAACACTGGTCATTGAATTTTAACCAATTACCCCTGTATTGAGTCCAAAATAAATGGATACAGAATCTAGCTCCACACTCATCTTTCTCTAAACAATAAAGAGTATAAATATAGGAAAGTGGTGGACTGATCTAGATATTTTTATATTTAGTTTTGCAAACAGATTAGCATTAATAATTGTCTCCCAAATCTGACATTCGGAATGTCAGGGAGTGCTTTGCCATACATGGACAATAACTGCATTATAATTAATTCCTTTGGTGTCACACATCATTACTGGATGACATCCTCATCAGGTTTCTTCTGTCTGGCACCTATTCAGAGACCTAGAAAGATTTCACTAATACCATCTATATGCAAAGCCCAAAAAAAGGTGAGGTCAATTCAGATCCAATTTCTTAATTCTATTATCTTCCCTATGAGGCTAACCACGGGCCCACACAAGGTTGTGGCCATTTCTGATCCACACCAAAAGACATCAGCAGGAGTCAATGGTTCCTAGGCTTCTCTAATTTCTATAGGCATTGAGGGTTTTTTTTTTCCAGTTTATTTGATCTTCTAACTGCATTCTATGAAAAGGAGCCCAGTGCACTTGGAAGCCCAGACTGCCTTTTGATTTCCCAGATCCAATAGTGGTGGAAGTCAACTCACTCAATTTTCTCCTAGATGGAGTACTGTTTCAACAAGCAGATCTTGACATTTCCATTCATCCATGTGCCTATTTCTCTCACAAAGTAAGCCCTGGCAGAAAAGAATTATGATACACAGGACACCCTGCCCGTCCCTGAGTTCAGGTTCTGCACTGGGGTTTTCTACCATAATGGTTGTATCTATATCCCGAGGGGGCAAATGATGCTGCAGGTTCTTAAGTTATGTCATGGCATATACCTTGTAGGGTACTTTAGCCACTTAAAGACCTGGAACTTAATTGTAAGGAGTTTCTGGTGGCCAGATTTCTATATCTCATTCAGGAGCTATATGAGCGCCAGTAACCACTGTACTGGGACCACATATCCCTGTTCAAAACCACTAGGGGCTTCTCTATTCCACTTTAGCCATGGGCTACCATGTGTATCTACTTCACAGTGGACCTGCCATGTTACCAGTCTCATACAACAATCATAGTCATCATCCATCTCCCAAACAAGATAACACATTTCATTCCTGGCTGCACCCTGGAAATGGTTAGTGTCTTCCTGCAGAATAACTTTCATGACTGCTTGCCTGACCACGGTGCTGCTTGTTTCTTCGTTTGTGCAGGAACTTCTAAAGCTACTAGCAATTGAGGCCCATCTCTCATCTGCCTGTTAGCCACACACCAATGGGCACAGGAAGTGGGTCAACCTGGGTTTCAAGCAAAGCCTGTGATGGTTTTTTTATTTTTAGGATAACTGGTTGTCGCTGCTTCCATGTGCTGAGTTTGCTAACAATAATGCCCCTCAAGCCTCTACTTAGCAAAGCTTCCCCCTACCCCAGCTACAGTTTTCATCCTGGCTTTCTCCAGAACATCCCCATGAACTGCCTCGTCTTTGCTGCCACAGACTTAACTATCCATCTCCACCTGGTACACCTGAATTCCAGGTGAAATTACAAGCATCTATGGAGGCATACAAACATATGCTAATCAGTGCTGTCAGACTGTCCATGACCTTGCCATAGGCGATAATATCTGGCTGACCATACAAAATCTTGAATCAACTCACCTCTCAAGATTGAGGCACAGGCCTTAAGTCCAGCAGCAGCTCAAGGATGCCCCCCCCCCCCACACACACACACACCTCCAACCCTCTCTCCTTTGTGCTTATCTTGCTTCTGATACCCAAAACAAAAAACAGGACTAAAAAAGTGAACACATATAAAAAGGACAAATCAAATTTCAGAACAGAGGGGGTGAGGGAAGGAGGTAAATGTCTGTGATCTAATGATATTAGAGGTGATAATTGGGGAAGCTATCTTTGTATTGGGTAAGATAATTAGCATCTTTGTTAAGACCCTGGTGAAAAGTGTCAAATTGAAGCATGAATGACAGTTCAGAGGTTTCTCTTTCAAGTCTGGTGTTAAAATGCCTTTGAAGCTAATTATCTTATCCCCTGTGTTCTGAAATTTGATTTGTCCTTTTTATATGTGTTCACTTTTTTTATTGTATCCCTTTGGTATATATGATCATGCCTATTTTCTTCCACAATTTGATCTGAGGAAGTGGGTCTGGCCCACGAAAGCTCATCATCTAATAAACCATTTTGTTAGTCTTTAAAGTGCTACATAGTCCTGTATTTTGTTTCAGCTAGAGTAGACCAACACAGCTACATCTCTATTACTATTCTTGATATCTTTACCCAGACTGACTACAGCATAGATCCTGCTCTGCTACAGCAAAGAGTCGCCCCTGTTCCAGGCCTATCCCATCCATGCTTCCACTTTCAATCCAACTCTGCTTCTTCCTAACCTGACTGCAGATAATCTGCTTCTGACCTTCAACTCAGATTCCTGGGATTGACTCTGTCTTGACCCTTGGCTCTGGCATTCAGACTCTGATTCTGGTGCTGACCCTCACTTTAGCCTGTAAGCCTGATTCCTGCTTCAACTCCCTAAGTTAGTCCACTCAGTTCAGTTTCTTTAACAATATATTATGCTCCATGTTTCAATAAATGCAGATTTGCCCTTTTATAGGTATGGAAAAATCTAACTGCACAATTCAGAGGTATGTCTCAAGAAATCAAAAAAGTTCTGCCTATAGAAGAAAACCCTGTTGTCAGCCACATGTGCGAGATACTGAAAGCAGATGGATATTTAATAGCATTGTCCAGATGGCATTCCAGCTACTAATGTATCTTCACTATTTGGTTGTAATTTACAATGCTGTGTCTTATTCTTTAATATTTAATGCAAGGATCTTGGATTTTAAAAGATTAATAATTCAAAGGTATGAAGAGATACTTAGAACCCTGTAAACTGCCTGGAAACAATATTTTTCCCTCAGAGAAAAAAAATCTCTTGCAGGTTGTACGTTATCAGTTCTTAAAATAGAAAAAATGTTTAAGTTAGGGCTATGCAATATAATGTAGCTTACCATTTGCTTTGTGCTCTTGAGAGCCTGCTTCAAAGTTTATTGAAGTCCATGAACTTTATTTAGATCAGACATCAGATATTAAGCACTTGATCTTTTATTCTGGTTAATACATCAAGATGAACAATATAAAAGACTAAATACTTTCCTTAGGTTTCACTGATATTATTTATTTCAATTTATTGTGTATATCGGAATAGCCCTTCCTTGGTGCAACCACCTATGAAATGCATCCTTAGTCATTGAAATTCCTAAAATCTTTCTGTTTGTTTCAAATATTGCCAGCAAGATGACTATAAATGTGTTTGTATATATAAAGCTACATACAAATTCAGCCCAAAATAATGCCTGTGAATTCAGTAGGGTGGTATAAGCTTGAATGGCAGCAGAATTTGGAGGAGCAAGTTTTATATAATTAAAGACAGTGGTTTGGTTCAGATGTAGGTAACAGTCTAATTTCAGTGCTGTCTAAGGAATGTGTGCCTAACGAACACAAAATCTTAGGAACCTATCCATCAAAATCCTATTGTTTTAGCTCTTTCTTTAGCCCTTTCTGGAATGTCCATTATTTCCTGTGGGAACTCAAAAAACATCCTTGAAAGGTAATCTTGTCTAGTATAGATTCTATATCTTATCTAACACATGTCCTCCATGGATATGCTTCTGTTTGGGGGAAAAAAATGGTCTAGAAGACAAAATTAGTTCAACTTTTTCTTGTAAACTACTGTTTACAATATTTCCACTTTAAAATTCACAATTTTTTCATGACTACCACTTAAATTAGAGGTATATTTTAAAATGTTCTGGTGTCATTAATATGGGCTGTACAATCTATTTTGTCAGATAGCAGAAAACAGGCTAGCCAAATAGGTCAAACTGTACATCATAAATAATATGAGTTATGAATGTAGCCCTTTCCTTGATTATCAAATTGTTCAGGCCCTGAGCTTGATTTCCTCTGAAAGTATTTTGTTATGGATAAAAAAAATAACTGACAAATCTGTATGAATAAGTTAAGCACTCTGAGTTGCTCACCCCGTGTTCACTCCGACTAGTTACTTTTTCTTATTTGTGCTGAGCTAGGTTTATCTCTTGTGTCACATAGCACTAATTCTCAAACCTTTTCACAAATACTCTGGAGATGTCTGAATAACTGTAAATAGCAATACGGCCCCCACAAAACTAAGCATGGCATGTTTATTTACAAATCAGTTTATCTTACTATGCCCCAGCTCTTGACTGCTAAGTATGATCTATACTTTGTGGTGTAATACAGGGTATATAGGAATCAGGGCCATATTAACTGCTCTGAGGTCTCTGAACTATTAGATTTTGTGAGACCCCCCTTAGGTTCCAGGGTGAGGCCTAGAATGAGGGATTCAGAGCATGGGAGGAGGCTGTGAGTTGAGGCAGTGAGTTGCATGTGGGAGGGGTGAGGACTCTGACTAGGAATGCTAGCTCAGGGGTGAGGCTTGGGATGAGTCATTTGGGGTACAGAACAGGGCTCTAGGGTAGGGTCAATGGGTTTGGATTGTGGGAGGAGCTTAGGGCAGGAGATTGGGGTGGGGGTGCAAGGTCTGGGCAGGGCTTAGGGAGCTGGAGGGAACTCAGGGCTGGGGCCGGGGGGTTGTGATGCAGGGCACTTACCTGGGGCAGGTCCCTTTTGGTGATGCAGGCCACAGGGAGGGGAGGGGGCAGGTGGCTATGTGCACTGCCTTGCGCTCACTTGCAGACACTGCTCTCCTCCACGGTTCCCATTGGCTGCAATTTCCAGCCTATGGGAGCTAGTGGGGAGCAAAGTCTTCATGCAAGGCTTTAGGGACTGCAGACTGGGACCCAAGCTAAGGGGGCCCTGCAAAAAGATCTGCACTTTTGGTGGCCCAGAGATCTTTTTCCAATATCCCCCCCTTAGCCCGGTGCCCTGGGCTACAGCCCCGACTTAATCCAGCCCCGATAGAAATTTGTTATGAACCAGATCACTTTATTACAGTTCAGGGCAACAGCACCTATATTCCACCTCCATCATGAGTACCAACTCTAGGCTCCTGAACCATCAACACCCGCAGGCTCAGACCCATGTCTCTCTCCCTCCTGACTAGGGGTTCTGCCAGACTGCACAGTTCCATATTTACACTCTTATATTTCCAGCATGTCAGACTGCCTAAGTAGGCCTGCATGGGTGCTTTGCTTGCTCTTCAAAGGCTATGAACACCATAATTGCAAGCAATTATGAGTTACCACACAGGTGTTCATAAAAAAAGCATCTTTATCCTTAAAGTGAAAGCATTACCAAAAAAATATACAAACAATAAAAGTTCCTATATGAATGCTAAAAGCTTACCAAAGCTTACTCATCAGTCTCATCGGACCTCAGTAGACCAAAGTCCTTTTCCAAGAGGACAAGGGCACCCGTGGACAGAAAGTTTTGTCCATTTGCTGAACCAAAAAGAAGACTGAGTCAGATTAAACTTTGGGCAAATAACCCCAAGTCCTATCTTTGTTTGTTGGTCTCTGGAAAATCTAGTTTGAAGTAATATATGGACACCTCTCCTTGTGGGACTGCAACCTGATTAAGATAAATCAATCATCCCTTACTGGTTTTAGTTACTGTAAGAACTGCAGTAGCCTTTCCCCACAGAGTAGAATACAGCCTAACACAGACAATTCAAACGATGGACCCTAACGTTACTGCATAGTGTTGCAATATTTGTCGCCTCTTCCCTCACAACATGAGATCTTTCAAGGATAAAGCAGGAGATTGCTATATCTGTCACAACCCCCTCTCTATAAAGAACAACTTGCCTAGCTATTTCTGTGTGGAAGTGGGATTTGATCTTCCCCACTTCTTGGTTGTCCATGGAGATAAAGATTGTTTCAAAACTCCGTGGAATAAAAAAAAAAGTTAAAACCAGTAGAAGAGTCTTTATTCCCTATGGGCTATTCTATTCTATCCTTCTATTAAAAACAGTGTTTAAGGCAGTGGTGCCTTAAGGCAAATATTTTGGCCCAAGTGCCACATCTGGGTTGGAAAATTGAATGGCAGGCCATGAATGTAAGACTGGGACCAGGGGTTAGGATGTGGGAGGTGGTGAGGGGCATTGGCCCTAGGCTAGTGCTGCTCATCTCGGGCAGCAATTAGGTGCTAGTGCAGTGGAGCTAAGTGGAGCCTGCCTGCTCTGGCTCCACATGGCTCCTGGGCAGTGGGGGCAGGGAGGGGAGAGGTAGCTACGTATGCTGCCATCATCTGCAAGCACCACCTCCACAGCACCCATTGGCTGTGGTTCCCTGTTCCTGGCCAATGGGAGCAATAGAGGGCAATGCCTAGAAGCAGGAGCAGCATGTAGAGACCCCCAATCTCCCGCCCCACCCTCCAACTCCTCCAGAGGCTATAGATACATGCCAGCTGCTTCCAGGAGCGACATAGGGCCACGGGAAGCAAGACATCTTCCTTAGCCCCACTTCACCACTGACTTGGTAATCCTGAGAGCTAGATTAAAAGTGTAATTGAGAGGACAATCTGGCCCTATTCAGTATATGGAACAATTTCAATTCCAGTTAACATTAAAAACTCTTGAACATAGTAGCACTTGAATATGCCAAGGTGTATTTGAAAATGAGGATTAAGATATAGCTCCCAAGTTGAGAGCACCCAACTCATGTATTTGCTAATCCATAATACGCAATTTGTTGTGTCTTAATATTATATTCAGTTACAAAATTTCCAGACAGTTTATTAGCACAGCATTTATGTGTACAGAACATTAAACTATTGACATACTCTGTGTGAGAACTCTCCTATCTGCACTTTATCTGATGTTAGGACAAAAACATGACTGCAATAAGTAGTTTGTTGAAGTCACTAAAAGGACATGTATTTCAAACTGAGACACACATTGAAGTTGCAATTGACAGAGCTTTGGAAGGCTTAAAAAGTAAGTTCATCACTTGTCTTTTGTCTAAAAATCAATTATAACATTTTTCTCCCAGGATGATTTGTACTGTTTTTATTGCAGTTGTAAGAAGATGTATTAATTGATCCATTCATTTAATCAGGAGAGAAGCAATCTAATACAATCCCAGAGAGGAGAGAGAGTGGAGCAAATTAAAAATTAGATCCACTGAGTCTTCTGTATGTCAAAGCAATAACCTACAACTATAAAAAAGAGAAGATTTTCTAAAATAGGCACTTAAGCTCCTAACTTTATATGGTAGGGATTGATCCTATAAGGTGCTGAAAATTCTGGCCTACTATAGCAAAGCAATTAAACATACGCTTAACTTGGGTTGTGCCCATGAAAGCTCATGATACTATCTATATTTATGTTAGTCTCTAAGATGCTATAGGACCACCTGTTTTTTAAGTCTCATGAAAGTCAATGGGGCTATTTATGTGCTTAAAACTGAGTGTGTGGTAAGTAGGTTGCAGGACTAAGGCCAGAGTACCCAACACTGCAAGACCAGGTCTTAAAGTATCTAAATAAATGAAAATGATTTTGATGTTAATATATTGGTGAAATCCAAGTGATTAAACCTCTAGTTTTTTGGGTGGATGGTAAAACCCGTCCCTTCATGAAAAGTGAATAAGTAGAGAGAGTTAACCAAAATTTTTCATTCAAAATTTTTTTCCAATGAAAGGCTCTCTTTCTTCCTTCCTTCTTTCCTTTCTTCAACAAAAACCTAAGTGCTGATTTTCTTTGCATATTTTAGATGTTAATAGTTCTCTCAATTTTATCTAGCATATTGGTGTTTTACTTAAAGTCCCACTTCTAGGATACGTTTAATTATATGAGAATGCAAGCTTCCACTTTTTTTTTTATTAAAGAAGTGAGGTTTTTGTCTTCAGATAAATTCTTGCAAATGTGAATCATAATGGCTCAAAAACCAGAAGGGTTGGCAGAAACCCCAACATTTAAAAAAAATAATTATTTTTTAATCTAGCTCCTGAATTTGGGTGCCTGACTCATTTCTTTTCAATGTTTGGAGATCGTAATATTGTTACCCCCAGACTTTTTTAGGTAAAAGAATAAAGCAGGAAAGAAGAAATGTAAAGTCCCTATGAAAGAATACACACCATTTGTCTTCACTGATTCTGCACTGAGCTAGGAGGACAAACAAAGCTGCAGGGTGGTCAAATATTGGAATAAATTGCCAAGGGAGGTGGTGGAATCTCCCTCTCTGGAGATATTTAAGAACAGGTTAGATAGACATCTGTCAGGGATGGTGTAGACGGAGCTTGGTCCTGCCTTGAGGGCGGGGGGCTGGACTCGATGACCGCTCAAGGTCCCTTCCAGTCCTATTATTCTATGATTCTATGAAAGGAGTAGTGCTTAAAAATGTAAAGGTGCAACAGGTATGGGGGGAAAAGCATAAGTTTCTCAGTTAAAACATCACACTGTGCTGACAGATAAAAAAAAGCAAGCAAAAATACAAAGCAAGAGACCTAAGGATAGAAGTATTTTATACATATACATACCCTTTAACACTAAAAGCATATGAATATGAAAAATGGTTGTACTGAAAAAAAGACACAAGTTCAGCATAATCATAAGTAACATAATGAAGTATGTGACTATACTGATAGTGCCAGCAATTTTCTAAGTGGAGTATGTTATTATCATGTAGTTGCAGCTTTTCCTTTGAGGAACCTGGGGCACTGTCCTACCATATTTAGACATTTAAAATTCATATAAAATGTATTTACAGTCATTCCACTCCTGTGTGCTCGAAACAGCTCTTTATTTATCAGAGTAGCACTTCCAAATGAATGAGCCAAGTTGGTTCCAACCAGCATAGCATCCACCCCAGTAGCGTGCTCCGAAGTTGCAGAACCAGGATTTCAATGATCACCGTGGGAGCCACAATGAAGCATTGTCAAAAGGGTCTTCATTAGTGCCCGCATCAGAAAGCAAGGCTAGGACCTGTGCCCTACCTAGGCTTTTGATCTTGATCTACTAGTGATGATATCCACTAATTTCGGGATAGGTTGTGAACTTTTTCAACTTAGTGGAAAGTTGCTTTGCTTTGCCACTGTGAGTAAGGAATTCAGCCATCTGACCTTTGTGTCTTTAATTGACCATTTAATTCTTGGTATGTAGATGCAGTATTCATAATGCAGACTGCGGGACACAAGTAAGTGCCAGCATACCCAGTGCAAGCTGACAAAACACTGCACTGTGTTAAAAATATAATAATTTGGTTTCTGCATAGCAACTGCAGCGTAGCAGCTGTACATGTAATCAGCAGTTTCTGTTTGCTCCCATTGCTGCCAAATTTTAACAAGGACAAAGGAAGGAGATGGGCCAAGCAATAATAATAAGAGTGTGCTGGGTGCCATGAAAAAGAATAGGAACAAGAACTACAATCTTGGTGCATGATTTGAGTCAGTGAATTGAGGTAATGCTATAGGTCAACATCCCTCAAATAGCTGAAATCCACTTTCTCTAATCACCATGCTACCTATAAGGAAGAAAGTATCAAGTTATATTTATGAGAATGACTGCAAGAATCAGATGATATAGTTCTAGTAGGGGAATTAGCATGCTAATAATTGTGTTACATACTTGAGTGTGGCCTTTGTGAACTAGTTGTTTTTTAGAAGCCTGAACTGACTTAAACTGAGGAATTTTCAACAGACCTTTAAGCACTTTAAAATCTACAGTACAGTCTGCCCATGTCTATCCTAGGAGATATTTTGAATTTACTAAACTCAACTTCTGGGCACTCAATTTTATAAATTGGAAGTTCCATTTCCTCACTACAGAGAAGAATTGACTCAAGGCAGGCTCTGTTAATGTGGATGTGCTACTTGGACTCAGAGTACTAGAAAGCACTCTGGGGACCTGTAGGAAGCCTCCCAGAGGCCAATTAGTTTAAATTAGAAGCACAGGAGCATCCACACTAATGTTATTTCAGACTTACAAGTTCAGGAATAATGTTATTCCTCATGAAAAGCAGGATTACAGAGTTTGAATTCTATGGCCCTATATTTCAGAACAAACAGGCTTTTCCAATGTGCCATATTTGCTTGGAATGTCTGCTACATCACAGCATAATGCAAAAAGAAAATACTGTCAGTACTAGCAGAGTCAGCACAATGTTCTTAAGTGTATATAACATCTATCTGAAGCAATGACAATTAAAGATGGACAAAGTGTTTATTTGCTGAAAATGTTGGAAAAATGCTTTCATTTCATTTCAAACTTTTCACAATTATTTTATTTGATAAAAACTAATGCCTTTTTATTCAAAATTAAAATTTGTTTTCTCTAGAAAAAAAATTGTTTAGAAATTTGTTTCCTGCAACATTACTTTTTTCTCCAATAGGAAAAAAAAATGAGATGGTAAAATTTTCTTTCCACCACCATTTTGAATAACAAACATTTATATATACACACACACACACACACACACACACACACACACACACCACTCAATTTCATTTAAAATGAAACATTTTCTAGTCACTTAATTGAAACCCATGATATAAAATCATCAAATGTCAACCAGCTCTGGTAAAATTATCTATAGTTTACTAGTTGAATGACTTTGTGACTTGAAAAGTATTTAAAAATGTATTAACTAGTTATATTTTATTTCAAATTTAAAATCACTGTCTTAGAGGAATTAAGCTAGGCTAATAAGGAGACTAGATTATCATATTTACAGACATTAAGGCCAGAACAGCCTAGTCAATCATCTTCTTTGACCTCTTGTACCACTTTCAAAGACTACCATGGTTACCATTTGTCCTTAGTGTGAAGAACCCTTCTCTGTGCCAACTAGGGGACAGCTCTCTGACCACAGCAGCCATGGGCAATAGAAGCACTCCCTTCAAGGTCTCTGTCATGGGCCAGACTCACCACCATGGCACCTCCAGCTGGTAGCCCTGGGAATTAATTCATCAACTCTCTAGATGCCTCCCTCTAGCTAGTATCTCCCCGTGTTCTTACTTGCTTCTCTAGTCCAGACCGGTGTTATTCTTGGACCACAGTGTCCTCTTCAGGACACTGCCCTCCGGTTCACTCAGTGTCCCTAAGCCCCTCATGGACCTACTGCCTTTGCTTACCATGGCTGTCCCTCTGCAGCCCTAGGAACCTCAGGCCTTGTTTTCAAGCCCTGCAGTCTGCTGAGCTACCCCCAGACAGGTCCTTCCTACTCTCTATCCAAAGCAGCAATAAGTTGACCTTTCACTCGAGGAGCCCTTCCTTATATAGCTCCCAGCTGGGTCCTCATTAACAACAACTGCCTCACTCAAGGCTGGGTTTTTGCCCTTAAAGGGCCAGTGCAGGGCAAGTGCTCTGTGTCAGCCTCATAGGTCTTGCTGACACTCTATAGTTTAGTAATTGGCACATCCCAATGTCTGATGCCCCTGAGCATCTTCCTGGAGTGTCCAGCCACTAGTCCACTGGACACGTGTAGTATTCAGACTCATGCTTCCAAAGAAACAGTCCCACCTCACATCATTGTGACCCTTAACACTCACCGTGTAGATATATTTATAATAAAGCCAAGTATAAGTTTCTTTAACAAAGCATAAACATTCAATCAGTAGCAAGTGGAAGTATTGGAAACATGGCTACATATAAAATTATAACGTGTTCCAAAGCTTAAGCCTTAGACTTAATTTTCAAAATATGTTCATGTATTGTAGACTGTTGCTCACCCCAAATCCTTGCAGTGCTTCTTTCATGAGACATTCATAGTGTCAGTTTGCCTCTTCAGTGAAGGATCCAGTGCATCTGGATCGTTTGCAGTCATGATATTCCAGAACAATCCCTTGTCTTTATTCATAAACAGGACAACCCTGCTATTTGTTCCTTCCTGTATATTTCCTCTCTTGTAGATTTCACAGTCTTTTAACAGGCAGTTGGCTCAGTATGCAAATAAATTGCGAGGCACACAATGCATAATACACACATGGCCAGACAGGAAGATAGGTGTCTGTTCCTCCCACTTGAAAGGAATATATCTTAGATATCTTAGATATGTCCTGCCTTAATTGTAAGACCTCAAAAGCATAATTTTCCGTATAGATATAATTCCTTAAATATTGTCTGTATTCACATGTCACAATGATTACGGTGATAAGAGGACTGCTGACTCTCATGCCACACTTTGGTGAACTATTTTACAGATATCCCAACCAAGGGGATCCCTATAAAATCCTAAGCACCCAATGTGCCCTTTGCCAGATAGCACCAAGCAGTCCCTGGGTCACAAAAAGCCGTAGAATTTTGTCTGATTACCCCTGCATGAGCACGATAATTTATGTTTGACTAAAGCATATTTTCACAAAAGGCATCCAATTTTTCTCTGAATCCATCCAGAGATGGAGAATCCAACACTTCCCTTGCTAGTTTGTTCGTGGTGAATTGCCCTCACTATAAAAAAAGCGTGCCTTGTTTCAAGTTGAATTGCCTGTGAACCAAGATCAACAAAGTTCCTTAAGTGCTTAAATTCCAGCCTTAAAAAAACAGACATGTTCAGAATTAAAGCCTGTTGTGCAATTCAAAACTTGTACATTCCATAACAGGTCAGATAAACAGAACTTCCCATGCTGAGAGAAAAGATAGGTGCCAAAGCTCAGGTCAACAAAGGTACTTAGGTGCCCAAATACCAACCTTAAAAACTAGCATGTTCAGAGTCAGACTGTGTCGTGCAATTCAGAGAACTTGTACATTCCTCTACAGGTCAGATAAACAGAACCTCCAATGCTTCATCAGAATGCATAGTAGAACAGGTTCTTAAGACAGAAAATCTGAAACAACCCACAGTCACAATAAACACTGTGTGTGTATTTCTCCACGCCAGCTGATGATGTGCAAATAACTTCAAGGTCAGTTCACAATAAAAATTGCATGCATTTAGAAAAATAATCTAACATTAATGCTGACAAAGGTATGAAATCATGGTTGTGGTAACCCAGGGCCCTAAAAAAAGGATACACCCGGTCAGATATAAAAATGAAATAAATAACTGAGTTATTAGAGTGTGAAGGGGAAGAGACTCATAATTAATGGTCGATGCATGCTAAACCACACACTGGTTGAACCTTGGTTTTTAATTTACTTTCCTTGATAAAGTGGATTGTGCTTACAAAAGCACCATCTACATTTTGTTAGTCTCTAAGGTTCTACAGAAATATTTGTTGTTTTTAAGTTTTTTCACTTACAGACTCACATGGCTACCCCTCTGAGACTTGTAATGCCCTAAAGGATAAGGACATGTGCCAGCTGTGACTTAACATAGCTTCCCCACCCCCTGACCAAACCTCCTCTCTTCCCCAGCATGGGTGAGGAACTGAAGCTAGCTTTACACCAGCTGAGAATTCCTCTGCAGTGAGAGTATTTTCAATTTAGCAGCTGTGGCTAGTTTCCCCCTTTGTGTTGTGTAAGGGCAGAGGATTTTGCAGTGCTGCATTTGTACACATTTTTTATAAGAAGTTAAGAGTGTAACAATATTTAACCTATTGATTATGGATTTTTTAAACTGGTTTCTCAGTTTTCTTCCCTGGCACTTGATAGAAGAGTTAATAATTTCCTACCGAGTGGAATTTAGAAGGAAGTTGGCTTTGTATTGGTCTTGAAATATGGAGCTATGTTTTTCTTAATCTCTTTCTCCATAACTTCCCCTGTCCTTACCTCCCCTTTGCTCAGTTAGCTATTGTCTCATGTCTGTTTATTTATCTTCATGCTAGTTTAAACAAACCAGACCATCACAATGTTTGTCTAACATTTTAAAACTTCTTTGCACAGAAAACAAGCTTTCAGTGCACACACAAATAAAAACCCTTCTGAAGCAGTGTTCAAGAAATTGGAATCTATCTAGCTCCAAGAGCCCTGCCCTAAAATTAATAATTTCGGGTGGCAGTAATGTTCTTCCTTTTTCAGGCTACAAACCAATTGCTAGGATGAACTGATTCAGCCACACAATATGATTTAAGCCAGCTGAAATTGTAGCCCTAGTAGTTTAAAATATTTAGAATCAGGTAACACAAAGTCAAGAGGAAATTCTAAACTAGGGTCTATGTATTAGGTGAATATTTTGATTTTTCTCACTTCATGTTTTGCCCCTTGTCCACATTTTAAATTGTGATTGATATTAAAATTTAGCTTTTCCTAAAACATTTTCCCTTCTATTCAGAACTTTTTTTGGCATAAATAATTATTTGAACAAGCAACTTCTTATTGCTAGCATTACTATTGCTCACTGTGTCAAAACAGCCAATTTTGGATTTGGCAAATGAACAGTTAACTCCTTTCTCAAGCCTCCAGAGCGCTTCTCCTTGCAGGTGGAAAGAATTAGGGAATAAACCAGCACTCCTGACTGATGGCAATGAGGAGCTAAGACCTTTCATCAGGGATCCTTATAAATACAAGCTCCCTGAGAGCCAGCGAGGGTTAGCATGGAGCATATTAGGCATGGAGTCAGAGTTACAAGGGACACTTTTGTTTTCTGTTTGTTTAAACCCTAGGGAATATTTTTCCCCTTTTGTTTTTGTGATAGGACTGCTGTTGAAACCTCTTTAGGTCAGACTTCTAAGTCAATAACCATGGGGGGGTTCTGTCAAAAGATTTCTTGCAGCTCGATGGTTTATGCCAGTACATAATGGCTGTTACCTCATGCTCTAGTACTACTCCTGTGCTACTGATTCCATTTCAATGTTGCTATCTAGCACATTTAGCTATTTAAGTCTTCATGATCATTACAGGATTTCTCTTGATACTGATATATGGAACTAATTTGCTTAGTCTCCTTCTGAGAAACTAAAGGCTTGCGCTATGGACTTTGAATCAGGAACCAAAAGAGAAGCCTACTAATATTCCTGTCTTCCTCCTTATCCCTTTATTATTTACTTTGACACTGACCACATGCACCCCTTCCTCCCAGCAAAAGAATGGACAGAGTAAATGTGATAGGTTACAGTATTTCTCAAACTTTTTAATACTATGGATTGACTTGCTGCCTTTCTAAACTGTGTCAGGGAGGTCTCCGGGACTGATGTTTAGTTTGCAGACCAGTTGTTGAAAAACACTGTAAAAGGGATTAAGTGCTGTTAGAGCAAGTGGACAGCTACTAAGGGTGGAAAGAACTGAGTAACTGGGATTACAAGTTTATTTTTTTTAATTCTATTTAAAAAAATTCTGTCAGTTTCCTAAAAGCTCAGGGCACATTTTGTTGTTCAGTCCATGGCACTCAGAAGCTCAGAATTATGGTTTTATTTCTTAGTGACTCTCACTTTGGCACACAGTAGGTTTTTTACCCTAGTTCTAATAAACCACAAACTGCTACTGTTAGCAATATACTCTTATTTAACTTAAATTTCTTGTGCTGCATTTTTAAACATTAAAGAATATATTAATTACCTTGTGAATTATACAATTGCAGGAAAAGACTCCTATTATCTTTAGTGAACTGGCATCTGGACTTTGTAGGGAGGGAATATATTTACAGGTTAGAGCCAGTTGAATTTCTCTGTCCTTCACTGCGTCACCTTGAGCTTGGGCAAGTCTGTGCTTTTGTTTTCTATTTGAAAAATAGGGCTATTGATATTTAACTATGTCACTGTGGAAGTGTGAGGGTGTATAAATGTGCATAAAGTTGTTTCCAATGTTTAATTGAAAGTTATTGCATAAGAGAAAATATACAAATGATGCCAAATAAACAGAAAGGAGGTAATTCCTAACCTAGACATATTTTAATTCCCAATGGATTATTGAAGTGATTTGGAACCAAAGCTTATCATTCAAAATACTGTAGTGAATTTAGCAGTTCATTCACAACTTCTGAACCCAAGTAACACAATAATTAACTACTATCCTAAAACTATTTACCCACTATACATACATTACTGCTAGTTAAACACAATTTAAAACTTTCTTAGTAGATGCATAAGTGGTGTAAAATTAACCATAAAAAATCTCAACAGTATAGTAAAAAACTCAGAAATATAAAATGTAAAAACATTATGAATGAGTGTGAGCTACCTCCATAAATGTTGCAGGATCTAAAATGCCAATGCAACATCTGTACATTAAAACTGGAAGTATGCATGTCAACTCAAAAGTAATCTTTCTGTATATTAAGTGAAAAGCTTGCATTTGAAAAAAAAAAAAAAAGTCTTTCCCAGTCATGTTTTGCAAAAGAACTAGTGGCTGCAATGGAGGGCCTTAATGGTTTTAGTACTAAAAACTGAGGGAATAGATTTTGATACCCTTCCAAAGATTTAATCTGCTGGCTCCTTTATTATGTTTGTTTGGTGCCTGAATAGATATGCACAGACTTTTGTGTTTGGCTTATTAATGTCATGCTTTAAGGGCCATATGAAGTATTCCCACTGATTGTCATTTGGAACTCGAGCTGAAATGACCTTTAAAGGGTTTGCATGGGTAAAACAGAAGTAAAATTTGAGTGTTTTGATTCAGTAAATATGCAAACTTCACAATGGTCTGTAGTGCTTTGAGGTGGGAGTCATGGATAAAGTATGGAATCCCTTCGTTAGTATTAATGGGTTTAAAACAAAAAGGCATGAGCAAATATCTGACAGGTTTATAGAGTGTGACGAAGCTCAGCTGGTGTAGCTAGAATGATTTGCATAATACATACTGTGCTATTTTTTTATTCGATTTTTTTTTTCAAAAAAATCCCATTTATCTAAATTGAACAGTAGAGAATAACTAATGTGAACATTCCAAAATGCAACTTCCCAAGAATGCTTTATAGGGCAAATTGATTGTGTCCAGTTGGAAAAACGAAGACAACAACTATGAAGTGCTGACTCTATTTCCGTGTCATTGCAGCTATAAGGAGCAGTTCTGTCCTGTATCTTAAAGGATAATATTGAATGTTATAACTTGTTTGGATCAAATAGATTTTTTTTGTGGCTAGCCCTAAATTAGTCATCAGATGCATTACCTGCTTTCAGGCTCTTTCCTGGTTCCTTTTTTTCGAAGAGAAAAGTTTAGACCTTAAAGCTGCCCTGCTGTTTTCCTTTGGAAGAACGTGTGTGCCCTTGTTGTCAGCACTGCCAGTCACAATGCTTATATTGTTAATGTCTTTCTAATGGGCTCCATGCTCACTTTTAAGTCATGAATAATTTCTCTATTTAGTGATGAACTATATCACAGACTACAAAGCATCATTTGTGTAATTTAAAGCATAAAAAGTGAGTCTCTAAATTACTGTCTGCAGTCGTGGCTGGAGGGTTAATACCACATTTTGGTGCCACTTTAGTTATGGTTTTGTCAGCCTTCCCAGTCTAAGAGCTAAAATCTGTATCTCTGCAAACCAATTTCCCACATGAGAAAACCTACTGTTCAGTGTTTATATGTACTTATATGAATGCACAATGAGAAAACAACATACATGTATGAAGCAGCCAATGTGAGTTCCAAACAAATATAGTCTGTATGAGGCAAATACCCCTCATAGAGACCAATGGTAGGCCAAAGACAACCTCCCACCCATGGACTCTGGTTCCCTATTCAAGTAAAGTACATAGGTTTCAGTAAAAGGCTTTAATTTATTATTCACAATATACTCATTAGCACTGTCTCTCTCAGGGTACATCTAGACTACAAGCCTCTTTCGAAAGAGAGTGTCTAGACAGCAGCCTCTTTTTTCGAAAAAGCACAGTTTGCATTACATAGCGCCTTTTTTCGAAAGAGCACTTTCAAAAAAAGGCATTATTCCTTGTAAAATGAGGTTTTCCACAGTCAAAAAAAACTGCCGCGTTCTTTTGATTTACTTTCGAAAGAACGTGGCAGCAGTCTAGATGCAGGAGAAGTTTTTTTTCGAAAAAGGCCACTTTTTTTAAAAAAAACGTGTAGGCTAGACACACTCTCAGAGAATCCCTGAACTTCCAAAGTCTCCACACTTTCTAGTATACTTCTGCTTGTCTTTGCTCTGCCTGTTAATTACAATGTCACAAGATGGCATCATGCTATACTAAAAATAGCCCTCCATGGCTCCTCTTATGAACAGTATGTGGAGCTGCCTCCCATAATGATGAATTATGTGAGGAGCCATAACATGAGTAGTTAGTTCTCAGCTCACTAAACTGTTATTGGACTCTTAGGGCTCGTCTACATTGGCCCCTTTTCTGGAAGGGGCATGCTAATTTTTCAGATCGTAATAGGGAAATCCGCGGGGGATTTAAATATCCCCCGCGGCATTTAAATAAAAATGTCCGCCGCTTTTTTCCGGCTTTTAGAAAAGCCAGAAAAGAACGTCTACACTGGCCCCGATCCTCCGGAAAAAAGCCCTTTTCCGGAGGATCTCTTATTCCTGTTTCGAAGTAGGAATTCCTTCGAAGTAGGAATAAGAGATCCTCCGGAAAAGGGCTTTTTTCCGGAGGATCGGGGCCAGTGTAGACATTCTTTTCCGGCTTTTCTAAAAGCCGGAAAAAGCGGCGGACATTTTTATTTAAATGCCGCAGGGGATATTTAAATCCCCCGCGGATTTCCCTATTACGATCTGAAAAATTAGCATGCCCCTTCCGGAAAAGGGGCCAATGTAGACGTAGCCTTAGGCTGTTAGGCTCTTGCAAACAGCACCTGTCAGAATTTGGTCCCCGACCTATGTTTTCAGGCAGATTTTTATATACAGGCTTAAACAACTACCATTTGAGTCAGAAATGCTGCATGAGACGTCTTAACCTGGGTGGAATGTTAAAATATATAGCCTGATAAACACACACATACACAAACATGCAAAACACATCTGTTATTTTGACAAAAATATTGTTACCTTTATGTTTGGAGCAAATGTGATTTGCAGCTGTGAGACAATTTGTTCTTTTTCATAACTGCTGCTGCTGCTCCAAATTCAAGAGTGTAAGTCAAAATATTCAGATAGCAGCTAAATGGACATTACCATGACACATTTCCTTTTGGCAAAGGTAAATGACAGTGAAATACTTAGAAAGAAGCTTGTAGAAAAGTATTGAGAGTGAGCCTCCTCGAGTAGGTTTATATAGGGATCTATGTAGTGTATTGTTCAATTATAGACTTAAGGAGAAGAGAGATGTGAAAATATATATATATATATTAGTTAACTAGAGGCAGGAAATATGCTTTTTGATCCCCAGAGAATGTCACCAAACAATAATAACTGTATCTTTCACATTTACAAGTTCTACTATACTAATCAAACTTATGCACATAAAAGTTAACAAGTGGTCCACTAATAAAAAAAATGCTGTCTCTGAAATGTACAGCACGACAGACGGATTGACAAATCATTCTGAATAAAAAAACTAACTCAGATCTTCACAGACTATTGTCCCATGTTGTTTTTCAAACTCAAAAACAGCTTTGTTCACTTTTATTTCTCCCCTCCACTCCCATTTTCATGGTTTATGCACTTTCTGATTCTACCTCAGACACACTAAAATAGTTCAAAAAGGCTATTCTCATAGTACTACCAGCTCTGCCCAAAACATCAGGGTTACATCTAGACTGGCATGATTTTCCACAAATGCTTTTAACAGAAAATTTTTCCGTTAAAAGCATTTGCGGAAAAGAGCGTCTAGATTGGCACAGATGCTTTTCGCAAAAGTTTTTTGCGGAAAAACTTGCCAGTCTAGACACAGCCACAGGTGTCTAACATTCTGTGGAAAAGCTCCCTGCTGTGGAATTGGGTGTTTAAATATTACAACTAATTTCCAGTCTAAAGTCCTCTTCGGAATGGAGACGTTTATACAAATTAGAATAAGTATACCAGCTTGTTCTGTCTGAATTATTTGAAGTGCACCCATCACCTTTGTTATGAAATGCTCTCTGCTAATAGAATACTTGTTCTAACAGCTCATGCCATATTGGTACAATAACATAATATGTCACAATCCGTTGACCCTAATTTATGCTACAGGGGAGATGGCCAAGTTTACCAGCATGCAGACAGTTGCATGTGGACTGTTTAATAAGTACTAAAGTCAGGTTTGCTAGGAGGTATGTCACTCATAAGAATTCCTCAGACACTTGCATCACTCAGTTGAATGTAAATTTGCCCAGGCTTCTAAGAATACATAGTTCCCACTAGGCGCTTGCATTTCAAATCCCACCCTCACTGATTAGAGCTGCACTCACATACTCACCAAGATACCAACTAGATGGATTAGCTTTTGGCTTCAGTCATGTGACGTGTGGATTTCTCAAAGTAGGGGATGTTGATGCCTGTAATGATTCTGCAGTTGGTGACTGTGGCAGTACTCGTTCTTGTAATTATTTTCTTGGCTCTAATTCATGTTCTCACATGCCCGGATCTGTTTTTTGCAGAAATAAGATTTTATCTTTTCTTTTATTGCATCAGCAAATCTCTGGGATGCCTTGGTTACATCTCCCACTGCCTTAACCATGTTATGTTATCTGCAGTTAAGACATCTTTGCTCAATTATTGTCATTACAGATAAGTTCTGCTAGATCTTTTTTTAATTATTATTCTTGAAACTTGTCTTTCAAGGTAAAACTTCATCACCAGGAGATGTATCAAAGTTATGTGCAATTACTCATCAAAATATTTTGGGAAAAAAACACTAATAACTGATATTTGCTTAAATTTATAACATCTATGTTACGTTTGCCAAATAACAGCATGACATATCTCAATCTGTTTGCTAAGTGCATATCTTGTGGTTAATACTGAAGAAAATTTGTTTCTGAGAGTTTATTTGCGACTTCTTCTGAAGATTTTACCATGTCATGTGCTGGACACGAAACAAACTTTACTTTAAACTTCTGTCCAGTTTCTGAGGCTATAGTATTACATATTTTTCTTGAACTGTGCACTTACATATATTTTAAAGCATATGGTGTGCAATTGTTTGTCTATATTAGTTAGTAAGAAACAGTTCACTGTGCTCTGGAATAATAATAGAGATGTAGCCGTGTTAATCTGGTCTAGCTGAAACAAAAGGCAGGGCCATGCAGCACTTTAAAGACTAACAAGATGGTTTATTAGATGATGAGCTTTCGTGGGCGATACCAACTTCCTCAGATCAAATTGTGGAAGAAAATTGGCAGAAATCCTGGAACTTTCCCTTGCAACAAATCCCGTTGCCAGCTTTGTCCACATATTTACTCTGCTGACACCATCATTGGACCTAACCACGTCAGTTACAAGATCAAGAACACATATTCCTGTTCATCCAGAAATATAATTTATGCCATCATGTGTCAACAGTGGCCATCTGCTATGTATATTGGACAAACTTCTCAGACACTTCACCAAAGAATTAATGCACACAAATCAGACTTCAGACAGTTTCACAAAGAAAAAAAAAGTTTCTTGTCATTTCAACCAGACTGGGCATTGTCTCAATGACCTAACTACATGTATCCTACTTCAAAGAGACTTTAACACCAGATTACAAAGGGAAAGCTCAGAACTGTCATTCATTTTTAAATTTGACACTTTTCGAATGGGCCTTAACAAAGATGCTAACTACCTTACCCATTATAAAGATAGCTTCTCCAATTATCACCCCTAATATCATTATCGCATAGACACTAACCTCTCCCCCAACCCACCCCCCCGTTCTAAAATCTGATTTGTCAATTTTATACGTGTTCACTTTTTTTTGATTGTATCCCTTTGGTATATATGGTCATGACAATTTTCTTCCACAATTTGATCTGAGGAAGTGGGTCTGACCCATGAAAGCTCATCACCTAATAAACCTTCTTGTTAGTCTTTAAAGTGCTGCATAGTCCTGTCTTTTAGTTCACTGTGCTGACGTACCTACAGATTCATAGAAAGGATTGTTGTGATCATCCAATCTGGTTTCTTGTATAACATAGGCCCTAGAACTTCCCCCAAACAATTCCTAGAGCATATCTTTTAGAAGAACATCCAATCTTGATTTTTAAATTGCCACTGGTAGACAATCTAGCACGGCACTGGATAAATGATTCCAAAGGTTAATTACTCTCACTGTTCAAATATTCTACCTGTTTTCCAGTCTGAATTTGTCTAGCTTCAACTTCTAATCACTGGACTGTGTTGTAATTTTGGCTGCTAGACTGAAGAGCCTATTATCAAATAATGTTTCCTCCTTGCAATACTTCTAAACAGTGATCACCCTCCCTATCCCCCCCACACCCCTTCTCTTTCTTAAGCTAAGTAGAGTGAACTCTGTTGCGTTAGTGTAAGTTAAATATATGGCCAAATGTGTTAACACAATCCAGCCAATGTCCAGCATTAAAAAGTTTCAAACAAATTTCAGGGTTTGGTATACAGTCACCTAAGACTGCTTTATACCATGGCAAACACATCTTTGAAAAAATTGTGTCACCTTAGGGTGATAGTGACACAGAGTGTGTGTGTGCTACCTGCTACTGTTTAAGTTTCTGAAAGAAGCCATGTGCTGTCTCTTTAAGACAGTTGTCCTGCTCTGTTGTCTCTTCCCTTCCCCATTCTGCAGAGATGAGGTATGGGGCAGGAAAGTGTGCATGTGTGAGACAGGGAAGACAAGCACTGAAATCTTTAAAATAGAGCACTACCTCTTAAGACAGGCATTCCTCTGAGTCACTTATCATCCATGCTTCAGACTGCAGCAGCTCCACCTTGTGCCTCCTTCTCCCTTACCTGTGCTTTGCCAAGACTGGGTACAGGGGAAGGGAGACAACCTGACTTCAGTTCTGCCCTCTCCTCTCCACTCCCTACCCCAACCCCTGCTCTGCACAGCTAGCAGGAGAATCCTGGGAGCAGCTTGGCTGCAGGAGGGACCAAGGTGTAGGGAGGGCAGCTGAACACAGGCTGCCAGCTATAAGTATGCACCTCTGCTAATCAGCTGAGTGGGACAAAGAAATGCCCCCAGGCCTGATTTTGTCCACCCCTGCCCTATACTATGTCAAGTGTAAGAGGCCCCATAGCATAAAAATGTTTTATTGTTTTCACAGAAAGGACATTGAATATATAAGCACAAAAGCTTTATATTTGCATATATACAAAGACAAAGTTGTAAACATAGAATAATCTAACTATAAAACATGTCTTGCAATATTCAGCATTATAAAATAGGCAAACACAAAGTTTATCCAGACTACATATAAAATATATTTACAGATGCTTATTCGGATTTAATTTTGACTATGAAACAATGAATTGTTGGGGTTTTTTATTTTGCCATGCTATACAAATACAGTGAAGCTTCCCAAAACTGACAGAGGGACTGGACTGTAAAAAAAAAAAAAAAAATTAGTCTCCTAGCTATTATCAGCCAGAGAGGATCATGTCATGCCTAAGACAAGTCCCATACAAGTCTGAGGTTGCCAGGATTGATTCACAATACTGCCATCTCCGACCTCACATTTTTCCTGATTTTTATCAGCAGTTGGATTATTTCTCTAAATAAATTATGAAGGCATGGAGAGAAATTAACCAGTAGCTACTGGCCAACAAAACACCGCATTAAGAGACTGATAGCAGACTTACTCATGGAAATTCTAATTTTACGATTGCTATTACAATTATTTCTCAGCCCTGGCCTCCCTCCTGTCATTAATGAACAATTAGTGAATGGTAAGGGAATTTGTGTAGTCAATGTGTATATTTTGTCATATTTCAATGAAAATTTCTATCTTTCAAGAGAATCTTCTTTATCCTATGTCTCCTTTATTTATCAACTGACTTTGATAATGTTTGAAATTGACTAAAGGCTTAGGGGCAGCCGTGTTAGTCTGTAACTTTAAAAAACTTAAAAAATGAGTGGTGCTGTAGCACAACCTTCTGAAAGGCTGTGCCCATGAAAGCTCATGACAGTTGTTAATACTACAGGACTATTTGTTTTTTAAGTATTTGAAATTGAGTCATTTTTCTTTGTTGGAGGCCCCCCTGCTCACATATCACAGGACCCTAAAGTGTAGCTTAGTTAGTTTACACCTTAATCTGGCACTGGAAATGCCTACAGCCTACAGAATTAGGGAAAGGGAGGAAACTCTTATATTGGATTTTTCAACACATCCTACTGGGAAATTACTCATATGTGCTTTTTCACCATACAGTTGATTTTACTGATAATGGTTATCTATTTGGCTGATTATCCTGTTTGGCTTGCTTGTCTGAAAGGTAAACGTTAAGCTGATTTTGTGACCATGTCCATTTACAAACTCCCCGATTCTCCTCCTATGAGATCTGCAGAAATATAAGTCCTTTTTTCAATTGAACATCTGTCTTGATGAAGAGTTCTGAGTACAGCCTGCCACATCAGCTTGCTTCTTTGCTAAAGACGTACGTCACTGTGGTTACACAAATGATTTCATGTGTTTTCTTCTCAAACCTCATCCACCTTCACTGGGAAGGAAACCTTGATTGATTATGGAGCAGGATGGTTTGAAACTACCCTTTGTTAATTAGTCAGCAAATTCCTTTCAGTAACATGCTGTTGTGTTCCATGCTGTCTTGGATCAACCATGTCTTCTGAACTCTGGCATTTCTTCAGGATGAATCATTTAATCAGCCCCCTTCTTTGCAATTCTTTTTTAAAACAATCTGGTGTCTTAAATTGCCTCAAA
Organism: Pelodiscus sinensis; assembly: GCF_049634645.1. Lineage (NCBI taxonomy): Eukaryota > Metazoa > Chordata > Testudines > Trionychidae > Pelodiscus > Pelodiscus sinensis. Next base: position 83,342,804 of record NC_134712.1, read on the forward strand.
AGCTCTCCACTGTGTTTTTTCCCTGTGCCTAATATCTTAATGCCAGTTTCAAAATTATTTGACACAGGTATAGCCATGATTCCATTGAAGCAGCACATTTTTTGCTATAAAAATAAGTTCTTGAACTGAGATGGGACAATGTGCTGGTACAATATAGTATGAACCAGAATGACATACCAATTTGTTTTGAGGCCCCAACTATTTAAAATGTCCACTACAACTGAAAAGGCTGCCTATTTTAAAGCTTTCAATGAAAGGATTGATCTGACCAATAAGCACCTACCTCCCTATCTCCCTACCAATCCCCCAGATACTGCATGCAATGTCTTAAAGGACCATTGTAGGAGTGGCCTGTATGCCAGGTGGGCGAAAGCTCTGCCTTCCCAAACCACCATCCTGGTCCCGCCCACATGTTGCCCTCAGATAGCCTACCATAGGCGTTCTGGCGGCACAGGGTTGCTGCCCCCAGCACCTGCCCTCCCCATAATCTGGGGCTAGGGAGACTTGGGCAATACACCACCAGACTTTCCCACGGTCCGGAGCCGGGAAGGCTCATGCCGTGCACTGTCCTCCCTCCCCGGGCTCTAGTGCCGGGGAGAGTCGAGTTGTGCACCCTCTCAGTGCACCAGGGTTGGGGAGGGTGAGTAGCACATGGCCCACCCTCCCTGATGGAGAGCATAGCCTGAGCAGACGGGGCAGTGCTGATGGCGGGGTTAAGGGCTTGCCTGCTCCAGCCCTACTTTCACCAGCCACCCAGGAACTATTTCAATAAGTTGGAACAGCCCTATTGTTTGGTCCCTAACCAATCCTTGGATCCTGTACTCATTTCCATATTCTTATACCCTCTGGAGAAGATGCCAGAAACTCTGTAGTAGGTTGTTCTGAAATAACCTGCTGATAGACAATAACTCTCATCACTCAGGCTATTGCTACACTGCTGGGGTTTTTTTTGTGGAAGAAGATATGCAAATCGTGCTCATAAATTGAGGTTTACAGGGTCTTGCAAAAGAGGGTTTTTTCCCGACATTTGGCCCTGTCTACACAGGGCCAAATAGAGGCAAAACCTCTTCAGCAAAAATAATTGGAAGAAGATATGCAAATCTTCTGCTGCAAAAAATGGCCGTGTACCCGTAGCCTCAGAGACTAATTTATGGCTTGACGTATGAGCCATTAATATAAAACACCCAGCAAAGTTAAATGTTGAGCCTTAGGTTTGCCAACACCTATTTGCAGAGCTCTTCTCTTCTGTGCCACCCTCATCTCCATATTCACACATGCTCAGTACTCACCTGACCTTGCCTCTTATTAGATACTGCATGCACAACAGCCATTGGATACTGAGAACCAGACTTTTATGTATGTTTTTAATAGTTTCCATTTTAATTAACATTGGTGGTAACCAAATGTTTTAATGACATCAAGAAAGGATTGTCAGAAAACAAACAATATAGAGGACTCGGGCCTTAAAATAATGCTAAAATGTGCTACACTCACATGTTTACTCAAAAATGCCTTTTCACTCTGAAAGTTTTCATAGATTTTGACATCAGTGGGAAAACTCCCACTGACATCAGTATTGTGAGATCATGTCCTTCATGAGCCCAACTGGGACACAGAAAATAAAAGTAGATTTATAATAAATTAGTATTGAAAATAGAGAAGATTATTTCAAATCTAGCAAGTCAAAATAATAAACCCCTAGGGAGAGCTTGATTGCTGAGAATCTAGTTGCAGTGACTAATGAAAAGAAAAGTTGCTCTATTTCAAACAAACTAAAGTCAAATTCTATAGAAAACTGGCTTGACCATGAAAGGTTGCTATGGTAGTACTGTGGCAGAAGGCATAGCAAATTCATGTGAGGTTTTCCTTAATATGGCCAAAATGACCAGAGCAATTCAATTCTAGGAAATAAAAGATCAGACTTTCCCCTCTCCATGGAAAATCTACAGGGAAGTGGGGGAAGAAGGCACTTGGAAAGGAAGGTAGAGAACTTGATTTTCCTCTAAATGTTTTTGTTGCCTTCCATGGAAGAAGCCAGGTGTTTACCTCACAAACCCAGATGTGCCACAAACATCTCGGGGGTCCCCCTAATGTCTGGGCTATGACACAAAGGCGTTATGACTTGAACCAGCTCTTGAGCTCCATTCTGCCACCTCAATTCCCTAGGACCATCACTCCAGTGGCATCACCCACAACTGTCCCCGACCCCACAACTTTAAAAACAGATACCCCAGTTGGAAGGGCTCTGTCAAAAGTCCCATGCTATCATAACTGTGCTTTGGATACTTTGTGAAAAAAGTAAAGTGACAATGTGTCTGGCCCCTTCCTGTCTCCTCCGGCCACAGCCTCCCTGATTTTGTGACGAACAATGACTGTGAACTGAGGAGACCCATGTCTAAGGTCCACCACCATGCATGAATCAAGATACCACAATCAAGTATAATTCATGTGTCAGGGATAGAAGCCTTTTGCAGCAAGAAAGTCAACATAAAAAAGGGGAATCAACTTTACCCAGAAAATTATTTTCTTGCCAGCTGAAACATAAAAATAGCGCAAATAATTTATTTAGCCAAAACAGATGAAAACATATTCTTGAGCAGAAACTTCAAGCCAGAATCTGATCTCACCAGCATAAATCTGGAATAACTCCATTAACTACCCTAGACTGACTCTTGTGTAATTGAAAGCAGGATTGGTTGTTTTATATGGTAAGCTTCAGACTGAAGCAGCTTTTATACACTAATTAGAAACTCTAGAAAAAAAGAGGATTCTTGATGGAAAACACTGAAAGAAATGTAACTTTGCACAGGCCAAAGGAATCAAGACAAAATAACACCACCCACCAGTAGGACAGCCAAATATGTGGTTAGTGCCAAACAATGAATCTTAGGGAAACAAAATATGATTAAGCCAGCTCTATAGAACCAGTTGGTAACCAGGACAATCATGATCAAAAAGTACCATTTTTCAAAGAGTGGCATTTTCTTAATGAAAAGCAAGCTAGTTGTTGGAGAAAATTCACTTAAAAAACTGACACCAACAAGCCTTAACAATTAGAAATGAAAAGTTTGACTAGTACAATTCTACTTCACAGGAGTCATTTGAAATATGGGAACTACATTCAAATGCAAGGAGTGCACAAATAGCTTCTCTGGCTGTGGAAAGAACAGGAACATAAGGATTTCCATATTGGCTCAGACCAGTGGTTCATCTAATATAATATTCTGTCTCTAACAGTGGCTAGTACATGATGCATCAGGAGACAGTGCAAGAAACTTTGCAGTAGGTTATTGGAGACTGCTTGGAGTCGATAATTTTCATTACTAAGAGGCTAATTTATGGCACGACACATGAGCCATTTAAAAACGTTCACAAATTTTAGATTATTTATTTTAGTAGGGAGCCAGAAGATTGAGGGTCAACCTTCTGCTTTGCCACAAATTGTTGTGTCTGATCCTGGGTAAATCACTAATCATTTTGGGCCTCAGTTTCCCAGTCTGTACTACAGGGATAAAAAAAGTGCCTATCTCACAAGGTTTTTGTTAGGCCATTTCATTTAGTTGATACAGAGATTCGAGGTTCTCAGATAGCACTACAGAAGTGCAAAGTATGTTTGTATTTCCTTTCATGAAGGAATTGCATCTTCCTCTCTTTTTGAAAAGCCCTTGTTATGTTTGGAGCATTGTATCAGTGTAAATAATAAATACAAATATTTCTGTAATAGCTGTTCCCTTAACTTCTGTGAGAGTCACCTGACAGTTAGGGTGGGAGCATAAGATTGTCTAAGCTTGTACCAGGTCACTTGAGGCCCAGCAAATACCTTTGCTTTGGTGGCCATTCAAAACAGTGAGCATGTGCTGTATTAGAAGACCTGCTACCGATAGACTTCCTTCAGACTCGTGCCTTCCATTTTCCTTGAATATGTAGAGGTTGTGCCTCATATTTTTGTAACTTGAAGTATGTCTAGACTACAGGTTTTTGTTGACAGATACTGTCGACAAAGCTTCTGTCAACAAAGAGCGTCTAGACTACATCCAGTTCTGTCAACAAAGCAAGCCGCTTTGTTGACATGACAGTGTAGACGCAAAGGACAGTGTAGATGCAATAACGCATTCTGTCGACAGAACTCTGTTGACAGAAAGCGTTATTCCTCGTAGAATGAGGTTTACAGCTGTCGACAAAACTGCTGAGTTTTGTCGACGTTATGTCGACAGAACTCAGCGGCAGTGTAGACGCAGGTATAATTTTGTTGACAAAAGTCCACTTTTGTCAATGAAACCCTGTAGTCTAGACACACCCTAATATAGGGTGAAACAAAAAACAGGACTATGTAGCACTTTAAAGACTAACAAGATGGTTTCTTAGGTGATGAGCTTTCGTGGGCCAGACCCACTTCCTCAGATCAAATATAGGGTGTCTTTCTAGTTTGCTTAAATTAGCAGCTATTATTGCCTTTCTCAAGTAACCTTCCTTACCTGATAGATGCTGATACTTGAAACACACAACACGGGAGGGAAAAGGGATGTGGCTCTAAAGGATTGTAATGCTTTGTGTTTGATTACTCTCCCCTCATAACATTCTAAAGGCTACACAGCTTATTTCCAGTCTCTTCACAATTTACAGGTTCTTTTATAACCCTGAGTAAAAGTTGTCAATATAGTGTCAGCTTCGCCTCCACAAGTATGGCAAAAATAGGTTGCATTGGATTACTGAGCAGAATCACAAAGATGGCCATTCTGGAGTTCTGCAAAGATCATTGCTTGATTTTTATTTATTTTATTTATTTTTGATACATGATGGCTAGTAGACCTAGACAAATACCTTTTGTATCAGGACATTTTATAACCTACTTCCAGGCATTTGATTGCTGCTGACAGAATATGAGTGTGTTTCATCTACATCCTGAAGAGGTTTCCTCAGGCCAATGCTTTTCAAAACTAATTATTTGAAACTTGCCAGCCAGATTTGATAATAGTGGGTGCTTCAAGATCAGTTATTGTAGCTGAATAGCATGATATTTTATATTGATTTATTTCTCAATTGCTGTATTTAATCAGTCACCATTTGTTTACTGTTCATAACTGCTCAGAGTAATATCCATTACTATGTTTAAGTTCTCTTCTGGGCCTAATGCTTTCTATTCTCACTCACCTGACCACTCTGTCATGAACATTAGTATAACAGGGCCTGAACTCATGCTGACATTTAAAATGGAAAATGTTAGGTGCTTAGAGACCTCCTTCCACTGTGAGAAGCTGCTTTGTGTGTACTATTGCCGGCTGCCTAATGCAATATATCATATCTGCAAAAATACTTAGAGGGCCTTTCTGCTGACTGAGCTAATGGGCCCAGAGGTGTGGAGAATCATACTTGACTAGTTTCAGTTTTCATTAGAAACTGGAAACTAAATCCAGGTTTGCTGAAAGATTTGCAAATGAGATTTCTGCCAAATTTGTGGAAGCAGGACTAAGGGAGAGGGGATTTGAGTGGCCATTTCAGGGTTTGTCAGTAGCAGAGCAAGAGTCTGGTTCACTCTGACTCCTGCTAACGCAAGAGCTAGTAGAGACGCTGCGTTCGCCTCACTCTCCAAGATAAGAGTGGAATGCTGACCTCAGTGAGAACCTTGGAGATAAGACAGTGTCCGATGGGAATTGAGTGGGCAGAGAAGTAATTGTTTAATGTTATATGTAACGGAAAGGTATATATATTGGCTTTTAATTGTTTTGTATTTGAAGATCCGCTTATGCTGTCTTCCCTCGCAATATTGCTTGAATAAACTGCCTCTGGCAACTTGTTGCTTAAACACAATGCAGACTGAAGGCTTGTTATCTTCCACAAAATCAAGCTGGTTTATGTTTTTATATGTAGAGCATGTGAATTCATTGTTTTGCGTGCTTTTGATGAACCAGGTGGGAAACTAATTGGTTCATGATTAGATAAAACTCAGTAAGATCGTGAATAATAGAGATCATATCTTCCCAGTGAATTGGCAAGTTTTATTTTATCACAAAACCTTTTGAGTATTTTACATAGTTCTATTGCTGAGGAAGTTTGAAGCGTGAGTGTTTACTATGCCTTCATTTCATGGTATAAACCATGCTGGAATGATTGTCTGCTACAATATGGAGCTTTCTCCCACAGTGTCATGTATCTTACATGGCAGATGGGTTAGCAGTTGCTCATAAACATTTCTGGCACATTAGGTATTTCAGTCTACAGCCCGCCAGGAACGAGACAGATGTTTTTGGGAATACCCCACATCTGTTTCATTGAAAGAGAGAGAACTGTATAATGTCTACTGACATTAAAAATGATCATACTTCTTTGTAATAAGTTCATTACTTGGGCCCCAGCTGCTACCCTTGCCAAATTCATACTCCAAGTGTGAATCTCCAGAACATTCTCTAAAAATGGAAGAAAGATTGTTGGAGCTGGAATGACAGGATGAAATTGTCCCATCCATGGCAAATACTTCAGAATTACAGTATTCTTCTAGAGCCCTAGTGTGCTTTTAACAGTTTGTTCAGTGACCACAGAAAACAGAGGGAAACTAGGAATGTCTTGTTAAACCGGCAGTTATTGCTATTTCTCTCATTTTGGCAAACAGCGGCATATTGCTAGTAATACACAGCTTGTATATTAGACAGTGTCCAAGTGAAGGCCTGCCAGCACAAATTCCAGGCTTAGGATGTCTCATTGTTTTATTGCAACTACAGCAAAGAACTTTGACCACACTTTCAAAAGCTAGGAAGAGTCATGTATCACACGAAAAAGTACTATAAAAGAGCCAAATATGTTATCAGTAGTAGTTGTTGTATGATATTCTAGCACTTTTATAAGCACAGACTGCAAGTTGTCTTTTAGATGGGCCCCCTGATCAACGATCAATGTATTTGTGTGGGCGTGTTGGAGAGAAAAGGATTTACAATTGTGTTTTCTTTTCTAGAACTCACATTCTCCTCTGATTTTCTTCTGTTTGTAAATCCCCCTCTAATTACTCCATTTCACAACCATTATAATCCTCCCTAAAGCGCTTTGCTCCTGTAATTGCAGGAGGCTCTGCCTCCTGTTTATCTCAAAGCGTATTGGATAGAAATAGAAGAAGATGGCAAACTAATTTTGTTGTGGTGCCTCCCACCCACAAATTTTGGAGAGAAAGAATGTCACAAGAAGCCTATATGCAAAGCTAGCAATGGGCTTGTAAGACGACACGTCACTATAAACATTCAAATATCCACATATAAATAGACTAAATATGCTCTATATTTCAAAATAGTCTGCCTAGATTACACCATATAAAATGTTCATGCACTCCTCATTGTGGACACTATTTGCATATTGACAGTTAATTTTATAGATGCAATTTATATGGCCAGTTTTATAAGTTCATCTCAAATACACACCTGGTATAACTTTGTTGATTTAATCAAAGTTGGCTCTATGATTCTGACACTTAGATAGTGAAAACAGTGTGATATAGTTCTTTATTTTACCTTTTTTACTGATTTCAGTTACTCATATTTTTCAGTCAGTGCAACTTCTGATGCTAATATGGCTTGAAAATGGAATCTTTGACAACTGTTCTTGGGTAACACACATTTTGTTAGTTTATTATATTAGGTTGGAGTCTAACATCAAGTCCAGGGAGAGGACTAAGCAGCAATCCTAGAAAGTCTGGCCTGATCTGACACTATTTTACACCAATAAAAATCCACTGACTTCAGTGGATTTGCTCTGGATTAGTAATGTAGTAAATGAGATCAGGATTTGGTTGGGTATCGGCACTTAACATATTTAGCTTAACACCACCCCAAAATAGAGCAAAAATGTTTTCCTCTTTTCTTTCTTTACTTAGTGATAAGGCTCTAACTGAAAATATAAATAAATAAATATATTAAATAAATAAAGCAGGAAAGCAATCTATATGCAAGGAAATCCATACACAATTAGCCTTTTTGTCTGATGGCTTGAAGAATAAAAATATTTTTATCCCTAATTCTTTCACAATATGTTCTGATTCCGTGAAATTGCTGTAGCAAGTTATGAATGATGGATGAAGGGAAAATTCCTGCACAGGGCAGAGAGCTAATACAAACAATGCTGCAGTCAGAAGATATTGAGCTCAACTCAGCTAATAAGAGAAATGATCTGTAGGTTCCAAACTACTGTCGAGGGAATGCCTTGCACTAATGATATCACCCTTTGCAAGGAAGGAATGCTGGCTCTTTTAAACTGGTGAAGGAAGCCACAACCGATAGCGATATAGCCTTGCAAACCTCAGGGCCATGGAACATGGCTGTGGAGGGGGAGGCTGTAATATGAGGAATATAGGGGTAGTTTAGGAAGAAACTTCAGATTGTTGTCCATTCACAGCCCACGTTGCAAACTACCCTAGCATCGTGGGCAGAAACTATCTTCTATCTTTTAGCCTGCAAAGCTGATGGAACTTGTAAGCCATCTCTGCAGTTATGCTGGAAGGGAGCAGGGTCTACAATAACCTCCCTTGTCTCAAAAGGTGGATTGACTTTGAAGGAAGTTACATCTGCTGAGATTCTGTCCTGGAAACCAGAATTAAACTGTTGGGCTTAGGACGTGGAATTTTAATAGGAAAAATCCCTTGACAGTCTTCCACTTAAAAAGAAAAACAGTGGAGTGACATGGCATCCCTTTTTCAACAATTGTCCACCTTGTGTCTGGCCCTTTCTCCTTGAGCATCTATCTGTTGCTGCCAATCGTTACCTGGGCATTATGCCTGTATTTGTCATAGCCCTGGTTCTAATTCTGTCATTAGTCGATCTAGGACAATGCCATGTAAGTACATTACTTTGAGATGGACAGCAACTGAATATCCCTCCAGTTATTGCATTGATGTCTTTTCTTTGGCAGCTTTACCATATGACCATTTTCCCACTCATCTGGTATTTTCTTTCTTTCTTCTTCCATTATCTTTTGTAAGATGTCTGTTTATGTATCTACTTTGTTCTTTAAGGACATTCACTGTTATATTGTCCAGACCTGGTAGCTTTTCACCGTTTAACAGGCTGACTGCCTTCTGTACTTTTACTCCAATGACATGTCCTAATCTGACATCCAATCCCCTCCTTTCTCCATATCAGGGGACATGCCACTCAGTAGTTGACTAAACTACTGCCGCCACATATTTTATTATTATTCTGTCTTCATTATTATGTTATCCTTGCTGTCTTGAACTACTTTGTTAGGGTTCCCCTCCCCCATTCCAGACAACTGTCTGGTGACATTGTATAGTGTCTTTGTTTTGTACTGCAGTGACCTGTGCATCTGCTGTCATTTTGTCTATAAAATCTTGTTTGTGTTTCCCAGCAATTTCTCTGTTCTCTTTGTTCATTACTGCATATTCCCCCTGCAGTTTCTGTTTCTGCATTCTTGTTCTTACTTAATTTAGTTTGCTTGATTTTGCAGCTTTCGTCTATTTCCCACCACATAGCCTCACACAGTGGAATTTTTTTCTAAATCCCAGCACTTCTTTACAGATTTTGATGAAAGTTTCCATTACAAGTTTCTGTTTGCTTTCTACTGTTCGATCATTTTCATGTTCAAGTTCTTGGTATATATTTGGTAGCACAAATCTAAGCTCTTGTTATGTTGTCCATTTTAGCTTGATGATGTTATGATGTGGGAATCTCTCTTGTTCGATTCCCTTTTTTTTTTTAGTTTATTCTCAGTTTACTTACCACTAGTGTGTAGTCCATTCCAAAATGTACCCCATTCCCAATATGTACATTTTCTAAATTTTTTTTCCATTTGAACCAAATTGTAAAGTTATCTGTTTGGTTGCCTATTCTGTGGTCTGGTGACCTCCAAATTATCTTGTGAAAATTACAATGGGGAATAGTTCCTCTTTTGGCCAGATAATTCATTCCACAAAAATCAGCAAACAAGTCACCATATTTGGTCATTTTACTGAGGACCTATTGCCCCATAATTACATCTTTGGCAATATTTTTCCCTACTTGAGCATCACATCTCCAATTACTCTTTTGGGGACCCTGCTATTATGCTCCGTAGCTGTTTGTAGGAGTTTTCTTTTTTCTCCTGACTGGTTTGATTTGTTAGGAATATAATATTGAATAGTGGACGCTTTCTGAAACTTTGATTTAAATAGTACTGAAGAGTTTCTGAAACTAGTGCTCATTCAATCAGACTTCTATCTCCTTTATAGTATCAGACCCTTACCATCTCTTACCTCATTCAGTAGCACAGAATAAAGTACAGTGTACCCAGTAGACAAAGTTATTTGTCCTTGTAGTCTGTTGGGGCTCACGGAGGGACTCTTTGCCTCCGTTTCAGTGGGCAACCACTCCGCCCTTGTTCACCGAGGGTCTGGGATCCTGTGTCTCAGGCCTATGATCAGGCCATATCACAGTCAGTCCACCAGTTCTGGAATGAAAAAGTTCAAGAGCCCAGGCCCTGGTTCAGGGTGGGGCAAAAACAAACACCCTTGGGCCACCTTTGGGTGGAAATCCAGGGTAACGAGGCGGCTCACCTGAGATGAAGGGGGAAGACTGCCACTAAGGGATTGGGTGGCGGGGGGACGCAGGCCCACCTACTCCACTGTGTCCCATCCTGACCACAACGTGCTGACCCCAGCCGTGGCCCAGCCAAACTATGGTAGGCTATCTCTGGGCTACTTCCATCCCCCTACCTGGGTCTCCAGCAAGTCTGCTGGTTAGCTGGGGCTTGAAAAGTCTGCTGATTCAGGGCAGTCCTCAGCCTCCCAGAATGGAGCACTGGGCAGATATCGGCCTCCTCTGCTGGCTGGGCCACTACTGAGCTCCTGGGCAGGCCTTTTACAGTCCTGGCCATGCCTCCTGACTTCCGGTGAGGTGGTGGGGTCAGGCTCTGCCCAAAAGGACTCACGGAGGAACTCTTCCCCCTCTGCGTCAGTGGGTGGCCACTCTGCCCCACTACAGTCCTGATATTTCACATCTCATTTCATTTGGGCTTAGTATCTACTCATTTCTTTTGTTACTTGGATCATTTTATCAGACTCACATAGTGTCCACATGCTCCACACATCACTTTGACTATGTATTTAGGAGAGAACAAGTTTATCAGGAGAGTAGCTTTATTCCAGATCTGACTACTTTTTGTAATTTTCTGTCTTCTAAATCTAATTGAATGAATGTGAACTGAGTTTCAAGTTTACATAGTAACATTCTAGAATATTTTTCCCTACCATATCTAACAGACTAATAAATCTATAAGAAACAGGATTCTTTCTGTCCCCGTTTTTTAAAAATAGGGACTATGACATTAGATTTTTCAGACATATGAAAACCATCCAGGATGATTAATAACACTAAAAATTTAGCTGGGGATCACCAATCAAGATTCTCTTGAACATCTTCAGTGAAAAATCTTTCCCTTTGGCTTTTTTTTCCATCATTCGGCTAAAATAAATGACTGGATGTCATTTTCTGTTTTTGAAGGCCAAAGCGGTAAATGAAAGAGTGGATTCCTCATTTCACCAACTATGGCAAATTAGATTAATGATCACCCTTCATCCTTAATATGAGGTTCCTAAACTGGAGTATATCTATCAAGACAGAGGCCACCAGCTTCCAAAATATGGAAGAACTTTTAGTTTTAGCTGCTGCTTCAAAATCACTGTCCAATGATCTAAAGATGTATTTGGTTTTCATTATATAATAAACCTTGATATCTTCTTCCAGAGCCTACTAAATTCAGAAGTATATTAGGAGAGAGCATTCATCTTATTTTATTAGCTATGAGCACTGGAGAAGATTTTTCCTTCACACGTTCCACATCAAAATGAGTGCTTATCTCTGAAAGTATTAGGGGGAATGATTAAAACCAAAATCTATTTATTTAGAGACAAGCGCTTGCAAGAACTTTACCAGCAACTAATATGATTCACAAATTTGAAAGGAATTTTTGATTGAATAATTTTCTGAAAACTCTAACATCAATAATCCACCAATCTTCTAGATAATTTCTTACAAATGACAGGGATCCATTTCAGTCTTTTACAAGCACATTGCTCCAAAAGAGTAATTAAGGCATCCTCTTCTATTAAAATAAAACTCTTTCTCTAAAAAGGGAATGTCAATCATAATTATAGAGAGACATTGGTGGTCACTAATGCTAAGTCTAGACTACAGGCTTCTTTTGGAAGAAGCTTTTTTCGGAAGACATCTTCCAAAAAATCTTCTGAAAGAGAGCGTCCACACTGCAAAAGCGCATCGAAAAAGCGATCTGCTTTTTCAAAAGAGAGCGTCCAGACTGAATGGATGCTTTCTCACATGTAAGTTGTGATTGCTGTGGACGGAATGGTCACCAGGGCACCTGTGCTTTTTCCTCTTTCCTCTTCTTTTGAAAGAACTCCTTCTTCCCCGTCCACACACGCTCTTTTGGAAAAAAGCTTCTTCCTCATAGAATGAGGATTACCAATGTCAGAAAACCCCCTCTGTTCTTTCGATTTTCTTTTGGAAGAACGCGATTGCAATGTGGACGTAATTGAAGTTTTTCCAAAAAAAACTCTGTCGTGTAGACATACCCCTTCTCTGACCCTTCTCTGAAGCTCTGCCCGCCCCTTCTGCAAGGCCAGAGGCAGCTGAAGTTCCAGAACTTGATAATCTCCTGGCTGAAGCAGTCAGTATCACTTGTCAGGGACTCCAGCATCCCGATCTAGTGGTTGATTACTACCGCCTTACCTTGTCATACATTTTCTTTTTAAACTTCCTTTTTATTTTTAGCAGTTTATATTTACAAAGCACTGTACTATGCAGTATTTGCTGCTTTTCATTGATTGATTGATTGTCTCTTCTGCCTGATTGGAACTGGAAGTATGCAAACAAGATGTGTAGCTGGCATAGTTGACTGGTGAGCTTGTAACTCTGGTGTTTGTAACTCTGAGGTTCTATTGTACGGACAATATAACCTCCTTTATCCCCTGTATTTCTTCCATTGCAGGTATCAGATTAAAATTATCTAACAAAGCTGTTTAATTTTTGTCCAGATGTATTAACCACTCCATCACTAGAGTTTAGCAAGGGAAGTTCTAAAATCTTCTTAATGTTTTCCTTGCTAAAATTAAATTAATTGGAGGACCTGATCAAGCTTGAAATCCTCCCAAAATAATTAGATGAGCCACTGAGAACTGAAAATCTAGCATTTCAATTTGCTTATCCAGGCACTCACAGAGTAACTCATAATAAAATGGGGGAAGATATGAGGGTGAAGGAAGGAGAAGTAAACATTTAACACTAAACACGTAGAAATTTCAGGAAGAAATGTAAAATATAGGCTAATTAACCACACAAGGAGCAGTTTGGTTTCAGGGGTAGTAGAGCCACAATTGATGGTTTTATTTCACTTTATTATAGGCTTTATAAACATACTGTAGTTAAGGATACTAGACAGTATGCTGCTGTAATAGCTCTAAAGATAGCTCTAAAGATTCTCTTAACCAAGGTAAACTTAGGAAAAGATTAAGACGGATGGCTACTGATCTAAAGCTTTTGCATATTTTGGAAATTCTACACCATGGCAATATGGCTGGGGTAGGAATTAAGTCCACAGAGAATGTGCTAATGTTTTCCCTATTTTGGGGGGCCTTCTAGTGCCTCTTCTTTTTATTTCTATATTAATGATATGGGTGATGTTTTAAAGGAAAATGATTTCTACAATTAAGGATAAATTTAGCTCAGTGGTACTTCCATCAAGACAATCTGGCTATGAATCATGTTTCTACATTTACTTTTTGGTTTACTACTTTGAAGATGGCCCATACTTTTGAGCCATATCTGAATGAGTTATCAAATTCTCATTTACATAAGCCATATGCTCACTTAAGATTCCAAACCATGGAAGCTGCTGTCCTTAAAGGTAAATATGGGCTACTTCCTTTGTTTTTGACCAGGTAAATCTGGAGTGCTGGAAGATGGATTGTAGAGCTGTCTAGTTTGTGCCAACAGGCTGGATTTTATCTCTTTTGTATTTAGGGGCACGGACAGCCCCCATAGGCACCTGGGCGAGATGGGAAGGGGTGGCTCTTTTGAATTTCTGGTCCCCAGGGCAATTGCCCCCTTTGCCCTCCCCCGTTTGTATTAAAAAAATCTTTTCTGACATCTCAAAAGATCATGTTTTCAATCTTTTCTCAATCCCTGGTACTAATCAAATTGGTGACAATTTTTGCCATATTAGCTCTGTGCCAGAGAATGGAATTTTTATAAGTTCTGATTGACATGCTTGTTTGGTTAAGATAGTGTATGTTTTTCTTTTGGTTTTTGCAAAATATATGTGTCATATACAATGTAATAAAATTGACTTAATGTAAGCTACATTTCTTCAGCTGAGCAGCAGCTTAGGTATTTGCAATGGCATTTACAGGAGTGGGTCATTAGCTCAATCCCAGCCCCTTCCCCTAACCGGTCAATGGACTGGTTTGAGTCTGTGGCCTATCCTTCAACCTGTCTGTCTCAGATGACCCTTCCAGGAATCATGTTCCCATGAGCAAAGCTCTCTGGGTCACAGGGGCATATGCAGTAAATGGAACAGATTGGGTTATGAGTACATGATACTGGTGCGCTGATAGGGGATGAGACAGTGAATGGATCATGCAGTGAGGCACTTTATGTGTCACAACATTTTCATTTTTATCTGATTTTGAAGAAATGGATTTGAGAAGGAGCCAGAACTGTCTGCTGCTTGCTGAACAATGGAGCGGGTTAATGTTTGTGCATGATACGTGATAGAGCCACTTTCCAGTTTTCACAAGTGTAACACACAATAATATTCTTAGCTAGCTTATGCAGAGCACATGGAAGAGCTGGTTATAACATTTTCATGGTGGTTTTGCTTTTTTTAAGATTGGCATGATGGGAATCTATGACTATAGGCAGTCCCCGGGTTACGTACAAGATAGGGACTGTAGGTTTGTTCTTAAGTTGAAACGGTATGTAAGTCGGAACTGGCGTCCAGATTCAGCCGCTGAATCTGGACACCAGTTCTGACTTACATACAGATTCAACTTAAGAACCCCAGGCGTCCCCAAGTCAGCTGCTGCTGAAACTGATCAGCAGCTGATTCCAGGAAGCCTGGGGCAGAGCAACTCTGCCTCGGGCTTCCTGTAGTCAGCCGCTGGTCAGTTTCAGCAGCGGCTAACTTGGGGACGCCTGGGGTAAAGCAGCTCGGGTGCTGCTGGGTTGGTCCAGTAGCGCGGCCGCTCCTCGGCGCTACTGGACCAACCCAGCAGCACCCCAGCTACACTGCCCCAGGTGTCCTGATTCAGCCACTGCTGAAACTGATCAGCAGCGGCTGAATCAGGACTCCTGGGGCTGAGCAGCTGGGGTGCTGCTGGGTTGGTCCAGTAGCGCCAAGGAGCGGTGCTGCGGGACCAACCGGCAGCGCCCCACCTGCTCTACCACAGGCCCCGGGCTTTGCTCCACATCTCCCTGGTCTGCTGGGGGGGGGGCACTAGCTGCGTGTCCCCCCCCCCTCCCCCCAGCAGACCAGGGAGATGAGGAGCAAAGCGGCGGAGGACCCTGGCCGGACAGCGGCGCTTCCAGATCAGCGCCGCGGTCCGGCCCGGGTCCTCCACGGCTTTGCTCAGCGTCTCCCTGGTCTGCAGACCAGGGAGATGCTGAGCAAAGCGGCGGAGGACCCGGGGCCGGACCCGCGGCGCTTCCAGATCAGCTGGAAGCGCCGCGGGTCTGGCCCGGGTCCTGCGCCGCTTTGCTCAGCGTCTCCCTGGTCTGCAGACCAGGGAGACGGGGAGCAAAGTGGCGCAGGACCTGGGGCCGGACCCGCGGCCGCTTCCAGATCAGCTGGAAGCGCCACGGGTCGGGCCGGGTCCTGCACGGCTTTGATCTAGGGAGACGCTGAGCAAAGCTGCGCAGGACCCGGCCCGACCCGCGGCGCTTCCAGCTGATCTGGAAGCGGCCGCGGGTCCGGCCCCGGGTCCTGCGCCGCTTTGCTCCCCATCTCCCTGGTCTGCTGGCTCCCGCAGCAGACCAGGGAGACGGGGAGCAGCTTTTCTCGCCCCGGAGGAGGCGGGCGGTGGGACCAGGCGTCCCGCCGCTCGAGTCCTCCGGGGCGAGAAAATCCCCGTTCATAACTGCGGATCCGACATAAGTCGGATCCGCGTAACTCGGGGACTACCTGTACTGTCTCTCCATGATTTCCAGTTCACATTTTTGTATAAGTTTTAACTCAACTGCAAACTATGGCTGACTCTACAAATCAAGGTCAGTTGTCTCTGGCATAATCACAACAGATCTTCTGTATTCATAACTTGGATAACACCAGGCAGGAAAGAATCCAGCTTAATATCCAGCTGTGTTACCTTGGCAAGGTATCAGGGAGGAAAAAAACTAGTAAAAAGTCAAAAATGTAATTAGATATGAATGGATGCACATTGGGCCAAATTTTGCCTGTGAAGCATTGGACTCCATTGAGTGTAGTGCATCTTCACCCTGCCTCACAATAGGTCCATGTGCCACTGCCCCATAAGAGAATACAGAAATGTTGTTAGCAGTACAAAAAATAATGGGGCTGTGCCATCATTTTTTACTTCTCCTTTCATCCCATTTTGGAGTGAGTTGAACTCCTGGGAACAGTAGAAAGAGATGAATCCCTGTATTTAACAGAGGGTGACCATGCACATGTGCTAGACATGGGCTCCTCTAAGGGAAGAGTCTGTACTCAGAGACCAGGGAGCAGGTTGGAAAGGAGGAAAGGTGACACTCTCCCCTTGCAGGATATGGCTGGGAGAGATAAAGTTAGAGTAAGAAGGTGGCAGTTTAATTCATCACCTTTCAGAGCTAAATTTCACTTTCCATAGTGTTCTCCATAGTGTTCATTACCTCTTGTAGTAGTAATGCACTGTGAGCAGTCTGCTGAGTTTTTGTGCAATATGTGTTGCTGATTTGTACCAGAGATAAGCAGACAGATGACTAAAAAAAAATGAAATAATCTAAATGAAAAAAAGTTCATGGGCATATGATAACAGTAAAAGTATTAAAAAGGTTCATTCATACCTGCCAAGCATGGCATTCTGAGGTTTTATCATTTAGCATCAGTGAGATATTTGACACAGGAATGCTTAATGATACTCATTGTTGGTTTCTGGTTTATGTTTAACCTTTATATGAACTAACCAAAAACGTCATCTGGGAATCATTTTTATTCTGAGATAAAATAGGGCAGCTGAAGAGGGGAAAGTGCACAGAATAGTATTTATACTGTAGAAATTGATTTGCAATGGATTTTGCAGTTGGATTTTCCTCTGATACAGAATCATGGTGAAATATCTTTTTATTTATGTTTACTAGCTTTACGAAAGGTATTGGAATAATAAGGGGTGAGATTTTTAACTTCAGTAAATGCATGGACACAGGATAAGTTGGAGTGAAAGGCAAAACAGAGCTCACCTTTGCAGTCCCCTGATATGATTGTGTGTTCGTCTCATCCTCACAGCATGAATTAGAAGGATTGTGTCAGACAGCATTCACATGTTGTCGTGTTTCCACATCCGTATGCTATACTGAATTCCACACATAGGAAATGGAAGATATATATATATATATATATATATATATATATATATATATATATATACTACATGCATACAGTAGCTAGTGACCCCTCCCCTTGTGTTACTCTGGCTTTTGAAGAGCTCCGGTATTCTTCATTGCATAGCAGTCTTCTCTTTTACTAGCAAAACTTTGTGGAGTTTTTGGTAAGTGATTCATCATGCAGGAAGGTTTCATATAAAATAAATAAAAGATTTTGAAAATTCAAAGTAACTTTGTGAAGACAAAAAATGCCTATGTTCATAAAATCTAAATTCCTTGCCATTCACCCAACCAACTTTGGCCTGCTCAAGGTATTATTATACACCTAATTACTAAAGTAAAGTATTGTGCTGGAAACTCCATTGGTCTACACAAAACTCTGAGACATTTTAATTTTATTATGGAATTTTTCATTTCTTAACAAAAAAAGAACTGGCTTTTACAGATTTTCTTTTCTCAGAGGGCCTTTGTCTTGTTCAGAAGCTCATAGCACATTTATTTTCACTGAAATGTTACAAGCTGGATTTGAGTCTTTCCACCTCTAATTTCTACGTTTTCTAAATTTCTAAATAACATTTAGTTTTTATGAGAGCTTTATGTGTGGTTTATACTCTCAAATATGTTACAACAGTGAGAAGTCCTCTAGTTTTGCAGCTACATCAGAGGAAGAACTCATGGTCAAACCATTGTGTACAAGCGCCACCTGATCATTCATTGCTAAAATCAGACTCATAATACAAGTGAGCAGGAGTTATAAGGACTGGTTTGGTCACTTGAGGTATGTCCTAAGTGAATCTATGAATTCCCAAAGAGAGCGATTAGTAACAGAACACTGTAGGGCAAATGGGCCTAAAATTAGACCTACCGGCTGTGTTTTGGTTTTGGTGTTTGTACACGAGCATACAACTCATTTGTTCCATTCTTCTGAGCAGGTGGGCTACAGAAAAATGTTTGTCTGAGTACAGCATAACACTTCTTGCTTACAGTATGGAGCAGAGAGTGAGAGTAGGAGACCATTCTGTTCATAGTATGTAAGTGAAGATTGCCAAGTAGGGACATTGAATTTTAACACTGCTGCTCTCATTTGTGTGAATTGATCAATTTTCCAGAATGCAGAGGACTATTCTCTTCTTTTTAAAATGTTGTTTTTAATGCACAGTCTGTATTTGTTTTTAATGTGAAGAAGTACGGCTTGGATGAATGGACTTGGATGAATGCCAGGCTCCACAGGGAGTGATCAATGGCTCAATGTATAGCTGGCAGCTGGTAGTTTCCCCAGGAGTCAATTCTGGGGCTGGTTTTGTTCAACTTCTTGTTTAATGATCTGGATGATTAAATGGATTGTGCTCTCAGCAAATTTGTGTATGACACTAATCTGGGGGGAGAGATAGAAATGCTGGATGGTAAGGATAGGGTCCAGAGTGATCTATACAAATTGGAGGATTGGGCCAAAAGAAATTTGATGAGGTTCAACATAGAGAAGTGCAGAGTCCTGAACTTAGGAGGAAAGAAACCTCTAGTTACAACAGGCTGGGGACTGACTGGCTAAGCAAAGAAGAAAAGGACCAGGGAATTAAAGTGGACTAGAAGCTGGATATGAGTCAACAGTGTGTTCTTGTAGCCAAGAAGGCTAAGTGTGTATTGAGCTGCATTAGTAGGAGCATTGCCAGGAAATCAAGGGAAGTGATTATTCCACTCTCTTCAGCATTGATGAAGCCACACCTGTAGTATTCCATTCAGTTTTGGCTCCCCACAACAGAAATGATGTTGACAAATTGGAAAGAGTTTAGCACAGGGTAATAAAATGATTAGGAGGCTGGAGCACATGCCTGATGAGGAGAGGCTGTAGGAATTAAGTTTATTTAGTCTGCAGAAGAAAAAATTAGGGGGGGTAGCAGCCTTCATCTACCAGAAAGGGGGGGAAGGTTCCAAAGAGGATGAAGCCAGACTATTCTCTGTGGTGGCAGATGACCAATAAGCAATGGTCTCAAGTCACAGTGGGGGAAGTCTAGGTTGGATATTAGGAAAACTATTTCATGGGGTGGGGGGGTTAAAACATTGGAATATGTTATCTAGGGAGATAGTGGAATCTCTATCCTTACAATTGTTAAGGCCAAGCTTAACAAAGTTGGAGTTGGTCCTGCTTCAAGCAGGGGGTTGAACTAGATGACCTCTTGAGGTTTCTTCCAACCATAATCATCTTTGATTCCATTGTGAGAACATAATCTCAATCATGCTTTCAGTACCAATCTATATACATGCAACAATTCATAATAAACATTAAGTCCCTTAAAACTATTTGCACTACCATGTTCCATTATAAATAGCATTAAAATAGTTGTAAGATATATTTTAAAGATCTAGTCTTTGAGGGAAGCTGACCCTTCTTTCAGATAAAACAAAAAAAGCAGTCATGTAGCACTTTAAAGACTAACAAGATGGTTTATTAGGTGATGAGCTTTCACTGGGGCAGACCCATTTCTTCAGATCATATGGCTACTTCCCCTTCTTTCAGATGTGTTTTAACTTTTCTTGTGTTTGTGTGTGGAGTTTTGTGTAGAAGGGGCTCACTTCCTGACAGCGAAGTGCAGGTCCCCTATTCTCTATTTGTTGTGCTGGGAAAAATTGAAGATGAATCCAATTCCTCTCATGGAGTCCTTTTTGGAGTCTCCAGTAGGGAGTATCTGGTAGTTTCTGCCTAGTGTAGAACAGTTTAAAACATCTGGAAGGTTTTGAGCCACACTTTTCACATTGATCTCAGCACACAAGCTACTTTTGTTCTCCTCCAAACACTGAAATTTTGTTGTTGCCAAACATTTATTTCAGCATCACATTTCTGAAATTCCTTGATTTCAGGCTGTATCACTGCCACAGGTAAAAGTGTCAGATATCTTCCCATCAGAAGTTCTGCTGGAGATAGTTCAGTCACAAGTGGGGTTTGTCAATACAGAAGGAGTGCTTTGTATGGATCTACTGATTTTTGAAGAAATCTTTTTAAAGCCTCCAGTGCTTGCTCCACCTCACCATTGATCTGTGGGCTTGATTGTTTCAGAGGTAAACCAAGGCCCTTTATCATAACTGAGGACGTCAGAAACTCCATTTCTAGCAGATATTGACTTTAGTTTTTGGATCAACTGTGCCAATGCAGTCTACAATAACACATGCGTGACCTTTCTAGGAGAACAGATCCATGAGACTTTAAGTACCAAATAGCTTGTTGTGCTCATTCCCTGCACTTGTTTATATCTTGGTATCCCTCATGCATTTTGGAAAGCATCTCCTCCTGAAGCACTGTAGAGATTAAGAACGCATTGTCCTCTCATTTTGGTCCTGAAAATATGGTATTGATTATACTGGAAGTTGATGTCTTTGCCACAACCTCTTTAGCAAATTTGAGTCACTTTCTGGCAAGTGTCATCCTTCAATTGTTCTCTTCTCATTTTCTGAAGTCATCTGGCAGATGGCGGAATTGTTATTAGCACAAGGTCAGTGTAGACTTTGACAACTTTTTCTAAAACATTTCTTCCTTTGGTGGTGGCTTAACTGGAAATCTAGATAAAGTGTTGTTATGAGTGTTTTCCCTTGTATGTGTTCAGTCCTGACAAGCAATCTCATCAGCCATAGTCAAAACCTTTGAAGAAGTAAGTAGTGGAAGGTCATCCAGTGGTTTTTAAACCAATAACAATGCTAAGGGCTTGTGGGCTGTTCCTGTGTTAAAACACAAGCAAACAGATATGTCCTGTACTATTCACAGGCTTAAGTGGCCGCTAGTGCTCTCTTTTCCATTGGAGTATACTGCTGTCCAGTTTCTGAGAGGCTCCTTGATATGAATACAGCAGTTTCTGGTTTCCTTCTGGCTGCCTTTGTGTGAGCACTGATCCTAACCCATAAGAAAATGTGTCTATTTCTGCCATTGTCAGATAGTTTGCAAAAAGAGAGGGGAGGGTGTCAGTCATATTATTTTATTAAATGTGTTTTGTTGTATGCTCCATCTGATTAAAAAAACTGTGACCATTATGAAGATCTCTTATGATTTTTATTAGATGAGAAATGTTTAGTAAGACTTTCTCTACAGTGATTTATAATGCCAGGAATCTTTTTACAGCAGAAACATCTTGGAACTTCTTTGAGTCAGAAAAAAAAGTCCTTGGCAAATTACCTGAAAGTAGCTTTCTTTTTACTACAGATATTCTCAAATGTAAGCCTTTTGTACGTCACTCTTCTGCTTAAACCCTGGGCCTCACCTTTTTAAAGAGTATGAGGGCTACTCTAAGTTACACAGGCTTCTAATGACCCCAAGAGACCCAGATACTGCTGGAGTGCATTTATATTCTGTCCAACAACTCATTCCTCCCCAGCCAAACTCCCTACAATCCCTACAGCATCTCTGGGTTACTTGGAAATATCCCAACAGAAGTATTTCTGATATGTCTGTGGTCAACTAAGTCTGGTTTAGAACAGATTTCTTCCCACTGCTAAACTTCCCTAACTCATAGTAGAAATGGGCTGAGTCTTTGGAAGATGTGCAGTATATTAAGAGAGGCACTAATAACATCTGTGAAATTATTTAAAATTGGTTGCATTGACACATTAAACATTTTACAATGTGACTGACCAGGACAACTAAGTAATAGACTGAGTAGAAGGTTTTACTTCTATAAAGTCCTTAGGCAACTTGTTCACCATATGGTCAAATAAATCATTCAGGAAATCTGTGACTATTTTTATTACAACCCCGTAATAATGATCTCTGAGTGGGAACCGCATAAGTCTGTAATTTTATAAACAATGAGTAATTCTGTAGTACGTTATCTATACTAGAGCTTTATTTCACAATAACCCCCCTTAGGTCAAATTAATAAGCAGAGTGTCCACACTACCAAGCCCGTTATTTCAAAATAAGGGGCCTGTTGTTTTAAAATCTGTACTCCTGGTTTCGTCGAGGAATAACGCTAATTTCAAAATAGTTATTTCAAAATAGCCGTAGTGTGGATGCTCTGGTGCCACTATTTTGAAATAACTACTCCCCAGAGTAATTCAAACTAATTACTCCCCAGTGATTCCTGGAACTCTAAGTCAATGGAGTCCACCTCAGACTAATTTTGATCCTTCCACCACTATTTTGATTTTATTTTTTATATATATATATAAATAAAAGCGTGTATATATATATATATATGTATATGCTTTCATGGGCAAAAAGGCAAAAACCACTTTATCAGATGATGAGCTGGGTGCTCTTGGGATGAGTAGGCTTCTTCGCTTCTTCTGAGGAAGTGGGTTTTGCTCACAAAAGCTCATGATACTATATTTTTTTGTTAGTCTCTCAAGTGACACAGGACTACTGTAATGAGTGATGCTGTACAGTGTTTACCATTATGAGAGTAACATTTAGGTTAGGACAGACCCATAAGACTCCCATACAGTTTGGTGCTGTTAAATTTCTAGATCTTAAAATAAAAATAAAGTATCTGTATTTTCTCATGTTGCGCTACATGCTGTGCTAATATAATCTGTTATTTATTCCATAGTGGCATTAAGTATAAGAAAGACCCTCTTGCTTTTCTGTGTGTAGCAAAAGTAATAGGGAACTAGTCTGTTTGAATTCTCAGTAAGGCAAAGTCTACTCTAGAGAAGATCGAAGTTGCCGCAGTTATTCTTCAGGGGCTCGAATTAGTGAAGACACGCTAATTGGAACCGAGACTATGCTCCCTTCACCACCAGCATTGCAGCTCCTAGGAGGAGTAAGGGAAGTCGAAAGGACAATGCATTCCCCTCGACTTCCTGCAGTGTGGACGGCACTAATTTGACTTAAGATACTTCGACGGAAGCTACACAATTAACGTAGCTGGAGTTTTGTATCCTAAACCAATTTCTCTCTTAGTGTAGACCAGGCCTAGGTGAGCTATGCTGATTCTTATGGATGGTTGGCCTCATTAGGATAATAGTCTTAGTGAAGCTGTGAACTGTTAACTCATTTTGAGAGCCTGCATGAGATGTGCATTGTGTGGAATCATAAAAGCTAATATTTCAAGGGATGTTAACTTCTGTCAGTAACAGAATAAGAAGTTAAAATATTTTCCAGAAAAGAAACCTCTCACTTTATTTTTGTGACTTTTTGGTGTTGCTATCTTGTCAGCTTTGAATCACTATTCACTCCAGACTTGGGGCAAACAGTGAACTAACACCAGGTGTCTGTACTATGCATATAAAGGTACAGAAAGAAAAGAAAAAAAACCCTGAGAAGTAAACAATTTAAGTTATCCTCTGAACATCTGTGAGCACTAACCACCGGTATGCCATAGAAGAATATTCAGAACAAGAAAGTGTGGCACACATGAATCACATAATTTTCTCTGTTTAGATAAATTATATTTCAAAGTAAAACATGGATGGAAGTGTATAACTGTGCAGGGTATTTCTTCAGTGCTAGATTAAACCTGAAGTAGTGTTGGTTTTAAATAAATATGCATGGAAATACAGATCAATGCTGATTTTCATTCAGTCCTGAACATGAAACTAAGCTGAATACATAATATGAACATTACTTGTATATTTTGTGGATCTAGGTCCAAATAGCAAATAACATAAAAATCCAAAATTTGCATAAAAGATTTACATATGTTTCCTAGTGACTTCTGTCCCTCCTCTCTAAAGTTCCATTTATTCTTCATCCTCAAGGCAGGCCCTGCTAGTCCTCAGAGGCTCTGTGGCTGACAAATCCAGCCATTCTTGGTATCTGTCTAGCTAGAAGCTGCCTAGGATCTGTCCCTGAACATTACTGTTTGGCACCAGTAGCCTCAGTACCCATTGTGGTATTGGTGTTGATATATGTCATTATGGGAATAAGCACAACCTCCTTACTGAAAATTTAAGG
Organism: Pelodiscus sinensis; assembly: GCF_049634645.1. NCBI lineage: Eukaryota > Metazoa > Chordata > Testudines > Trionychidae > Pelodiscus > Pelodiscus sinensis. The sequence goes on from NC_134712.1 coordinate 83,367,260, forward strand.
AGTGTTGACTGGGGATGGAAGCCCAAGAGGTCTCACTAAGCTGCTGAAGAATTTCAGGGACCTTTTGATTGCAAAGGATTCAAGGATGTTTTGGAACTAAAAAAAATATGAACAGGTATAAGTATCAGCCTCTTTCCAAAGGTCTCCGGTTTAATCAAGTGAAGGAAAGATGATTTTGTTGTAAAAACACCAGACTGTATCTTTGAGATTCTAGTCAAGTCTTAATCTCTAAAATGGGTCACTACCTAAGAGAACTTCTATTAAATTGTTTGTGAAGTGCCTGAGTATTGTGATTGCAGGGACAGCATATAAATAGGTGCAATTCTGGATTCTTCCTTTTAGCTATAAACTCATTCAATATTTCCTTGGATGCAAATCTTTATTTTTTAAGATACTGTTCTAATGCATAGGCAAGATGTACAATGAATTTGAATGGGTCCTTTCTAGAGATATACTGGGTATATTTTGGGCACTCAGGAGTTAAATTTAATTTTCTGCTGCATTTGCTAAAATTCCAAAACAATTATCTTGTACTGTGAAAATGTCATGCAGAAGAAAGACATCAGAGTAGAAGAATGGACAGATTTTTCTCCAGCACATATGAACTCAATTTTAGATAGAAAAGAATCTCATACTGTAAGCACATGAAGAGACCACTGAGGAGTAAGAACAAAAGAGTTCTTAAATTATAATCAGTCATTCTATCAGCCTGTGATTATAGCAAAATGTTTTTGTTGTAAAACATTTGTCTGACACATGCTTGTAAATCTGCCAAGAAAGGATTTCCTACTAGAACAAATCGGCCTCAAAAATGGGTGTCTGTTCTACTTTTTCCATACATCTGATTTGTTTAGTTAATACAACTGTTTAGAGTATTATTAAAGAATAGTAACATTAAAGATGGTCAAAAGGTTCAATAGAAAATAATTGTTTTTAGATTATCAACTTGTATCTTAATTTTCACAGTGGGAGACATTAAAAACTGAATATTCACTGCCCCAAAACCTACAGTGAGCACTTTATATTCCTGTATTTGGAACTAGAAATAATAACTGTACAGCAAGCACAAATGAGTAGTAAATAATGAATATTTAGTGTGGCACACGATGGCCCTAATTCTTAAATTCAGCTAAACTATGAATTCTCAGATCAGGAAATATGGTTATATCCTAGTAATGGGCTCTGAAGCTGGATTTACTGTTGCTTAGCACAACTGGAATGGTGCAGATCAGTTGGACTTACTGGCTAATCTGTTCCTTATTTTTCTCCATTACTATTCTACAATCCCAATATATCTCCAGATGAATGAAGTGCAAGGAGCAGCAGCTGATCTTCTGGTGCCATTCTTGCTCATCTCTCACTACCAAAATGCTATACTCTCTCTCTCTCTCTCTCTCTCTAAGTTATGTAATTGTGCTGTTGAGGGCCCTTCATGGACTGTTGAATAGATATAAATGGAAATGATTGTGCTGACTGATCATACCATTTCTTATGGAGGAATGAGAGACTTACTGTAAGCATAGAACACCCAAAAAGGAAGTGAAATGTCATCATAATTTGTAAGACGCCAGACAGAGGCAGCAACAGAGTCATTACAAAAGAGCTTTAGCTGAGTAGGAGTTAATTGCTGAGTAAACCCTACATCTTAACAGAGAAAGTAAGTTACAGAATGTGAACATACTACAGCTGTCTGAAGGCCTTGTGTTAATCTTTGGATATTAAAGAGAAGCTGAAAAGGAAGAGACTGAGAAAGAAATAAAACCCCCTCTAAAGCCAAATTAGGAGTTTAAAAATAGATTGATATGATTGATATGATATGATATGATATGATATGATATGATATGATATGATATGCTATATGCTATGATATATGAGCCCCTCCTTAGCTGAGTTAAATGGCATAGCTGCATTGACTTTAAATGAACTATGCTGATTTACACTCACTGACGAGCTAGCCCAATATACAACAAAGTAAAGGCAAAATAGTCCCTGAAGAACTTAAATAGAGAAGAATTGTTAAAACATCACTTGATTTCCATCTTTACAGAGGATATGGATACAGCACTGCTTGAGCAGTCTCCTGCATGTACAGAGTATTCAATATTGTTCAGAGAACAGAATTGTATGAGAGAAATTCACTTAAAACAAATAGCATGCCAAAGTTCAGAAAATATCCATCAGTGAGCACTGAATGGAAAAAGAGAGAAGGAATCAATGGAACTTTTGAAGGAGGTGGTATTTAAAAAAAAAAAAAAAAAAAAAAAAAAAAAAAGATTCACTACATTCAGGAGAGATTATTGCGTAGAACAGCAAGGATAAAGCCATTATTTTTTTTAAAGGAAGCAGAGATGCGGTACAGAAGAGACAATAGCCCAATGGTTTTAAAATTGGCTGTAAAGAAATTATTGATAGCTATTTTAAGGGGGCATAGTGAAGATAATATCTTTAGAAAATTAGTGTCTATTCAAGCAATAGAGGTCACCCTTAACTAACCCGGTGGCATTTTTTGAAGATAAAATTGCCACCATGATAAATAAGGGAGATTAAGTGGATGCAATGTAATTACCTTTTCAAAAACTATTCCACTATTCCACTCTTGAAATTAATGGAGAAGATACAGTGCAATGGGTAAGAGCTAAAGAAGGATTCTCTGCAGAAAACTCTCAAGAGAGGGACAACACTGGATAGCAACATACAGGAATTCTTCAACTGGGAAGAGGTAAATACCTCAAGTATCCATTTTAGGACCTCAAGGGAGATTTTGAGTCGTAAGTAGTGGGAGTACTCTAAACAAAGGGTTGGATTTCTCTAGGGCAGTGTGGTCATATAGTGCCACACAGCCAGCATACATTTGGGAAAATCACCCCATTACACGGTGACACTGGTGGTTTACTGTGAGCTGTAGGGTTTTATGCCAAATCCTCTCTCTGGTGCTACATAATAAGGAAAAAGAAGCCGTGGTTGGAATGTACCAGTAACTCATGGATCCTTAATAGTCATTACAGACAATCAGAAATGTTTAAATTTGTAGAAAAGGGCTGATTTTGACTAAATGTTCAATAGGAAGGTGCCTTGGATCAAGGATAAGATTGTTGCTCAGGTACAGAGAGAAAGACAGTCCACTCAAAAAATGTCAATATCCCAGTGATTGAGGCACTCAGCTAGGATGTCCAGGAGAGGTGTCACTGTTTTCTTATGGAAAAAAATTCAGAAGTTCTTGTTTTTATTCCAGTGAGCATTTCTGAAATCTTGAAAGTTTTAGCAGATTGGAAATACATTTCCCACTGAGCTGTAGTTACAACTTCTTGTGGCCATTAATAATGTACATTAGAAAACCTGTTGGGCTGCTCTACCTGGGCACAGGATCTGGAATCAAGGAAGGGTAAAACCAGGCCAGCTTTGGAATTCAAATAATAAGGGATATAATAGGGAAAATAATAGAACCACTTTATGTTAAAGCTAAAAAAGCAATGCAACTGGAAAAGGTATTTGAAGCAAAAACTGGGTTCAAGAGACATTTAGACTTGTTACTAGAGGAGAAGTAAATTGAGGAATACAATGAAGGAGGGAAGTAGGTTTAAGATAAAAACAAGACCAGGGTTGGACTGCCTTTTCCTGTTACAGTTCTTAAAATGTTCTTATGTTGCCTTGTCCAGTCTTTAATCATAGACTATAATAATATACTCACTTGAAAGGGCACAGTTAGTTCTGGTGTTTTTCTTTCCATGAGTATGATAACTACCGTTGCTGCTCTCTTTCCTAAAGAGCAAGTTAGCAATTTCTGAGCCTAAAGGAACAGCAAACAATTCATCAGAGAAAGCAGTCATAGAGACCTGAAGCCATGGGTTATGGAAGCGAGTTACAAAATATTGATCTATGGGCTCATTTATCCATCTTTCACTATTTTTGATCAGTGAAGTGTGATGCAAAGTATTATTTTAGATAGTTTGTGGCATCTGTGAATTAGATTTGAAATATCACATACAGCACTCTATTTACACCAAGTTCCAATATGTTTCATGCAGTTCTCTTCACCAAGAAGTCAGAAGTTTATCTTTCTTATCTCCTGTGTGTGTAGTAATATAAAAAAAAGTTTAGTGATCAAGTTCCTATTGACCAAAGGCTACTTTATGAGTGACTTATTAGAGATGGTATCTCTATTGTTTGGTATTGTAATTGCAAAAGCACAAAAATCTTGATAATCATTAAAAATTGCAGAAGAATTTGTTTCATGATAGTTTTTAACTTTATCAGTTTTCAGTACACAGCCTGCAACACAGTGCACTTCAAATATTCAATTAAGTAAAGTGTGCTGGTGTACACAATTGACATAGGAGTAAGATTACATGGTAAGGGACAAATTATATCTTAATGGAATCTGCCATATTCAGTGTATGTCTGTGCACACAAAACACTGTATTTCTGGCACAGCAAGGAACATTTACACTTGAAAGTTGGGTAGTTGTTTACCTAACTACTGCATGCACAGATACCAGTATTCATATGTAAATAAATAATGCACAAATTGATGGCACAAATGAATTTATCCATTACTGGAATATGATGAGCAGCACAGAATGCTCTATAACTCTAATGTGTTTTCTAGTACCTCACTCCAATAGAAGAGTGCCACCTACTGTGGGCTTGTCTTCACTAAAGGGCGGATTGAAACTGCAGTGATGGATCCACCAGGGGTCGATTTAGCAGGTCTTAAATCAACTGCAGATCACTCTACCATCAACTCCAATACTCCATCAAAACAAGATGAGGAAGGGTAGTCGATGGGAGAGTTTCTTCTGTCAATCTAGCACAGTGTGACCCCTGGGGAAGGAGATCTAAGATACATTGATTTGAGTTACACTACCAATGTAACTCAAATTGCAATTTCACCATAGTGCAGACCTGCCCTAAATAATCACTCCCTGCTGTTCTTTGGAGCCCTTTCATCCAAGCCTTGACTTTGTCAGCTTTCTCAAGACAAACAGGACTGGACCAAGTCAAAACATGAGACGAGTAGAAAGAGAACAGAGCATTAAATTAAGCTCCATTCATATTCTTTCAAGACACAAAGAATTACTATAGAGATGGATCAACCCCAGAAGTCTTGTATGCTTATCAGAACTTTATCCAAACTCCTATGTTTGCAAAACTACATAGTGAGAATGGGTTTTCTGGTGAACTTTCCAGTCCTTTCCAGTCCTTTCCAGAACTTTCCAGAGGTTAGAGCAAGGCAAAAGACAGAACTCAGAGGGATCTTGGGGAAATCACTTTGAGCCTGATTGTAAACAAAGAGCAATTCTACTATTGTCAAATAAGATATACTGACATAAAACTGGTATGGCATTACACTGAGTCATTTGGGTTTCAGATTGCCAATCTGTAAAATATTTATAACACCGTACTGGAGGGAATAGAAGCCAATTTATGAATGCTGGTTAATTAATTAAATCCTCTGATGAAGGGCTAGGGCTGGAGCACCTGCCTTATGGAGAGAGGCTGAGGGATTTGGGCTTATTCCGTCTACAGAAGAAAGAAGAGGGATTTGATAGCAGCCTTCAACTACCTGAAGTGGGGGTTCCAAAGTGTATGGAGGCTGTTGTCAGTAGTGAGGGTTGACAGAACACAGAGCAATAGTCTCATGTTGCAGTGGGAGAGGGCTAGGTTGGATATCTGGTAAATCTATTTCACAAGGAGGGTGGTGAAGCACTGGAATGGGTTACTTAGGTAGGTGGTGGGATCTCCATCCCTGGAGGTGTTTATGTTCCAGCTTGACAAAGCCCTGGTTGGAATTACTTAGCTGGGATTGGTCCTGCTTTTAGCAGGGGATTGGACTCAATGATCTCCTCAGGTCTCTTCCAACCCTATGATTCTATAATTCTAAGGATGCTAAATAATGAAAAGTAGGCCCTTGATGTTGCATTGGAACACTAACATAAGCATATCAACCATATCTTGACATCAGTGGGGCAGAGCATAAGTTGTTGCTAGCAAATGTGGGGTCATAGGCCTCAAACCTGGAACTCCATGGTGGTACCCAGGCTCTGCTCAGACCAAGGCCACCATCTTGCAGCTCTGTAAATCTTTTGAGAAGGGAGCTACTGAAGCTCTGCTCTTGAAGGCCAGGCCCACAAAGCTCCGGAGTGGGGTTGATATCCAGCTCCACCTAATGACTGGGATATACTATTTATCCAGTATGAGGTACAAAATGTTGTCCAAACAAATTAGGTGAATTGCTGATTTGTCACCACAATGGACCTTTTCTACTTGTCTGCCTCCTGAACTATGCCTCTCTGTCTGTTCCCTGCCTCAAAGCCTATTCCTGGTTCCTGTCCTCCTTATCTCAAACCCTGGTTTGATCCATTTTCCTGCTTCAGTCTGGTTTCTTGTTCCTACTCCCGACTCTAATTCTGGCTCTGACCCTTGGCTTGACTGCTAACTCTGCCCTAGCTCTGACCTTCGACTCCTCACCTGACTCTGACAATGGCTCCCAGCTTACCCATTAGGCATGACTGCCAACATCCCAATCTCTAGAGAAGATATGTGTTTACAGGATCAGCACTCATATTATTAAAGCTAACTCCGTAAGAGCAATTTCCTGTGTGCCATATAAAAATGTGTCTCTGCCTGGATAAAAGGATAAAACGCACATGAACAGAAATTTGTATATAATTGATGTTAATATCCCACATCCCTCTCAGTGTTTCACAACACTGTTCAGGGGAAATGACTGACTTTGAGTGCCAGATGTCAGTGTACATAGGGGGCCATATATCACAAATATCTCAAATGTTTTTCAGGCAGGTCCCTGATTTTTACTTGAAAAATGTACCCTCGTTCTTCTTGATTCCTCTTTTATTAAAGAATCTAAAAGGAACTTGATAGAGAATGAGAAAAGTCAGAGTATTTAAAGCAAATGATCCTTTTTTTTAAGGTTTTCTTCATTCAAACCCAACTGTCTTGTATAGCTTCCTGCATTCTTTCCTGTTTGGTTCAGGCTGTTTCTAGTTGGTGCCTCTTGCCTAATCTTTAGTTATTTTCCTTGATTTGTCTCTCTGAGGGTGTGGGAGTTATGTGAGTGTCAGTTAGTCTGGCACAACAAATGGAAGTAAAAAATAACCAGCTGAAATGCTGCAAAATATAATACCCAGCATTGAAAGGCACACAAGTGTTTGCTTATTTATATTTCTTGTTTTAAAATACAGTGAGCCACACATGGAGCTGTGAGAAAATAAGTTTGTTGCATATGAACAACTGCATTTGCATTACCAGATTAGGTCACTGTGCAGGGAAACAAAGAGTCAGGTGCCTGCTCATTTTTGTACACATACTAGCTAGGCAACTGAAAACGTAGCAGTTTTATATGTGCTTAAAGAAAAAGCCCATGATTTCTGTAATTTAGGTATATCTAAGTATCTACATCTTTTCTGAGATATGCAGCCTAACACTTAACACAATGATATAAGAGATGTCAATATAACAGACTTGAAGCATCTCACTCATCAGATTGCGTTTCTTTGAGTAGGATGAAGGACTCTCGATTAACTGTTATCTGATCATTTGTGATCTGCCTCATCATAAGTGAATGAAAAATACCAATTTGAGATGTTGAATTACACAGAACTGATACGTCCCTTATGTTTGCCAAGTCTTAATGCATTCTTTGGTGTCCCTTCTTCCTTTCCCAGCTTCTCTTAGGAAAAGTAAATTTTGGAGGGGTGGAGGAGGGGTGAGTGAAGACAAGACAGATTGAAATGTCAGAAGCTAAACCAATTGATGAAACAGCTGTGTTCAAAAATAACAGGAGGAGAAGGAAGAAAGTCTTCACGTAGTATTCAGAAGAGACACTCCACCCCCCACACGAGAAGGAAATAGACACATCATAAATGCAATGATTTTAAAAGGTTCTTTAAATGTTACATATATTATCTGCACCCTGTGGGAATTACATTAGGCTGACACCTGGTATACTCTACAATGATAGTGGCTCCATGTGTTATATTGGTACGTGATGTCCCAGTAAAATCAAAGAAAAAATCTCTGTATGGAATTGCATTCAGAGAATCATAGGACTGGAAGGGACCTGAAGAGGTCATCTAGTCCCATCCTCTGCACTCATAGAAGGACTAAGTATTATTTAGACTACTAGATGATCCATGTCATCCCTTTAGACAGCTATTAGCAAAGATACATTTCTGTTTGCCAGGTTATAAAAAATGTGAAAGTTGAGCCTGAAATAATCCTCATGGACAGAGCTCCTATTAAACGACCTGCACTTTCTGAATGTTAGGGCAATTGGCAGGTAGACCAATTTACAGAATCTAGGTACCAAAGTTCTAATGATGGCTACTGTTGATGATCATTGAAATATATGAGGTTGGCAAAAACTTTATGGCTCCAGATTAGAGAGGCAACTGTAAGTATAATGACAATGATTTGTTAGATCAGAATAGAAACAAAAGGTATGAGTTAGCACAGTAAAAGGACCCTTCTTTTTAAGTTACATCAAGCCCCATTTCATTCACCAATCCTCCAATGACAAATATTTCCCAGAATGTTCCACAGACAGTCACTCTGTCAACTAGGTTTGTACAGCGTTAAACAAGGGACATGCAGCCCATTGATGTCTCTGGTTTTTCTCATTCTCCTTTCCTAAATAGTTCCTGTTATAGGATAGCTGCTCCATGTGATTAAAAGTAAATCCATCTCCCTTGTGCCATAGCAGGCACCCTTGAGCCAATTGAAAGGGTGGAGCTGCACCTGGCTTATCAAGTTATCAGAGGGCATTTTAGTGAAAGCTGAGCTAGAAGGAGGAACTGCAGAGGAAAAGGAGTTCAGGATGGGTAAGAAGACCCAGTGGAAAGGTCTGTTTTTATTTTGGGTGAAGGCAAAGAAAGTCAGTCCAGGCCAGGCCTTGCATCTCCTCTAGCTGTCTAGAAACAAGAAAGGGACAGAGTCTCAGGGAGGAGGAGCTATGTTCAACTTAGGACTAAATGGAAGATTTTTTGTGTATCTGTGGGTTTTTGGTTAATTTTTTAATGGACCCCAAGAAGAGCTGTGATTGGATGAAAGAGATTGTGTGGAGTTTAAGGAGCCCTAAAGAAGGAACAAACCCATGCAGAGCATTAGAGAGGCACCCACTGGCCACAAATGGGTGCTCAGGAGGTGGCTGGTTCTGTTACTGGGCTTAATATTTTTGTCATTATTGACTGTCTCTGTGTCCATTATCTAAAAGTCTATGGTTCATCCAAGTTCTTTTGTAAGCAGTCTTATCAGATCGGGAGTCTGGCCATGCAGCCCCCAATTCCATAATACCATTCCTATTTCTTCTCTATGCCACTCAATTATAATAATAATTGTTACGGCTATTTCTATTTCTGTGATTAATTTTGGGCACCTAGAACTGTTAGGCACTTTACAGAAACAAGTAAATGCAATCACTATCCTGAAGAGATTGTAGTCTATATTAAGACAAGACACAAAAGTCAAAAGAAGACAAAAAAGGAACAAAGTAAGGAGATACAGGAAATTTCTAATAAGATCATGTGGTTGGTTACTCAGCAAGGAATATATCTTCGGCAACCAAAACTATCAATAAAGTTAAATAAATAATACTGTCATATCAATTGGCATATATTGGTACAGCCACTTACATCTCTTTCTCCTGATGTCCCTAGATAAAAATGAGTCATCTGGTGTTTTGGCATCTTCATTATGTGACATATTCCATTGTCAAATTACTATGAGGAAACTGAACAAGTTAATCCTTCGTGTGACCTTATTTTGCATCTGTAGAGTTACATGCCAAAGATGATTTTAATCCTCTGAGTCCAAAGATAAATAAAATGTGAACTAAAAGAAATTTAAATGGATAAAAATGGATAAATAGAAAAAAGATTGACACATAGTTACTAACAAAAATGTCTTTGTAATGGAAGTAAGGCCAATTTTTTAATAGTATTGTAAAGGTTAGAGAGTTACAGTTGCATAATTGGCAAATGCAGCTTTAGCATAGCATAATTTTATATGAGCAATAAATAAGGCAATTTTTAACACTAAATTTCCATTCCCTCAAACACTGATGCATCTATCAAGTCTGAAGCAAAAATTCCTGGCACTAACTGGCACAAAAGCAATGACTTTTGCTCGACCCTTTCCAGACGAATGGATAATGTTCCTATCAGACTCCCAAGCTTATGATTCAAGGATACCATCCACTCCTGAACATTGCTATCAGTCTCTGTTTATCATTGCATGTTTAACCCATGGGTGTGATGCAGCCATCTAGCTGGAGCTCTGACAAAGGTTATTTTCAGTATTTGTTAAGGTATTTCAGTTAACAATGTGCCTCTAAGCTAACCTGGAATCATAGGCCTACTTAGCTGCTTAGCAAAGATACCTCCCATGTATTCCGGCATGTTTCCAATGAAAAAGTCTGTGGGCAATAATTAGGCAGTACTTTCTCTGCTCTTCCCTGAACCGTCCATCAATACTAGCATGCATGGTCTGTAGGAACAGAGTGATCAATAACTATGTGAAAAGAAGATTTGCTATGTATTTTTACAGCTTATTGTAGGTCACACAATGTATTTCCCCTTTTATCTCTTACCCAAAAAAAATTGTCCACTGCCAACTACATATCATTCATCTGCTTCCTCAAAAATTCTTGTGGTTAGAGCACCGGACTATGAGTCAAGCAGCATGGAGTCTATCTCTGGCTGGGCCACAGATTTTCTCTATTTCCTTGGGGAATGTCATTTTTAACTAATTTGTTCCTAAATTTCTTCATCTTAAAAATGGGGTTAATGAAACGTCCCTATTTCACAAATGGGTTGAAAAGCTTCATTCAACAGTACTGTAAAATACTTGGAAATGGTTGGAAAAGTGATTCTTCAAAACTGCAAATTATTATTATTGTTTTGTTGTTATGTTACATATCATAGTTAAAATGAGGCACTTTGTGTATCTTACTATATATTTTAGAAATGTATGTCTGTCTGTCCATCCATCTATAAGTCCATTTGTTCAAGAACTCCTCCTAAATGGTAAGCACCCAATTCAGTATGCAGCTTCCTCTTATTATACCTTAAAGCAGGGGTTGGAAATAATTTTGATAGGGGGCCATTCCAAAATTTTGGAAAGTAGTCGAGGGCCATACTCTTCCATGATATTAATGCAGGAAGTGTAGGGTCTGGGATGGAGGTTGGGTGCAGAAGGGAGCTTGGGGTAAGGGAGGGAGTCTGGGTGAAGGAGGCTGTTGTGACCTGAGGCACTGGACTGGGATGGAGCAGGTTGGATTGTGACTAGGGCAGGGAATTGGAGTACAGGAGGGGGTGCAGGGGTTTGGGTGGTGAGCTAGGACAGGAGGGGATTGTGATCTGGGGCAGGAGATTGGGGTGCCGGATCTGGGAGGGGAAATGGGTATGGGAGGGCGGAGGATTTGGTTATGTGGAGTAGGGGGCAGGAGTGGGGGTCAGAGGGTTGCAGAAGGAAGGGACTGGGATGCCAGAGGTAGGCTCTTCTAGGAGACTTACCACCCAGCGGCGGTTCCTGAATCAGCCTCCCTGCCTGCCCCTCCCCCGCACAAGAGCCCCTTGTGCTTCATGGCTGCCTGTTATTGAAACAGATAGCACCCACTGGCCTTTTTCTGGCCAGAACCCAGCCAATAGGATTGTGCTGGGGGGCAGGAGAAGCTCCAAAATCTTCCCCTCTCCCCTCTGGACTCTCAGTTTTTAAAGAAAAAACGCCCCACTTCTGAGTGGCATGTGGATGGGGCAAAGCAAGCAGGGAGCCTGCCTGGGGCTCCCTGCAGCGTCCGCAGGCTGGATTTGGCCCGTGGGGCCATATTTTGTCCAGGCCTGCTTTAAAGCAAGGTCAAGGTTTGGTTGTACCAGGAAAATGGGAGGTGCCTGGAATGGGATTGCTTCTCAGAAAACCATATTGAAGAGACAAAATCACCTGGCAGGTGAAAGGGTCTGGCCTGGCACAAAACCCTCCCCCACCGAAGACTGGACAGCCCTGACCCTCATACCCCACAGGGATCCTTTAGGGAGGCTTGGCAGGGTTAAAGCTTCTCCCTGATTTATACAGGGACATTGTTGGCTCTTCCCCTACATCAGAGAGCGAGGGGAAAGTGCACAATGTGCTGCATTCCTCACTCTGGCTGGAGAGTGCAGGGGGCAGACGAGCTGTGCACTTTGCTCTCACTCCCTAACAGGAACAGGAAGGGGAAGAGTAAGCCCTGGTTTGACTCTCAGGATTGGGGGTTTTGGCCCCTGTGCCCTCCCCACCAACCCAGTCCCTTTTCCCAGAGCCCCTCATCACCTTCCAATCCTGATGCCTGCACCCTCCACACTTTAGTCCTCTGCCCTGAGCCCCTCCTTAAGGACCCAAGCAATGCCAGGTAAATGTGCTAGTGTGTATGTTTAACTGTTCAATATTTAATATGAGAGCATTCTCCTCTTGTTGTTTATTCATAGACCCATATGAATTTTGTTTACACCATTAACAAACTTTGCAGATAAAATTATAATTTTGCATTCACTTGGAGAATTTTAGTTCATGCTTCTCATGTTCCATTTTCAGACTTGATTTTAAGTGGAAATCTAGTTGCACTTGCCACAGAACAAAGTTTGATTCATTGTCTTAATACCCTGGAATGTTATATTAACATGGTACTAACTTGACATTATGAAAATAGGAAGATAAGTCGTTGGAAGAACCTTTGGTGTAGGGATTATGGGTTGATTACACATATGGGTTATAAGAAACTTCCATAATAAATCTCACTTCATTTGCAGTTCTATTTCAACTCCCTAACTCAGATAAGAGTCAACAAAAGATTTGCTGAAGTTCACAGAACTTTTGTAATGCCTGTGCCAACTTTCAAAGATTCATGGATTCTAAGGCCTAAAGTGACCATTATGATCCTCTAAGTCAGGGGTGAGCAATAAAACAGCAGCAGTTAATCCGGGTTAGTCCCTGGTGGGCTTCTGCCTCTATATTTACCTGCACCACCACACATATAGGCAATCACAGCCAATGGGAGTAGCAGGAAGCATCATGGACTGTGACACTGCTTCCCACAGCTCCTGTTGGCTGGGAACAGTAATCCATGACCCAGGGGAGCTCCACTTGAGAGGATCTGCAGAGATGCAGGTAAATACATCAGTGGGGGGCCTGCCAGGGCTAACCCTAGCTGACCGGATCCAGCTCACAGACCAGTATTTTCCCACCCCTGATCTAAGCTGACCATAGAACTTCCCCAAAAAGTTCATCAAGTCTGAGCCAAATAATGTTTTTTTTTAAACTAGGAAATATGGATTAAGGAGCTACACCTCTATTGTGAGAGTGCTAATAGATCTCTTATCAGCTTTCAACACCCTTGAGCCTATGCTGATGGCCACAAGCATGCTGAAATTTGCTGGAGGGAATGAGGAAAGATTTAGTTCAACCCTCTCATTCTAGTCAGTTAGGGTATGTCTAGACTACATGGCTCCGTCGACGGAGCCATGTAGATGAGTTTACTAGACATAGGAAAATGAAGCGGTGATTTAAATAATCGTCACTTCATTTATATCACAATGTCCACCGCACTGTTTGGTGGCACAGCTGGGCAGTCTGGACGTGCCGCGGTCAACAAGGGAAGCCTTTGTCGACTGCTCTGTTATGCCTCGTGAAATGAGGTTTACTGGAGCGGTTGACAAAGGCTTCCCTTGTCGACCGTGGCGCATCCAGACTGCCCTGCTGTGCCACCAAACAGCTGATCGGCACAGCGCGGTGGCCATTTTGATGTAAATGAAGCAGCGATTATTAAAATCGTTGCTTCATTTTCCTATGTCTAGTAAACTCATCTACATGGCTCTGTCGATGGAGCCATGTAGTCTAAACCCTTAGATCCCAGAGTCATGATCTGGGAAACTGCTTCTCATCACACTGTCCCTTATCATGCAGATACTAGAAGGTTCAATTTTCTCTTCACTCCTCTCTGATCTCTACAAGAGATGACACAGAGAGACTGTGAGATGCCATGGAGTAAGCAATAGATGGACGGCAGTCTATGGTCTGTCTCCCCCTCCACCAGTGAAGCCATCATCCTCACCACCCTAGACGCCACCTCCCATTCACTCAAGTTCTGCCTAGGAATGACAGAAGTGAATTTAGTGAGAAACATCTTCAGAAACTCACAACTCAGGGCATCAGACTGCACATCGTCAAACTTGTAGGAAGATTAATATCAGTATGGCTCCTTCAGCGCTCCTGGGTATTGAGATTCTAGCAGTGGTGTCAAATGTCATCTGTTTTTGCCTGGCCAGGAAATTTTGTGCCCTTTTCCCAAGGGTGAAAGACCTAGCCAGAGTGGTCAATTCTTTTGTCTCCTCCTGACTTATACAACTGCAACCCTCATGATACCTGGAGTTGAATGCAATCAACACATGAAGGATGATGGTTGGTATGGCATCTAACTCTGTGCCTCATAAGCTTCAAAGACTCATTCAAATCTGACACTGTTTTATTTCACAAATTGGACTGATTACACATTAACTTAAAAGTCCAAGTCTAGTCCTTCTTGCAGGAGGAATAACAGGTAGTTCAAATTAGGGCTTTAATTCGAACTACCGGCTCCCTGCTGTGTGTAGCCACGGGCAGTTAGTCCGGACTAGTGAAATTTCAAAATGGTGACTGGACGGGAAAATTAAAATAATGCCCGGGATATTTAAATCCAAGGCTTCATTTGCAACTTTGAATGCCTACATTAGCCTCCCTAGTTCGAACTAGGGGGCTAGTGTAGACATATCCATACTTACCACCTTCTTATTTTACTTGATAAAGGCCCCTGGTCCCATGGAGACTTTCATTACATTTCATTTGTGTAATTCTCAGCTTTCCCAAGCCTACCTTAAAAGAACAGTATTAAAACACACTGAACTAAAGTTCTGTTTTAAGTTACACCAGGGTACTTCTTAAGTAAATCCATTTCAATGAGTGGCATTTCTCTATGCTTCTCAGCTCCCAAATCCAAACCCACTGCATAAACTCTGTGTTCAGCCCCAAATAAATACAGAAGTCCTCCTTGACTGTCTTTGTGTTAAGTTGATCCTCCCTTATTCTATATTGTAGTCACATGTATGCCTGCCTGTCACTTTGTTTTACTCTTCCTTCTCCTGCTGTACAGAAATTCCTACCCTGATGCTGGGGTTTTGGTTGGATTTTTTGTTTTGTTTTGAGACTTCAGAATGAATATAAATGCATGTTTTAAAATAAGTATCTGCTATTTGCTATGTCTTGCCTTTCCAGCTTCAGAGTTCTATACTAGATTCCCATTTTCAGCATCAGAAATATTTCAGAGGAGAAGCCAACCTCTCCCACAACTGGTTTTTTTTTTCCAAGCTAAACAACCTACCATTCCTTTTGGTAGTTTTACTGCTTTAGAAAAAAACCTGACCACAACATTCAGTGATGATGTCAGCTGTCCCAGATGAAGCAGTTAGATCAACAAGGTCTGAAAGAGCATGAGCCTAATAGATGACTGGATGATATATAAGTCCTTTTTATTCTATGCCTGCAGAAAGTCCTACTCCAGGAGACAGATTAAAGAAGCTTCCTTTTCTGTATACAGTCAATATTTGAACAATGCCAGGTGGGTAGATTAATATGTCCTAAGGAGAAGCAACTTTTGAACTCCTACAAAATAAACATGAATAATTATTAAGCAAACAGTTTTGCAACTTTCTCTTTAAGCACTTCCTTTTATTCATGCAACTACAACTATTTGTTTTGTTTTAAGATAAAAGAGAACAAGCTATCCAATAAATAAAATATATTCATTTTGGAATACACTGAAGTATGAAGTATTATTAAGTTCCTTTCTGGAACTTTGATTGAAAACTGTTGCATTGTAATGTAACAAAGATTAATGTTTCATTTTAGATTCTAATTGTAACTCTTTGAAGCATCATCAGATGTTTATGATGTTTCACTTCTAAACACTTCTCATAAATAGCGTCACTGCTTTAGCAGTTGTAAAGCCCCAAGCTCTGTTCTTTCTTCGTATTGTTTTTAACTCAATTTGAAAATGCCAAAAATAAAAACATTAATAAAGCTTGTTTGCTTCTTGTTTGGTTGGTTGGTTTATGTGTCTGAAAATGTTGCAGCCTTTTACCAGCACAGACACACCCACTTTTTCCTACACACATAGATAGGCTCGTAACTGCTCACTCTCTCAGGAAAAAGGAATATATTTATCATGACACCCCAGTAGGAAGCAATTAGGTGCCAGAATTAGGTCTTACCTTACTGACAACCTCTCTCTTCCTGTTATACAATATACTCATTCAGGGTAAGCAGGCTGAAATCACCTTGACAATTTTCTTGACAGAAAGACTTAGGTTGAGTTCTGGTCAGAGCTATTTTAATGCTTCTTTGAGGCCTTGTCTACATGAAGCCCTGCTGTTGACCTAATCTGTCACTTCAGTTTTGCAAATAGCTTACCATGGCATCTTATGTGTGGTAAGGATGGTGGGGGCTGCTCTCCTATCAACGCTAGCTACTCTTCTCATCCTAAGCAGACGTGATAAATCAACTGCCAGCAGACTCATCACTGTGGCGTTGACCTCCAGAGTAGTGCAGATGAGCCTTAAAAATCAGCCAAGAGGTATCTCAATTGAGTGATAGAACATTTATTTTCCATAGTCCTCACCTCCTGTCATAGAGCTGAGGACATTAATGATTGGGAGTGCTATTATTCTGTAGTAAAGACTCATGGGGCTCTTTGAAATGGCCAAGGGTTTGGGTATGTTATATAAGGGTGACACTTTTGGCTTCCAAAAGATGAATTGGAGAGAACATCTACACTGCAAGGCTATTTTGGGATATCAGAGGTATTCCGAAATAGCTAACCCATGTCTTTTGAATGCGTCCACTATTGCGAAATATAGCAAACCTGCTATTTTGGCATCCTTGTAAACCTCGTTCCACGGGGAATAAAGGATATCTTGAAATAGTGTGTTGTTTTGAAATTTGGTGCTGTGTAGACACACCAAATTTTGAAATAGCCTATTTTAAAATAGAATCAAAATATGATATGCAGTTTGCACTATTTCAACTTAAGGGTGCAGTATAGATGCAGCCTTAATGATAAATTCAATGCAGGGAAAACAACTTTTTTCACATGGAACTGCTGGCTCAAGTAGAGGAGAGATGGGGGAAGCCAGTTCTAAGACTTGACTTTCTGTATCCCGCTTCATTTTTCCTTTGACTTAATCAGTTGAAACAGAATGATTGTTATCTGGTTTCCCAGTAAAACTAACTCCAGCCAAACTGTTCACGAACTGTTCCAAAAGTTTTGCAAAATAGAATAACCTGTTTGTCAAAGCTGAGCTGAGTTAAAAGTTAGTACAGGGCAAGTTTTCCATGGTTTGTTGTTTAAATGATATTTTTTCACATTTCTACTCATTTCTAGGCCATGAGCCTTCAGGATTCATAAATGTACTGAATTGAACTGTTATACATGCATAAATAACACATCCAAAAGTCTTTGCAGGATCAGGGCCTTAGGTAGAAATTTCCCACGGTACTCCATGGAAAACTCTCATTGACTTTACTTGTAAGAGGATTAAGCCTCTTGTGAAACTGGGTCTCTCTAAATCTGCACTAATTCCATTTGGTGAAAAGCTCAGTATAAATGTTCTGCTTGTAAAAAAATACTTCAGAATTGTTTTTATAAGCAACATACATCAGTTTTTCTATAAACACATTCTTATACATATAATTAATAGTAATAGCATTGTATGATCATGCCTTTCAGATCTATGAGGACATGATCTGTATCCTACAAAGCTTATAGTGTAATTTAGAGAATACAATTCTTTTGTCTATTCTCCAATTAAAAAGAATTTTTACCAAAAGAAATAAAAGTACCTGTTTAAAAAGTCTGTTGGAGATGGCATAATTTCATGGTAACAATTACTGAATGTCTTTCACTATCCTTCTGTATGCTTGTACTCTATGTATAGAAGCTATATCGAGACACTTCTGCACAAAAATTTACAGCTTAAGCAAAAAGTTGCATCTGGACTTAAGATAGGTAGACTGGTTCTGAAAATAGAAAAAATAGTCTTAACTTTACTTTCAAAATTTTCAAGCCAAGTTCTCAAGTGTTGAGCCCTTAACTCCATATTTAGGTACATAACAAACTGGCTTATTTTTCAAAGTAACTGGGTTTTGGAAGTTGTCCCGCCCCCCCATTGGAAGACTCCAATGGAAGTAATGTTTGTCCATTTTGACCCAAAATAAATTTTAAAACCCAAGGCCAGATCCTTACTTAACACAAATTGACTTACCTCCATCAGCATCAATGTGCAGCATGAGGATCTGGTATGCAGAATTTCAGGTGTGACTCCAGTCATACAGTGGTCACCATTAATAAAATCCTCACAATCTTATCTTTTTCCTAATTAAGATTACTATTGGGTATTTGCAAACTCTGTGGTGCAATTGATTATTTGCAACTGACAACTGATTGAAAAGGTTTTAAGTCAAGCTACTACTATATGAGTAGGATCAAGTTTAGAACTCAGTGGATTCATAGATTCCAAGGCCAAATGAGTCCATTTTGATTATCTAGTTCAATGTTCTGTACAGGACATAGAATATTCCCCCCATAGAATATTCCCCAAAATAATTCCTAGGACAGATCTCTTAGGAAAACATCCAATGTTGTTTTTAAAATTGCCAGTGATGGAGCATCCAGCACAGCCATTGGTAAATTTTCCAATGGTTAAATACACTCAGCATTAAAAAACTCATGCCTTACTGCAGGGCTGAATTTCTCTAGCTTCAATTTCCAGCCATTGGATTTATGTTGTATCTTTTTCTACTAGACTGAAGAACCCATTATTAAAAATTTGTTCTCCATATAGATACTTATATACTGTTATCAAGTCACCTCTCAACCTTTTCTGTGTTAACATAAATTGAGATTATAGATTGCATTTTTTGAGTCTATCATTATGTATTATATACTTCAGAGAGTTTGTGAGCAAAAAGTGAAACTGTCCATCTGTCTCTTTGTTCAAGAACTCCTCCTAAACAGTAAGGCTACATCTACACTGGCATGATTTTCCAGAAATGCTTTTAACGGAAAACTTTTCCATTAAAAGCATTTTCGGAAAAGCGCGTCTAGATTGGCAGGACACTTTTCCGGAAAAGCACTTTTTGCGGAAAAACATCCATGGCCAATCTAGACGCGCTTTTCCGTAAAAAAGCCCCGATTGTCATTTTCGCGATCGGAGCTTTTTTGCGCAAAACACTACTGTGCAGTCTACACTGGCCCTTTTCCGGAACAGTTTTCCGGAAAAAGACTTTTGCCCGAACAGGAGCAGCATAGTTTTTCCGGAAAAGCACCGATGATTTTACATTAGATTGACAGTGCTTTTCCGGAAATTCAAGTGACCAGTGTAGACAGCTGGCAAGTTTTTCCGGAAAAGCGGCTGATTTTCCGGAATAACTTGCCAGTGTAGACACAGCCTAAGAGCTAGGACCACCTCATTTGGCGTGCAGCTTCCTCTTCTCCTAACTTTTAAAGCAAGATATGTTATTTGTAAGATCCTATTTTCTTTATTAAATATTTTATTTAAAGCAGGTATACTAAAACAGAATACACTGGTAATAATAACACAAGTATATTGCATTCATAGGGTGATTTTCATCCAAACATAATCTAAATTACACAAGCTTCAGGAGGTAGCCGAGTTAGTCTGTACAGGATAAAGTTAAAAAACAAATGGTTGGGTAGCACTTTATAGACTAACAAAACATGTAAATGGTATCATGAGCTTTCGTGGGCCCAGCCCACTTCATCAGATGACAGTCACCATTGTTTTCTGAAGGAAGCAAAGTGCTATAGCTGATGGAAGGTGGAGTAAGAATAGCTTTTCTGGGGTTGTAGTTAATAAAATAAATGCTTCACTCTTGGATTCTCAGGTCTCGTCTTCTCAGAGATAGCCAATGCTGTCTCAACTACAGCTTCCCATTTGGCTCCTGGTACTTTCAGTATTTTCCAGCTGCAGTGTTAGCATCTTTAAGTGAATTTTAGAGGATGCCTTTCAGATGACACTGGGTTCAATTTTACTCCGCCTAGGATACATTTCACTTTGAACACCAACAAGGGAACACAAACATTGCAGGATAAATCATGGGGACCAAAAGGTAGTGGTTATCTGATCACCCTCCCATTCTCTGTTCACTTAATCAGCTTAAGTCAGCGATCTAAATGGAAGCAAAAAAAACCCAACAAATGGTCTGGTAGCACTTTATAGACTAATAAAACATGTAGATGGTATCATGAGCTTTCGTGGGGTCATTAGTGCTTCATGAAGCAGCCTAGTTGATACCCCTTCACAGCCAAGAGATCAAGGAGCACAAATGGTAGTTGTATCCCACCCATCCTGGGGACTTGTGACAAAGCACAAATCACTCACACCAGAGAATGAGGTGTTTTGACAACTCACTCACACCAGAGGGTGAGGTGCTTTGACTCAGTCTGACTCAGAACAGGGCAGTTAAAGGTTCCTGTGCTTACTTTCAGGCTCCTCCACAGGCTTTCTGGGTTGAGAGTCCACTAAAAGACACAGCACAAAATTCACAGCCCATTTTGAGGACGGGGGACAGGGGTACTCAGGCTTCATCCCTGTCCTGATCTGCTCTGAGTGCTGAAGAAGCCCCCAAAGTCATTTAATCATTCCTGTACTTGGATTTCTCAAAGTCAAAAGACACTCTTATGGGCTGCCTTATGCAGTGCCTGTACTGGGCAAATTCTCCCCCAGAAGGAACTAAGGCTTTTCAAGCCAGTCATGCATGCCATGCCAGCACTTTTAAACAAAGTAAAAGAGTAGGAGGAAGGGTAAGGATCTGAGCCGTGATATCTAGAAATCATAGAAAGTCATTCCATTGAATTCATTTGCTGTGGACTACTATAAGAGTAAGTTGTTTTACAGAAAAAATTAGGGTTGTGTGAAAGCTTTCACATTATATTCCAGCTTCACAAAAAAACCTGTGAAGTTGCTTCAGAATACAGCCATGGATCTGTTTTTGAGTGCTAACAGTGAAATTCTAAAGTTTTATTCTAAGAAAGATCAAATTTTTGAAAAAATGAAAAATGTAATATATATACATGTATTTAATATAAGAAACTGCCATTTCACAAAGACTTCATAATCAGTGGAATTATAGGCTCATAATAATAGCCATTTTCTGTAAAATTCTGTGGAAAAATCTTCACTGTTTTCCTCCTGCCTTTTAATTATCCAACCAGCAAGTATTAAAGATTGTCGAAAGTCTAGTCTGTATTTAGTGGAAAGTAAAGCCAGTTCTTTGCAGACAGCTTGTAGAATTTACCTGATCTACAGAAATCAGGCTTATTCTTCTTTGATTATTTAAACAGCAGTGCAGGCTAGTTAGTTTATGAATGTTTCATGTGGGCATTATAAATTACATTCCCTTTCTCCTTTCCAGAGCACATGTTTTCTGTTAAATCACTGTTCCATTCCCATGTTGCTTCACAGAAGAATGATTTCATTTTATTTTGGTCCTTACTGTCCTATGAGAAATCCTAACAAGTCTGCCCTTGAGAAGAAACATAAAAAGAAATAACACAAGAAGAACACGTCCAGAGCTGCAGCCCTGAGCTATGTAGGATTACATCGGGTTTCTGGTTTCCTAGAAACATGGATACTTCCCCCACAGAGTTGTGTTTGTGGGCGGCGTTTTTGAATATATGCTAATTCAGCTCCTGACAGGAGAAAGAGCCATCTCACTTACACAGCTCTCTTGACAGCAAACAGTAGTAAGAGGCTATTATAGAGTAAGGCCATGCATTTGCTTTTGTGACAGGGTCACTTGATCCAATAAGTCAGTAAATGCTGGCAGTTGTCTTTGTTGCCAGACAGTAGAGACGACATGTGCCTGTGATAATGGAGATAAAGGACTCGGGCAGCGTGGTTCTGACAGCCTACCACTCTTACACTCCATCTAGGATACCAATAATCGAACAGAGTTTTGTGCCAGAGATTTCCTCCAACCACTCTCCAATCAGCAGGTAAAGCATGAGGATTGTAATGGGTACTGTGTCAGTAAGTTTGGTCTGAGATGATTTTGCTTTGCAGTCATATTTTCTGCCCGTATGTTAGGCAGTGTGTTGATGTTTTCAGATCACTTTGCCATTTAATCATCACTTTATTATTATGTACTCTGATTACTTTCCTGTTGTGGGAAAAGGATTGGTGTTCTTGATTAGAAATAGAAAACACAAGAGTTTACTTTAAGTTTTGTACAAGAGAGAGAGAGAGATAAGGTTTGCTTGGTGCTAGGTGAGATAATTCATCAGATAATTCAGTCCACTTTTGGATTTGGTGTTGGTTTAAAACAATATACTTCCTATGCTCCCTGTCCCTTCCCCCTATTCACCCCCCAAAATGACAAGGATCAAGACTTGCTTTTTTTAGGAAGTTGTGGTTGCTGATTCTCATGCAGTCAGGCACACAAAGGCTAGTTCTTGAAAGATGTCATCTAAATGAGAGTATTTCTTTTAAAAGATTGTATTGCAATAAATCAGGTATTTCATACATATTAATTTGTTTAGGTACATTCTGCGCACTTGTCCACGTGTGTATATAGTTCTGACATAGCAATACTGTCTTGACAATTTCAATATAAATGCATTTAACCTGACAAATTTGACCTTTCTCCTACATAGAGGAGTGTATAGATTTACACTATTTTCTAAAAATTAAAATATGAATCTCTGTATGGTCAAACAAAAGTTTAGGGAATGCTAGCATTGAAAAGGCAAAGTTATTTTTATGGTCTAACTGAATAATATGAAGAAATAATGGATGTAGTTTAGATTCATCTCATTGACAGTCAGATCAACTTTTATTTTTATTGAGGTGCTCTTAAGGAGAGTGCTGCTAAGTGAACTTTACAGGATGCTACTTAGTTTCAAAGTTATCGTTTAGTTTAAATGTACATGAAAAGATGAACATTTCAAGCATCTTTCTGTTCTTTGTTTTCACTATTCCTGATTATCTGAGAAGGATAACTTCTTTGTTCCATTTAAATGCTGCCTCACAGAAGTAATAAATATACAATTTCATTTTCAGAAAAGAAACCTACCGTATTGTTTTGGTGTTGGATATAGTAAGAATGATTCCTGTTATTCAAGTCATAGAATGATGGTTTGGCATTCAGTTACTGGTGATTTGTTTTTAAAAAGAGCAAGTAAATTGGAATCTCAGTGTTTATCTGTGAGTTGAGCAATGAAAAAGTGGTTGTCTGTTATCATTTCACATACTTGTGTTGTTTCAAAACTTGTTGAAAGCTCAGCTGGTAATGTGCATGAATCTTAAAGTTCTTGAAAAGAAAGAAGATCTTGGTGTTTTTGAGTATTTTGGAAGCTGCTGTCATAAACTAAGATTTTGTATATGACTCTGGTGATGCAGTCTCCCATTTCTTGTTTTTCACTTCCTGCAGCTGTCTGGTAGCAATAGCCAGACTCTACCATATGGCCAGTCAAGGACTCCGTTCGTGTTTCCAAAGCATTTTCCAAGAAAGGTTTTATTAACTCAGCATGCAGCCCTGTGGAATGCAGAAGGCATGTAGGCAAATGCACCGAACATTTTAGCAAATGGTAGACTAGTCTCTAGCTTAATCCCTGCTTCAGTTTCTGAGAGTTCTGTATTTCATTTCAGCTTCCACATGGAGAGCTCTGTTACTATCCTATCGCATGAGGTTTCTCTGGTACAGGCTATTTCTGGGGTTGTTGAATCACAGTCTTACTTCTCTCACTCCAGTATGAGAATTCTCTGGTTCCTGATGATAGCAATCTGGAAAAGTATTTAGAGACTATATCTGCAGACAGTCAGAGGCCACCATGTATCTCACATTTGATAACAGAAAGTAAGCAAGCATTTAGGCCCTGAGTTCCCTCTTCCTTTCATTGGGTTTATACAGGTGGATAGAATGAAGTAAGTCTAGATTTACACTGGTGTAAATGAAAAAAAAAAGATCCGGTCTTGACTGCCCTTTGACTTAAGCAGTAATCCTAGCATCTTGGGAATTGGGATGTTTCATTTCCATTTCCTTAAAAGTGGAAATGAAAATATCCAGTAATTTGCTTGTCTGGGAGAAATGATGTGTTGTTTTTATCAGAAAATCAGCGCAAGTGACTCCAGTAGTGAGTGAAGGAATGCATAATTGCACAGTTTTATAGCTTTATGTCTGGCTTTCAAAAGAAAGAGAACAAGTTGCTAAAAATGCCCAAAATTATTGGTTTGATACAGAAATAAGGAAGTTGTTCCTGTGCTTTTTTACATGAGGGTAAATCAGGAGTAATTCCTTTGAAGTGACTGGAGTTATACCAGTATGAAATTTCCATGTGAGAAAAATAAGGTCCAAATATATTACTTTAAAGATCCTTTAAGTACATTGGTTTTCAGTTATTTCTTCAAAAACAGCAGCTGACAACAAATGCCAGCCAATTAGAGATGTTTACAGCCTTTCAGGGGTTTCTATGTCCCACTACTCCCATTGACTTGCCTTTACAGTTGTTGTTACTCAGCATCGCTGTAAATTAGGCCTCAGTAGAGATTGTTGGAAAATCTTGGCCTGCTGTCCCTCCCCATCAAAAATGTCCCATTGTCTTAAATGGTCCTTCTCCCTATGAAAGTCCCATTCTCCCTTGTGTCCTCAGTACCTCAGTTTTTTAGTTCTTGTCAGAGAGATATGAATTGCTCCTCTTGGGAAGTAGCCTTGAACCCACTATAAACTCAGAGCGATGCAGATTTCACAATCCATCAGAGGAAACAGGTATCTGCACAGATGCACTGCTGCCCAACCTTACTTGTGCTGCCCAGGGTTGGTCATTTTCAGGGCCTGTCCCAAACACAGTCCCCCAGCACAAGTTTCATAGTACAAAGAGCAAAGCAGTGAACGTGAATACAGCCTCATACACTGTTCACTTGCTCAGCGTCACCCATGGGCCTGAAGGGAGAGAATATGGAGGTACCCAACCAACTCCTCTAAATTGCCACTCCTGCCCTTGGCCCACCTCCTCCAGGCTTTCAGTAAGGACTGCATGATCACATCTTTGATGCCATCTCTTTCTATGTGCAGAACTCCCCATAGGTCAACTGAAAAAAATGTCAGAATATGGGCTCTATAGGCCTATAAACTAAATAAAATTCTCCTCAACTATCTATACCTCTCATTGAAATTGCCTACTTGGCTCATTTTATTTCCTCTGCAGACCTTCTCTTTGATATCAGTGGAAGTTCCGCACATGAAATGCATGCAGCTTAGGAAACAAGCTTGTGTTCAGTGTTCCCTCTAAGGTGTGTGGCAGCAGAGCTTCACAGGGTTCCCTGCATGGAGCTGACTGACTGGGCAGGGCTGATTAACCACCTGTTAAGTTGTGCTGCCCCACAGCTGAGAGGGAACGTTGCTTGTGTTGCTACTACTGCAAGATCCATGGGAATGAAGCCCCAAATTTCCTTTCTATCTTGCAATCAAAATGCAATGTAAGTGGCAATGTGGATTTGTAAATTAGAATAATTTTTCCCTTGCCCAGTGGGATGTTTACTTTCACATATTTAATTTTTTAATGTCTTACATTTCACATGGTTATTCAGAGCATGCTTATTTACATTTACCTATTACTCATAAAGACAGAAATACTGGTGTGCTTTTTGCTTCTGTTAGCAATTAGTCTAATTAATATTGGAGTTGGTGTGCATAATAGAGAAAGATTACTCACCAAATGCTCTTCCAAATACTCTCACTTTTCTATCTAGCCAATATTTACTTGAACTTACAATTTTGATGGACCCATTTCCTTGGAGCACCGCAGTGTGCACATGAATTTTCTATGGCCCAGAAGCTTGTGGCAACAACAGCTACTGAGGGATATATGCTTCTTTCTTATTGAACTGTGCTTCTGAAATTATTTAGAATTGATCTTTCTCTTGAAGCAACAAAGCCAAGAACACGCTGGCTGTGTCTAGACTGGCCGCTTGAATTTCCGGAAAAGCACTGACGATCTCATGTAAAATCATCAGTGCTTTTCCGGAAATACTATGCTGCTCCCGTTCGGGCAAAAGTCTTTTTCCGAAATACTTTTGTGCAAAAGGGCCAGTGTAGACAGCATAGTACTGTTTTCCGCAAAAAAAGCCCCGATCACGAAAATGGCGATCGGGGCTTTTTTGCGGAAAACCGCGTCTAGATTGGCCACGGACACTTTTCCGCGAAAAGTGCTTTTGCAGAAAAGCATCCTGCCAATCTAGACGCAATTTTTCCAAAAATGCTTTTAACGGAAAACATTTCCGTTAAAAGCATTTCCGGAAAATCATGCCAGTGTAGACGTAGCCGCTGAGTATAACAGATGATGATTTTCAAGCATATTGATAGAGTGCTCTAAATGACCTCTTAAGGAGGGAAATTGGAATTTGAAAGAATAACTTTCATGAAAGCCTTGTTAGAAAAGAGTTTCCAAAGCTGAAAATACCAATTTCAGGCTACGTCTACACTGCAGGCTTTTTGTGCAAGAACTGTTTTGCGCATGAGTTCTTTTCCCCCCGAGGAATAAGCCCTCTTGTGCAAAAGTTCTTACACAAAAGGTCTTGCACAAGAGCGTGTCCACACTGCCATGTGCTTTTGCACAAGGGATGTGCTTTTGCGCAAGAGTGTCCATGGTAGTGTGGACGCTCTCTTGCGCAAGAAAGCTCTGATGGCTATTTTAGCCATGGGGGTTTCTTGTGCAAGAAACCCTTGTTACCTGTCCACTCTGTATTCTTGTGCAAGAGGGCTTATTCCTCCTGGGAAAGGAATAACTCTTGTGCAAGAAGCCCTCTGTTCCAACTGTAAATTTACTTGTGCAAGAATGCACGCACAAAAAGCCTGCAGTAAAGATGTAGCCTCAGTGTTTTCATTCTAGTGTTTTCATTCTGTCGGCAGAGAGATGCAGATTAGGCAGGTCGACATTGCAAACGAGGCAAGAATTTAAATATCCCACACCTAATTTGCATGAAAATGGCTGCTGCGTTTTGCCGACTTAGCACTTTGTCAGCAAAAAGCAGCAGTCTAGACGGGGATCTGTTGAGAAAGAAAGCCTTTTTCGACAGATCCTGTAAACCTCCTTGCAGGAAGCATAAGGATCTGTTGAAAAAGGCTTGCTTTCTCAACAGATCCCCCTTTAGACTGCCGCTTTTTGCCGGAAAAGTGATGTCAGCAAAACGCGGTGGCCATTTTTATGCAAGTTAGACACGGGTTATTTAAATCCCTGCCTCATTTGCAATGTCGACCTGCCTAATCTGCATCCCTCTGCCGACAGAGGGATGCAGTCTAGACATACCTTAGCAGAGGGAGGGCTTTCACAGCACCATTCCCAGGAGGGAGGCAGGAAGATTTTCTCATCGTGCTCAGCTACCTATGCTAGATAGGGTGAAGGAGCAGTAAGGTTATAGCTCTGCTTCCACCTCATCCCGCTGTGTCCCATTTGTCATAGCCTGTACTCAGGAAGGTGCTAGGAGGGAGCAGTCGCTGGACTCAAAGGAACACGGGGATTGTGAGCACGCACAGCTGCCTGTGTGCAATGCAAAGAGGAGGCTCCCACACTCATCCATGGATCTGCTGGATTCAAAGCCATCATAACTGGGTTAGTTTAAAGATTAGGCTTGTTGTACTTAGACTCAAGTACAATGTCTAGCCTGTGGCTTCTGCACTCGTGGCGAGCATGGCTACCAGTGGGGGTCCTGATTCCACTGGCAATCACACCCATGCAAATCCAGAGTTAATCCACTGCAGTGAATGAATATGATCTCAGAATCAGACCAAAGTGGTTTTATTCTTGTGAAATTAATTTAAAATAGTTTCTAGAGATGGAATCATGCAGTTATACATTCACTACTATTCACTACTATTCATCCCTATAACTAATAAGCATTTTGGATCACAAATACATAACTACTGACTTGATGAATGTATGAAGGAGAAATGATGTTCCAGTGTTTCTCAAAGTGATCCACGGATCCACTCTGAGAAACCTGCTAACTGGCCGCTCCTCTTTGTTTCTTTACCAGCTCCTCAGCCAGAGACCCTCATGGCTCCCATTGGTTCCGGTTTGCCACTTGAAGCCAAGGGAAGCCGTGGGAAGTGGCACGGGCCAGGCCACTGCTTCCCGCAGCAGCAAAAGATGAACTGGAGCCAATGGGAGCCCTGAGGCTGCAGAGCCGGTAAATAAACAAATGGGAGCACACTGTTAGTGGGATTCCCAGAGTGGATTCGCAGACCACGTTGCGAATCACTGCTTTAAGCAATCTGATTAGTTGGCACATTAGTCGGGAAGTCAATTCTGAGATCTTTCAGTTGTTTCATGGGAAAGAAGTATTATCATTGACTGCAGGTTCAGCACATCTCCTCCCATTGTCAGGCAGATGTAATGCTCACAGAGCCCGGTTATCTGAGGACAGAATTAAACCTGGGTCCTTTAAGGCTTAGTGCATGAACCTCTTCTGTGTGAGCTAAAAGCCAGATGATTATTAGCTAAGGCAGTAGAATGGATTCACTATTCTCTCTATAAGTGGCCTTGGAGCCTCTAGCCAGTACCACATACCCAGCAAGTGTGTGGGTTTCATAGGCAACACTAAACAAGAGAGTCAAAAAAGAACGTGAAAAATGACTTCAGTTACTCAGTTGTCTCAAGTTACTTGGCAGCAGTTTCCAAAATTCTTGGTCAGCAGGGACAATTCTAACAGATTTGGGGCCCTCTGCAAAGCCATTTAATTGGGGGACTGGGCATTGCATGGCACAAAATTCTCATGCCACATTCTCCCCTTCTAACCTCTCCCCTTCCTCTCCCCGCCACCATTTATCTGCCCCAAACTCCTATGTGATGTGATTTAGGTGAGGGACACGTAACTATCCTTAAATGTTGTGTGTGGCGCTGGTGGTAGCTAGTGAGCTAGTGAATGGAGGATTCTGTAAAACTGAAAGAGGAACCTAATGGATTTACACCAGGGTTGTGATAAAAGCCGTGATGGTGATGGTGAAGAACATTTTAGTTATTTTCACCACAGAAGTGTATGAAGCAATGCATGTTCAACAATTAACATCACATTGCATGTCCAGAGGGTAGGAGCCCTGTGGCTGGCTGGATGTGCAGCCCTATTGCTCACCTACATACATATGATGCCGAGAACATCTTTTGCTGCAGTGCAGTGTAAACAATCTTAACTATTTTTTATATTTAGATCATTGTACTATAAACTTTCTCAGAAAACAAAAATAGGGAAAAAACAAACCATGACAGCCTCTTTTTCAAGAACAAATTATGAAGCATCTCTGGACCATTCACAGGCATTAAAATTCCAAGCCTATAACATCAAAATTGCAAAGTGCAGTCATTGAAAATGGTAAAAGAAATAGGGGTAAGAACTGGGCCACATTAAAGTTAAAATTAGCAAAGAAAAACAGAAGATTTTGACATCTTCCACTGACTCACTTATAAGCAGCTTCCTAAAATGGGTGGTGGTATATATATATATATATATATGATATATAATATATCATATATATATATATATATATATATATATATCATAGAATAATAGGACTGGAAGGGACCTCGAGAGGTCATCGAGTCCAGCCCCCCACCCTCAAGGCAGGATCAAGCTCCGTCTACACCATATATATATATATAGGTTATGCATATAGGTACATAACCACCCATTTTAGGAAGCTGCTTATAACATATATATATATATATATGCAAGTTCCTATGCACTATTATTAAAATGTTGGGCTTATAAATAAGCCAGACAATAGAAGGCACGTTTCTCCTGTAGGCTTTAGAAATACCTACGGAATGACCTCTGGGACTCTTACTAAGGAATGTGGTATTTACAGTCAATTCTTCATGTTATAGTTGAAACTAGAGTTGGCTTCTCTGGTTTCTTTTTAGTGTAGTGCTCCTGCTGATCTCCCGAGTACCTTCATGTGCAAAGCTGATAGAAAACATCTGGCACTGCCCCTTTGATCATTTTGTTTGGTTGAGCATTTGGACAGTTGCCCCATTCATTTTTAACTAAGTCACTTATCTCTGATTACATGATGCTTGGAGTTGTCTGCAAAAATGCTGAGATGTGAGAGCCCTGTGTAGGCTCTTTTCTATTGAGTTGGACATAACTAAGAGACAGCATAACAAATAGTAAGAAATTAAGAAGATTGCTGTATTATTTTTTGCATGACAGCTCAGAATGATTGAGTGTGAATATTATAAACTGTGAAAACTGTGGAGGAATGAAATTACAATATATTATTTCCTTTAGAAAACACCCTGATAAAGTATTACTAGGAAGAGTGGGAGAATGGATTCAATATATGAACCGGAATCTAATTAATATTTGAATTATGCAAACACGAAGCTCGATCCAGAATAATAGCAACAACATTCCTCAATGTAGCACTTGTTTTCCACACTTTATTTCAAGTGTCAGATAAATTGACAAATGTCCTGGATTCTGACTTCTTGCAGAACCAGCAGTTGCTTGTTCCCTAGTAGTTTTCTGCTCCAATTGGCTAGACTTCTCAACTGGGAAGAACCTGGCAGAAGTTAGATTAGCACTGGGGCTATCTGCCATTATACTTCAGTTTGGATACTCTACAAGGTCTTAGAGAGACTGCAGAAGCAGCTGGCCCATCACTCTAACTTCCTCCCGCTTTTCCTTGTGACTCTTCTGCGCAACTGTTCCAATCCTGTGACAGATGCCAAGACAGCCCCTGAGAACATCAAATCACATTAGGGAAGAAACACCAAGAGTTTGAACCATCAAAAGAAGAACAAGATGGTAGTTGGGAAATGGGGAGCAGCCATTGATGGTGGCAAGAATAATTGTCAGGAATACTGATGAGGGAGGAGAAGATATGTCTGAATAGGAATTTGCACTAGTGCTGTGCTTGTTACAAAGGTACCATTTGCAACTAACACTGTAGTTCCATGGGTTGCCTGTGAGTTTCCAGGTGATTTTATACCAAATTATTTGAAAACTTTTCCAAGTCCACTGCTGCTACAGTAGTGGTCAGAAACAGCATCGAGTTCCCTTGTCAGTAATATTAGGGAAAGATTCACATCTTCTGAGAAGGTCTCCTTAACTCAGGAATTCACTTCCTCTCTTGTCTGTGGAGCCTGTCTTTTTTCTCTAGCCATTGAGAGTATGTCTACACTACAAAGTTAATTCAAACTAACAGCTGTTAGTTCAACTTAACTTTCATAGGCGCTACACATACAAACCGCTAGTTTGAACTTAATTCGAACTAGCGGAGCGCTTAATTCGAACTAGGTAAACCTCATTCTACGAGGACTAACACCTCGTTCGAATTAAGTAGTTCGAATTAAGGGCTGTGTAACCACTTAATTCGAACTAGTGGGAGGCTAGCCCTTCCCAGCTTCCCTTGGTGGCCACTCTGGGCCAAACCAGGGAAACTCTTCTACCCCTCTCCCGGTCCCGGAGCCCTTAAAGGGCCATGGTCTGGCTACGGTGCCCGTGCCAGGTGCAAGCCTGCCAGCACCCAGCCAGCAGACCCTGCACCTGGCACGGCACGAACCAGCCACTCGCTGCCACCCAACCCTCCGCCTCTTCCCAGGACCAGGCTGCTACCTGGGGCTGCAAGAGACAGGCGCCCACCTGGTCTAGTGCGGAGATTATAGACTTCATCCAGGTTTGTGGAGGAGGCCTCCAACGTCCACAAGCTCCATACTAGGCACAGGAAAGTTGCCGTCTAGGGCAGGATAGCTGCCAGCCTGGCCACCAAAGGCCACATACAAACCCAGGAGCAGGTTTGCATGAAAATAAAGTTGGTCCAGTGAGACCCCCGACCCTGAGCCCTGAGCTTAGAACATAAGAACGTAAGAACGGCTGTACTGGGTCAGACCAAATGTCCGTCTAGCCCAGTAACCTGTCTGCCGACAGCAGCCAACACCAGCTACCCCGGAGGGGATGGACCGAAGACAATGATAAAGCCATTTGTCTCGTGCCATCCATCTCCAGCCTTCCACAAACAGAGGCCAGAGACACCATTCCTAGCCCCTGGCTAATAGCACTCCATGGACCCAACCTCCATGAATTTATCTAACTTCTCTTTAAACTCTGTTATAGTTCTAGCCTTCACAGCCTCCCGTGGCAAGGAGTTCCACAGGTTGACTATTTGCTTTGTGAAGAAGAACTTTCTGTTATTAGTTTGAAGCCTGCTACCCATTCATTTCATTTGGTGTCTTGTAGTCCTTCTATTATGGGAACTAATGAGGAACTTTTCTTTATGCACCTCTCCACACCACTCATGATTTTATAGACCTCTATCATATCCCCCCTCAGTCTCCTCTTTTCTAAGCTGAAAAGTCCCAGTCTCTTTAGCCTCTCTTTATATGGGACCTGTTCCAAACCCCTAATCATTTTAGTTGCCCTTTTCTGAGCCCTTTCCAAGGCCAAAACATCTTTTTTGAGGTGAGGAGAGCACGTCTATACACTGTACTGAAGATATGGCGTATCATAGTTTTATACTTCCCCTCCCCCTTCTTCCCCTGGCTTTCCCCTTCCAGCTCCCTCCTCCCAGGTTTCCCCCTCCCCTCTCCTACCCTCTTTCTTCCCCTCTCCCACCTCCTTTTCCCAGTTTTCCCAGAGGTAAATCTCCTCCTCACCTCCCCAGTTTTGTTAAATAAAGAAAGTTTCTATTTTTGAACACACGTGTCCTTTATTTTTTACATCAGGAAGGGGGGCTTGGGAAGGATAAATGGAAGGAGGTGAGGGAGGAATGGGGCACAAGCCCCCGATGGGGAGGATTGGGGTGGCTCTGCGGGCTCCTCTGGGTGGAAGCTCTCCTGCAGGGCCTCCTGGATCCTGACAGCCCCCCGATTAACCCCCCCCCCGGATTGCAGCCTGGGGCAAGTGCAGCCAGGCTGGTGGCTGAGTGCTGTGATGTGCCAAGTGTGGGCACTCAGGGCACTCCAAGTCAGGACTGCTTTGCTGTCCCTCATCGAGGTAGACAAGCGAGCGGGGAACCCTGAGAACTGTCTGTCCAGGGTGGGGGTCGGGTCCCTTTAAGCACAGCCCTCGGCTAGCCTGAGATAGCAGCTCCACACTCTAAGTCCTAACCTGATGCCCTGCCGGCACTGCTTCCGGCCAGCCTTAACTTCGGTTCAGGGTCCACTCAATGTGGACATGCTAGTTCGAATTAGCAAAATGCTAATTCAAACTAGTTTTTCGGTCTAGATGCACTAGTTCGAATTAGCTTAGTTCGAATTAACTAATTCGAATTAAGTTAGTTCGAATTAGTGCTGTAGTGTAGACATACCCAGAGGGAAGAAGGTGTTGTGACAGTGGGTGAGGTTTGTGGAGGTATCTGCTTGGAAGGGCATTTGCATGTTTGTGTGACGTATGACACTCAAAAACTTTGTGGTTGTAGGATTTTAATGTCTGTTAATTAAGTCAGTGCAGGGGATGGGAATTTAATCAATGTTAATAAAAGAAAGAGTGAGGGGGAAATGTATTGCTGTAGCTAAGAGCCTATGAGCATTTTCACACAGCTTTTATCTGAGCCTTTATAAATTCGCTGTAAAATCTCTTACTGTAGAAAATCCGTTTTAGCACATGACTGATTTTTACAAACATAACAAGCACAAATCCTTTTGTTGATACTGGACCAGTGCTATATTTACTGAAGGCTATGGAAGGTGGGGTGTGCTGGAGAGTTTTGTTACATGCAGGAGGAAAAAGAATCCATTAATCCACTTGGAATGGTTGTCATTTACAGGTCAAACTTAACAACTGTATGCCCAACCTAAAACATTGGGCCATTCGTATAGTTGACTACATAGCTTTAGCTGGGTCCATAAGGCATAAAGTCTGACTGTTCACATTTTAGTGATGCTAATAAAAAAAATACTGGCTTGTCAGTACATGAATTTTGAAGAGGAAAGAACTCACACTAGATCTGAATTTGACCCACTGAGTGCTGTTTTCCTGACCTGCTTCTTTATGCATTTACCAGGCATCAATAACAATGCTATTACCTAGGCCACAAGGGTAGTGTGCTCAAACCCTGGGGGAAGAGATAGAGTGCCTTGTGTCAGTCAACATCAGCCCCTCTGACCAATTAAGAGATCTGAAGGAAATTTCATCCTGTTCCCTTTCCTGGACAGATGATGGTCATGATGGAAGAAGCCTTAAGGGCAGGGAGGGATTAAAAACTGAGAAACAGAGAGAGAGATAGACTGGACAAGCATCACTGGTACAGAGTAAATCTGCAGTGACTAGAAATAGTAGTTGCACAAAGACTCGCGTCCTTTATTTGTATGGATTTTTAGAGCACCTTAGAGTAAATATAAAGAACTATAATGTGAAATTAAATGATGCTCCTCTTCTGCTTGGAATGATTTTAAGGTTGAGAAGCAAAGAGAGAGAACTAGAACCCTCTCTGTCTCATGACAAAAGCAGGATCTTTCTTCAGAGAGTAAAATTGCATTTTAACATGTGTTAGCTTAAAAATTAATGGCAGAGTGAGTTCAGTAGGGTTGAAGTTCTAACTCAACTTGAAATGCTCAGTTCCACTGTTTGATCTAATACTTAACAGATGGTAGGGTGGAAGGTAAAATGGAATGTGTGTGCTCGATCACACACATGTATTAAATTAACATAGGTTCTGCACTATTCACAGAATACATGACAAAGATCACAACTGTTCACAAAATTATTGTTAACTTGAAGATTCTTGAAGCACATTTGGAACTTTCTTTAAACCATCTGCTGACATGGATGAAGTGTTGCAGTTTTAGGAAAATCAAATAGTATATACATTTCTGTATAGCTTTCCTTCAGTAATAGAAGGCATCCAGACTCTGTCTTGCAACCACAAATAAAAAAACTCTTTAATTTTAATCATAAGTTAAAAAATTACAGGGTTGACTCTGCAGCTGACTGCTAAAACTATGTTGACTCATTGCAAAACAGAGTATGACATAATTGACTTCAGATGTCCTTGTGCACACTATAGAATTAAACAAGCTGATTTGATTTGTATTATCTCCCTTCACAGAATGTGACAGAGTTAACTTCAAGCATTGCTTGCCAGGGACCTCATTTTAAAATTACACGGTTACAAAAATCATAGGATATGGAATCCATTAGGGAAAAGTTTTCTTTGATGAAACACAGCTCAGATCACAGTAATCAAGAATGTGAAAGTGAGTTTATTACCACAGGATGCCACTGGGGGCCAAAAACCTCATGAGATTTAAAAATAGATTTGGAAATTCTTCTGAATAACAAGAATGTCCAGCATTAGAACAGCTAGCATGAACAAAAATTCTAGAACATATATTAAAGCTCTTGAATTAGAGTTTACACCAATCTCTATTATTAGGAATTATGAGCAGAACTAATTTGCAGGGATGATTATCCAAATGGATGCCTAATGCAAGGTTTCTTTCCTCTTTCCCATGCTATTCTCCAAGACATGATATTGGGCTAGAGGACCATACATCTAATTC
Source organism: Pelodiscus sinensis (assembly GCF_049634645.1). NCBI lineage: Eukaryota > Metazoa > Chordata > Testudines > Trionychidae > Pelodiscus > Pelodiscus sinensis. Next base: position 83,402,847 of record NC_134712.1, read on the forward strand.
AGTATGGTGGTTCCTATATTCCTAGCTAATTTTTGAAACACAGAGAACAGGCCCCTCAAAAAGTCAAACAAAGCAGTAAAAATACAATCTCCTACCAAGTAGTTTAATAATAGCATAAAAGCTTGTGGCCACCGGGGATTCCATGTTTGTCATCACTAGGTTGCACAACATAAACACTCAGTGGGATGACTCAAACCTCCCTGTTCTAAAAAGCAGAGGCTCTCATCACTTGAGCTAAAGAAAAATTTCTTTGCTAGCTGGATAGAGCCTATGGCTGCATCTACAGTACAAGCCCGGAGTGTAATTTTCAGTGTGCATGCACATATTTGTAGGTATTCAGTTATATAAATCTGCAATAGCTTGGGCAGCGGCTTTGTGGATTGCAGTAATCATTAACTAGAAAGTTAGATCCAGACTTCAGGGATACAGATTTTAAATTGAATCCAGATAAAATATATGTAGGGACTTTTAAAACCAATCTAAAGCACACAACATAATCTTAAGAATGTTTGGAAATGAGAATGGGACTATACATTAATAAAGAGTTTGTGAGAATTCTAATATTATAATGAAATAGTTGATTACTTGCTATTTGGAATTTGCATGAAGCATATTTGAGCATGTAGCCAATTTGCTCAAGGTAGAGTCTCTAAGTATAGTTTCTTCATTGTTTGTAATATTTTATTAATTTTCAGTGATACCATTACATGCAAATGAAATTATATATGAAGAAATACCAAACTTTGATAAAACTCCCAGATAGTCTTACATATTCTTTTGTGTGGCATTTTTTTTCATTGTGAAAGGAGAGGGAAAGAGACAAGCAAACAAAAGAACTTATTTATGTATTCAAAAAAGGCCCAAATAATATTTGTCTTACATTTTTGATAACTCATATGGTAAATCATTAACTAACTTCTAACACAAACTTGAAAATTTAACCTACACAGAACATTCTCATTTAGCAACACAAATAGGGTAATTAAAGAGCTAATTACCTGAGCTGAATGCACAAAAGTGGCTAAAGTGTTGACGACTGACTGCATTTGCCAAATTTGTTAGCAAAAATGTGGAGACTAACTGGAAATACAGTCCTTTATATACAGTGGAAGCTTTGTTATACAGCACTCTGTTGATCAAAAAATTGTGTTGCCCCCAGCCACAATACTGCCCCGTCCTCAGCACACACACCTGATTCACCCCATCCAGCCAGCGGTTGCGGGCTTTCTGATAAAGCTTTCACTGTAATTACCTTTAAATAGGATGTTGGGGTATGTCTACACTACAGCACTAATTCGAACTAACTTAATTCGAATTAGTTAATTTGAACTAAGCTAATTCGAACTAGTGCATCTAGACCGAAAAACTAGTTCGAATTAGCATTTTGCTAATTCGAACTAGCATGTCCACATTGAGTGGACGCTGAACCGAAGTTAAGGATGGCCGGAAGCAGTGCCGGCAGGGCATCAGAGGAGGACTTAGAGCATGGAGCTGCTGCCTCAGGCTAGCCGAGGGCTGTGCTTAAAGAGACCTGACCCCCACCCCAGACAGACAGTTCTCAGGGGTTCCCCGCTCACTTGTCTAACTCGATGAGGGGCAGCAAAGCAGTCCTGGCTTAGAGTGCCCTCAATGCCCACACTCGGCACATCACAGCACTCGGCCATCAGCCTGGCTGCACTTGCCGCAGGCTGCCATCCGGGGGGGGGTTAATCGGGGGACTGCAGGAGAGCTTCCACCCCGAGGAGCCACAAAGCCACCCCAGTCCTCCCCATCGGGGGCTCATACCCCATTCCTCCCTCACCTCCTTCCACTTACCCCTTCCTAGCCCCCCTTCCTGATGTACAAAATAAAGGACACGTGTGTTCAAAAATAGAAACTCTCTTTATTGAACGAAACTGGGGAGACTGGGAAAAGGAGATGGGAGAGGGGAAGAGAGAGGGTGGGAGAGGGGAGGGCAACTAAAATGATCAGGGGTTGGGAACAGGTCCCATATGAAGAGAGGCTAAAGAGACTGGGATTTTTCAGCTTAGAAAAGAGGAGATTGAGAGGGAATATGATAGAGGTCTATAAAAGCATGAGTGGTGTGGAAAGGGTACATAAAGAAAAGTTCTTCATTAGTTCCCATAATAGAAGGACTAGAGGATACCAAATGAAACGAATGGGGAGCAGGCTTCAAACTAATAACAGAAAGTTCTTCTTCACAAAGCAAATAGTCAACCTGTGGAACTCCTTGCCAGAGGAAGCTGTGAAGGCTAGAACTATAACAGAGTTTAAAGAGAAGTTAGATAAATTCATGGAGGTTGGGTCCATGGAGTGCTATTAGCCAGGGGTTAGAAATGGTGTCCCTGGCCTCTGTTTGTGGAAGGCTGGAGATGGATGGCACGAGACAAATGGCTTGGTCATTGTCTTCAGTCCATCCCCTCCAGGGTACCTAGTGTGGGCTGCTGTCGGCAGATGGGCTACTGGGCTAGATGGACTTTTGGTCTGACCCAATACGGCCGTTCTTATGTTTTTATGTTCTAAGCTCAGGGCTCAGGGTCGGGGGTCTCAGTGGACCACCTTGATTTTCATGCAAACCTGCTCCTGGGTGGCCAGGCTGGCAGCTATCCTGCCCTAGACAGCCACTTTCCTGTTCCTACTGCAGAGGTCGTGGACGTTGGAGGCTTCCCCCCAAACCTGGATGAGGTCCACGATCTCCGCACTAGACCAGGCGGGCATCTGCCTCTTGCAGCCCCGGGCAGGCTCCTGGGAGCCGCCAGCCTGGTCCCGGGAAGAGGGGGAGGGCTGGGTGGCAGCGGGTGGCTGGCTCGTGCCGTGCCAGGTGCAGGGTCTGCTGGCTGGGTGCTGGCAGGCTTGCACCTGGCATGGGCACCGTAGCCAGACCGTGCCCCTTTAAAGTCTCCGGGGCCGGGAGGGGGGCAGACAAGTTTCCCTGGTGGTGCCCAGAGTGGCTACCAGGGAAAGCTGGGGAGAAATAGCCTTCCACTAGTTCGAATTAAGTGGCTACACAGCCCTTAATTCGAACTAGTTTGAACTAGGCTTAGTCCTCGTAGAATGAGGTTTACCTAGTTCGAACTAAGTGCACTGCTAGTTTGAATTAAGTTCGAACTAGCGGTTTGTATGTGTAGCGCCAATCAAAGTTAATTCAAACTAACGTCTGTTAGTTCGAATTAACTTTGTAGTGTAGACATACCCTTACAGATGGCAGTTCTACACAGCAGCATTATTCCGGAATAATGGACGTTATTCCAAAATAACTGTGGGAGCGTCTACACAGCAAGTCTGTTATTTCAAAATAATATCGAAATAACAGGCATCTTATTCTGGATTCTGTAACCCTCATTGTGCAAGGAATAACTCCTATTCTGAAATAGCTATTTTGGAATAGGGCAGGTATATTTCAAAATAAGAGGCCTTCAGCCCTTTCCACAGGTGCCCTGCTGGCCACTCTGGCCACACTCATCAAAACTCTGCAGTCTCCCTTCCCCTGCAGCCCTTAAAGCTGCAGCCTCAGAGGAAACAATGTGTGGAACACAGCATGTCCTAACAGCCCTAGGCCACACGGAAGCTGCAGACCAGCATTTTCTACCACCATGAGCAGCTCTATTACTCCCACCTCACCCTCCTCTTCTCCTAGTGAGCCAACAGCCAGCTCCCTGGACCCTGCCCGGGGTCAGAAGAGGTGTGCGTCTTCCTGGTCTGGTGCAGAGATCCTGGACCTCATTGAGGTCTTGGGCAAGGAGGCAAACCTCCAGGATCTCTGCACCAGATGCACCAGGTGCAGGAATGCAGATGTCTATGGCCAAACATCAAGGACCACATGCGCACCCAGGAACAGGTGTACAAAAAGGTGAAGGAGCTAAAGCAGGCTTGTGCCAAGGCTGGGAGTACAGCTCCTGCACCAGGGCTGCACTTCAGGCCTGCCCATACTTCACCCAGCTACACAGCATCCTGGGGGTGGGGCAGTCTCTTCCCTCCCACCCCCCATGTTGTGGACTCAGGGCTGGAGACGCTCATCGTCACCCTCCTGAGAGGCACAAGTGATGATGAGGAGGAACAGAAGGAGGAGCCGGACTAGGCTAGCACCCTATCCATGCCCACCAGCCAGGAGGTCATGCTAACCCTGGAGCTGGTACCCCCCACCCAGGATGTCTCCCAGGCATCATCCCAAGCAGGGGAAGGCCCATCAGGTGAGTGCCATTACTTTCCTTAGACACACACAGGTGGAGGCGGCAGGCAGTGAGGGGCTGCTGCGAGCTCCTTACTTGGCCTTCTTGACCTGGGGGGGGTTGTACAGCAGCCTGTGCACATGGGAGCACATGGAGCACCAGTCTGGGCTCACAGCATGTCCAGAGAGGCCTGCCTTACTCCTGACACCGGGACACCACTAGAAGGAGGATGGGGACAAACACACACACTCAGGAGTGCCACACATGGCACATGAGCAAGCCCACACTCTCTCTCCCAGGCACCCCATTGCCGTCCCCCCCTCCCCCCCACACACACACACAGGCTCCCAGTCTGGCCGGCACCTTCTAATATAATGCCTGCTTATCTCTGGGATGTGGGTGTTTTGAGACTCCCCCCTTGGACATCTGTGCCCCAGTAGGAAAGGGTCCACTAGCTAGGCTTTGGGTGACCTTGCTCGAAGCACATCACCTTCAACTGACCCATGGCCTTTTGGTCTCAGTTCAGAGATGAGGGCTGGCTTTAGACACAGTGTCTCCCAGGTTGACTTCCCTACTCTTTGTTCTACTTAGGTAGACCAGCTGCAAGAGGGAAGTGGCCAACATCTCCCATACCATCCTCCCGACTCTGCGTGACCTGTCAGTGCAGTAGAGCCCATGAGAACCTCCACAGGGAACATATCATCCCCTCCGCTAGCCCTGCAGCACTCCATGGAATGGTAGAAACGGAGACTCAAGGAGGACCTCCAGCTGCGCTGCAACACCTGGAGGGAGCTGCTGCCGCAGGGCTGAACCATCGGCGTAGCCTTCAACATGGTCATCGACTGCCTGGTGGCCATTCCTGCTGCTGCTCCTGTGCTAGCTCCCACCCCTCCAGGTACACCTCCTCATCCCGCCCCCTTGGCTGCCAAGGCAGTGGGACCACCTAAGGCAGGTGCCACTCCCAGTCCCAGCCCTCCTCCTCCCCCTGCCCCAGGTTTTTTCCCCAGTCTCTCCCCAGTTACATTTATCCCAATAAAAAAAATAATTTTTTGTTCCAAAACAAAAAGTGTAGTTTATTGTCTCTGCAGGGGAGGGGAGAAAAGAAGGAAGTTTGAGGAAAGGCAAAGAGGGGCAACGCATAGGCCCCTCCTGGGGAGGCCCAGGGAAGGGTGTCACGGGGATCCTTCTGTGAAACTCTCCCTCAGGGCCTCACGGATACACACAACTATGCAGAACTGCTCAAAAGTCTCTGCCCCCAACCCTGGCAGGAACATCTCCCCCTTGCTTTCACAAATATTATGAAGGACACAACAGGTCGCCACCACTTAGGGAACGTTCTGCTTGCCAAGGTCCAGCTGGGTGAGGAGGCAACGGAGCCTCCCCTTCTGATGTCCAAAGGTTTCCTCAACAACAATACGGGCTCTGTTGAGCCTGGAATTGAAGCATCCCTCTCTTTGGTCCAGGTGCCTGGTGTAGAGCTTCATTAGCGAGGGGAGGAGAGGGTAGACTGCATCCCCTACAATACAGATCGGCATGTCCACATCCCCAACCGTGATAGTGTTGTCAGGAAAAAAGGTGCCGGTATGCAGCTTCTGGAAGAGACTGGAGTTTCAAAAGACACGTGTGTTGAACGCCTTCCCCAACCACCTGACGTAGGTGTTTGTGATCTGGCCGTGGTGGTTGACAAGGGCCTGCGGGACCATCGAAGAGTGACCGTTCCAGTTGATGTATTTGGCTGCCCAGTGACCAGGGGCCCTGAAGGGGATATGGGTGCCATCAGTAGCCCCTCCCCCTGCAGTGGTGGCAAAACCGGCGACGATGGGGTCCACATCGCCCAGGTTGATGACCCTGTGTAGCAGCACAGTGTTAATGGCCCTCACTACCAGTAAAAGGAGACAAACAAACAGAGAATCACAGGGTTGCCAGAGTCCTCGGGAGGTACTCAAAGCCCCCTCTCCTCCCCAAAACACACACCAGTAACAACACCAACTTGCCCCATCCCCCGTCAGGGCTTTGTGAAGATGGGACTGAAAAACCTCCCGGGGAGGGGGTCTCCACCACCACCAGCACCCTTGCTTAGGGAATCCAATTCCAGCAGTTCAGTTCACCACCCTTCTGGGACACTAGCATTAGAGCAGCAGACCTGCATGACCATGCCCCCAAAGGTCGATCTCCCCATGCTGAACTGATTCCCAACAGATCGGTAGCTGCCCAGTGTTGTGAGCTTCCAGCTGGCAATGGCAACCCACTTCTGGAGGGGGAATTGCAGATCTCATATAGGTGTCCCATTGCCAGAGGGCAGGGGCGAATCACTCATACAGCTCCATGAAGGTGTCCTTCTGCATACAGAAATTCTGAGGCCACTACTGGTCATCCCAGCGCTCCAGGTTGATCTGATCCCACCACTTGGAGCTGGTGCCCAGTCGCTAGAAGCAGCGATGTACAATGTGCCGGGGAGGGCAAGTGGGGTTGAGCTTCATGGGCAGCGCCCAGAGAGAGTTGAGGAGCTGCTCAACATTGAGCTGGGGATCCTGTTCCCGCAGGGCCTGGAAGGAAGCCTGCAGAAACTGCAGCAGGAGGTGCACCAAGTCATAAAAGAACCATTGATTGCTTGGAGGCAGGTCCAGCTCCATGGTTAGAATGCTGAGGTGTCCACAAGGACAACCACAGAAAGCAGAGAAAAGGCTTTGCTGTCCCTCAAAGAGGTAAGCAAAGGAGAGGAACCTGTGACACGGCTGTACAAAGGGGTCCCTTTAAGCATGAGCCTTAGCCTCAGGCAGCCGCTATGGGAAGTGACTGCTGTCCTGATGCCCTGCCTGAAGTGCTTTCAGGTGGCTTTAAATGTGATTCAGTGTCCAGTGAGTGTGGACGCTCTATTTCAAAATAGCTCAGTGCTATTTTGATGGGCATTTGCTGTGTGGACACTTTATTTTGAAATAAGCTATTTCGGAGTATTTCCTCCAAAATAGCTTATTCTGAAATAAGCGTGCTGTGTACACATGCCCAGAGATTGATCTTCCTCTGTTTTTTTGGAGAGTCTTATATATTCAGAGGCTTGATATTAACTAATGACCAGAGTCTGAATTAGTGTAAAATTCCAGTGAAGAATTTCTGGATTAACGCTATGTGAGGTCAGAATCAGGACTGTTGGCTACAAGTATACCTATTTAGATAATCTTTTGGTTAGATTGCTTTTGCATTTTCCTAACTCAATAGTAGAATTTTGATTTTCCTAAGAAATAGTTCCTAAAATGTCTATGATTTTTAAATAGGCTCAGAATGTATGTGTACGTCAGATGGGATCACCTCCATCACATCTAATAAAATCCCTTTTCCAATTAAATATCATCAGTGGAGGATCACCATGATATTCAGATAAAATTCTAAGCCAAAGTCAGCCCTTAGGTAACTCTATTGAATCCCAAAATGAGGGCCCATAAACTTTATTTTTGTCTGATCATTTAACTCTTTGATTCCCACGTGATTTAACAGCGTTCATACTGTGCTGCAACTATGCAAACAAAAGACAAACAAAAAAAGATATTGACTATTGTATGTACAGATGGAAAATCATCCCTCAGCAGTTACAAGGCATGCCCACTGAAAGTATGACTGTAATTCTATGGAGGCGGTAGTGTTACTAAGACCAGATTGAATTTTTAAGCCTGCCTCCAACTCAGCCAGCTGTAGTTAAAGCCACAAAGGCTGACAAAATACATTCCTAGTTGTATCAACAAAGGGGAGAGCTAGATTCATTTACCACCATTGAGTCTACCCCATGAGTTCCCATCAATGGGTAGAATTTACAGTTTATCCAAGGCCATGATAGAGCTTTACTGTATGTAGTAATAACAAGTCTTGCTAAATGTGCTTGAAAGCTATTATAAATAATTAAGTTTGTAGAACTTTACATTAATTGAAGCAATTTACACCAGGCACCGATAACAGCAAGAAGAGACGTAGGGAATGCTTTCTCTGAGGTCTTCATAGATGAGGTGTTTTTGTGCTTCTGCTGATATTTGTCATGTGAATTTTCAGTTGCAAAAACTGAATTACTTTGTGGGAAATTGGTTTGTGATTTAGCCATTTCCATATACTTGACTAGATTGTCAGGTTTCCTGGAATGAAGACTTTGTAACGAGTTTGAGCATCCTGCATAGTCTGTATTTATCTGCTCTGGTTTCTGAAAATTATTGGTTTACATTGTGCATCCTCACAACAGCCTAATATTACTTAAGCAATGCTCACACAAACATAACATTGTCTCATTAACATACTTACTCTCCTTTGGGAAAATGATAGGTGTTGCATTTATTTCTCTGTTTTGCTATGATCCCCAACTTATTTGAAATCTCTGAATATGAATATCCAAAACATATGGCAACATATAAAACAAGAATAATGTGCTGTACTACAGTAAAAATGGATTCAAATATACTCTAGAGCTATTGCAGAAGCAACAGAATAGGCTTCAAGAGTAAGCAATACATAAGACATAGCCTTTTATAAACACTGAAGAGAACTATCATCTCTCTCTATATATAAAAAGGTTTTTCCTGACAGGCAACAAAATGACATCATCATGCTCTCATGCTCTCTGGATGTCATCCCACTCTCACACTCACTAGTCACGAAAGCTGCCAGAAAGAGGGGGTTGGCAAGCGTAGTGAGTAGCAGGCACAGCCCCCTAATAGTCTTATAATAGCTAAGTAGATATGAGGGATGAAAATTGTTAACTCTAAGTTTCCACTTGAAGGCAAGAATTTTATAGGCATACAAGATTGCTATAATGAATTTTCCTTTAGAGGGTGTAAACAAAGCAGCCCTCATTGTTTAAAGCAATATTCCTGATGAGCTACCCCCACATTAAAACTACAACATCTAATGCCTAAACACAAAATAAATATTTCAGTTAACAAAACCCAGAAAATTCTATTCAGAATTATAATATGTGATCAGCATATCATAAGGGTCTTGTTTGTGAGAGAGACATGATTTTGTTTTATGTTTTCATTGTTGAACTAATTAGATTATATAGTTTAATTTTTGGATTACAAATCTAATTCCCATCAATTAACATTTAAGGCAGATCTAAAAATTATTAAAATCAATCGAAAAACTCCCACTGATTTCACTGGCTTTTGGATTGGTAGAACCCTACGTCAATATAACATTTGTATCTTCATCCGATGCTGAAGCTGCAAAAATGGTTGATACGACGATAGGTATAAAGTGGGTATCACATTTGCAGGGCTCTATGGCCTGAATCCTAAAGGCCTAACTTTTTTTCTCTTAACAGTGCTGCTAATATCTCATTATCCTAGATATGTATTATAATATCCATTTAATTCTTTATTTTATTCATCACATTATCTATAAAAAAATAAATATGTTTGTATTGAATTCACTCAAAGCTTTTACCTGAATTAATAGAGAATTCTGTCTTTTCTGTATAATTCTATAGATTGGTTTAAAAATTCTATAGAAAATTTACCATTCTCTATTAAATTCATTGGGACTCTTCAATTAGGGTCAAGAAAGAAAAAGCAGATTTCCATGGGATTTTTTTTCTCTTAGCTTCAATATAATGTGTGTGTATGGAAATGTTATCACAAGTTAGCACGGGACTCAAAAATCCAAATAAAACATTGAGGAAACACACACTTTCCTTCCTATTCTGATTGCATCACTAGGATCACTGGCTAATAAAGGCATTTTGTTTAAAAAACTTCCTTATGTGTCTCTCACGGTGTTGAGTGTCTGCATTCCTGCTCATTTGTATGCTTGATAAGTTGAAATCAAATACAATGAAATGCAGCTCCAACCAGCCATAAACCCACAGCGAACAAAAAATAACAATGAGAAATCTGCATTGCCATCCTCAAGGGAATCATTGTTCAGAAGCAGATCTTGATGTCATTTTGTTATTATGTCACCGCATATAGGTTTGCTTTTTTGGTGACTTACCAAGTTCAGATTAGACGTGTGGAGAGGTAACAAAAGATTTGGTGTTTCAAAATTAGAAATATCTGCTTCATACACATCTGACCCTTGGCAGGCTGCTGGAAAGAGGTGGCTAAGTTTTTAAGGAAGTATGTGAGTATTGGTCTCATCAAGTTATGTGTTTAATATTTTGTTCGTTACCTATAATAGCTCCTTTTGTCTCTCACTCCCTGATTTCTTCATTAATGCCTCTTTTTCTGTTATTAATATTAAACTCTTTACTTGGGACTTTAAGAGGGCGAAAAAATAAAGTGTCTTTCCTTCAAATTGCTGCTGCAGCTCATAGAGATATTGATTGTACAAATACTTCTAATCAGAGGCAATAAGTTACATTAATGAAAATATAATTGCTGTGTGCCTAAGATGAGAAGGTGACCAATGCATCTGGGTTTTGTACTGATCTGGTGGAGAACTATGCCATGCTAATGATATGTTCTTGAATGTTTGTCTTGTACAAATTGAAAATGAGGACCTCGCAATCCGTGAACAAATATAAAAGTAGGAGCTAAGAAAATTGTCTTGTAAAAGGATATTTGCTATGGGTTAATTTAAACATGAATGTACAAATGGAATACTATATTGAAAGGTTATTTTGTAATTGTTATTTTATACATTTGGGTGATGGTATAAAGCAGGTGAGGGTTATGTAGTGCATTTTGACTAACACCAGCACAAGCAAAATTAGCCAACTTTTACCATAGTGAACTGCTTTTGGATACATCTACTCTGCATCACTATTTCAAAGTAACTAGTGCTATTCTGAAATAATTTAGTCCGCATCTACACAGCAGGCAGTTATTTTGAAATAGTGTCAAAATACAGTCAAGCTGGAGGACTTCTTACTCTGACTCCTGTAACCCTCATTGTACGAGGAGTAAGAAAAATTGGAGCAAGAGTACTCTATTTTGAAATAAGTGCTGTGTAGACACTCCCTATTTCGAAATAAGCTATTTTTAAATAAGATGCACAATTAACGTAGCTCAATTTGCGTAGCTTATTTCGAGTTAACCCCTGCAGTGTAGACGCACCCTAAGGTTGCACTAGAGTAGATCTTACTAGCTACAAATAATCTCATGAAAGGCTACACTAGTGAGCAATGAAGTGAGGAGTAGACTAAAGAGGTATGAGATTAGTAAATGGAAGATCATAAAAATCACTATAATCAAGAAACGTTTTTAACAGATTTCACCAACACTAACTAGTTCTAATGACTGATGAATGGATGTTGCACTTGCCAAAATCCAAATCATAGAATCATAAAGCTGGAAGAGACCTCAGCAGATCATCAAGTCCAGCTCCCTGCCCAAGGCAGGACCAGTCACAACTAAATCAACCCAGCCAGGGCTTTGTCAAGCCGAGACTTAAAAACCTCTAGGGATGGAGATTCCACCACCTCCCTAGGTAACCCATTCCAGTGCTTCACCACCCTCCGAGTGAAATAGTTTTTCCTAATATCCAACCTGCACCTCTCCCACGGTAACTTGAGCCCATTGTTCCTTGTTCTGCCATCTGTCACTACTGAGAACAGCCCCTCTCCATCCTCTTTGGACCCTCCCTTCAGGAAGTTGAAGGCTGCTGTCAAATCCCCCCCTCACTCTTCTCTTCTGCAGACTAAACAAACCCAAATCCCTCATAGGTCATGTGCTCCAGGCCCCTAATCATTTTGGTTGCCCTCCACTGGACCCACTCCAATGCATCCACATCCTTTCTATAGGGGGAGGCCCAGAACTGGCCACAGTACTCCAGATGTGGCCTCACCAGAGGGAATAATCACTTCTCTAGATCTGCTGGCAACCTAATGGTTGCATTTCAAATGATTGAAAAGAAGCTAACACAGAATTATGTGAAAGGGCTTGTTATGGCTAGCTTTGCCAACCCTCCAGGATTGTCCTGGATTCTCCAGGAATTAAAGATTAATCTTTAATTAGATATTATATCATGTGATGAAACTTCCAGGAATAGGTCCAGCCAAAATTGGCAACCCTATTTGTGGCTAGAATATTAAATAATGTTTTATGTGTTGGGATCAAGATGTTTATCCGGAAGTCTAAACAAGTGGCTGAAGCATATGGGTATAACTGGCTTTCTCAACAAACAATGCAAAGAAAAAGCACAGTTGATGGAAGGACTACTTGTAAAAGGGTCAGTCTATACAGTCCTTTCATGACCAAGACCTGAAATGAGTTATTACTCCTTTCAAACCATATTATATAGAAATAAAAAAATCCTGCTTCCTTAGAATTTCTGCTTCTCTGTTAGCAATGAGCTTGTACTAAGTATCAATGTTTACTTTTAGCTGAAATGAGGTTAATTTGCAAGAAGCAAATGATTAGGTGCTATCTTGGATAGAAATGGTTTGTTTACTTAAATCCTATTGCAGAAGATCTTCTGAAATATTTTGATCTAAGCAACTTCAGTTTTTGTCCTTGCAGAGATTTTGTGAATATTAAAGCCCAGCTCCACCACAGGGATAAACTAATTTAGTGCAGCAGAAATCAATGGCAGGATATTGATTTACATTATGGCTGCTGGGCCGGGCCCCAGATTTAATCCTGCTGAGGTGTCCCACATTCCCTTCAGTGCCTGCTTGGAATGAGTGAGTCATATACGGTGCTTTTAATACACATGGAGCTGAATTGTGATATTGCTAAGAACTACTGAAGCAAGAGTCAGTATGTTGCTTTGCTGTCCCTGGAGCAGCAACTTGCAGAGTAACAATCTGCCTGCTGGCTAGGAAAAAGGATAGTGAAAGTAGTTCAGGGCGAGATTCTGCCACTCTTTGCCCAGTAAGTAGTGCTTTACTCTGTGAGCGGTGGCACTGAACCCAACGGCAGTATCTGGAGAGCAACTCTCCCTGAGTAAGAACTACAGCTTCTGACCTTGTTATGGTGTGAAGGGCAGAAGGGTACTGTAGAAAACAGGTATCATAAAAGATACAACAATGATCCTGAGCTGGAGCCATCATGATGTGATTAAACAAGGATGAAATTATCCAGATTTCTAGGTGCTTGCAGATCTTTGATAACCTGTCATATGCAGGGCCGCTGATGGAGGGTGGGAGGCAAAGAGGGCAACTGCCCCAGGGCCTGGTGAGTCAAAAAGGCCCAGGGATCCCAAGCCGTTGCCACCGCTGCTACTGCAGCACTAGTGGCACCTGGAACCCCCTGCCCTTTGAAGCGCTGTTGGCTGCACAGCACAATCCAGCAGCACTGAGGACTGTGAGGGTGCTCTGTGTTCTGGGCGGTGCTGAGGGCTAGTTGCCCTCAGTGTGCTCCTTCTGCCTGAGTCTCCCCTTTTCTGGGAGCCCTCCCCCCACACATTGCCCTGGGGCCTGGTGAGTCTGTCAGCTCCCCTAGTCACATACACAGCAACTAGAACTGCTTTCCAAACTTAGAGCCAGATTCTGATCCCCTTACTCATTTTCATTAGTACCTTGCTCCACAATTAGTCACTGTGACGGGGCAGGCAGCAAGGCAGCGCCGCTCTGCATTAGAGGCAGCCCCGGACCGTGGGCTGGAGATGAGATGGGGGTCTGCACGGCTGCGGGTAAGCGGCGGATAGCCGCAGGGGCAGAGCGGGTGTGCCAGAGGCCGCCGGCAGTGCCACGATCATGGACCACCGGGCAAACGCGGCGCGGCTGGATGACGCCACCGGTGACGTCACGCACGAGCCCCGGAGGAGCGGGGTGGGGAGCGCGGGGGCGAGGCCGGCAGTGGACGCCGAGATGGGCAACAAAGGGGGGGACGAGCCGGAGCGAGGCAGCGCACACCCCGGGAAGAGAGGAACGGTAAGCCTGGCTCCGCACTGGGAGCCATAGGAATCGTCAGGAAAGAAGTGGCCCAGGGCAGGGCCGTGGAACCCGTGAGTGGAGGGTTTAGGGGCTACAGACCCCTCCACTGAGTAGGGACGAGTGTCCCTGTCTTAGGGCCCTGGGCCGGGGCTCGGAGAGAGGGAGGGCCCACGCCCCCTTTCCCGACCTTGGGGGGTCCTTTCACGCTGAACCCCTAGGGCTCTTGCAAACACAAACACGGTCTGGAGTAAGACCGGTCAGAGAGAACCACATAGAGGTGCCTAAAGCCGTAGACATTTTTTGTCTCGTATGGGTGGAGTCGGGGACGATTTAGGGGAACTGGTGACAGTCACATGTAATTGTTTCTATGGGAATGCTCATGTGGTAAGGTGCTATTCTATATAAGTGAGAGAGGCTGGATCTAGTCCACAATTTTCTTGCTACTGACAATGGGTCACATTCAGATATCCGTACTTAGGGTGAATAATGCCTTACTCTGTGTGTGGGACCTCAAAGGGACCATTAATGGATTAAAGTGCTATTCTGCATAAGAAAGGGCATTATCTGTAGTTATGCAAAAAAAAATGCTTTTTCTGTCCAAAGCATTTACCCTTGATCTGTCTTGCCTACTTAGATTATGAACTCTTCGGAGGAGAGACCACCTCTTATTCTGTGTTTGTCTAGTGACTCGCAAAATTGGCACCCATTCTCAGTTGGCCGTTAGGACAACTGGAATACAAATAGTAACTAATACCAGCAAAGATGAGCAAAGACCAGTCTCACAATTAGTACACAAAGCAAGCACCCTGTATGGACAGGAAGGAATGGGTAGAACTGCATCATTGGATAGAGTAGGTGCATTATGGATAATGTTGGCAAAATGAATGTAACCTTCATACATTATGGCCATGTTTCTCAAATTGTGGGTCCCGACTCCCGGAGGGTCATGAGCAACTTAGAGGAGGGTTGTGATATCAGAAAGTTTGAGAATCCCTGCCTTATGGAATCATAACAAGAGTTTTTCATGCTAGGTCGATAGCATGGAAAAGAGCGCTTCGAAATGTAGCTCATTAAGAGAAAAGGTTTGGTTCTTATTTTATATGACACCCCTAACAAGCCCCTGTGCATTTATAGATCTCTGGTCTGTTGGAATGGCATTGAATTGAAATTCTTTTTTCTCAGCTAAAAGGGATGCAGCAACTAGGCTAGAGCGTATGGAGAAGGGGTTATTCTTTTTTTTTAATTAGTTATATGAAAAAGTTGAACATGATGTTTAAAAGGCTCAGTGCCAAGACATTCACCACAAACCTTGTAAATCACAGTGTGTTATCAGATATGTGCCTTTAAAATGGTTGTCTCATGTTATCCTTGAATAATGTCTGACTTGCATAATTTGTTCCACAGGCACATGCGTGAGTGCAGGCTCTCTAAGCATTAAAAACATCAGCTCTCTTTCCTGGTGTGTGTTAAATTCATTTCACACTTCTCCCCAGGGCTGGGATAGGATTAACAGTCATGAAGGGAATGGCCATGGGCCCTCGCCAGTGCAATTCCAGTTGCACAAATGTTGAAATGATCCCAGAAAATTGTTCAGAAGTTCCATTGTGTAACTCATGTGGTTGCTTAGTCTAGTAAAATAAGTGATGCTACAGTCTACTTGGAAGATGTCTGTAATCCCAAACCTGAATGGGAAGGTGAGGTAGCTGGTTGACTCAGCATTATGGAAAGCAGAGTTTTGTCCAAGCTCAGAGGTTCAGCTACTGCTAGAAATAGTCTTTCTCTTAGGATACTTATTGCTGAGGTCCAGTGGAGGGAGTGTATGGAGTTGTCTGCTACCATCTGTGCAGAGAAAGGGCTTCAGGTAGCAGAGCTTTCTATCTGGTACCTCACATGTGCTGCGTACAACATAATATGGAGAGAGTTTTTGGGAACATTTCTAATCAAGCAGTTTAGTTGATCCTGCATTCTGGTGCTAATTATGTAAAGCACTGCTAAGCATGTCAGTGCCAGATTGCTCAGCACCTTGCAGGATTGAACCCTTATTTTATTTTTTCTGATTTGCAGAAAAACCCTTGTACATGTGCAGAGTAATGCTTTGATTTTGATAAAAAATTGCTGTGTTCTTTTTCACTGCTTTAATGGTATTTCAGATTGGCCCCTTATTGGTCACGAAGCGGCGTCAAACCATGGGTTGCCAACATCACTTATTTAAAATATTTCCCTCAGCACAGATCTGTGTGCAAATCACAAAGTTTTTAGGCCCTGATTTCTAGAGGACTAGACCAGGGATGGGCAATAATTTTCATGGGGAAGCCACAAACTTTGGTAAGTCATTAGGGGCTGCATATTCCTACTTATAAAAATGAAATTACTTCACAATCTATTGTAAAAAGACCCCACTTAGGTTCTTTACACAACAAAGTAATTGAATTAAATCACAATTAACAGAATACACAATTAATCAAAGCTTATCTTGGACAATAATTTATATCACAAACCATTTTGTCAACACTTTTAAAATGTGTAATAATAACACTAACGGTAAACCTTTACTTACACCTTATGTTCCATATTAAAATTCAATGTAAAAGCAGAAATGAAATTCAGTGTGAAGAAGAGAGACTCTGGTGAGCATTAACAAGGGACACCGACTTACCAGACCCCTGGGATAGGTGGGAGAAGAGTCTGGGCCTCTGGTGGAAGGGAGGGCCTCCCCCAGCCAGCTCTTCAGAGCTTTGAGTTATAATTCATTAGCAAACCTCCAAACTGTGTAACTAGATCAGCAGCAAATCCTAAGATTATAATTAGCGGGGAACAGCCAAGGCAAGTAAATAATCTTTTTGCTCTCATGGGAAATCTGTAGTAGTTTTAGTTTCGAAGTCTCGGCCAAAATGAACATCTGTGTAATCTTACTTTTAGCTAATGATTAACCTGGAACCCCAAATCCCTGAAATTCATAAACTCTGTATTGAGATATTTCTCTCTTTCTCTCTTTCTCCATAGAGAATATATATCACAAGTGTACAATATAAACATTCTAACACACTACACCAATACTGTATATACTCTCCCCCCCCCACCCACACATGTTGCAAATGCAGTGATGTTAGCCATGGGTGACAAATTGCAGTCATCATGCACCTTTAATTACCTTGCCATACCTTCACTCTGCCTGCTAGTCCATCTGAAACAAGTTTCATTTTAACAATCCAAATCTCTCACCAGCCTCAAATAGCAGTTGTTGTTTATTTTAACAATGGACAGGGGGGGAAAGTCCTTTCCTTCTTCATCATCTACCTCCATGCTTATAAAATTACATTGGCCCAAAGCCCAGGAAACACAGCGTATTGTTCTGGACCAGTGACAAGTTTAATGTCTGATATCTCAGGACCTACACAAGCATTTGAAATGAGAGTTTTGTATTACTGAAAATTCCTAATTAATTCCTAACTGGGATATGACACTTCCAGTATAGGTAGAATGCCCCCAGATACCAAATTATTTTTAAAAACTTCATTACTGCATGTGGCAAAGGCTCTTCAGATCATTTGTAGATGTTTGTAACATTTTATTAGTTGCAATTTCTTTGTCTTAGAGATTCATGCAATCTGAAAAGGAATCATTTGATCCATCTCTGAAATGCAGGTCTTTTTGGAGTGAAAGATGACTACTTATTTATATACATGGAGATATACACCTATCTCACAGAACTGGAAGGGACCTTGAGAGGTCATCCAGTCCAGTCCTCTGCCTTCATGAAAGGACCAAATACCATCCCTGACAGATTTTCCCCAGATCCCTAAATGGCCCCCTCAAGGATTGAACTTACAACCCCGGGTTTAATAAGCCAATGCTCAAATCACTGAGCTATGGTAAATTCTTTAATGAAGGGACTAACTTTCTGGTGGGGCTCTGATTCATCTTTGAAAACTAGGTGTGATCAAAATATAATAATCTACAATACATTTTACATTGTTTGTCTGTTTGATCAAGAACTCCTCCTAAGTGGTAAGAGCTAGGACCACAAAATTCCTCTTAACATAACTTACATCAATGTGAGGGTTTGATTGTACCATGAAAATGGGATGTGTCTGGAATGGGATTACGTCTCATAGACCAAACAAAAAGAGACAGAATCACTAAATCAAATACTGTCCTCAAAACTGGCATAACTGAGCAAATATTGAAAGAGACTGAATCAAAATGAGCCAGAAAGATAGGATGACCCTGGAATAGAATTGCTTCTCAATAAACTTTACAGAAAAGGGATAAAATGGATAACTTTGGAGCAGTGCTCTGTTTTGGCAGCTAAATCAATGCTTATTGGAAACCATATTAAATATAGCCAATTTTTTTTAAACATCGGGGATGTGTCTACACTGGCGCGATCTCACGCAAAAGCAGCCACTCTTGCACAAAAACTTGCTGCCTGTCTACACTGGCCACGTGTTCTTGCGCAAGTAAACTGACATTCTAATGTATGAAATCGGGGCTTCCTGCATGAGAACTCTGATGCTCCCACTCAGGAATAAGCCCTCTTGCGCAAGAGCTCTTTCAGAAGAGGCCAGTGTAGACAGGCAACATTAATTTCTTGTGCAAGAAAGCACTATGATTAAAATGGCCATCAGAGCTTTCTTGCGCAAGAGAGCGTCTACGCTGGCATGGATGCTCTTGCACAAAAGCACATGCCAGTGTAGACGCTCTCTTCTGGAAGAGTTTTTGCCGAAGAACTCTTCCGCAAAGGAGTTCTTGCGTGAGAAAGCGCCAGTGTAGACGTAGCCAATGAATGGTAAGAGTTTATTGGGATGAAGAAAAAACACGCTTGATGGAATTTCCATTTGTAAACAATTACTAAAAAAATTTAAAGGGATAAATTTTAACAATGCCCTTTTTAAAGAAATCCAACATAAAAATTAGCTTCATAAAATGACACTGTATTTTTGAAAAATACATTCGTTTAAATAAAGCATGTACATTTTCTTTTTATTTAAAACAAAACCTTAATTAAGGATCTGTGCAATGCTGGTAAATCTGATAGTAAATAATAATAATACTGTAGTAATAGTTTAGCTGGACACACAGCAAAAACAATGTAGAGTAAGGAAATAGTATATAACAATTGGTTGAAACAAAAGGGGCAATTTAAGTATGGAGTAGGCAACTACTTACACTGAAATTTGGCCAGAACACACGGAATAACACTATTCAGTGTTGCTATAACTGTGATGATCCAAGGATATTAGAGACACCATCGCTGTCTACACTGGGGCTACGTCTACACTGGCCCCTTTTCCGGAAGGGGCATGTAAATTTCAGCAGTCGTCGTAGGGAAATCCGCGGGGGATTTAAATATCCCCCGCGGCATTTAAATAAAAATGTCCGCCGCTTTTTTCCGGCTTTTAAAAAAGCCGGAAAAGAGCGTCTAGACTGGCCCCGATCCTCCGGAAAAAGTGCCCTTTTCCGGAGGCTCTTATTCCTACTTCAAAGGGCACTTTTTCCGGAGGATCGGGGCCAGTCTAGACGCTCTTTTCCGGCTTTTTTAAAAGCCGGAAAAAAGCGGCGGACATTTTTATTTAAATGCCGTGGGGGATATTTAAATCCCCCGCGGATTTCCCTACGACGACTGCTGAAATTTACATGCCCCTTCCGGAAAAGGGGCCAGTGTAGACGTAGCCTGGGCCACTTATTCTGGAAAATCAGCCGCTTTTCCGGAATAAGCTACGAGCTGTCTACACTGGCCCTTGAATTTCCAGAAAAGCAACGACGCTCTACTGTACAAAATCAGCCGCTATTCCGGAAAAGCTATGCTACTTCCGCTTGGGCATAAGTCCTTATTCCGGAACACTGTTCCGGAAAAGGGCCAGTGTAGACAGCCCAGTAGTCTTTTCTGGAAAAAAGCCCCGATCGCGAAAATGACAATCGGGGCTCTTTTCTGGAAAAGCGCGTCTACATTGGCCACAGATGCTTTTCCGGAAAAGGGCTTTTCCGGAAAAGCAGCCTGCCAATGTAGACACTCTTTTTCCAGAAATACTTATAACAAAAACTATTCTGTTTTAAGCATTTCCGGAAATTCATGCCAGTGTAGACACAGCCAAGGTGAAAAACTCTTTGTGAGCTCCAAAGCTTGTATCTCTTACCAATAGAAGATGGGCCAATAAAAGATATTACCAAATCCACCTTGTTGCAAGAGTAACACTGATATTCCTGCAAAAATTACCATAGTATCTTAATAAAATCTTAAAAACTTGAGCCCCTAGATGAATGTACTTTCTATAAAAGGGGACCTTGAACACTACAGGATCTGTCCTCCTATCATACTGGACTATCAGTTTGGGAAGAGTGCTATCTACTGAGTCACCGGCAGAGCTTCCTGCAGCATCCTAAGAGGTCCTTGAAGGTCTTCCATCCAAGTATTTACCACAGCTTCCCGTATGTTTGACAACTTCACATCCTCAGATATGAGGGCTGCAGATGCTCGTGGTTGTAATGCCTCACAGAAGTGCTTTGATTATTTCAATTTTCAGAGCAAAACTGACTTCTTTCTTCTCCTGTGCCAGCTTTAGTGAGCTCAGAGTTGTGCATTGTGCTCACCTTTGCCCTTCTCATTCCAGACTGACACATTCCATTATTTCATCACTCTTTCATTAGCAAATGATGCACAGTCTGGGGAACCTGGGATTAAGGGGAGCTTTCACTTTGGCAGCCCACCTCAGAAGTGCTTATACATGATGTTTCTTTGGCTTTTTGGTGTGCGAATATCGGTGTTTGAAAATTAATGTGTCTGTTGGCTTTTATTAGCAGCCTGATCTCTATAGTATAAAATTGAAACCATATGGGTGTGACAGTAATGATCAGAAGTTTGGACCTATTTGTTATATGTACCTATATATAACTTCTGCTGCACTCAGTCAATAGTTAATACAGCCTTAGCTATGAATTGCAAAGGGAAATAGTATGAATACTGTGCTCAGATCTTGGCCCCCGTTGTATTCACATTGCATTGCTCTAAGAGTGCAAAAGGGATGGACGTGATGAGTGTTCTGAGTCTGATGAGTCATCACTGGGCCTGATGGGTGATCTGAGATAATTTGCTGCAAGTCCTAAGGGCCCAGCCAATCCACAAGTTAGGGTTTAACCAGGTAAGCCAAAGATGGGTGTGGGGACTCCCAATGAAAGCAGCCATTCCAGTCTGTTCAATATCACAACCTTATTGTTGGGGGAGATCTAAGTTGGATATTAAGAAAAACTATTTCACTAGGAGGGTGGTGAAGCACTGGAATGAGTTACCTAGGGAGGTGGTGGAATCTCCATCCCTAGAGATTTTTAAGTTCTGGCTTGACAAAGCCCTGGCTGAGATAATTTAGTTGGGATTGGTCCTGCTTTTAGCAGAGGGTTGGACTCGATGACCACTTGAAGTTTCTTCCAATTCTATGATACTCCCAGTTGCTGGTAGTTCTGATAGATTGTTTCTTCAGCCATGGCCAATGACCTAGCTCTTCTGGCAATGGAGAACCAGCTTAAATATCCAGCTGGGGAGTTCGTTGTGTGGGTAAGACTGAAGTCAGAAAGCTAGTGTAACCGAACCCCATACGATCTTCTATTTTCCTCCTGTGGCATAGCAGGTATTCTGGATGGGGAAGGAACATGGTCAGAAAGTACTGCACTCCTGAATGCCCAGAGCTTATTTGTTGTAAGCAATTCTGTGGCAGTAGTAGCCCCCAAGGGGTGGGTCATTATGACCGGCACAAGTTACTGGACCCCTAACTGGCCCTCATTACCCAGTACTGGGATAAAGAGCAGACTGGTGATGGAAACCCTACCATGTATGTCAATTGCTTCTCAGTTATGCCTGAATATTTGGTTTTCTCTCTCTACATATGCCCACTCTCAATGTAGTGCTTCAGCATGTCTCCGTGTTCTAAAAACTAGAAACTACAGGAGTGTGCTGTGTATGTTCTTCATAGAAGGAAAAGCCAGATCAAAGGGTTGAATTTTGAATTTAGTCCTGGTTTCAATACAGTTAGGCCTGGTCTACACTATGACCTTAGTTCGAAATTAGCCCCCCTCCCCTCCCCCGGTCGATTTTCTGAGCGATGTGCCCACACTACCAAGCCTATGATTCCAGAATAAGGGATCGCAGAATTCAAACTCTGTAGTCCTGTTTTTCATGAGGAATAATACTATTCCTAAACTTGCAAGTCTGAAATAACTTTAGTGTAGACACTCTAGTGCCACTAATTTGAACTAATTGGCCTCCGGGAGGTCTACGGAGAGTGCTTCCTAGGGCTCTAAGTCTGAGGCAGGCTCCGTTAATGTGAATGCGCTACCTCGGACTACATTTGATTCTTCCCCGTAGTGAGGACATGGGAACTTCAAATTTGTAAAATCAGGTGCCCAGACTTAGTAAATTAGAAATAATCACCTAGTATAGACATGACCTTAGATTATGAAGGGAATATTTCTTTATATTATACTTAATATGTGATCTTGCCAAGGTTGGCACCTCCCATCGCTTCTAATATGGATGTTTTCACATCTGCTGTAAACAAAAGCTGGTTGCTATCCTGGGTTATGGCAGCCAAATA
Source organism: Pelodiscus sinensis (assembly GCF_049634645.1). Lineage (NCBI taxonomy): Eukaryota > Metazoa > Chordata > Testudines > Trionychidae > Pelodiscus > Pelodiscus sinensis. The sequence continues at coordinate 83,425,394 of NC_134712.1, forward strand.
AATACCTGTGATTGCACAGTCTCACTAACTGTATCTACACAAAAACAAAAAGCAGACTCTGTGACAGATTAGTACATTGTGGAGTCTGGAGCATGTTGCCTACAATTATAGTGATTGGTTAATGAAGCTGTCTCTGCAATTTTGGAAGCACCACCCCCATCTGAAATTTGATACCTTATCACATCTCATGCATTTAGCCTCTCTTTGATCCACTACTTTCACTTTCAGCACCTTTTTCTTACAAAAAGCAAGGACCGCACAGATTGTGAACCCACCACTTCCACTTTCTTATGTGCAGAGCTTGCATTGCTGAAAAATATTGCACAAACACATGCCAGTGTTCAGGAGGGGGTTGATATCAGAAGGAATGTTGCCAGGGGAACAGCTGCAGTTTCAGATAATTGTGTATCACACATAAAGAATATATAAGAGCTATAACAGTTCTATTTGTTTGGTTTTCCCAGGCATCAGTTTGATTTAAAGTGAATGTCAGGAACTGATACTGAAAATCCCAACATACAGTTACTGTTAGACCTGAAATTCACAGATTGTATTCACATATTTCATACACTGTATTCACCATACTCACATATTTCACATATTATAATAAACAAAAAATTGTGAAAGTTACTCTCTTGGTTTCATAATTAGTTATAAATGTTAATTATGGTCTTGATCTTGTAAGCATGCAGAGATTCCATTCAGGTCTATGTTTTAAGTGTTACAGCTAACCACATACATTTAACGGGCCCAGCTCTCCATTGACTTACATCTTGTGAAGTTAGTTACACCTGAGCAAAGCGTGGTGTAAAACATTGTCATTCTGACCTGTTAGCATTATTACACTCACTTGGCACTGCTGTATTAAGTGCAGAAAATCTGTACTGTGCCAAGCACGATTAGGCTACTGCCTTTAAGAATTCAAACAATAAATAAAGATGCAAGTCAGTGGAGAATCAGGCCTTATGAGCTAAATCCCTCAGTTAACGTAACTGTTCACTTAATTGACAGCACTGTTGTATGGCTTTGTGTGGGTGTGTATGTGTGTGTGTGTGTGTGTGTTTCGACCTTTCATTGTTTATCTTATTAAATGTCCTTTCATTATTTATGATGTTCTGTTGTGGGCCAAGGGTTACAAATAGTTCCGTTGGGTAGTTTTCAAATTCGTTGCTGAGGTCTGTTTTTTGTAAAATTAAAAAAAATATTTTGCTTGGTTGCCAAATACACGTCTACTCTTTGGGCTATGCCAAGCCATGAATACAAATTTGAGGCACACGGAATCTTTGCTCACTCCACACTGTAACTTCACATGGCAGCCATTTGTCTTAGGTCTTTTTTTTAAAGAAAATGTACAGTGAATCTTGAAGATTAAATATTAAATATAACGAACATTTTCAGAGACATACATAGTATTTTCTCCTTAAAATTACTAAAAAGCTTATACCAAAATATTAAACACTTCCATTCTCCATCAAAATTTTCTGACTTTACACAATGACTTTGAAGAGTCACCTTAACAAAGCACATTTCATGATGCATTAAAAAAAAATCCCTTGCATATATTGCAGTACTTTAGTTGATTAAGTTTATTATCCAATAGAAAATATTATAATTTACTTAGTTCAAATTAAATATTCACCTTTATGAAGGGGAGTTTGCTCAATTAATCATCTGAAATTAGCCAGAAATATAACCCCCTGTTCCTGAGACTAATGGCAAATTTGTCAAATCCTGGCCCCATTAAAGCAAATTGAAGTTTTGCCATTGATGTCAGGGAGACCAGGACTTCTTCCCTGGCTTTGTTTGGATTGAGACAAAGTTCCCATTTCCCTTGTCAAAGTCTTCCAGAATTTGCTGAAATCCTTTGGGGAGTCTCACCATGTTTGAGAACCAGTTTTGGTCCAGCAGCTGTCATCACATGTTGTGAGTAGGTTCTTCAGGGGATCAGAGATGGGCAGTCACTCTGGGAAAGATCCAACTAGAACGCACAGTGTTTGACCAGAGCCTGGATAATCAGAGCCCAGCATACAGATTTCGAGACCAGACAACTCCACACACCTTTTGCAAAGCTACCAAACACTGGATGTCAGCCAGCAGCATTAGGGCAAAGGGAAAAGATTCAGATAGGTTGGGGAAGGAAAAAGCATGATCAAAAACAGAAGGAATAGGAAGAAGATACAACAATAGATAAGCTCTAGAATGAAATCTTGGCCCTACTAATATTAATGACCATTTTTCCATTGATTTCTCTCATTAACGTTTGGGAAATTACCCAGATAGTACCTGCTGCCCTTTTCAGGATCACACATTCCTAATGGCTGTTAGACTGTTGCTACAGGGCTACAAATCCAAAAATCATTTGTGAGTTTGGGAAATTTTAGCTCTGGATCCATCTGTGTGGATTTTGGCTCAAGTTTATTTCACACAATGAAAAACACATCTGAATTCAGAAATACTGACAAATAAAACTGCCTTTCTGTCCTCTTGCCTAGTAACTGATCATATCAGGCTTTCACTCATTTCCCCCTTACTTTATGGCTCATTTCCATCACTCTATTGCCTTCTTCTAACTTGGCCCCAGGGTGTTATTTGTTTAGTTTTTTTAAACAATTGTTGGCTTGTAGGGAAAATAATTTTTCCCGTCTGACTTTGCTTTGGGAATCTTACTCTAAATTCTATGGATTGGGGTAGGCAGTTTCTCCATGACATGACTTAATGCAAAGTGAAGAAAGATAAACCCCATTATAGAACTCTAACGAGAGAATATTGTCAAAAGATATCAAAGCGGGGAAACATTACCTCTGAATTTCTAAGGTCATTGAAATTTTCCCTCCAAATACTAAAATGCATGCATATTTTGTTTCTAATGGTTCTAGATTGACCTAAAGTATATTTTGCTTGCCCAATCTGTGTATATCTCCCAGTTTGTACAGATACTTAACTTGTACATCCGTCCATTCATCCCTGTTTCAAAGCCCTTGTAATGAGGCACTGAAAACAAGTTCAGTACTCTCGCAGTTAATTTCTTCTTGAAGGAGGTTTATCCAACAAGCATATTAATTTTGTCAAGGTGACTTTCAGAGCCAACATTTTTTTTTACTCCAGATAAAGAATGCCATTTTGGCTTGGTTATGAAATTCAGCTAAGTGAGCAGGCAGCAGGACTTCTGTAATGCACAGCAGCACTGCAAAAGAAAAATTACTGCTACAATAAATGCAAATTTTCTTTTCCACTAGTCTTCATCTGCTGGCACGACACATTCCAAAATCTTTCCTCTCTTTTGTCATGCTCTGTAAATCTCCTCTTGCATGACTGCTTTTATGTTTAAACAGGCTTGGGGGTTAAATGCTTTAAAAATCCGTATTTCACACACTGTATAATAATACAATGATAGGCTTTCCTAGTCAGAGATGGGATTATCATTCAAGTTTAGCAGTTTTCTGTTGATCACAAATTCCTGTTAAAATATAGCAAGACTCCCCTGCAAAACCCACTGGATGAGTTAGAAAGAATACATAGAATTGCTTCTCCAGCCATTACATAGACAAACCTCCCACAGATGCCACTGTCTTTCAGGATTGCACGCTCCTTTATTAGGATTCCAAAGGTCTATCACAATCATTTAACATATGTCAGATATTAATATTTTGGCCATCATTGCTTCCTCTTTATGTCCTATAATGGCTTATCTTTCGTGTACCTTTGAGTTTCAGGATAATGTTATTTCACTCCAATGAAATCATGCCAGATCTGGAGTATATGTGGTTCCTGTATCTCTGACTTAATGCAAAATTCTTTTATGCAAGATTCATTGATTTCTGCCCGTTGTGAGCTGGAATAGATCAATATGTTGAGCCTTTGTAAAAGGAGTGGTAATGATATTTCAGTGCTAGTTGGCATAAGAGTTTATGATCATGCCAGCTTCGTTTTTGCAGAATGGTTAGTCAAACTAAGACCCTTCCAGAGACTTTCTGAAGGATTCTCTTTGTTCATGCTCTTCAGATATAATCTGCTCAAGTGATTATTTGGGGGGAAGTTCTCTGGCCTGTGTTATGTAGTAAATTAGACTAGATAGCACAGTGGTCCCCCCTAGCTTTGAAATCTGTGAGCCCGTATCTGAGAGCTTAATGGAGTCCTTCAAGAAGAATCACCATAACTTTTACTTGTTAAAGTGGGAGCTCTAATTAACTATTTAAGGCCCAGGTTCATCAGAGTACTTAAGCACATACTTAACTTTAAGCACAGGGACAGCTCATATATGTATGCAGCAATAAAATAGATTTTTTTAAAAAGATTTGGGTCAATTACATTCCTGTTATGTGTGTCTCATTTGTTTAATTCTGAGGAAAATAATACTTCAAAACCAGATCTATTGGTCATTGCTCAGCATTGCTGCTTCTAAAACAATACGCCCTTTTCCCACTGAATGAATTATCTTCAAAATCAGAGTTTCTTGTGCACATGGCATGAAAAAAGTTTTCCTGGATTGACAAATGAAGGCCTTGATTTTGCAGAGAACATTGGCAAGCAGACCAACATTTGCAGAGAACATTGGCAATGTGACATGCATAGACCTACTAGCTTCAGTGGGGCTTGAGCAGTCCATTATTATTTATCATTGCTATTTATTATATGTACCTACAGGCCAAGCAATATCATGGCCCCGTTACATATAAACATACGAACAGCCATACTGGGTGTGACGGGCCAGCGGCGGCCCGCACTAGAATGGGGCAGGCAACAGCCCCGCCGCGGACCGAAACCCCGGGAAGGACGGCTGCACCGGCGCACCGGCGGGGAAACGCGCCCGCCGCTCGCGGCGGAGAGCAAAGCCGGTCGGCCGGTGCAGACAGGTGGGGCCGGCGGAGCGAGCCGGACGTGCGCGGCCCCAGCAGGGCGCGCCGAGAGATGGCCCCGCCCCCTCCGTGCCGGCAGGGGGACGCCCACGCCGCCGAGGGCGGAAGCGGGGCATTTAAAAGGAGGCCGTGGATCCGGCATCGGGGGGGACGCTGCGGAGACGATCCCTCCCACCACGGTGGAGCCGGACGCACCGGACAGCGGGGGAGCACCCGACCCAAAGACCCGGCGCTGTGGGCGAAGAGGTGAGGCCGGGCGATTCAGGGGTCAGGGACGACCCCACGGGGGTGGCTAGGAAGCAGCCCGGGACGGGGACCTTTTGGCGCCCGTGGGCTGATGCGCTACGGGTTGGAACCCCATCAGCTGGGTTCGGGAGCGGCAACCCCCAAGCCCTGAGGGTCCCGGGCTGGGACCCGGTGGAGAGGGCGGGCCCGGGTCCCCTTAGGCCCCGCCCGCAACGCAACACACTTTCCCCCACGGGGGACTCAAGACAAGGACCCAGAGTAGGAGGTGACCCCCTTGGGAGGCGGGACCGACACCTCCCGGACGAAGGGGGGGGGACCAGGGCTTGCTGGGCCGTGACCCTCGGAGAGGGGGCACGAGCTTGTGCCCGCAGCCTTGAACGGACGTGAAAGACCAGTAAGACGGTGGGGCTCGCAGGGCCGTGACCCTCGGGGAGGGGCACGAGCTGGCGCCCATTATGGACCCTGTCACACTGGGTCAAACCAAGGGTCCATCTAGCTCAGTATTCTCCTGTTTCCTGAAATTAGCCAATGCCAGGTGCCCCAGAGGCAATGAACTGGTAATTATCAAGTAATTCCACCCCTGTCACCATTCCCAGCTTCTGACAAACAAGAGGCTAGGGACACCATTACTACCCATCCTGGCTAACAGCCATTGATGGACCTATCCTCCATGAATGTATCTTGTTCTTTTTTGAACCTTGTTAAAAGCCTGGTCTTCACTACATCCTATGGCAAGGAGTTCCACAGGTTGACTATTCATTATGTGTTGGGCATTGTGCATAGTCCCTGCCCTGGAAATGTTAAGCACCCATGGATGAGCTCCTTCCAGGATTGTGGTTCTGGAAATTGCTAAAGGGATGCTATTAGGTTAAAATGCATGGGCTATATTTGTACAGCCTTATTTTGTTACTAATAACACACTACATATTGTGCACACACTTGTAGAGAATATCCAAATATAGTGTTTTCACTGAATTTTGAAAGGGATCTTGGAAACATTTCTTCTAATATTTGATATTTTTTTAAAACATCAATACAAAGCTGGAAACTAGGTTTGAAATGACCAGACAGCATTTTTTAATTTCATCCTTTATCCATAGAACAGGCACAGCACAAGCAGTAGCCAGCTGCCAGCTTTTCAGTCCTTTTATCCTACCACTTAACTGGTGAGAGAGATGCTCTGAGGATGGAGAAATAGGTCAGTTTCCATGAGCTACAGCAGGGATTGGAAATCTAAGGCCTGGGGGCCAGATGCAGCCCCTGGGTTGCGTGGATCTGGGCCCCCTGAGAATTAGAGCTCATGCTGGCACTCTAGCCCACCCACCCCCAGCGCAGCCTCCGGCCCCTGACTAATTTTTCTGTGGGTCAGCAGCTCCCGACCCAAAAAAGATTCCCCACAAGCTACAGCCTTCAGCTTCTCAGGTAATGCCTGTGGTGATGGTATTGTATATGGGGTCTGTTCAGGTGAATATAGACTGAGACCACAACATTTTTAAGTCATTACCAATGCAAGTTGGTTTCATAGCTTGAAAACACACAGCCTGTCTCCTGAGTCACCCAGTTCCTTGCAACTCATCCTTAAAGCATGACTAGCCTGTCCATAATTACAAACAGTGACAAGCAGCAGCATTCTTGATCCCATGGATAATACCCTTTAAAATCCAATGGGATTAATGAAATTGAAAGGCTACATGAAGACAAAATTTTGTGACATGAGACTGAGAGATTTTTTATTTCCTAAACAAACACAAGAAAACAGTCTGAGTTTCAAGTTGAATTACAAAACAAAATCCCATGTTGTTTTCCGTCTACTGTTCCTGCAGATGTATAATGGCCATTACAGAGACAGTTTCTTCTTCTTTTTTTTCCCTCCTGATACTGGGTTGATTTTTTACATTAGAAATATCAGGTTCTCTCTTCCTCACTTTGTTGGATAACTTGAACAAAGTCTCTGGAGGCCCTAAACAGAGATGTTAGATGAGTCTACAATCAGAGTTTCAGCTCTTCCTCCTACAACTCGGGGATGAAAAGGGTAGAGGAAATGGGTCTTAGACACACCTGTTTAGATAATTGAACAGTCTAGCAAAGCTTTTTTTTCTTCAGAAAATTTGAACATTTGCAATACTTACGTTGTTTCAACACTATTTATTAGACCTCCTTTGGGTCAGTTAACAGTCTGCAGTATAAGGATTGTTTCTATGGTTTATTTTCCAGAAGTGGACCTGAGCCAAAACCTGGATCCAGTCATGCACAAACTACAGAAATTTTGGATTTGAATGCAAATGTTGTGATACAAACCCAGCTCTACCGTTTTCTTCATGTGAAACCTGTTGCATATTCTCTAAAAGTTTCATCATGTTTGGGCTGATCTGCTTTCTTGGATATGCCCTGAAGCTGAAAGCTTTCACATACATGTTAGATTTTCCTGTAATCCCCGTTTTGGCTCACTTTTCCTTCCTAGATGTCATTGTGCACTGACGTTTTGGATTGGGTGGGGTTGCAATATCAGTACAGATAGAATTCTTCATTACATTAGATGTGGTCACTTCTTTGTGATTTTTTTTAAAAATAATGCTAATGGGAAATGCCTTACATCCTTTCAGTGGAAAACATATAAATTCGCCCAGCCTTTCTGTTTCACTCACACTACAGGGGCTCCCATGAATCACAGAGCTACTAGTAACAGATAATGCTTTTATTTCTCCTGTTAGGAAATGGATGAAAGGGTTAAGTTCTGGCACAAACAGGAAAACAGACTATGAACATTTATCCTGAAGGCATCAACTCTTTAAATAGCTACTCAGCAGTGTGACTGTTTCTCACAAGGGCCAGAAACTTCACTGCTCTTTGTTTCTCTAGTCCTTGTATGACTACAGGCATAAAGCTTTATCCTATCGCAGTATGTTCAGATATCTTTCAAAGTATGCATGTCTGTAACTGTAGACCGGGGAAGCATTTACTGCCACTGGAGGCATGAAGAAACTTGGTTTCAGTGATATTTTTCTCTGTTCCTTTAAAGATATCATCAGTGAGACTTTATTCAGCTCCAAGGTAAGTTTACAGAATTTACTAAGTCAATCATTTTTCAACCTTTCAAGTCCTGTTCTCTCCTTTCTTGTTTCTCTTAAATAACAAATGGCAGGACAGGGAGAAAGTTGTCAAAGATGTAACTTGTGACATTTTCTAGCTACACAGGAAAGGAAAAGGGGGAGGGAGAACCAAATGATCCACTGTAGAAAAACAATAGGATACATTGTAAGTGAAAATGACTGCAAGACAGGCGTAAGTGTGTGTTGTGTGCTTCCAAAAGTGTTGATTGACTGTAAAGCAAAACAAAACTACTTGGCAATCTAATGTCATTAAACTTTTAAAGATCCTGTTAACATCGCATGTAGTTTCTGCAATTATTGTGTTGTTTAAGACTCACTTTAATCATTGTTTACTCCCACAACACAAGTTTCAGTAACTGCCTCCTGACTTACCCCTTGGTGTGGAATTTTTGTTTTGCTTAAAATTACAAAAAAATAAAATTTTGTGTACTTCCCCTAGTTTTAATCAGAAATTAATTTTCTTGAATTTCATGTTATATCTAATACATATATAACATCTGGTTTTAGATTTTAGTTTTTGTTAACACTAGTTTCACTCTCTATTTATTTCAGTGGAGTTTTCCTTCATTTACACCAGCCTCAGGGAGAGCAGAATTAGGGCCCTTAATTGTGAATGGGCCACAATGTCACAATTTACACAGCAAGATGAGAAGCAACACAGTTTAAATTCACAAATGCATTATCCAGCATCAACAATGATCAGCAATTTTCAAATGTTCTTTGAATTTGAACTAATCTAAAACGTAATTCAGCTCTGAGAATTTGGAAGCCAGCATTTTCAAATATTGCAAACTATAAAAAAGGAGTCTTTTTTTTTAACCTAGAGGAATTTAAATCTGATAACTTGGTGAAATCCAGAAAAATATGTTGAAGATCAGTTATAAAAAAGTTTGTCATTAGTAGTGTGTGAAATTTTCAAAGGAGTTATAAACTATCATCCGTCCTTGTCACTGTCAATCTCATTGTTCTGGTGAAATGTAACTCAGATTATATGCTTTTTTTTTGAACTAATACAATATTTCAAAATAAAAAGGATTTGAAAATATATCTATACAATTAAGTACATAAATATAAAAATATCCCCATTTTTCTCCATTTCCATGTCCTGTTTGCTCCCCTTTCCTTCCACACACCCTCATCTTTTATTTCAACATTCCTTTTGATTTCTATCACACTGATTGGTTAACCTGGACAATTCTGGTACCCCTTCTGTTTAAACGGCTTTGGAGCCACGAGAGAAATTCTTTTAATAGCTCTAATGGCCACAGGTCCCTGATAAAATGGTCAACACAACCACCCTTCCTTCAAAATCCACTGAGCCTAGATCATCACTTCCCACATAAAAATTTATGGCTGGTACTTTATGGGAAGCTCCTCAAGGAGTTCTTTTCCTATTATTCCATCTGTTGAAAAGGTTCTGCCAACCCATTGAATAGCCTCAGGGTCTGGCCCCAAACCTGACAAGTTGCTGGGAATCCACTGGAAGCAACGTCATCAATAGTAACCATGTATTTTATCCCAATTGTCTTGGTGAGGAGGTTCTCAGCTGCAGATATTTTCTCTGTCCTATGCCCGGGCCTGATATTTGACTGTGAAAAGCAGCTGACTGCATTGAAGCAACTGACTCTTTTTGCTAGCAAGTTTCTTGATTAAATTGCTTAGAAAAAGGAGAGAGATTAGGCACTGCACAGATTTTGTGATGTCGCTGTTGAGCAGTGGTTTCCTTAGTGTCAGATTTAAGATGGGTTGTAGATTCCCTGCATTAAAGGAGGTGTTGAAAATTTATTATTATGGAGTTCTAAGGACTCATTGCCAGGGACATGAGCCAGGGTCAATCACCAGCGGTGGCTGGCTGCCCTCACTGTTACATGTGTGAATGTGATGCATCCTTAGAAAGAAAGGACACTTTCCCCCTCTGGCTATGTTTGAGGCTTCCTTTCAATGGTCTATGAAGGCATCATACATGCTGGTGATCTTTCCTGCAATCACAGAACCCTGAAAAAGTAGAGCTGGAAGCAACCTCAATTGGCCATCTAATCCATCCCTCTGTGCTCAGGCAGAATTAAATATACTTAGATCATCCCTAAGAGGTTTTTGTCTAACCTGTTCTTAAAAACCTGCAACTTTCCTTTTTAGTTGCTTAACTATCCTTATCATTAGAATTATTTTCCTAAAATCTAACTCAGTTTCCTTTGCCGAAAACTGTGCCTATTACTACTTATGCTTGCTTCAGCGTAAAAGAACAATTGATCACTATTCTCTTTGATGTATTTGAAGTCTGTTGTCAGTCCTCCCTCGCCCTTCTTTTCCCAAGACTCTTTCCTCACATCCCCAGTTCTTATCACCTTTCCTCACAGGTCATGCTTTCAACAATCTCTTGTCAAGTTAGCTCCAATTTGTTCAGAGCTTTCTTAAAGTGGTGCCTCAAACTGAACACATTATTCCAGCTCAGGCTTCTCCTGTGTCAAGTAAACAGAACAATTGCCTATTCTGTCTAATGTATAACACTCATTACATCTCTGAAGGACATTTAAGGTTAGACTTACATGTTACGGCTGTAGCTGTGCTCTAGGGGCAAAGTGGAGGCAGATCGGGTTTTCAAAGTGATTTATGGTTCAGCAACATTTCGTGTGGGTTAGCCTGGCTCCCTGGATGGGGAAGAGAAGTAAGGCTTCCATTGTCATCGTCATGGGAGAGGCGTAGACTTCTAGAAATTCTCTGGTTTTTGGTGATATGTTGTTTGAACATAATGGCCAGATCTTTAGATTTTATAAATGAGAAAAGCAACATAGGTTATAAACTGCTGCAATATGTTATTCAAACATTTTAATTAACCTGTATTAGAAAACCCCTGCTTTTATTTTAGAACCATGTAAAAACTGGTCAGTTATTTTAGAAAACTCCATAGACTAAAGCCTATGCAAGAGAACATAGTTTTGAGGCAACATCTTGTTTTGTGACATATACCATGCCTAAAATGATTTCCAAATATACTGAAAATATTAATTATAGTTCTGCTCCATCTTTATTCTAAAGACTGCTGCCATTAAGCAACCAATTTCTGTTGGTCCCTTGAGCTATGTCTTACGAAGGGTCTCCCTGTACATATTATCTAGACTTCTTCATAAGGCTCATGGAAGATTATGAAACTATTCCTCCCCTCCATTATTTTGTTCTGACCAATGTTATGCATGTACTTCTTAAGAAAAAAAGATTAAGAACACAATATAATACAAACAGGCTTACTCCGCAGAGCCTTGCAGAAACCCCAGCCAAGTAAAAAAGAATAAATAACAGCTGTGCTAATCAAGTTTCAAAAGATAAGGCTAGAATTTAGATGTGGAAATGCCAGTAAAATAGGCAAGCTTAACCTCCACTGAATTTCAAGTAGAATGCACTCCGTAGTTTAAAGCTTCAGAGTAAAATTTTCTAAAGTGGACAAGTGATTTTAGGAGCTTGCATCCCATATGGAAAATGACTTAGGCACAGAGGTCTTATTGACTCTTGGGGGTCTGTGCCTTTAAGATCTGAGCATCCCAGACACAGAGACTAAGTAAGGCACTGTGCAGCTCTTGTTATGCACAGCCAATTGGAACCAGACACAAAATAAATTAGATCTTTTGTAAGCACCTTATGCACTTTGTGATAACTGAAAACCAACAGGTGAGCCTTACACTCCCCTGTGCCTAAGTCATTTTTGAAAATTGGACTCCTCAGTCACGCAAGCACTTTAACATTTTTACCCATCATCTCTTTCTGGGATTCCAGGAACAGGTAAATGACCCATCAACAGCAAATTGTAGACTGCAGCAATAGTAGTTGAAATAAAAGAGGTAAGACCCACCTTTTCAAAGCAATTTAGGTGCCTAACTCTCATTGACTTTTGAGACTTAAATGTCTGAAATGTCCACCATGAAACTGATAATCAGCCTAAGATTTTAGAAGGAAGCAATGTAGTGACCTCAATTCAAGTGAAACATAGGACGATGTATTAGTCAGTTTTAAAAATCCTGGCAGCAGCATTTTGAATCCATTGTAACTGACTGGCATTTCTCCAAAGGTGTATTATGACAGTGGCAGGGATAAGCAACACAGTATCTTCGTGGGAGGACAGCATTGCAGATTTGTAATGTTCATCAAGTGCCTGCATAGTCACCGAGCTGATACAATCATTAAAAGATGGGAAATCGCCCTGAAAATGTTCACCCCTAGCATACATCATGAACCTTATCTCGACAAGACAGGAAAGAGAAACATGGGTTTGTGAAGATAGGGAGAACAACAATAGCTTAATTTTACTAGTCAGTTTACATTTGAGCATTTGGACATGATCTACTCTATTTGCATGGTGATATTAATTATTTTTATAGAACATCTAGTCAAGAATGTGTGGTGGGTTGACAAAACTCAGCTAGACACTCTAGCCAGACAACGTGCTAAATGCAGAAAAAGTTCTACTCCATGGGCAGAGAACATTTTTTGGGTTGGGGGCTGCTGACCCACAGAAAAATCAGTCAGGGACCAGGGATTGGGGAGGGGGCTGGAATGCCAGCATGACCCCCCCCTCCCATTGCTGGGGGAGGCCTTAAGCCTTAGCTGACCAGATCCAGGAAACCTAGGGCCTTAGGTTCCCTACTCCGTGGTCTGTAGTACTTTTAAATCAGACTAATAATTCTATGCTGTTGGGGACTAAGCATGGGACTGGGAGCCAAGAACTCTTGTATTTTAATCGTGGTTCTGTGACAGAACTGTTGTGTAACCTTGGACAAGTGACTTTACTTCTCTGTATCTGTAATTTGCGGATAATAATGCTTATTTGCGCAACTCTCAGTGTACAGTGATGATTAATTAGCTACAGCCCGGACAGCACTTTAAAGATGTGAAATGATCTTGATTATGGCTAAGATGAGATTGTAATTATTACAGAGTTGCCAGGCCCCTGGGCATGGTGGCGCTAGGATGGGCAGCTCCAGGCCCTGGAAAAGGGTGGGACTTCAGGCACAAGTTGCAGGCCTGAGAACCTAGAGTAACTCACACACCTTCACTGAGACCATTTACAGAGAGAATAAGGAGCCTGCTCTACAGCCTTAGCTAGTAGCCAGCTGGCTTTTAGCCCATGTGGTAGAGACTCATGCACTAAGCTCCAGAAGTCCCACATTTGATTCCACCCACAGATGACTGGGGTTTGTTGGTGTTACACTAGTCTCCCCCACATAGCCCTTCAGTGCGGCCTGTGGCTTCTGCCACTGCTACAGTAGTGGCTGTGCCGCTGGGAGACATAGGCCCTTTTAAATCACTGAGTTCCAGGGCAGTTGTTCCTTTTGCTCCCCAATGTCAGCAGCCCTGGCGATTGCTGTTTCAGTAATATTCCTTCCCTAATCCAGCAAGCACCAAAACAGAATCTTTGGCATTTAGGGTGAGCTTCTCAGTTGTAGTGGCCCAAAGGTGCACTCCTGTTAACAAAGTGTTAGACTTGGCCCAACCCACGCTAGTCTCCCAGTACTCTGTGAACAAGCCAAAGCTTCCTATAGGCTGTCATAGCAGCCAGAGCTCACCCAAGACATTGCTAACTGGGGCAGGTGGTGCTAGGGAGTCTCTGTGCAATTAGAGGATTCTATTTTTCAGATATATCCACATTCGGGGCGGATATAGGTCAGGGCGAATGGGGCAGCTGCCCCGGGCCCCCCGCTTCAGAAAGCCCCGTGCATGTGCCGTGGCGCCATCGCACATGCGCATGGCATCACTGCGCATGCGCCGTGGCAAAGGGGGGGCCCCGTGGAATTATGCTGCCCGGGGCCCCGCAAAACGGTCATCTGCCCCTGTCCACATTGGTATTTTGTACTACTTAAGAATGTTTGAAAGCTAAAAATAACATAGGAGGGTGGTAGATTTTAATCCAGTATTGGAATCTTGAATACTTCCCTTGGGACAAAAGTCCATTCCCCGCACAGATTTCTAAGAGCTAGATCCTACTTCAGTGATTTAAAAACCCCTTAAATAAAAGCAGAATTGCACTCAAAAGATATAACACTTAGGCTGTGTCTAGACTGGCAAGTTTTTCCACAAAAGCAGTTGCTGTTGTGGAAAAACTTGCCAGCTGTCTACCCTGGCCGCTTGAATTTCTGCAAGAACACTGACTTCCTACTGCCTGAAATCAGTGCTTCTTGCAGAAATACTATGCTGTTCCCATTCAGGCAAAAGCCCTCTTGTGCAAATGCTTTTGCGCAAGAGGGCCAGTGTAGATAACGCGGTATTGTTTTGCACAAAAAAGCCCCGATCGTGAAAATGGCGATCGGGGCTTTCTTGTGTAAAACCGCGTCTAGATTGGCATGGACGCTTTTCCGCAAAAAGTGCTTTTGCGGAAAAGCGTCCGTGCCAATCTAGATGCTCTTTTTCGCAAATGCTTTTAATGGAAAACTTTTCCGTTTAAAGCATTTGCAGAAAATCATGCCAGTCTAGAAATAGCCTTAGGGTACATCTAGACAGCAGGACTATTTTGGGATACCAGAGGTATCCTGATATAGATACCCCACGTCTTTTAAATGCGCCCATTATTTCAAAATATTTTTAGTTAAGGGATGTCTCAAAATTGCATGTTATTTCGAAATTTGGTGCTGAAATTTCGAGGCACCAAATTTCAAAATAAGCTATTTCTAAATACAATGGAAATAAGATATGCAATTTGCATAGCACAAATTGCATATCTTATTTCAAGTTTAGAGTGCTGTGTACCCTTACTCATGAAATGCACCCTTACTCATGAAAATACTTTGGTTGACTACACAAGGTTACTTCTGTGAGTTAGGACTACTCACATGAGCAAAGGATTGCAAGATCAGATCCTTTAATGATCCTTTTTTATAAAGATTAGTTTCCCTCCAGCTACAGAACCTTCAAAGAATCTGGAGGCAAGGTGAACAGCTTGCTTTGAAGTAACTGGCATGCTGCATACAACAGCCTCCCTCCGAGTCCTTCAGCATGAAATGTCTACCAAATGCCTTTAAAGGAAATAAGTGGGGAAAAAATACCTAGCCAAAATGTTGTGGGATTTGACCACTATTAAGATTGCTGAGTATAACTGAAGGCTCTGGATCGCCCTTTGGCATATTGTTTTTAATGTTCCCTTTTAAAATATTTTGTTATAAAGAAAGGTGATATGGCCAATTAGCTTTGGCCCACAGTGGAATCCAAGTGGTTTAGAACCATTGTTGAATCCGTTAAAACCCATTTTGTACTGAGACTCTCAGTATAAATGATTCAAGCCCTTAACAATTAGAATTTAGGGTTTTGCATTGACAAGCCCACATGCAGAAGCTAGTCTTATGATAGTTTTACACAAGGCTGAGTAAACATTTTAACACCACAGATGATCATTTATGTTGATAGGTTTATTATATCATTTTTGATTGGTAGCTAAAATGTAAGAAATGCTTATTTTCCATCTTTTTTGACACACCTCCGTGAAAAACTGAAATACAGAATAAGAGAAATCTGATTCTCACGACATTTTCCACACATACGAATGAGGAGTGTTTCCCTGCATAGGGTTACTAGATGATTTCAGGAGGAGCAGAGCTGACTAGAGAAGATCGGGGGAAGGAACCAGCCAGCGGGAAGCAGGGCTGGCTTGGACGGGATTGGGGGGAGCGGGGCTGGCTGGGGGGGAACCGGCCGGCAGGGAGCGGGGCTGGCCGGGAGGGGGTTGAGGAGAGTGAGGGGGAACCGGCCAGTGGGAAGCGGGGCTGGCCCGGGCACACGCAGATCCCGGGGTGCTGCCCATCCCATGCACAGTCCCGGCGGGGTGCAAAGGTGAGTCTGGCCCTGGGGATTCCATCCCGCCCTGGCCCTACCCGCCCCTTCTACTGTGTAGTTCCATACTGCCTACCAGGCAGGCAGTACACAACTACGTACTGATACTCCTGATAATAATAAAACTTATTTAATTAGTAAATACCGGACATTTATATGTCCGGTATTTTCTCAATTTGTTTCCCAGACAAAAAGCTCAAATACCGGACTGTCCGGTTCAAACCCAGACACCTGGCAACCCTACTGCTGCATCAGATTTATTTATCATCTTTACATCTGCTCCTCCCTGATTAACTGGCCTTGTCTCCTGTTGCATCACTCCACCCACCGTAAATCAGTGACGTCAGCCCCGCACCCACCCATTTGATAACTTCTTGCACAAACATCTTTGTGCCTATGTTATAAATTAATGCTCTCTCTCAACATGAAAGCAACAGGGGTAGGGAACCTTTTTGGATCGGGGCCATTGACCCCCCAAAAAATCAGTCAGGAGCCTTACAGAAGTGAGAAGCAAAAAAGAAAATAAAACAACTCTCACTGATGTAGCCCCCTACTGAGAAGCAGAAAGACACTTCCCACATTCCCTTCCCAGACCAGAGCCTAAGGGGGCCCAGACTAGTAGATCTTGTGTGCTCCAGCCCAATGGTGGGACGGTGGGACAGCTGGAGCGCCAGTGGCTCCTAAATGCAGGGGGGGAAGTCCTGAGCCTTGGGGGTTCAGATCCAATCAAGTGGCCCCCAAGCCTTAGGTTCCACCTCCCGCCCCTGTATGTGAGTCTACTACCATTGTCTCCTTTAAATATCTACTCCAGCCCTATCTCTTCCCTGATGCCTTCAAAAAAAATGCCAATTAATGATGGCTTGAGTGACAGATGAGGTTAACTATTACTTAATTTCTTTCTAACTTAAAAATCTAACCTATAACACCATAAATGAGTTAGCCCGAATTGTTTCCTGTTTATCTGAAACATTTTGTTTGCTAATAGTGAGTCTAATGTGGCTGGTTTTATACAGGCTATGGGGGAAATCCTGGCCTCAGTGAATAACAAAACTATTATTGATTTCCATAGAGTCAGGATTTCAACCTGTATCTTTATATGGACGAGAAATTCATGTTTTATATCTTTACTTTTTGGCAGGTAAAATGATTTGGATAGTTTGGGGGTAAGGTCCCTATTAAGTACCTAGAAATACGGAAAGATAATCTTCTGTAAGGCTGTGTCCAGACTCAGGGGTTTTTTCGAAAAAAGTAGCCTTTTTTCGAAAAAACTTCACCTGCGTCTAGACTGCAGCCGCGTTCTTTCGAAATTAAATCGAAAGAACGCAGCTTTTCTTTCGACGGCGGTAAACCTCATTGCACGAGGAAGAACACCTTCTTTCGAAAGTTCCTTTCGAAAGAAGGTGTTCTTGAATGTAAATAGGGCTTCTTCGAAAGAGAGCATCCAGACTCACTGGGTGCTTTCTTTCGAAAAAGCGGCTTGCTTTTTCGAAATTCTGCGTGCAGTCTAGACGCTCTCTTTCGAAAGAGCCTCTTTCGAAAGAGGCTTGCAGTCTAGACATAGGCTTAGAAGATTCATGGATTCATGGATAATCTTATTAATGGATAATCTTCTGTAGTCGCCATTGCTTTTCTTTAGGCAAAAGCAGAAGTGGGTTATTATGAAGTAATTCTTCTAGACATCACATCTACCTTGTTTTCTATGAAAAAGCATTACCAGCACATTCACTGTATATTCTACTTGGCTGATTTGGGACTCTTTCCAAAGTACTCTGTAATTCCTACAAGTGTGCGTGTGTAACATAAAATAGTACTATGCTCAAATGTTTATTTGGGTAATAAAACTTTCCAAACAAATTTTCATTCCATCACAGTGACCCAATATGCCATAAATTGCAATATACCATGGAAAAGAGAGCGTGAAGTTTCACAATTGTCCTAGGACAAACCCAAAGCTCTTGGATAGCACAGAGAAATGGAGAGACGTACATTTGTTTTTGAATTCCTTCCATTTGTAATAAGCTGGTAAGTATTAATTATTACCACAAACAAGAGCTGTCTGGATTTAAACATATGGGATCAAAGTCACTGGTGCTATGACACTCTATGTTATCTGAGAATCTGGCACAGCATTTTTATTGCAACAGTGTTGGTTCCTCCTCTATGGAAATATTTAACAAGAAGTCCCCACCAAATGATTTTTTAATTAGATGTCTTTAAAAATTCCTTTCTGATCATTTTAAATTATTTCAGACCAACCTTGCAAGTGTTACTGAGCATTATGTGTTACTGGCCGGGAGGGGGTTGTTACTGGCCGGGGGGGAGTGGCCTAGGGATATCTGACCCCTTGTCTGGCTGCAATGCTGCTGCCAAGTGAGTCAGTGTGTTGTGATCAGGGTCCCTGCAGACCCAGTGGCAGACTGCTATGCCACTGCTGAGCCCCTGGGCTGGGACATCATGGAGTGCATGGGCCTGTGTCCCTCCTGCTACCCCAACCCTCTCTTAGGCAAGAAGCTGCACTTCTTGGCCTTCCACTGGCACTAGGAGGCACGGCTGTTTACTGGTCAGCTTCAGAACAGGCCTGAGTCCCCATATGCTCTATTGCCCTGCCCTGTCCCAGAGCCTGAGCTAACAAGGTGATGCACATCAATACTCTATTGCATCACCTTGACCACGGCCTCGGGGCTAATAAATGGTGTTGGTTACTCGGCCCCTAATTAAGGGCCCAAGCCATATATTCTTGCAGGCACTACTCATTCCCCATGACAACCACAGCCTGAGATATAGTAGGTGGACTGGCCCCTAGGGACCTGGAGTGGGAGGAACCCTGCTCTGAGCCCACTACAGGGCCAAATTCTTTTCTCAATTACTATTTAATGACAGTAATAATGGTGTTTCAGTGCGAAGGGGATAGCTGCATTAGAAGTATCTGAAATATGATAAATAGGTACCTAGATAATCTTCTACTTGCAAACAAGTATTTCTGCATGCAAACCCAGCAGTTAAGTGCACAATTACTGTATTTGCCAATTAGAGGCTATATTGACAATGATGGAAAATTTGCCCCTTTCTGTTATTTTACCACTATTTTGTATGTTTAATATTTCCGTGTTTCTCCTTTCTTGTGAAAACTAGCTGGTGGTTCTACAGGCAAAACTAATTTTTAACAGCCTTCTGCACACCAGCACATGTAGGTTTTACTTAGTCTCCGTCTTTGCTTGTTGAATTATTTAAACCTCATCTGTTTTCTAGGCTCACTAGATTTGAAGCAATTGGAGCTGTATCCCATACGACAGGTTGTAAATAATGAGAGTCCGGTTAAGTGTGAGCTGCTGGCAAAGGCCTGTCCATCCCACATTACGTGGTATGAACAGATTCTGGAGCAGCCTGCACATTAGCCCACTCTAATCTTATTCATGTTTTGGCTTACCTTAAATTGGATGCCACCCAACATTCTGGGACAAAATCAGTGGCTTTTTGGAAAGGTTCAGTGACAGGTTTTGTCTCATGTGGAACCAATAGTACAGAAATCCATAGACAGCATGACTATGCACCTTACCCACCTATTCTAGGGAGTCCAATTCCATTGCAGGCACTAGCCTTTAAGAGTTCTCACATTTAGGGAATACATAAAGGCAAAATGCTCCAAATCTGAGGATTATAAGGACAATAATTAGAAAAAGTTATGTTCAGAGTAGTCAGACTTCTTTCTAGGGCATTCAAGTGATTTAAAAAAAAATCACCATCAATCATGTGATTAAAAAAATTAACCATAATTAATCGCGCAATGTAAACATTAATCATGATTAATTGCACTGTTAAGAGAATACCATTTATTTAGATATTTTGGATGTTTTCTACATTTTCAAAAATACAGATGTCAGTTACAACACAAAATACTCAGTGTACAGTGCAAGATAGTTACATGCCAGGTGCAATAAAGATTCATATGTCTCTACCATTCCAGAGGGCTTGCGTCTGTGCTCAATAGCAATCCAAAGCAGGGCAGACTGACATGTGTTCATTTTCACCAGATGAGTCAGATTCCACCAGCAGGAAGTTGATTTCCTTTTTTAGTGGTTCGGGTTCTGTAGTTTTAGCACTAGAGTATTTATTTTTAAAGATTTCTTGACAGCAAGCTCCACACCTTGTCCCTCTCAGATTTTGGAAAGCACTTCTGGTTCTTAATCCTTGTCGAATGCTGCAACTATCTTTAGAAATCTCACATTGGTACCTTCTTTGCGTTTTGTCAAATCTACACTGAAAGTGTTCTTAGAACAAACAGCATGTGCTAGGTCATCCTAAGAGAATGCTATAACAAGAAATATATGGCAGAATGTGGGTAAAACAGATCAGGAGACATGTCAGACTCCTCCAATGAGTTCAGTCACAAATTTAGTTAACACATTGTTTATTTGATAAGTGTCATCAGCATGGATGCATGTCCTCTGGAATGCAGACATGTAGGACATACGAATATTTAGCATCCCTGACCTGGAAAACAACTTGCATTTCAGGTTACAAAATGTGTCATACAAACAACTGTTCTCATTTTCAGGTGACAGTGTAAATAAAAAAGCAAGTAAAGGTTGGACCTCCCTGGTCCGGCACACTTGGGACCTGAGCTGTCCCGGACCAGGAAGTTTACCAGACCAGGGAAGATCAGTGCTCCCCTCCTGGCAGCCCCGTTCCTGGGCTTCTCCTGCTCCTGCCCTGTTGCTGGCCCTGCTAAAGCTAGCCCACCATGGCTCCTCACCATGCTGCTCACCCTCTGCTCCAGGGTTTCCCGGGGTTCCTGGCAGGGACTGCTTGGCCACTGCCGGACCCACTGCCACAAGGTGTTCCCCAGGGTTCCCAACTGGGGCCACACAGCACCACTGGCCATCCTGCCAGCAGCCAGGGCCACCCAGCCACCCAGCCACCCTGCCCCTCTGCTAGGGCCGCCTCGCTGCCACAGGGGATTCTGTGGGTTTCCCGGCCGGGGCCGTCCACCTCCACCAGTCCCGCTTTAGCTGGGGAGTTCCCCAGTGGAGGCTGCCCAGTCATCCCGGCCCCGCTGCCACCAGGGGTTCACCGAGGTTCCTGGCTGGGGCCGCCTGACTTCAGACAGCTCCACTGCAACTGGGGGTTCCCTGGTTCACCCTGCTAATGCCAAGGGTTCTCTGGTCTGGGTGAGGGCTCCCTGGAAGCCACCTGGCCTTACTGATGCTGAGGTTTCCCTGTCCAGGATGAGGGCTCCTTGACCACCATCTGACCCCTCTGACACCAGGGGCTCCCCAACCACTGCCTGGCCCTACTGATGCTGAGGGTTCCTCAGCCAGGGCGGGGTGTCCTCAGATGCCACCTGGCCCAACCAGGGCTCCCCAATCCCTGCATTGCTCCCACCTCCAGAGCTCTTTGGTTCAACGATATCTGTGGCCCTGACAGACCACGGGTGTTCCCAGACTAGAGAGTCCCACATTTGGGAGATTCAGACTGTAGTATTATTTCCCACAAATGTAAACAAACTTGTTTGTCTTATCAATTGGCTGAACAAGAAGTAGGACTGAGAGGACTTGTGGGCTTTAAAATTTTACATTGTTTTGTTTTTGAGTGCAACTGTATGTAACAAAAAAATCTATATTTGTAAGATGCACTTTCATGATAAAGAGATCCTATTATTTGTACTTGTATGAGGTGAATTGTAAAATACTCTCTTTTGTTTATCATTTTACAGTGCAAATATTTATAAGAAATAATATAAAGTGAGCACTGTACACTTTGTAATTCTATGTTATAATTGAAATCGATATATCTGAAAATGTAGAAAACATCCAAAATATTTAACAAATTTTAATTAGTATTGTGTTTAACAAGATGATTAAAACTGTGATGAATGTTTTAAGGGTGATTGATTTTTTTTTACTTAATCATATGAGTTAACTTCAATTAATTGATATCCCTACTTCTTATTTCTTAACAAAAAGTTTTCCCTGCAATCAGAATAATAAAAGGTTATGGTGGCACAATCCTAAGCGAAGGACTATGAAGTGATTCCTTTATCAATCACTGATGAAGAAATTACTGAGTCTGTGTCATCAGAGCTACTTACAAAACAGAACAACAGGATGGGGAGTTTGATAGCTGGAGCTATCAATGCTGCAAGAAGAAGTGGTATGTGCTATTACTAAAATGAAGTCTGGAAAGCATTAGGGGTAGGCAACATACCAGCAGAATTGTTAAAGGTGATTGGTGACTATGATATTATTCTGACGTGGACAATTTGTAATGATTTATGAATGACTAGATTTTGGCTGGATGGCTGAATGAAAGGAATCTTTCTGCCCTTACCAAAGAGAGGAAACAAATCAGAAGATAATAACACCCTTATTATTCCCCTAATATCTCATGCAAGCACAGTTGTGCTCTACCTAAGACAGGATCGGATTAAGCATATGTTATAAGCAGAACTACCACTAAAACAAGATGGTTTCAGAAAGAGATGAGGCACGTGATTTAATCACGAACATCCATCACATCATTGAAAAATGACAAATGCAAGAACTACAATCACTCTGGGTATATCTACACTACAGCGCTAATTCGAACTAACTTAGTTCGAATTAGTTAATTCGAACTAAGCTAATTCGAACTAACAGATCCAGACTAAAAAACTAGTTCGAATTAGCGTTTTGCTAATTCGAACTAGCATGTCCACATTAAGGGGTTAAGGATGGCCGGAAGCAGTGCCGGCAGGGCATCAGATGAGGACTTAGAGCGTGGAGCTGCTGTCTCAGGCTAGCCGAGAGCTGTGCTTAAAGGGTTCCGATCCCCATCCCAGACAGACAGTTCTCAGGGGTGTCCCGCTTGCAAAGCAGTCCTGGCTTGGAGTGCCCTGAGTGCCCACACTGGGCACATCACAGCACTCGGCCATCAGACTGGCTGCACTTGCCGCAGGCTGCCATCTGGGGAGAGGGGGCAATAGGGGGACTGCAGGAGAGCTTCTACCCCCAGAAGCCCGCAGAGCTAGCCCAGTCCTCTCCATCGGGTGCTCGTACCCCATTCCTCCCTCACCTCCTTCCACTTACCCTTCCCTAGCCCCCTTCGTGATGTACAAAATAAAGAAAACGTGTGGTCAAAAATAGAATCTCTCTTTATTGAACAAAACTCGGGGAGACTGGGAGAGGGGAAGAGAGAGGCTGGGAGAGGGGAGGGCAACTAAAATGATCAGAGGTTTGGAACAGGTCCCATATGAAGAGAGGCTAAAGAGACTGGGACTTTTCAGTTTAGAAAAGAGAAGACTGAGGGGGGATATGATAGAGGTCTATAAAAGCATGAGTGGGGTGGAGAGGGTGCATCAAGAAAAGTTCTTCATTAGTTCCCATAATAGAAGGACTAGAGGACACCAAAGGAAAGGAATGGGTCGCAGGCTTCAAACTAGTAACAGAAAGTTCTTCTTCACAAAGCAAAGAGTCAACCTGTGGAACTCCTTGCTGCAGGAGGCTGTGAAGGCTAGAACTAGAACAGAGTTTAAAGAGAAGTCAGATAAAGTCATGGAGGTTGGGTCCATGGAGTGGTATTAGCCAGGGGGTAGGAGTGGTGTCCCTGTCCAAAGTTTGTGGAAGGCTGGAGAGGGATGGCACGAGACAAATGGCTTGGTCACTGTCTTCGGTCCATCCCCTCTAGGGTCCCTAGGGTTGGCCGCTGTCGGCAGACAGGCTACTGGGCTAGATGGAACTTTGGTCTGACCCTGTACGGCCATTGTAAGCTCAGGGCTTAGGGTCGGGGGTCTCAGTGGACCACCTTGATTTTCATGCACACCTGTTCCTGGGTGGCCAGGCTGACAGCTCTCCTGCCCTAGCCGGCCACTTTCCTGTGCCTAGTGTGGAGGTCATGAACGAGGTCCACGATGTCTGCACTAGACCAGGCGGGTGCCCGCCTCTTGCGGTCCTGGGCAAGCTCCCGGGAGCCACCAGCCTGGTCCCGGGAATAGGAGGAGGGCTGGGGGGTATCGGGTGGCTAGCTCGAGCTGTGCCAGGTGCAGGGTCTGCTGGCTGGGTGCTGGCAGGCTTGCACCTGGCATGGGCACCGTAGCCAGCCCGTGCCCCTTTAAGGGGTCCGGGCCGGGAGGGGGGCAATAGAGTTTCCCTGGTGGTGCCCAGAGTGGCCACCAGGGCAAGCTGGGGAGGGCTAGCCTCCCACTAGTTTGAATTAAGGGGCTACACACCCCTTAATTCGAACTAGTAAGTTCGAACTAGGCTTAGTCCTCGTAGAATGAGGTTTACCTAGTTCGAACTAAGCGCTCCGCTAGTTCGAATTAAGTTCGAACTAGAGGAGTGCTAGTGTAGCGCCTATCAAAGTTAATTCGAACTAACGTCTGTTAGTTCGAATTAACTTTGTAGTGTAGACATACCCTCTTTTATCCTGCGTTTCATTAACTAAAAACATTCAACAAAGTCCAGCATGACCATCTATGGAAAATATTGGCAGATGTGGAGGGACAGTAAAGCATCTCATTAAACTCAGTTAAAGTCTCTACTGTCAACAACAGACTATACGGTGCCAGCAGTCACAAGTGATTTTTCAATGGGATGGGTGTGAAACAAAATTGTATTCGAGCCTTCTCAACATGCATACAGAATTTTTATGAGACAAACCTGAAAAGTTTTGACAAAGCGAATAGAGCTGGGATTTCTACTGAAGCACACGTCTTAACCAACCTCAAATATGCTGATAGCAGGACGCTCTTTGCTACAGCCACCAATGCAGTACAAGGAATGTTAGAGTCTGTTAAAAAATGTTGTGAGAAATATTAATGATCCCTGTTTGAGGCAAGAACAAAATACATGTATGTTGTTATGATCAACAACAAAAAATGCAAGTGACATTTCAATTAACAGTCAACAGTCAAATAGATCAATTCAGTTATCTGAGATCGTATATATCCAAACAAGGAGGTAGTTTCAAAGAAACCAAAAGAAGATTAAGCATGGCTCACTCAGCCATGACATTCTTTATGAAAGTTTGGAAAAACCATGGCATCTCAAAATTTGGTTGGTGAAAAGCTTAATTTTTTCCCATAGCAATGTATGGATATAACTCATGGGAAATAAATGCTGCTGACAAGAAGAAAATTGAAGCCTTTGAGATGTAATAATCTTTGTCAGCATTACATATCTCGTGGATAGAAAAGAAGATGAATGCTTATGTTAGAAAGAGAAGCAGACCCTGCTGTCGAATATAATCTGGTACAAACCTATGTACTTTGGGCACATCAGACATAGGGATGGACATAACCGCGAGAAAGTTATAATGGAAGGAATGGTGGCAGTCATAACACATGGATAATTGTCAGCCAGTGAGAAGATGGATAGATAGGGTGTATAGATCACTAACAGGTCAGCTGCTGAGTGTTCAAAGCTAGCAATGTATGGCAAAAGCCCCAGGTAATTCTGCTGTAATGTCACCAATATTCAGACATGAATAAATAGATTTTTACTACTTAAAGATCAGATTAGGTTTTGCCTGTGCACAAGGGCATGGTGATGGGGAAGGCTAGTTCTCCTCTTTACCACTTGTGCAATACCATACATAAATGAGACTATAATAAACAGCAATATCTAATGCGGAAGATTGGGAGTAGAGTCCTCTAGATTCCATTCCTGACTCTACACACTATATGACCCTAGGCAAGTCACTTAGCTTTATGCTTGAGTTAATTCATGTTCTAAATGAAATCCATCTTCTTCACATAAGTTCTAAAGAGACATAATATGCTAATGCTTGTGAGGAACGTTGATAATCTAATCGTATGGGCAGGTTTTCATTTATAGTGAAACGTGTCGTATGCAAACACCAAGGGGTCTGTAGAACTTACTTCTCTTGCATTTATGGTGTTGGAAACTGTTGAGGATATTTCAAATGGGAATGTTTAATTGAATATTATGATTGTTATTATAATTTTGTCCCGTTGGGTCTCGGACAAAGTTACATACATAAAAAAAACTTTTTTGTGCCTGAATTTCATAAAATCTTTAAACTATCACATTTGGCTTTTAAATACAAACCTTACTAAGAACTGTAAAGGTGTTTCTTACCATATTTATAGAAAGCATCATTTTCCAGCCTCCCAAAGTAAAGAGGAACATTTTCAAAGTGCACTCTTATTATTGGTAATACACAGATATCTTATTCTGAATAATTTAGAATTCAGGCATACCTCTAAGGAACAGTTTTGTTTGGGGGGGCAAGAAGAAACAAAATACTTTCAGGAGTATTCATTGGGTGTTATATGCTACTCCTGGTACATTGGACCAATGGATTTGGTGAGAAAACTAGTGTAAGATAGATTTGGGGTTGTGAGCCACCTTCTTCTTGCCCATCTCTGTCCTTTTGGGTCATTATCCACCCCGGAAAGTAGTTAGAAATAATAGTCTTTATGCTCCAAGTTAAAAGACTCTCACTGTGACTGGTCTTCATGTTGAACAGTGTTTCCCAACCAATGGTACGAGTACCCTTAAGGGTACTCGAGAGAAGTCTGGGGAGTGTGTCAACAAAATTGAAATTTGGAGAAAACTGAATTTTTGTTTTAAGTTTTACAGGGCTTTATTATTTTTGTACTTTTTACACCAAAAAATGTCATCGCCCGCCCTGCTACAAATGTGTTGCAATAGTAAAAAAGATTGTGTATGTCTGAAAACTGTAGGTACTGGCAGTGCTGATTTTTTTAAAGGGGGTGTGCTTATAATTTTTAAGGGGTACTTTATGAAAAAAGGTTCAGAAACACTGATGTAGAACACTGATTAACAGAGGATTCATGCACATGCTCTACTGCTCATGAATAGGCCAGGTATTTTGTATTCCTTATTAATATCATAGAAGACTTACCTGGTGAAGCCTGGGTCTGTCAAGGGTGCAGGAGTCAAAGGGATGCAGGAGGGCAGGGCAGAAGGCTGGAGGTGGGGGGTAGGGGTGTAGGGGTCAGGGTGGGGGATTGAAGAGGTGTTCAGGACAGATGGCTGAGGTTATGGGAGTATGAAATTGAGGGTTGGGAGATGAGGAGGGGCTCAGAGCTGGGGGGTCCCATCTGGCAGGGTTTTCTCTTCCCCTCCTGGCTGGTGGGGTCTTCCCTCTCTCCCCAGCCCTCCCTGGCTGGCAGGGGTCTTTCCCCAACCATCTGGCAGGGCTTTCTCCCTCCCCTTCTCTGACACTGTGGCCAAGTGTTGGGGGGCTATTTACCCATCTGGTGGCAAGCAAAATGGTGAGCCCCAGCCCCTGCTGGCCACTCTCTTGGTGGTGTGGCTTCCCCTTGTAGTCACTCTGCAGTATAGCTCTCCCCTGCACTTGCTACCTCTACTAGCCACTGTGAGTATCACGTCTCTCCTCTCTGCCCCCTTCATTTCCATATTATGGAAAACAGTCCCATTCCAGCGACTTCCCATTTTCTTGGCACAACCAAACCCTGACCCTGACCTTGCTTTAAGTTAGGATTAGAGGAAGCTGAATACTAAACTTGTTGGCCCTAGCAGACAGAGAGGTAAACTCACAGACAGACACACTCCAAATTATATAGAGAGATTAGCAAGATTTCAATTCCTCTTTCTGAACATGACTTATAAAAGCTAGTTATAATTACAAAATTAAAAAAAATTATTAACTGGTGGTAGGTAATATTTGGGCACAACATTTGGGACAAACATTATAGCACAGCCTTACTTGTTCCTATTAATGACTGAAAGAATAGTTTTATGATTAAGCAATTGAACATAATATCAAAGTATCAAGAATACAAGACAAAATGTATTTGGAGGAGGGGAAAGAAAGGTCTTGAAAGATAAAATATTATTCAGTATTTATAATCATACTTCATAGCTCACTAGTCAATGTGCATGACTGACATACTACATGCTTTGTAAAACAATAATCAAGTTATGTCACAACATTAGATCTCAGATTATGTAACAATAGCATTAGGCATGTGATTTAGGGACTCAGTTCTGCAAGGTTTTGAGATTGGGCCCTTTGTGAAAATCAGTAGCAAAATCCAGTATTACCAATCTTCTGGTATTGTCTGTTCATTCTTGTGTGGTATATCAGCTGCATGGTAATGTAACAATGGAGTTTGGGTGAAGCTTCATTGAAGTTGGGGCACAACAAATGCCCTTCAATCAGGATAAATGTAAAACATGGAGAAGTTCCTGTTTTGGTTAATGGCTCCTGAAATATGAGCTATCACATAAAGCATAGGCCACATGCAAAACTTGTCAAAAAAAAACTATGTGGGCAGAGAAGTTTCACTATTCACTGTCTAATGGACATATATGTGTCTGTGAGCAAAAGCTCCAGGAAGCAACCAGGAACAGAGAAAGACAAGCAGCTGTATATACCAGCAGAGAAACAGTAGAAGTAAAACCCGGAGGCTCCATCTATACTGCGGGTGTTTTGAGGAAGAGGAAATGCAAATGGAACACTAATTTGCATATCTTGCACTCTCATTTGCATATCTGCTTCCGATCCTTTTCGAGGAAGAGGTTTTTGTGATAAAAAGCCCTGTATAGATGCGGCCATTTGTCGAAAAAAACTCTTTTGCACAAGCGCCTGTAAACTTCATATTTGAGGAATAAAGGCTCTTGAGCAAAACGGTTTTTTTCCGACAAATAGCCCTATCTACACAGAGCTTTTTATCACAAAAACCTCTTGCACAAAAAGGATCAGAAGAAGATATGCAAATGAGAGTGCAAGATATGCAAATGAGCACTCCATTTGCTTTTCCTCTCCCTCAAAACACCTGAAGTATAGATGTAGCCTAAGGGAAGAGAGAGGTTTGTAGCCAGACTATTAGCTGGAAAGAAGCATGTAACTACGACCAAAGAAACTGCCTTCTATTGTTTAATTACTACTGTGTTCAAGGAAACAGGACTTTATATATATTCTGTGTAAATAAACAGGATTATATCAAATAAATATCTGACATCCATTTTTTCTCCCATGGAAATAGCCCACAAGATCTCAAACATGTGGGTCAAAAGGCATAATGTAGGTTACCTTATTGCTTCACACTGGGTATCTGTATCATAGGTCTTAGAGATATTTTTCATCCGTTGTATGTGTTCTCTTGAAAACTGTCTCTCAAAGTAGATTGTAAATGAAACTAGTAAGGAAATGTCAACTTCCAGCATCTTACAGTGAAGATGAGTCACATAGGGAAATGTATGACTTAGTGCCCACTAAACAGGCAGATAGAGGGAGATGAGAGACAGAAATGCATTTTTGTTCATGTCAGAAATTCAGGAGTTCAGAAGTTTGGGGCCAGATTCAATGTTATCCTACAGCATTGTTTGAACCCCTGAGGCATCCTAATACTCAGTAGATAATCTAGTGAGTCAGACACAACACTGAACACTGTATGCAACAAGTGATCTTGATGCTACAGTAATCGTGAGAAGCTTTATTCTGTCTTCCAATCACCTTTGCCCAAATTGTAATGCTCTTTACTGCCAGTTAACTCTTCTGTAATTAATGATGTCAGAGCTCAGCCTTGCTGCAAATTCTTTCACTGTATCTTTTTTAACCTCTTCATTTGCAAGT
Organism: Pelodiscus sinensis; assembly: GCF_049634645.1. Classification (NCBI taxonomy): domain Eukaryota; kingdom Metazoa; phylum Chordata; order Testudines; family Trionychidae; genus Pelodiscus; species Pelodiscus sinensis. Next base: position 83,454,978 of record NC_134712.1, read on the forward strand.
TTTATAAATACCAACCCTGAAAATTACCTCATCCATTTTAGTCCTGCCATTGAAGTATTTGATTGATGTTTTAAGCCTCATTTCTCTCTCCCACCATTTTCTGCACTGTCTTTTCTTCTTTCCAGAAGGCCAAGGCATAAGCTTCTCCTCTTAATTTTTGGCCAGACTGTTACTTGATCCCCTCATGACTGCCTTTGTTTAAAAACAAAAACAAAAAAGGACGAGAGGATAACTAAAGTAGATGAAAATTAAACTTGGCTACTGCTACTCCTGTGTTGTTACTTCTTTTCAAGTGTTTCTTAAAAAACAGCAGAATCAGCTCAGGAATTTAGATGCCTATTAGCCAGCAAGAAAAATAAAAAACCTGCCCCTTTGAGTGAAGACAGTGGCTGGAGGGTAGGATGGACTGCTTCCATTGTTCGGGGGTGGCTGAGCCGTTCCTTCATGAACAGCACTCACGCCAGGTGTGCTGTCAGTGCAAATTAAAGTGATGAAGAACATAGACCTACTTTGCTCCTCCTGAGATATATTTTCTGAATCTGTTTTGGAAAACATGTGCTAGAAGGAAATGCAGACAAGCACCATTATCATTTACAGGCAAAAACATTTCCTCCAGGACTAAAGGACCGAGTATATGGGTCAGTATGACAGCTAGAAGTCTATACACATGCTTTTGGTAGCAAGCATCAGAATAATTTGTGAACCGGACCTCCTGTAAGTAATCTTCGGTTGTTACCAATGGGTCATGGTCTAACTTTTCTTGTAATGTGACTCTTACACAGCATGATTTAATCTGAGGTGAGATAAGAAGCCTCACATATGCAACTCGTGAGAGACTGTTCTTCTGATTTTCAAAATGTCTTCTGTACTTTTAATTTTGTTCTGCATATAGGTTAATTTTCTGTAACCTTATGATCCATGTTGCCACATTAGATGTTGCCATGTCACACATCTGTTTTGCATTTTATTTTTTTGTATGGTTATGTTACAAAATACCATATGAGCTACTGCTGAAACCACCAGCTCTTGTTTCTTCCTAATATGGTGCTGTAAGGCCTTGGTTTGAGTTAGCTGAAGTGTTGAAGGAGTCAGAGCCCAGAGATCAGACTGGTGTGATGCTAAAGGAGCGCTAGGGTCACAGTTAGTATTCCACACACTGAAAGGCAGAAAATGTTTGAATTCCCTGACAATGACTAAAAGACAGTTTAGTCCAAGCCAGTTGTGTTATCTGGGAACATGTTCTGCTGCTTCTTCAACATAGATTTCATTGCAAGAATGAAAGGAGTGTTCATTTTAATGACTGCCATTAAAGGAATTCTGACCTGATATATGTGCTTGATTGTTTTTACAAAGGTTTATAACATTGAGACTGTTCTTTGAAATGGCTCCTGCAGAAGCTCTTTTTAAATAAGAATCGTCACTTGCATTTTAACTACAGAAAAGGGGAAAGATGTCTTGTAATAAAAATGCTAGATGGGGATTTTTAAAATCTGGTCTCAGTTCCTGGCTCTGCTACAAACTTTGTGCGTGACCATAGGCAAGTCATTTGATCTAGCCATGCCTCAGTTGCCCCATCTGTAAAATGAAAACAATCATTATTTGTCCTAATCTTTATCTATCTTGTCTATTTAGATTAGTTCTTCTCAATTTTTTCTATAATGAGACCTGTCCTCTCATTCATCTGGGAACCTTCTCCTATTTAAGACTACAGATAGAACAAAGTGGTCACAGCTTCCTAATACTACCCTGTGTCAGACAGCACCTGGATGAAAACAACTGATATATTATAAGCTCTTTGAAGCACAAGGTGCCTGTCTATCTGCATTGCCAAGTCCAACGTGGCACCAATCCTTTTGTAGTCACTACAGGAGTGCACCTTTTTATCTTATTTATATTCTGTATTAACATTTAGAATGTCATATTGGAAACATTACTAGTTGGATCTATTTGGCTAACAAATGTTGCCTCCCTCACCACACCCGCAATGAAAGAATTGGGGTTACTTGGATTGGTTATGGTGTGTTTTATTTTAATAATTGAAGCATTATTAGAGCCTTCTGTGATCTCTTGCCACATGATTTTTAATGACTGTAATTTATTTACATTTTTTTTCTTGCTGATATGTGGGGGAGGAAAGGGTGAACCGGGAAATAACCAGAAGAACAGTTTCCACACGGAGCTATATGATGATTTTATTGGTGACTCAGTCATCTGAGGCTTTATGAACTAAAGCCAAGTGAGATGGTCTGGTGTCTCCAATGGGCAAACTCCATGGAAATCACTCAAATAGCTTTAACCACTTTGATGTCATGAGTTCCCCCTTGTTTCTTGATTGTGCCTTGCCCTAATTAAAACAATAATGGTTGGACTGTGTGTGTTTACACTACTTGCAGTTCATGCGAAAATATGTGGAAACACTGACTTTAATTTTGCTCTTCCAAAAAAAGCATGTATCCAAATAATAATTTTTTTCTGCTTTTTTGGAAGCTTTTTCTTCCACCCATTTAAAAGCTTTAATTCCTTCCTTATCATCTGGCTAGTGACAGACAGTCATGTTTGGCAAGTGTACCATTTGCAATGTACATCCCATAATCAAAGCTTTGGGAGAGCAGCTCTGCTTTGCCCTGTATAAGAACTGGTAATGTCCACAGCTGGAGTTGGTGGTTCCATTGTTCCCACCGTTGATCCCTAGCCTTGAGTTCAGCTCTGGACTGCAGCACTAATCGGCTTAGACCACCCAAATGATCAGGGAGTGCTCCAGCATTCTCAGAGAAACAGCCAGCACTTCACCTCGGAACAACTGCACAAGAGGAAAGAATAAGTTAATTCTTTGGCCTTCATTTGTTTTGTTTAGAAAACCACCATGAAAACACAGTGATGGGAGGAGGAAGCCCGAAAAGGGCTATTTTTATGGAGCTAGTGAGGTGTGTGTGGGTTTAAATAATGTGTTGTTGCAGCATGAGGACACTGAAAAGGAAGAGAAATGGGGAATGTATTCCTGTTAATTTAAATAGGTAAGGACGGGATGGCCCTTCTCCATTTCCAGGGCCACTAGGATCCTCTCTCCAAATTCCATTGTACAGTTAGTATTATTTATTGTGTGTATTACAGTCACACAAAAGAGCTCAACTAAGAGCAGACACTCATTGCGCATATAGTAGCCACACGGTACATATAGCATAAGACAGCCTCCACCCAGAAGAATTTAGGAGCAAAATACACCAGACAGAGTAAAGCTGGCAGGGGAAATTGAAGCACCACAAAGTAAAATAACATGTCATGGTCACACAGTAGTGCAGTGATAGAGCTGGGAAGAGAAGTCCAGGCCAGTGCCCAATAATAAACACTTCACAATTAAAAAAAAATTATGAAATGAAAAAATGATGACAAAGGTAGCCCTAAGATTGTGACTGAAACTGCCAAATGAGAAAATTCAGAGAGGAGACTGACTGCATTCTGCTCTTCATTTCCACCATTATGTCCACTGCCCAACTCAAAACAGAGTTGACTGTAAGCTTCGTCTTTTGTGTTAGAAGACAGAACTTCAGAAAAAAGTCAAAGATACAGTATTTCTATTTTTGATCATTATCTTCTTCCAGAAAATCCCTCCCTCTGTGCCGAAGAATTAATAGGATGCTTTCCAACGAGTCCATACATCCTCCCATGTTCAGCCGATCCAATTCCCAGGCCTCCGTGGATAGCACCTCAATGGAGGATTTCTGGTGTGAAGTAGAAAGTATCAAAGAAAACAGTGAACAAGGGCAAGAAGAACAAACACTATTAGAAGTCAAGCCAGCTGATGGTGAGCATACAAATTCCATACTCGTCCTCCCATATTTTACTGTGACTAAATTCTTTCACTGACACCCTTACCAAGGCTTCTACAAACTCCCAGCATGGATGCAATTAAAGTACAGGTGGGCTTTAACCACAAAATGTGGACTGGGACTCTGATTTCCTTTAAAGTCAGAGGGATTCACATCTGGGGAGTTGGTCTGAGTCCACCCATCCATAGTATTAATCAAGAATCACAACCATGCCAAAATGATATTGTGTCCATGGTAGCTCCCTTTCTGAATTTAACAGACAACACAAAGTAATTTCTTGAGAGAGATTTACTCAATTTTGTGTTTTCAGGTATTTGGCACTTTGATTTCTGGAGCAGATTTTTCTGAATTGATCTTTCCTATGTTTCAGCAAGAGATAGAAGATGTGTGAAATGGTATACAGTAGTTAGGAAAGGAATTTCAACAAAACTTCATCCCAAACATGAAACAAACCAAAACTGAATCTAGTTTTTTTGTTTAGTTTTGTTTTAATTTCTTGTGCACCTCCTCTTCCTTGTTTCCTCCAACCTGAAGAGGAAGTTGTGCCACATCCAGAAAAGTGGATGTATTTAACCTTTCTCAATATGGATGTCATTTAGATGTATCCTTGCAAGGACCTGTTTTTATGAGACTGCTAAACCAATATATTAACCAAAGAGAGATCTGTATTTTTTTGAAAATTCATGTTATCCAAACTTCAAAGCTTCTTGAAATTCACACCATTAATATGAACCACACTTAATATGCTACCACTTTGATATGCCACCTCAAAAATAAATTACCCTGGCCTTTTTCCTAATATATTTGGAAATGGAAATTTGAGATGGGGAATGTTTGATATTTGACATGTCTGTTTTTATTACACAGGTCTGTGACAATCCAAAAGCAAACTGTACAACACTATCAGAGGCCTGAGCTAACATAACATCTAGGGTTATATTTTAAAAGCATTGGACTGTGTTCTTTTGATTCAATTCTTATTGAGAATTAGAATGTTACTGGCTTACTGCCACATTCAATGCAATTTAATTGCACTCTTTATGTACCTGAACCTTTGTGGAGTTCAGGCAACATCTGAGCTGTTTCTAATTATCCTCATTTTCAGAAACATCGCAATACGCTGCTGTTAACTGAAACACTCACAACTATACAAATGATTCTGCATTCTCAGGTTTATTGCTAGTCTGATTATGTTCCTGTCTCATTGATTTTTTTCCCCTCTGCTTAAAATTAACAATGAGACTATGAGGTAAAATCCAATACCTTTCTATATTGCACTTACCTCTAAATGGCTCCAATATTGTTGCTTTTGGAAACATATTCAGTGAGGAAGTGAACTGAGCATTAGGAAAATATTTGGTATTGGATCTAAACTCTTTTAAATATTCAGTTATAATTATCAGTCAAGTTTAGATAATACCACTATTATTGCTCAAAACTCAAGAAAACCAAAATGTAAATCCATTAAAAAGAATACAAACCTTTTGATACATCTTTGAGGAAAATGGGAGGGGAAGAGAAGCAGATCTTTTGAGGAGAATAAACTTTCTCATGAATATGTGTTTTCAAAAAGATTAAAAAAAACTTCCATACCATTGACATTAATAACAGGGGGTTAGGGAGTGGGGATGGGAGTGAGGACTTCATCTTGACAGATAAAGGGCTGAAGAAGTGGGCCAAGCGATGGACATATTAGTGACATCAAAGAGGGCTGAACAGTAGCTTTACCATCAGCAGTAAAGTATGAGGTATTTAGACATACATCTATATGCCATGGAATTGGAAATTGTGCAAGGAATCACTGGAGGAACAAAATCCAGGTCCTTTGTATTTTTGAGAAGTGGGACAACTTGCAGTTGGTTTAGCAGAGGTTCATTTCAGAGCTGCACACTGAGCTGGGCAGAAGCAGTTGGGGAAAGCTGAATTTTTAATGGATGGCATGAGAATTTAGTAACAGTTGAGATGACCTAAATACTTTGGAGATTGTCATGACCCCTAGGAAGAAACATTTCTTCCCTAATATTCTCTGAAAGGAGAAGGGAGTTGTACATTGAGGATTATGGCTCCTTATCATGGTATCTAGACTTCATTTCTAAGTAAAAACCAGTGGATTGTACTGTGTGAAAATAACTTTAAAACAAAACAAAAAATGATTACTAGTCCTTAATTAAACCCATTTATCTAAAACATAAAATTAATTTGAATCATTTTATGCAGCAATTGCTTCTATGAAATAGTTTCACTCTAATTTGATCATCACTTTGGTTTTCACAGTGCTACTTAGCTATTGTTTTCAAGTGCTACAACTGGACAAATGATGAGGAAAATTATCCACCAATCTTTTGGTGACATCTAAGCAGAATGACTTTTTGACTGTGCTCACACTCCATTTTCCTGTGTTTTCACACTGCCGTACATACAGAGCTGGGAGATTTGTTAGATGTGTTTCTGGCGGCTTGTGGAAAGGCAAACAAAGTAAGCAACAGGGTCAATAGCTTACGTAAACCCTAGCAATTGAATTGTCTCTTTGTGCATCTAATTGCCAAAGTTCAGTAAATTGGGTCTATCAAGCTATCTAGATCAGGAGTAGCAAGACTTGGTCCATGGGCTGGATCTGACCCACCAAGCCATTTGTTCCAGCCCACGGCTGCCCTGCCACTTCCCCACCCCCAAGCCAATTGAGACCTGGGGACGGGGGAGTGTGCAAATCTCCTCCTCCCTCCAGGGGCGCACGGCACCAGAGGGAACTGCAAACTGTTCAAAACTGGCAGGGTGGGGTTGTGACAGACTTCACATGCCCGCCCCCCCCCCCCCCCCCCCTCAGGCCAAAAAAGTCTCTTCCTGTTCAAAACATCTGGCAGTTCTCTCTAGGTACCACACACCCCTGGCAGGGAAGGGGGGAAAACTTCACATGCTCCCCCACCCCCATGCCAATCAGGGTCTTTGGGTGAGGGAGGGTGAGAAGTTTCCTCCCCACACAAGTGATGGGCCCCACCTAGAGGAAACAGCCCCCTTCTGCCCAAGACACTGCCCCCTCCACTCAAGGCCCCGCCCCTTGAGGGGCGGCCTGCGACCACTTGCAAAATTTGTGAAGTGGCCTCCCTTCAAAAATGATTGCCCACCCTGATCTAGATTCTGGAATGTCAGGAAGGAAATTAGAGCAAATGTGTAAATGCAGGTGTGCTATTAAAAAAATAATATGTTAATAAAGAGCTCGTTGACTAGCTCTTTTGTTTCTGAAAGACAAAATCAATCCATTTCCTCTTTGACATGTTTGTGTTGCCTATTTGTAAATCAAGGGTGTAGCCTCAACTGGACCACCCCATGAAGTACAGGTCACCCCATCTCAAAAGGATATCATGAAAGTAGAGAGAGGATTACTGCCAACCTTCCGTTGTTAGATGGAAACATCCATACAGGACATATGTATACTCATATAGGAAACTCAAAGGGGTTTCATTGATCTTCTTTAATGAGGGTTGATGTTTAGTGAACTTTCTAGGTAATTATGGGCAGGCACTATGCTATGTGTTTCACAATGCTGCATTAGTGTACTTTAGCGGGCTTGATTTACCCCTGCCAGGCTGTTCTTCTAAACAGCCATTGTGCAGAGACAGCCAAGCTGGGGATTGTTTTCAGGATTGACAATTTGTTGACGAAACTAAATTGTACTTACTTGTGTGGCCTGATACAGATTGGAAATGGAGCCTTCCTGAGTAAAGGCTGGCACACTAACCCAAATATGCTACATCCCTACCCACCCCGTACAAGGCATGTTAACACTCTCACTCCTTCTCAGAGGGGGAACTTGAAGCTGAATGGCTGCAAGATGCGGGCTTATCTACATTGATTTCGGGGGCTGAAGAAGAGGATGGGCAAGCCCTGCTGTCCACACTGACCCGCACGCAAGCTGCCGCAGTACAAAGAAGGTACAATACCTACACTCAGACTATGAGGAAGAAGAACAAACACACTGTCAGGGATGTGCGAGACATCTTTGGAGTTAATGACTCTTCTGTAAGTGGCAAATACTTGCTAATGGAGGGTTTTGAACTTTATTCTTACTTATATTACTGTAGCACACAAATGTCTCAACCAGGGAGCCCACTCTGCAAGGCAATGTAGAAGTAGTAAATGACAGTCCCTGCCTCAAAGAGTGATGTCTGGACCTTTTTGATACCATATAAGCAAATAAGCTATCCTTTGAAAAGAACGCTACAGCCAGCTAAAATAGATGGTGCAAAGCTTTGCAACTAAAATGCCGTGTCCTTTGCCTTTCATTCTGCAATCCACTATCAAGATAAACATTTACTCCCTTATTTTTTGAATATCAGTGAGTTACTTTTGGCAGTTGTGGAAATTTTTCCTTGCTTCTGAGGACACATGCTATTTACTCAGCAATCTTGGCAGTGAGATAAAACCTCTATAGTGAAGCAATAGGGGGCAAGTGTGCATAAGCAGTTAAACACCTGCACGCATTTTTATGATTGTTTCATTGGCAACCTTATTTCACTAATAAGGCAAATAAAAGCCCATTCTTTATTCATTTGTTCAGGAATGAACATTTCTTCCTCCACTTGTCCCCGATGACAGATACAGAATTGCCATTACTTATCCCTGGGCATTGTATTTATATGGTTTTATTTAATTGTGTGCCCTAAGTCCACATACAAAAAAAATCAAAAGAAGCATTCATGAATTTAAATGTGTAATTCCTGTTGTCCTTAATGCAGATCATCACTAAACTACCAAGCCCTGGTTTAAAAAATGGATAGTGTTGGTTATATTGTTGAAAAGTAGTAAGAACCTGCCCTTTTCCTTGAAAATATTCAGTCCTTTCTCATTTGTTTATTTTTTCCAGAAGGTTCACACTATGCACTAATAACCTGCAAAAGGCTATTAAAAAGACAAAGCACAGCTGCTTCACATGAAAATAGGAGTTCAAAAGTAAAGCATGTGGAGAATTAACTTAATGGCTCAGTTTCCAGTTTAAAATAGCCTCTCTGGAACCACAAGTTCATATCCCAGCAAGACTGGCACAGTACCACGTCCTACAAGTACCATGGTTTCCTGTGTTTAGAGTCTCTTGGTTAAGACTCCAATTTCCCAGACTTCTTTGCACAGACATTAAAGATCTCATGGCACTTTTTGTAAGATTAGGCATTTTCCTTAGGCAGAATATCTATCACTTATCTTAAAGCTCCAGCCTTCTTCTCACTTTTTACCATGAGGTATTGGCATGTTAGTCACCCTCTGAAACTTATTAGATATGATATGTATAGCAGAATGCAGTTTCTGCAACAAAATGAAGTTTAATTATGCCAATAAAAAATGGGCACCAGAAAAAATATTACACTAGTTCTTTTTGTTACACAGAGAGTTAATTATAGAATAATAGGACTGGAAGGGACCTCGAGAGGTCATCAAGTCCAGCCCCCTGCCCTTACGGCAGGACTAAGTATTATCTAGATTATCTTTTGTTGATTTATTGGTCTTCTCCTTTTGTCTCACTTAAAGGACTGTAAGTTCTGGAGCTATCTAAAGGCATAGTCTTCAAGTTTTCCTTTTTACAATTACCTTTTTTTAAATTGAGCCCATCTAATTGTTCAGTATTGTGAAAGTCTCAGATCAGATTTAAAAAGTAACCGTTCTGCCAGTCTTAGGATTTCTCATTCCTTCTTCCCATGAAATTGTTTAGTTCTGCCTGCATTGGTAAGCACCTATTGCCATCACAGCCACATTTCACACATTTGCCTTCACTACTTAAAGAGAATACAGGGGAGAGCTCTAAAGGACATGCAGGAAACAAACTCCCATTGAAAATCAATATGAGTTGGGCTCTCAACTGCTGTGTGACATTGAAAATATCCCCACTACATGACCCACTGCTATGGGATTTTGATAGACTCTTTTATTTATCACTTCTCCAGTGATTAGGAAAAATGTGAGGAATTAATATTGGCAGTTTCGTCTACAATGACTGATGTACATTGGCTGAATTGCTGATATCAGATAAATCGCCTTTTCTTCAAATGTTTGCATGCTCATCAGAAATGCCATGTGAAACTCCACATAATAGTTTATGTAACCCTCTACGTTAAAAGAAGAGGTGCAGTCTTCATCCCGCCCTCTAGGCATCATAAACACTACAGCTGCGCAGAGGAGAGGGATACATAGGGAAACAGTGATTAAACCACAAAGTGAGATTTCTTTTTATAAGGGTGACACACTCATCTTTGCCCACCGAGAGGATGAATACAAATTGGAGGAGAGGAGAGGAAGAATACAAATTGTTAGCATTTTTGGTTGCATAAATAGCTATCACCTGTAGAAGAAAAATTGTCTTTCCTGCTTTTATACACCCTCCCCCCACACACACACATACACATACTCCAACCCTCTAAAAGAGCATTCTGCCTTTCTTTTTTCCATTTTTAATTTACTTTGCTATCAGCCAGTGGGGAGTCCAACAGGCTCTGGGGGAGGGAAGCATCCTAGGCAAATTGGCAGGTTTATTGAGGTTTTCCACACTGCCTAGAGAAGGAAAAACTGTGTTTCTAGGTTCATTTGCCACCTATTGCTGCAGTCGCTTGCTAAATGAATTGGAGCTCTTACCATCAGGCTTAACTCAAACTGAAACAGAGATAGGGCCAGATTGTGAATGACGCCTGGGTGGGTGCACCAGGAGGGGACTAGGACACGAGGAGTCCTTGTACCCACGTTTAGAGGCCAGCCATGGTTCCAGATCCTTCACTCTGCTGAACACAGGACTGCTCCCAAACCACCCAACATTAGTGGCAAGGAAATGTGATCAATACGGCCATAGGCTGCCCCTTTTCCGGATGGAAAGGTTAACCTGGCTTTGCAGTGGGAAACCTGCTACATCCTTCTAGGGCAAGATGCCAAGTGTATGTCACTCAGGAGCTCCCTGCGGCTTCTAGGAGGATAGTGCTTCCTTGAAGCAATCTTATCCTCCTCTTAATAAGGCAACTCTGTCCCACCTCTAAAACAGGGCTGCCACATCAGGCCCAACTGTTTAAATGTTATTGCACATCAGTCACTGTGACTAGATTTTCATGGGTGTTGACTGCCCACAGCTTCCATTAAGATCTCCAGGAGCTGCAAGTGCTCAATAGATCCAAAAATCTGTTTGTTGCCTGGTGCAACCTATCCGTAAAGTCCAAAAGCGGGGAGCAAGTTAAGCTCCATACTAATGACGTACCTGACCCTGCACACCTGATTTTCAGAGGAGGTTTCCTCAGAGTAGTGGATGAAGATGGATCTAATAAAAAATCACTAACTAAACTAGAGGTATTTGCATGAAAAGGCATTTGCACTTAAAATGCCTGGAACTGAGTCGCTCAAAAAGCAAAGACAGCTAGCAGCATGAGCAGAACTTAAACATCTCTTTAGTGTTTATGTTTCTTGGTTGCAGTGCAAGCAATTTTGCCTTTGTGATGCTGAGATGATTTTTTTTTTAACCTCTTCTGGATAGTGGAAAGCTTTTAAAGGAAATGAGCATTTCCAGCTCCACCTTTCTCTTGCTAGTCAAATTTCCTGTTCCTGTGCACATCGTGCAAGTAAACATTGGAGGCTTTTTTAGTATCTGTAATGACGTTATTATCCATTGGCCAGAACCAGGATATCTAACTGAATCAAATTCTGCTGTCATTGGAACTGCATCCAAGCCAATGGTGTTTCACACATGTAACTGAAGGAAGAATTGGATCCACTAAGTTGCAAGCTTTCTAACTTTTTAACAGTTTGTTTTCAAGGGACTATATCAATATATAAAAATCATGTACTAACAAAAATGGAGGAGAGTCTCTGTCCCAATCAGCTCCCTTTTTGTTGCTCAGTTGATATAAACAAGCAACATTTCCTGAAATTCCCCAACATGGCCTTCCCTCCTTTTATTGGTGGGGAGACAAGAATCCAGAATGTCATGTATTTTAGCTATTCCCAGCATTGTTTACAGGGGACTATACTCAACAGCAGGAGGCAGGCCGGATCCAGCCCGCCAAGCCAGTGGATCCAGCCCACGGCTGCCCAGCCACTCCCCCTCCCCAGGTCAATCAGGGCCTGATGGCGGGGGAGCAAGCAAAGTCTCCTCGTCCCCACAAGAGCATGTGGTGGCTACAGAGACATGCCAGCTCTTTTAAAACAGCCAGTGTTTATCTCTAGCTGCTGTGCGCCTTTGGCAGGGGGGAGTTTTACATAGTCCCTGCCCCCAGGCCAATCAGAGGTCTCTCATTTGCATGAAAAGTCTTGTCCCCACTCTGTCAGGGGCATGCAGCAGTTACAGAGACACGCTATCTATTTTAAACTAGCCGGCGTGTCTATCTAGCCACCGCATGCTCTTGCCGGAGCAAGGAGACTTCGTGCACTCTCCCGCCCCCAGGCCATTACTGGCTTGAGTGCAGGGAGAGCACAGAAGGTCTCCTCCCACTAGGCTTCTAGAGGGAATGTTTGTCTCTAGGGAATGGGGTGGAGATGAAGGGAGAAGACCAGGACAATCAGGGTGGGGGAAGCACAAGAAGTCTCCTGGCCCCACCCCTTCCACCTGAGGCCCCGCCCCTTGGGGGGTGGTTCAGGGCCACTTCAGAAATTTCTTTTAAAAATTATTGCCCACCCCTGCTCAACAAACTCATATTAGAGCGTTTTGCAGGCTACTCTAACTTACGCTGGGGTCGAGGCAGACAATAATTGAGTTGTAGCTGGCCCCATAAAAATCTCCTTTTTCCAAATTGTATGCCCATCAGAAGCAGGATATTTTTCCTGTGTTATTTATAATATTTTATGTTATCAATGCTGGAAGGATTTTACAAATCTAATTCATGTTCACTACTTTTTCTTATTTGCCTATTTTTTGCACTTGGTTGGGTTGTCATAAAACATTTCTTTTAATACAGGGTTTTTAAAAATCATAAAACCATGCTACAATATTCCATTTCTTTTATTACACAGCTCTTGCTTTTTAATGGTTTATAGTTCAAAGCAAACCTTGTGCCTCAAATCCTGTTTGCTATCAGGTTGGTAGCTTATTAAATGGACTCTCTCAGGAGAGATTCTATTCATCTTTCATTTGACTTTGTTATCCAAATAACTCAAAGGATAAGATTGTATGAAACAACTGCAACATTATTTTAGTCTTCAAGTTGGAAGGTCTGCCTTCCTTTTAAATACCTGCCATGTTATATCAGTCTGAGTGCTGCTCCATTGTGTATTAACTACAAACTGGGAAGACAGTGTGTTCTGCCTCTGGGGAAGGCATCACTACAGATTGTTAAATGGTTTATTCAGCTGCTTAAAGAGCAGCTTTGATGGTTTCAGCAGGGTTCTCATCAGCACCCCTCCACTGGAATGATGATGGCTATACTTCCGAGCCTCAAGGGACTGGGTAGCATGTAAAAACAAGAGAGTGGGAGAAATGACACAGTTCTTTAGGATCCTAGCAGTAGGCATAGAACAGCACAGGTTTTAAAACAAAGATTTCAGCCAAGGTAGCTGGTTTCGCTAGGTGCCCTTTTAATTGTTTTAATATTTCTGCACTTTCTTAATCCCTGAACATGTCTTCCTGCTTCAGATTCTCCTCCTAGTCCAGTTCAAAGCTCCTAGCTGCAAGAGCAAATTCAGCACACAAAACTGAGCTCCTTTTGTCTTTCAGCTCTTATATTTGTCTCTCTTCCTCTGTTTCACACACACACACCATTTTTACACAGTGCAAAATGGTTTACTGAGCAAAACCAAACAAAAGTAAGCAATAGAAAAGAGATTTTTTTTAAAAAACTGTTTGCCACTCTGATTAAGAACCTGTGTTATTCGTGTAATCCCAGTTATATATAGTGTAGCCTATGGGAGGAAAATGCTGAAGTTCCTGGAGACTGTCAGTGGTATATGAAGTTGCTCAATACTTTTCAGGATGTGCACTGCACCTTAACCACAGTGATTAAAAGCAAGATGAATTACAAATTGATATGAACCTTTAACTTGCTGCAGTTATACCAAGCAGTTTCATTAGTTAATTTCAGTCGTTACATAGGGGAGAACTCATTAACTGTGTAGAGCTGTAGCAATACTCACTGACCTCAACATCTGCTGCCTGAAGACGATTACCTGCAAAGATGAGTAATGAAAATCACTCTCTGGAAGATCAGAATGGATTGTTTAAATGTAGTGACAAAAAATATAAGCTGTGGATTGATACATCGTTAATTGAGTTGTAAAAGTTTCTATCCTCTTAGTTTCATTCTAGTCTGATCATTTTTCCTTGCCTATCAGCCCACATTTGAGACAGCTCCAGTGTCACCAATTCCTTCTAATGGTATCCAGCTTCCAGGGCAGAAGCCAGCTTGGACATCAGTGAGTTGTGAGTATGCCAACCTCTAACCAATCTTTACTTGATCTTAGAAATGAGAGCTAGCAAGTACCTTTTAGGGTCAATTGGTTAATCTGCTATTTTATGTTCTGAGATACCCTATGTGCTTTTTGTTAAGATTATTATTCATTACAATTATTTCTCAGTAAATATTTATATCACAGAAGAGTTCAAAGTCCCTGTTTTGAATTGGGGCTGTGGTGTGCTGAACACTTTACACAGAACAGAGCCTGTAGTCTCTAGTCTATGACCCAATGTGCACTGTAATTCAAAATATGTTAATAGATTCCTGAGACCTACCACCATATTGTTTTGTAAAGTGTTTCATAAGATAGCTAGCCTTGTTTACCCTGTAATAATTTGAAAGAGCAATAGCACCTGTATTGCAAGAATGATGTTTGAACTTCCAGAACTGCCAATCTCAAGTGTTCAAATATGATGAGTCATGTCCCCAATAACCATAAATTGGGCTTAAAAATCCTAAAGTTTAAATAATTATGATCATACATTTGGGGATTGCTTTATTCATCTTCTCATTTCTAAGGCCTTAGGATGCACGTGGGTCAGGTTCCTAAGCTTCCTCTGCAACCATGAGAATTAAAAACATACTTTTTATTTTAATGAAAGCTGAGATTCTTACCTACTTGCATAATTCCAGGAGGTGGGACTTTAAGTATTATAAGACTCATGAAAGTTGGCACAACACTAGAGCTCATTCAGGCTAATATACTTAGAAGTCTATAGAGACAAGGCATTGCCATAGTAGAAAGTTCCCTCTTACGCCTACTAATTGCAGTGGGCAACTAATTTCTGGAACAGAGCTATTGATCATCTTGTCTTTTGGTTCTTGGATTATATTAGAAATTCCACGAGGGCTGGCATAGCTTTGCAAACCAGATGGTAGTATACAGAGCCCTGTCTGAACAGGTTGGGCCTGTCCTATATTTTTGTATTCCCCAAGAGCAGCAATAATGAGAAATTGTAAGGAAAAAAAAGTATATACAATAATGACCAGAGAAATAATGTTAACAGCACTTTTCTAGCAATAACTTTAAAAAAAAAAGAGTGTTCACTGGACAAATGCAGGAATAGTTTCCCTAGACAAGAGAGGTCAGATCATTATGCACAAATGTGATGATAAGGGTTGATTTTTCTACTGATAAACAGGTTCTTCCACTGATTAAGTTACAACCTAATCACTCGTCTGTTTTCCATTAACACCTTCCCAAGCTTTTTGTTTTGATTTTACCATTTTTAATGTCTCTGAACCAAACACAAACAAACCTCCATTATTCATATATAGTCTCCCTTGTTTTCAGCTAATAGCTGTCTAGACTGTGGACTAGATAAAGACAGCCCATCAGTAACAGAAGAGCTATCCTATGAGGTTTCTTTCTCAGAATCCATTACAGTGGTCCCAAAAAGCAGAGAACGGCAGAACAACCAGAGATTCAAAAAGGATGATTCTGCTTCGCCTGTAAGTTTAAACCCCTCATATTGACTCAATAGTTCTTCTTTACTCCATTCATTTCCTGCTTCATTTTGCCCACTACAGTGAAGTCTCTTAAGCTATATTGGATTTCCCTCTATATATGTGTTTTAAGCTTTATTATATTTGTAAAGGCTTCTTGCTGTACTTGACTGTCACCCACCGGCAGCATTCACAGTGAGGCACCGAAACTGAAATGTGTGCTTAGTCATAGACACATCTATACCCAACACAATTTAGGATATATACCCCAATACTTAAAATTGTATTGCAAAGTGTCACCCACTAATATTTCACATAAAAACAAAGATCAGTTACTGGAACCGATTCTGCCAATCCACCTTTATTACTTTACCTACTTCCCTCCCTTTATCTGCATCCATATTCTCTACTTTCCTCAATATGGGTTTTAGTTTCCTGAGATCTGTTAGATGTGGGAGGAAGCGTGAACCTTGATTCTGTTCTCCAGTATCACAGATTGTCTCAGATTAGTGTTTGGCAAAGATACAGCATAGAAGTTACTAGATCAAGGAGTCAGGGACAGAAAGTTATTGTCCAACCAGGTATGCATAGTTGTAGTCTTTCAGCCAGATGGCATTCTCTCTCTGAGCCAGGTGGCAGCTTATTGATTCTGTCAGCTTCCAAGGGTTGTCCATTAAAACAGATTCATATCTTGAGAGGAAACTTGTGCCCTGACTCCCAAACTTGAGGTCTTTATGATCAGTTACGTCAAGGATGTAATCAAAACCACCATCCCACCATCCAATGAAAGTCTGAACACTGGTTCCAGACTTTAGCCAGATATATGAATCAAGCCATTAACTATATGGAAAAGTCCCATCAACATCTCACTAGCTATGAGGTCCTAAATTGAACCAGAATAGTTCTTGTCTGAATGGACACTGAATTCAAGAACCATCAGTTTGCACATATCTCATACCACCAATGGAGAAGACCTCAGGAACGCCACATTAGGGAAATAAGTATAAAGTAGATTATTTATGCCATGGAATATAGTCCGATTCCTCTGTGGTGATAATAATTTGAGCAACTTTGAGGAAACAAGCTTTCTTCCTAGTTATCCTGCTCCTATCATACTGAACTGTTCTCCTTGCTCCTGTTACTAGAAAACCTCTAACCTTTCCCTAATCCTCACTATAACATCCCACTCTGAATTCTAAAGATATTACCTATCCTTCTTCCAGCCATAAATCTAAACCTCCTAACTAGCCTGGCAGAGTAATCTGAGACAAGTAGCACACAGAAGGTGTCTTGGTACTGATGGTTACATAACTGAATAACTTCTGAGAAGCCCACAGATGTGTTTCAAGTGGACAATTTTGCATGCAAAACTGGGGGATTTGTGACTAGTATGTAGTATCTTATATGCACTTATACAACTAAGAAGCTCTGGAAGAAATTTTGCCTCCTAGGGTACGTCTAGACTACATGGCTCTGTCGACGGAGCCATATAGATTTGTTTGTTCGGCAAAGGGAAATGAAGCCACGATTTAAATAATCGCAGCTTCATTTAAATTTAAATGGCTGCCCCGCTCTGCTGATCAGCTGTTTGTCGGCAGATCGGGGCAGTCTGGACGCTCCTCTGCCGACATGAAAGCCCTTTATCGACCTCCCCGGTAAACCTCATTCTACGAGGCATAACGGGGAGGTTGATAAAGAGCTTTCAGCTCGGCATGGGAGTGTCCAGACTAGCGCTCTGAGCCAACAAACAGCTGATCAGCTGTTTTGTCGGCTCAGCGCGGCAGCCATTTAAATTTAAATGAAGCCGCGATTATTTAAATCGTGGCTTCATTTCCCTTTGCCGATCAGCCTAATTTACATGGCTCCATCGATAGAGCCATGTAGTTTAGACACACCCCTAAAGTGAAATCTTTTCCAGTGCTACTCCAGCAATGATGCACGTCCACACCATCCCTACACAGGGCTGTGTTCAAACTGCATAATCTAGCCCTCTGGGAACATGATTAAAGGAACGTAATCATAGATATTGGAGAAGTAACATCCTATTATCACATCAAATCCAGTCAAATACAGTACATAATCCCCCATACAGGAGATGTGTCAGATGGTAAATTGATGTTTGCAGCATATGATCTTGAGCCAAATACCAGAAATCTAATTTCTAAAACCATAGAGATTAAGTAAATTTAAAGTTTATCACAATGAGGTGTCACAATTTTAATGCTGTATAGCTTGCTAACTCTGTGGTTTGTGGTGCTCTATGCCATAGATTCTCAGTGCTTTTCTTACAAAGAGAGAGCTCCAAACCTCATGTTAAGACTACATCACACCAAAATGACTCTAGGAGACAGCAATCCATCATCAAAGTCACTTACAGTAATTATTTTAAATATTGTTTTTTTTTAGCCTTCTGTTTCATCCTTCAGGTACATCGCTGTTTTACTTTGCTTTGGTGGTGTATCATGGCAACATCTCTTATCATATGATTTATTAATTAATTTTTGGATTTTGGGGTCATTTTCTGTACTTCCCAATTTGGCCCAGAGAAGATATCTCGCTATGCTTCCTCTTGCACCCTGTTTAGGATCATATCCTGCTTTGTGTGTTGGAGATCATAGCCTTCTGCACTCAGTTCCTCTGTGATCTGCCAGAGTTTTGTCCTCTGTTGCTTTTAGAGCACAATGCAAGACCTATCATTTTTGTTAGCTTTTTCTTTGACTATTGTTTCTCTGTTTGATGGCTTTTATTGAGAGTGAGTTAGAACCGAGGCACTGAACCTGATCGCATTTTAATTAAATGAGAGGATTGGAATGACATCCCAAAAAGGTTTTTGGTTTTAAGATGGATGCCCAAGTAGAATTGACTTGTAGCACCATTTATTTAGTAAGTGCTTATGGCTGGTAGTCACTGGCTTGAATTGCATAACGATGCCAACGTTTAATAGAGCTATGCACAGTCAAGGTTTTTTGCATAATACTAATGATCATAATGACAACAAGATGCATAAAAAGAGCTTTTTTTTCATTCTTATTACAGTTTTACAGCATGGATACCATGTTAGAACAACACATATCCCGATGCAGCAATATTCCTATTTTCATGTGCCAGAAGCTGCAAATTAGCATTCAGTTCATGTAAACAATCCATGGATTTTACTTTCATGAGTATCTCTTAACCTTTTACCATTTAAGTTTCATATTATTCACCCTAAAGCAGTTCTTTGAAAGAAGCCAGACCCAGTGCCTATGTAATGCCAGCAGACCCCAATCATCATTGGCCAGGATCAAATTTGGGATCTCTGGAGCTTTAATGCATGAGCCACGACTGCATGAGCTAAAAGATGCATTTCTTTTAGCCAAGGATGTAACTAACAAGCTGGCTCTAGCTGATGTAGGTACCAGTAGAGGGAGACAGAACGCCACAGCAAACAGGCTTGGGTTACACCAACATGACATTAGGATGTAAGTGTTCTTGCTTCTAAGTAATGTACTTAGAACATCAGACCACACTTCCATCAAAGTGCCAAAAATATGCAGAACCACTTTCTCCATCACTGATATGCAGCCATTGTTGTGATGAAATGTGGCCTCTGTTTAACAGCATCAAGCAGTGTATGGAAGACTTAAGGGACATGGGGTGGATAATTAAACCCTATTGGAACTAGAGAGGAAAGTGTAGTTAGAATGTAGCTTAGCTAATTGTTAAAAATTGGAACATGTCCAGGACATCAAGGCTAACACCCCTGCTTTTACAAAAATTGCCAAGAGATCTATAATTGAGCACAAAGGATCAGGTGCTCAGTCTTACAACTCAGATTAAAATGGTCACCAGCCCAAGAGCCAGGAGTATGGGCTTAGCTCAGAGTTATTACAACTATCAAATCACTACCACATGACTTTTTGCAGCACTGGGGCATATCTTTTATTTAAAAAAAAAAAAAAGTCTTCCGAAAGAGTAATTTTAAAAGCTATGCATTTCTTGAGCTTGTGAAATAAAAACTTGTTTATATATATTTCTTCTAGAAATTTATTGTTCGAAAAAGTCGATTTGGCCTGACAGAAGTCGGAGACCTATCTCTTGAAGACATGAAGAAAATTCGCTATCTCTCTCTGATTGAATTAACAGCCTTCTATGATGCTTTGGGAATAGAACTAAAGAGGAACAGAACAGAAAGAATCAAAGGACGAGGTAAATGTACGGTGGTAGCTGGCTGACGTGTTTTGTGATTTGTAGTGCTTACCAAGAAGACACTTATTAGGCTTCACTTTCTCTCTTTCTTTTCAAATCTTGTTCAAAAAGAAAATGGTCTTTTTGGAGTCCCTCTCACGATCCTGCTGGAAAACGATCAAAAGAAGGTGCCAGGAATAAAAGTTCCTCTCATATTCCAAAAAGTGAGTAGAACAAAATCATGTATGGCTTGAATTTTCATCATTAGCATCGATACTCAATGCAGACATCAGATAAAAGATGACAGTCTTTAATGGCTTCAGGAGTTTGCAATTTATTTCTGTCCTTACGTTGTTATTTAAATTTCTCATGAGACTGAACCGCTGTTTTTTAATATCATGTGCATGCTGGGAGTTTTTTCCAGTTTCGGTGGTATATTTATAAAATATTGCATAGGAAAGGCACAGAACCAAGTGCATAGGATTCTGCTCCCTTTTTTTTTATTTGGCATATTTGGATTGATGAAATATTTTTGAAAGGAGAGCATTTATAATGTCACATGAATTCAAATTGCAGACGTGTTGTCTTTTCTGAGACTATAAAAAGTGAACTGGTGTCATTTGAATGAAATTCATAGAGCCAAGAAGATGGTCATTCAGCTGTACTAGTGTGAAGTAATAGCGACATCCAGTGGATGACTCAATTAGTCTCACATATACATATACACACATATACATGAAAATGTATATAGACATCCAATTTTAAGATTAAAGTCACATTCAATGAAAATATTGCCTGAAAGAAAACAAACTAATATATATGAATTTAGATAGAGTTAATTTTTTCATTTTGAAACAATTCATTTTGTTTTCATCAATCCAAAAATGTATTTTTGGTGGGAAAAAAATTTCATTTGAATCAATTTGCCCAACTGTAGATCTGATTGTCTATTAGAAAAATAGAGCTAGATTTGGAGGAGAACAATTAATAATGAAAATCCAGTGTCATGTGAATAAATGCAACACAATTATTTTTTCCAATTTTTATTCCAGAATTTGGAAAAATCCAGGCTTTTCCAAAATTTGGCCCATCTATACTGGGCCAAATTTTGGAAACTCCCTCTTTCGGAAGTTCCCTTCTACCTCATGGAATGAGGAAGACAGAGATTCCGAAAGAACGTTTGCGCTTCTGCAAAAAAGAGTAGAAGAGCAAACGTGTTCCCTGGATGCAGTGGGGTTTTTCCAGGATACATCCCGGAAAAACCCCTGCAGTGTAGACATAGCCTGAAAAAGCACAGGTTTAGGAATACAGAAAGTAGGATCCAAGTGATTTGCTGTTATTCTTGATGATAAACTACATCAAATGTTTTTTTAGGGGAAGCAGGTTTGCTAAAAGATAACTACTATTTTTAAATGGTGCTGTTGCATTTTAGCTGTTACTCAAGCTTGAGGCAACGGGTTTAGAAACGGAAGGGATTCTGCGAGTTCCTGGATCTGCCTCCAGAGTTAAGGTACCTGTATTTTCTCATTCTCCTTCTTGTAACCATTAGTCTGTAGAAAGTGGCAAAGTGTGTATAGAAAGATTTCCAGTCCCCGTTTTTACCAGCAAAAGCAGAGACTTGTGATTTGCTTCCCGAAACCAAGGATCATAACTTAGCATGGGCTAATATTAGAGGGCACATTGGCTCAAGTGCAGTTCTGCTCTATTAACTCACTATTAACTATTAACTTCCTCACCTGTGGGGTTTAGAAGTTATCTGACTTCCATGCCATTCAGAACTGCTATGATCTCACTTCTTTTATTTTAACTTATTTCAGAAATACTGAGGGTATGTTTTGAAATAACCTATTTTGGAATAACTATTCTGGAATAGCTTATTTTGAAATTGAGCTTGAGCTATGAAGCCAGTGGGCTCTTAGCTTAGGCTGTAGAGGTCTCTTGTTCTGAATTCTGGCTGTAAATGATCTAAGTGCCTCTACATGGAACAGTGAACCACACTAGGTATGTGGGTTACATATGCACATGCTATATCATGTCCTGTTCTGCTTTTGTGACCTGTATCCAGAGAATCACTTTGATCTGTGTCTGTGTGTGTCTGACTTTCCTATACTGGGTGGTTAAGTCAAACATCCACATGAACCATATCATGTGTTTTATTTGAGTTTGTATTCATTTAAGTGTGTCCAACAAGTCAACCAATGAAGGGCAGGGGAAAGGATTTCCTTAAGTAGTTACAGATTTCATCCTTCTGAGCCATTATACATTATCATTTCATGAGGATCTCAGGGTATTCCAATTTAACGTAAATTCTTGTTTTAAAAAAAATGAAAGGCATATGGATGTGATTAAAAGTTACTGTTTTAAATAATAAAAAAGAAGAAGAAATAAATATATTTCCTTCTGCCTTTCAGATGTGTGGTAGATACTGAAGCAAAATGTCAAAATGCATGTTAAAGTATTCTTTGGTGAGCTCAGGAACAAAATGAAATAACAAATACACACAGAAGGCTATTACAAGAATATATTTCTACAATATAATTACTCACAAATTTCTTTTATGTATGTCTTGAGAAGTCGATGTCTCCTCTCAGTTCTCTCTATTTCTAGAACCTTCCTTCTGTTCTTGAAATACTAACAGCAAAATCTTGAAGGCTCGCTCTCTGCCCTTGTGCTTTCAATGAGGGGATGAGCCTTGCTCTATGCTCATCAGTCAGGGCATGTTTTCCTGGTGTTTGAATGGATTAGGTTTAAGGGATGAGACTGTAAAAGAGATTAAGAAGACAGAGAATTCAGCCAAAGAAGTGTGCAAGTAAGAATGGTATTGTAACACTATACACCAAATCCTGAATGACTTTATATTTCTTTTGTGCCAATAGTTTTGCTTCATTATAGGTAATAGTATTTGATATGTAACTTCCTTCCATTGATGTGAGGCATGTTCAGCCCACTATTCATTTTTAGCAACTCTTCTTTCTGAATATTTTCTTGCAAATTGCTAATGCAGATTTGATGAAAATCTGATTAAAAATTGCCCAAGAAATGTGGAACCAAATCCTGCTCAAATAAACAGTCCCATTGAAATCAACACCACCTTGTGTCTGTAAGGCAAAAACAGCTATGAGTGATTAGAAATGCTACTTGTAATAATTATGAATGAGAAGACAATAGTGAGCCAGACAAGGCCATTTTCAAGAGACAAAGGCACAAACCAGACTACCATATTTGTAAGGCCTTCTGGAGAACAGGATTTATACATGTGTTTTAAGAAGCTTTGCTTTCTAGCTTTCAAGTAGACTAGAGCAACAATCTGTTAAAAGGAAAATTACCCTTTGCCTAGGCTAGTTCTGATCTTCATATAACACATGGGCTGTTTTTCTTAATTTATATTGGCAAGTTTTCTCCTCTTAGGAGATGGTAACTTATCAGTTTTGTGTTGTGGTCTTCAGCACTGTCAATAAAATATTCCTCTTCACTTAGAACTTTTTCACATTCAGGATAACAATGGTGAATCTCATTGTAAGACATTATCTTCCCAATCCTGGAATCTTCTTCAGATATCACAGTCAGGGTTTGGTTGTTTTGTTTTGTGGGGTCATTTTTGTTTTTAGTTTGTTTCCAAACTGTAATTCAAAGCTTGGACCAAATTCTTTTTCTCTGCTGAGTCTCTTTATGTTCTCCATTGACACACATATAGGATTTTAACTACTTACATTTCATTGCTGATTGGACCTTGTTCTGGAGCACAGATGCCAGAAAGGTTTAAATAGGAAGCCAGATTGATAGAATAACTACTATTTTACCTGCCTGAAGGTTTTGGAGGTGGTAGAGTTATGTCAGAGTACTGAACTGGTACCATGTAGGTCAAACAAGTTGAGGCTTATCTAAAAATAAGACTAATGAAGAGAAGCAAGGATTTCTGTCTACTGAAAAGCAGCCTCCATTATGACCACACATGGGAGAGCCAGCTGGGGCTACCTGAAGAAGAGCTCTGTACAGGTCAAAAGCTTGCCTCCTTCACCAAAAGAAGGTGATCAAATAAAAGATATCATCTCAAGTACCTTGTCTCTCTAATGGAAACTACTGGCATGTATAAAACACATACAGATTAAATGACTTTGAGGATCCTAATCCCTTGTGTTTAAGAGGATGTAGAAATGTTTGTTCCATTTCAAACTCTATACTTCACAAAACTGTCTTTGTTGTTCATGGCATTCGGGAGATAAAATAAAGCTCACCTGTCAGCAGCTATAATTAAAATAAATCACCTTCTTTTGTCTTACAGATTCTCCATCAAGAAATTGAAACAAAATTTCATGAAGACACATTTGACTGGGACCAAGTTCGAAACAATGATGCAGCAGGACTGCTGAAGATGTTTATAAGAGAACTCCCAAGCCCCCTCTTCACTGTAGAATATCTGCCTGCCTTCATCACACTAGTGGAAAGTATGTAGAAAGAAATGAATGTAAATGGACACATCTGTAAACTACAACTGAGCTAAAAAGAGAAAAGAGATTGCCAGTATCTCATTATCATTTTGGTGTCCCATAAGCCTTCTTCTCAAATGGCACTTGGAGTATCTGGCTAAACATATAGGTGTATTAGCAAACAGCTATTTAAAGCAGAATGTTGTAAATAAGTGGTTGAAAACTGGCTTTTGTACATGGATTTTACCATATTTGATTGTTATTAGATTTTGTTTTCTTTCATGAAAGGTTATTTTTGATCAGGCTCTGCAGGCAAGATGCTTGTGAAAGGCTTCAGGCGGCTAAGTTTTGGGTCCTAATTCTCTCATGCATTCAGCTCCTGAGCCACTTTTTCTATTTTGAGAAAATTGTGACCAAGCAGTCTGTCTATGTCAAAGAAGGAGGGCAGTTCCACAAGTTGACTCCATCTTGCAAACCAGCACATAGGCTGGTCATGAGGCTTACCTGAATGCATGGAGCTAGGACCCCACAGAGGGGAGTATGAAAGAAGTGAGGTTGATTAGAGGTGCCTGTGCTTTTCACTCCATACGCAGTATAGCAGCAGCAACACTTCCTTTTCTTCCCCTTTCTCGTCCCCACCATCAACTCTTCATATTAGGTAGCTCCATATGGTGCTTCCAGGAGTCATATCCTGCCCCTCCCTGCCAGCAGTGGCTAGTGCCTTTATGGCATGATGTCCTTTGCAAACCTACATTCATGCTATGCATTTTTACAGAGAGACAGATTTGGGAGTAGGCACAAGAGTGAAATTATAACTAAAAAGAATACAAAATCCATCCACAATCTAGTGGCAGCTGGGTTCAGTAAATCATTTAACAAAGTTAGTCTGAAATTATCCTGAAAATACACTTTGCTGTGCCAATTTAAACTCAGAAGTACTATGTTGTAGAAGGGTGATCTGATACACAAAAGAATCCCACAGTGACATCAAAGAAGAATTGGCCTTATGTGAGCCAGGGAATAGGTTATTCAGGGAGCATCTCCCCAGAGAGAAGAGATTGTTCTTATGATCCTTGCACCCTATAAAGCTTGAGTTAAAAATTCTGTGCATCATCTTGTATCATTCAATTTCCTCCTTCCTATTTGCCCAGACTAGTCCAGTAGAATTATAGACACAAGTCATGTTAAGGGAAAAACACTCATTACACTTAGGATACTCTGGTGAAAGGCCAACATTTAATTAGAAGAAAAAAATGTCATGTATCAGAGCAGCATCTGAAGTTTCTGAATAATTTATCAGTGTAACCTTTCCCCTTTAAAAGTAATGCTATAGTTTGTCTTTATGGCCCTATAGTAGCTGAAGATGAAAGCAGAGATAAAGTTCCAGATCCACAGCTATAGAGGAACTCAAGAGTGTGAGTGAAAAAGAGACCTTATGATTTCCCTGATCCCGTGATGACTATAGGCCATTCATTCCCAACCAGTATTTCCCTAAATTAACTCCAGGGAGGGGGGTGACATAGGAGTTATGATTACACTGTTGTAGTTACGAAGTAGCCTCACCATGCATTTCACAGCTCTTTCTAGCACAGGTCTCATGGAAATTATGACTTTTAAAATATTAATTATTATATTCTTAGAAGTCTCCAATGTCAAGTTACAGTTACAAGCTTTGCATCTGCTGATCATGTTGTTGCCTGATGCCAACAGGGATACAGCCAAGGTAGGTGCTCTCATCTGCCTTTTGTTTACTTTTAAATGAGTCAAGGTTTGTTAGTAACAGCAAATGATCAGATTCTCCCTCCCACCCACAAATATTCATATTAGTATCATTCTTAAAGTTTCTCTAGTTTTCTGGGGAATTTCTAATGGAACACAGCCATTTGTGCTTATTAGGAATAATATCTGTTATGGATGTAGCCCCTTGCTTGATAGTGGGTGATTCACAAATACATTATTTTTAATTGTATTAATTATTGGTAGGTATTTACCAGATAGTTTAGATCAATAACATTCACACTGTTGGCTTTTGCACAGTGTTCTCTTTGATGGTTCATAAATCATGTGTGTTACGTATCCATTTATTTCCAGTTTTGTTTCATACTTTGTCTACATTCCAGATGTTCAGATTTTGTTTATAATTGTTTCTAATCATATATACCCAATACTATGTATTCGTAGGGTTCCATGGCCAACCAAGTAGGGCTTTGTTCCTGGAACTGGCATTGTCTTACTGGGTGACCTCAGATAAGACATTCCATTTCCCTGTCCCTTTGCCAAGGGAATCCTGATATCGACCTCCACTACAAACCACTTTGAAATCTTAATGATAAAAAATGCTATGTAATAAATAGATAATATGAATAGTTGCATTTGGCCAAATTTCATACCCATGAACCGTATTTCACAGGGCAGTCCACAAGCCAGTAGTGCTAATAATTATGGATGATAAATTATTAAATGAAACAGAATTAGAAAAGTAAAGGCAAAATGTGAATGTTCTTATCTTTCCCCATCTGTAACAAAGCATCATTCTAACTTAGAAATGTCTTCAACAAAATGTCTGTTGTGTGTTTACCGTACAAGGCAGTTGCTTACATAATGTTATAAAATGCAGCCTACTCATTCGAGTGAAAGCCTGAATAAATAGTTGATTCCTGAACTACATCCAAAAGGGCACCAAACTGCCCTTGATACTGGAACTGATGCTCAACAGTAATTCTAGAGTTGAAGCCCAACTGAGAACTCCTTACTTCTATCATCCCAGAGTTAGCATCTTGGATCTATTGACAGACGTGTAGGGTTGCTACTTAAGGAGAGAGGTTGTCATTAAGGTAGTCAGGACTCAAACAATGTAGGACATTTCGATCAAAATCAGTATCTTGAATTGTATGTGGAAACCAGATAGTTAGCATCATTTATAGAATAGAGATGCAATATGGGCTAAGTAAAGGCCTAATTCACACTCTATTGAAGTCAGTGAAAAGCCTCCAGTTGACTTTAATGGGTTTTAGATTGTGTGCTGCATACTTTGGATAAGATCTATTCATGTTATATACTTGGTGATATGAGATATTACTAAGTGTTTTTTAAGAACCAACCCAGGTAGGGCACATTGTAGTAGTCCAATCTGGAGGACACAAAGACTTTTCTAAGTACCACATCCAAGAGGAGAGGTTCCATCCATCTAGCCAAGTGCACTGTGGATTTGAAAACATGGTACTCACGTTGTATGTGATGATGCATTGTACTAAGTATGAGCGGTACTGCTTTCCCTAGGCCTTTCTGCAGTTCCTGAAGAAGATAGTTGCTAATGAAGGGAAAAACAAAATGAATTTATGGAATGTTTCCATGATTGTTGCACCAAATCTCTTCATCTACAAAGGCAAACATGCAAACAAAGAAGAGATGCAAGCAGCAGCCACCACGGCACACATTGTGAGACTTTTAATTAAGTACCAGGACATCCTGTGGACAGTGAGTAATGCTGACTATAGTATATGTGCTTTGGTTCCCATATTAGTTTTTCTAGATTTCGGAGCCTACCTTTGCTATAAGATGCAGCCATAAATAGACAAGGAAACATGCCTAGAACACATAGATGACAATGCTGAAATTAATTTCTGTACAATGCTTTGATCCATTAGCCTTTTGTTCACTTGCTATGTAAGCTTGAACTTTGCCCCAAGTGAGAGCATTAATATACTGTAACCACCAGCTAGCTTTAAGTTTGTCCAAAATGTTGTTTGCAGGCCATTTCTATAAAGGTTTCTTTCATGCCTTCAAATTTGGTAGCTCTTATACTTATCTTTCTATGTGTACAGTGTGGCATTGGGCTTTTACTACAGCATGGCAAGCATGAAACTCTTCACTTGTATTGTATTACTTAAGAGTGTGACTGAAGATAGAGGCCAGCATTACTCACTGGCTTGTCACTCTTTTATTCACTTTTTTGAGGTCGGGATAGAGCTGTTCATTCCAAGATTACTCACTCAAATCCAGTCCATATCAATACTGAACAGGAGTCATTACCATCTGACAACTTTTGGTGGCCTGCATGAATTTCTTGGCAACCCTTGCTTCCTTTCCTAGGAGACAAAGGGGACAGCCCCATGGTTAGGGCACTAGCACTAGACCCAGAAAATACCTGCTTGTGCCATAGACTGCTTGTATGACTTGGGGCAAACATTTACTCTGTGTGTGCCTTAGAGTTCAGGGTTTTCAAACTTTTTTCTCATGACCCAGTTAAAGAAAATTGGTGATGCCCGCAACCCAACATCATTTGACTGGAGTATGAGCTCCAGGATGAGGCTAATGATGGGAGCTTTGGTGTGTAGAAGGGGGCTCCGGCTTTGTGGATAGTAGGGCTGGGGTAGGAGTGGCTTACCCTGAGCAGCTCCTATTCAGCGGTGCATCAGAGATGCTGAGGCAGGCTTCCTGCCTCTCCTGGCACTGCAGACCATGCCGCTCCCAGAAGCAGCCAGCAGCAAGTTCCAATGGGAGTGCAGAGCTAGTGGTTGGGGTAGAGGCAGCGTGACGAGCTCTGTGCACTCTCCCCGCCTCCTCCACCAAGGATAATAGTTCTTCTGCTCCCCACAGAAATGTTGTGAGTGTGGCATTACAGATCTGAGGTGCTCAGGAACTATGGTAATGGAAGACATGTAAATCCATAAGGTAGAGCTAAAATATATTATTATAACTGGCGTTAGTAATCATCCTTGTTGATAGCTTCATCACAGAAGTCATAGATTGAAATGGCATGGGAAATGTGCCATCATTTTAACCCAAGGGGTGGGCGAGTGTTATTGGGGATGTCTCCTGGGAATAAACGGAACTTTGGTGTTCAGTGCTTTCTATTTGGCACCTGTCACAATCACTGGCATCGCTTTTTGGTGTGGAGAAGGGTTTTTTCATCCTCTTGCATACACTCTGGGTTTCCTCTCCCTAGGTCCCATCCTTCCTGATTTCTCAAGTAAGAAAGATGAATGAGGCTGCAATGAGCAACACCAAGAGACAGATGATGTTTGACAAAGGTGTGAGAAGATTGCTGAGGAGAAAGACCATGGAGCGAGAGAGACCTGAAAGATCAGAGGTACATTCAGACATAAATGACAGCTTTGAGTTCCATCGCGTCCACTAATCTTTTCAATCCCCCAGTGCTTTCTCTCATGCGTGTGAAAAATCTCCTGACAAATTGCCTCAAGCAGCTACCAGTTTAAATCCTTTCTTGAAATCCACCAATGTTGTGATACTAGCAAATCACTCCCCTCTGGCACTGGATTAGACAAGTGGCAAGCTCCCACTTTATATTTTTTCCCTTATCTTCCACTCACGTCTCTGTCTGACTGTTTTGTCCCCCCTATTACATCCTGTCTGGCAGAAACTGAATTCTCTGGGACAGGGACTATCTTTGTTCTTTTCCATACAGTACCTAGAGCAACAGGACATTTACTGCAAATTTTCCAGGCCCTACTATAATACAGATGAATAATAATTAACATGTTCCTGCGGCTTTTATGAGACAAATTTTACCAGAGAGGAACAATGTGAGTTAACATGTTAGAATAGGCTTCATATTCAC
Source organism: Pelodiscus sinensis (assembly GCF_049634645.1). NCBI lineage: Eukaryota > Metazoa > Chordata > Testudines > Trionychidae > Pelodiscus > Pelodiscus sinensis. Next base: position 83,484,829 of record NC_134712.1, read on the forward strand.
AGAAAAAATGTTTTCAATTTAAAAGAAAAATGCTCTTGACTTAGACACTTAACTTTACTCAGTATGGCTCCCACCTGGATCTTAACACATGACAGAATGAGGAGCAATGGTCACAAAGTGCAGTGGGGGAGGTCTAGGTTGAATATTAGGAAAAACTATTTAACTAGGAGGGTAGTGAAGCACTGGAATGGGTTATCTAGGAAGGCAGTGGAATCTCCATCCCTAGAGGTTTTCAAGGCCCAGCTTGACAAATCCCTGAGGGTATGTCTACACTACAGCACTAATTCGAACTAACTTAGTTCGAATTAGTTAATTCGAACTAAGCTAATTCGAATTAGCGCATCTAGTCTTAAAAACTAGTTCGAATTAGCGGGGTTAAGGATGGCCGGAAGCAGTGCCGGCAGGGCATCAGATGAGGACTTAGAGCGTGGAGCTGCTGTCTCAGGCTAGCCGAGGGCTGTGCTTAAAGGGACCCGACCCCCACCCCGGACAGACAGTTCTCAGGGGTTCCCTGCTTACAAAGCAGTCCTGGCTTGGAGTGCCCTGAGTGTCCACACCCGGCACATCACAGCACTCGGCCATCAGCACAGCTGCACTTGCCGCAGGCTGCCATCCGGGGGGGTGGTCAATCGGGGGGCTGCAGGAGAGCTTCCATCCCGAGGAGCCCGCAGAGCCACCCCAGTCCTCCCCATCGGGGGCTCGTACCCCATTCCTCCCTCACCTCCTTCCACTTACCCCTCCCTAGCCCCCCTTCCTGATGTACAAAATAAAGGACAGATGTGTTCTAAAATACAAACTCTCTTTATTCCACAAAACTGGGGGAGACTGGGAAAAGGAGGTGGGAGAAGGGAAGAGAGAGGGTGGGAGAGGGGAGGGGGAAAACTGGGAGGACGGAGCTGGAAGGGGGAAGCAAGGGAAAGGAGGGGGTGGAGAAACTCAGGGATCAGCGGTGGTGGTCTCGCTGGGCCAACCGCCTCCCAGCACGGCGAGGGAGGGGGCCTCGGCGTCCCTTGGGGGATGGGGCGGAGGGTGCGGAAGTTGAGGTGGGGGGTGTGGACATTGAGGAAGAGGGTGTGGGGATTGAGGAGGAAGAGGTGGGAGGGGGGGCAGGAGTGGGAGGAGGGACAGTAGTTGGGGGGGCAGCAGGCGCAGGACTGGCACGGGGCACCATGCTCTGCAGCAGGACCTGCAGGTTTGTGCTCAGCCCTCGGACCTCAGCCAGCTGCTCCTGGTGGAGCTGGAGGTCTGCCCGCATCCAGGCCTCCAGTGTGCGGTGCACGGCTCGCAGGTCCCCCAGGTGCTGGTCCCAGTACTCCTGCTCCATGCTGGCGGTCCGGAGCAGGCCGCGGGTGCGGGAGCATGTCCCAGGTGGGGTGGTGCACCCTGCACGAGCAGCTGGTGCAGCTGTAGAGAAAGAAGAGAAGTGGTCAGTTCTCCCTGGGGACGCAGAGGATGATGCCCAGCCCCCTCCCACACCCCGCAACGTGAGGGTGACCGTGTCCTGCACCGTCAGAGCCGCTGTGCTTGTACAGAGGCCATGGTCAGGATGTCTGGCTCTCCCCGGGACTGGGAGCTGCCCCAAGACCGCACCCATGTCCCTGTGCCATGTATAGTGTGGCCGGGGCAGTGGGGAGGAGGGGTGATGTCCCCTGCCTCCATGTAGAGGGGACATGTGAAGGGAAAGCATCCTGCTGGGTCCCGCCCCGGGGTCGGGAGCATGTCAGGTCTCTTCGCACAAGCATGTGCCTATTGGGCCATAGCCCCTGGGTGTCACTCAGCTGGAGCCACCTGCCCAAGGGACGCATGGTGCATGCACAGGTGTCTGCGTGATCTGTGGAAGGCATGGCCCACGTGCGTGGTCTCTGGTCTCCCTCCCCTACTTACCTGGTACGGTCTCCCTGGATGACCCTGCCGACTCCGGTGCTGGGACATCCTGCGGTGACCCCTCTGGTGTGCCCGGGTCAGGGCCCTCCGGTCCCAGCTCACTGTCCCCCGGGCTGGCACGGACCGCCCCACCCCCAAGAGTCGGTTGAGGGCAGGGAAGTAGGGGCAGGTGGCAGCCCATGCTGCGGCGCCGCCCCTGGCGGCCCTGGCGTACGCCTGATGCAGCTGCTTGACTTTCAGGCGCACCTGCTCCTGGGTGCACCTGTGTCCCTTTCGGGCCATGGCGGTTGCTATGCAGCCGTAGACAGTCGCGTTCCTCCTCCTAGTGCGGAGATCATGGAGATTGGCGGCCTGCCCCCAAACCTCAATGAGGTTCATGACCTCCACACTAGTTCAGGAGGGCGTGCGCCTTCTACGGCCCCTGGCTGGCCCCTGGGTGCTGGGGGACTGGGCAGGGGACACGTCACTGCCACTGGCTGCCTGGCTCATCCTGCGGCCACTGGGTCAGGGGCAGAGACTGCTGGCAGGGCTGTTTCTGCAAAGTGCTGTCTGGCCAGTCTACCCCTTTAAGGGCCTGGGGCTGGGGGAGAGGAGAGGAGTTTTCCTGGTTGTGCCCAGAGAGGCCACCAGGGGGAACTTGGGAAGGGCTAGCCTCCCACTAGTTCGAACTAAAGGGCTACACAGCCTTTAGTTCGAACTAGTAAGTTCAAACTAGGCGTTAGTCCTCGTGCAATGAGGTTTACCTAGTTCAAACTAAGCGCTCCGCTAGTTCGAATTAAGTTTGAACTAGCGGAGCGCTAGTGTAGCGCCTATCAAAGTTAATTCGAACTAACGTCTGTTAGTTCGAATTAACTTTGTAGTGTAGACATACCCTGACTGGGATGATTTAGTTGGGTTTGGTGCTGTATTGAGCAGAGGGTTGGACTTGATGACCTCCTGAGGTCTCTTCCAACCCTAATATTCTATGATTCTATAAATCTGACAAGCCTGAAGCAAACTGAATTGTCATGCAGAAGAAGCTGATTTGAGAACAATCTTGAAACTTGATAGGTTGCTAAGACAAATAACTGAGATTTTGTGTAGAGCTAGAGGGAATTACTCAACAAAGTGTTGTTTTCCTGTAAAATGCCATTTTTCTCCAGAAGGTTTCCTCAGGTCTGACACCATGGGGCTGAAAAGTCAAGTGTAAATGTTCAGTCTTAGGCCATAGCCCAGGATCCAATATTCTGCCTTGCACATCTGAATCTGTTGATCCAGACTTTGACACTCACTGCCATGAGGGTATTTTTATAGTGTAGACATATGCTAAAAGAATTTGGGAAGCAGAGTGGCCACTGGAAAAGAATGACGAGGAAGTATTTATGTATGAGTCATTGATTAAAAGTCTCAGAGGGTAGCTGTGTTAATTTGTAGCTTGAAAAACAACACACAGTCCTGTGCCGTCTTAGAGGCTAACATATATATAGAAGTGGGCAAAACCCACTTTTTCAGAATTATTGATTAGTCTTTACCCACTCAGACATTTGGAGATGACTAACATAGGTGTTTTGTGAATGGTTTATACACATACATATGTGTGTGGTGCATATTTGTTCTAATGTTAGTACAGGTTGAACCTCCGAAATCTGGGATTCTGTGGTCCGGCAACATCCGTAGTCCAGCGGGACCATGGATGTTCCTGGATCAGAGAAAACTGATGCCCAGCAGTGCAAACCCCATCCCTAGGGAGCCTCTGTCTGGCAGGGGAGAAACGGGCCATGCAGCTAGGGAGCTCCATCCTCGGGGAGCCTCAGCCAGCGGGACAGCAGCGGGACGGAGAGGCAAGCCCTCTCCCTGGTGGGGAATCCCCAGTTGGGTGCGGGAGAATGGGTCAGGTCCCCAGGGTGACATTCAAGGCAGGTCCAGGCTGGACAAGATACTGCATTTTAGACTTATGTTCTTACAGTAAGTGATGGGACAAAACCAGTTTATGCTGGGAGAGAAAAATTATAAGGCATCCAGCTACTTCAGCGTTCTGAAATACAAGTTGGTCAGCAGATGTCAAAAGTCTTTGTATCTGACAAGAAAGGGAATAGGCATTACCGAGTAATTGGAATGGGAAAGGAAAATGGTGGTGAGGGGGGCGAAACATTTCAGATGTTCTAAATTATACGGTAACAAAAGTAGCCCAGAGACTAGAGAGAGACTGCTATTGCTCTCTGCTCAAGATGGTATTAACTAGATTAGAATAGGGAAGCAAACCTTACTAGTTGATTTATCCTGCCATTAACCATAGAAGAATGAGTAGACCTTCATAGTTGATAGTCTGAACTCTGTACCAGGTCATATATCAGCTAAGGAGAACCATATGGGATTTGATTATTCTGCTGTGAATAAATTTGGATCATGCTGAGGTTATGTAGTGGGCACAGAGTGAACTCAGTCTCTTTGTCTCTGGGGATTTTTTTCTTTGGAAAGGAGAATATTTTCAAATATACAGTACAGTTTTGAAACAATTGCTGGGCCACTGGTTACTGTGATAGGGATCCCAGTTAATATCTGGACTGTATATAGAGAGAGTCTGCCAGACTCTATATATAGAAAGCATGCCAGAGAGTCTGATTTTTGGGGGTATCATTAGTCCCCCTTCAGGCTTGCTAACAGGGAGAGCAAAGAAGGCAAATGCTCCAGGATCTAGTGATTCAAAGGGGCGTGGGTCTTACAGCCACCACCATTGCAGCAGCTGCTGGAGTCCTGGGTGTTGTGCTGCAGAGCCCGGGCAGTGTGCTCCAATGGCACTAGCGTGGGATTGTCCGGGGCGGTGCTGAGGGCTGGTTTCCTCGACACCTTACTCTCTCCCTGAGGCCATGCCCATTCTGGGAGTGTGCACTCGCCCCCCTCCCCCCCCCCCCCCCGCCCTTCCCGCATCTTACCCCAGGGACCTGGTGAGTTTGCTGGTTTGCATGTTCTCTTTCTGACTGTATACATAATGGTACTAACCCAGAGCTCATAGCCAAGACCCCAAAGGATGAAGGATCTGTGCCTGAGGACTCAGGGTTCAAGCCCTATTGTTTTTGCAGTGTGGACATAGTCCCACTAGACTGGTGCTCTATGAGACTGCCAAAAGTATCCCATGATCCCCTGGGATCCATGTTCTAGACAGTATAGTTTGGTCATGTTTTCCCATGCTGCACCACGTATAAAGAGCTAGAGGAGCCATGTTGTAGCTGAGCACTAGCAAGTCTAAGATTTGGATGTAAATGCTGAGGCCCCATATTGGGAACCAGGTCTCAAGATTTCCTAATCTGGGGTTATACTGTAAGGGTAGATAACCAAGCCCTAGGTTAAGAAACCCAGGGTCTGCTAATTGGAGTTTTATTAACCCTGGGCTTACCTGCAGTGAGGACATATCTTCTGTGTACTACCTTGTTAGATCAAATGTGTACATATGTGATTATATGAAATATATGATTTGTAGCTCATGGATGTATTGCTCTAATCAAATGAGTCAGGCAATCCAAGTCACTGATTTTTAAAAGTAACTTGAAAGTGCTTCCTTGCCCCGGAGCTGAGCTCTGACAATATAGAACTAAACTTACACTGTTGAATATTGACTTAAGGGGGCTGTCATTTTTTCCCTGTGCCTGCAGAGTGACATACCTGAGGGGGTGATAAGAGTTTATGCTCCACTGCATTCAAAAGTTTCTATGGCAATTCAATTGAACAGTCAAACAAAAGCCAAAGACATCCTGGCTCGATTTCACTGTGAAAACAGGTGGGTAAAAGCAGGAGGACATCAGAACATTTTGTTTTTCTGGAGTAATATCTTCACAGTCACTAATGAATAGGCTGTCCCTTTTCAGAGGCCCATTGATTTTTTTTACACTGACAATAGTAATTATGGTAATGTCGGTCCATTAAAAAAATTCCAAAAATTGAATTCTGCTCTTCATATTCTACTTAAGAACCGGCACCTATGCAGAATCAATCTTGCTTTTTTCATGCCTATGTTGAAGCATATTTTTTTCTAGACAGAAGCTAGAAAGACTGCTGTAAATATAAATACAAATGTTAATGTGTTTGTTGTTTCTGTACATGAATACCCATGGTATAATTTGTCAGAGGAAGAAGTCTGTTAGTCCCATTCCAAAAGTCCTTTAGCAAAGTCCTCTGGTGCTATTACATAGTTCTGCTCTTAAAAATAAATCTGGCATCAATTGCCTGCAGTAATCCTTTGTTGCATTGGTGATACAGGCTCATTAGGTACAGCCTCTATGATTACAGTTCTAATATGATAACAATTCTCTCAGTCATCATAATGTGACGTGGCAATTGTCCTTGTTACTCTGTTGATAGATTATAGTTTCTAAAACTAATCATAGAAACAGAGTGCAAGCTAAGAGATCAATTGGATGTGTGCATTCCATTGTTTTCAATGGCTCTTATGCACACATCTCTGAGGGTAGAATTGGCCAAAAGGCTTTGTGGAGGAGGAAACCATAAACAAACAACTGCATAGTCTGAGTTCTGCCAGTGTTTTGGTGTATTTGTTGCTCCAAACCATTTTTTTAGTCTTTTTTAAGGCCATGTTTATTAACAGAATAACCAGCCTACTAGCCAGGCGGGGCAAAGGGGGCAATTGCCCCAGGGGCCAGCGATACAAAAGGGCTCGGAGCTCCCCATGCCACTATGCGGCAGCAGCAGCCAGAGCCCCGGGCCTTTTTGTGTTGCTGTCAGAGTGCCGCGCACCAGGCAGCACTGAGGGCTTCTGGAGGAGGTGCTCTCTGGGAGGCGCTGTGGGCTACCTAGCCCCACCCTGCCCCTTGTGCCAAAGCCCCACCCCTTCTAGGGCACAGAGCAGGATCCCCACACACACCTTGCCCAGGGGCCTGGTGAAGCTGTTGGCCCTGCTGCCACCTGCCTGACATAACTATACCACTAGCCACAGAGAAACGTGTTCCTCCACTGATTTTCACCCAGTAGAGTCCTACTGAGTTTAGTGGAAATTGAACAGGGTAAATTGGTGCAGAATCTGGCCTGCTATAGGCCAGTGACTTCAACCCTTCCAGACTACTATACCCCTTTCAGGAGGCTGATTTGTCTTGAGTACCCCCGAGGTTTTGCCTCACATCAAAATGACTTGCTTATAAAATCGGACCGCAGCATACAAAGGTGTGAGAGCACGCTGTTACTGAAAAAATGCTGACTTGCCCATCTTTACCATATAATTGTAAAATAAATCAATTGGAATATAAATATTGTATTTACATTTCACTGTATATTAGATAGGGCACTATAAACCAGTCATTGGCATAAATTGGCAAGTTGCACAACCATAGGATTTAAAAATTGGTAAATTTCACATTTTCAAATGCTCAAACCTGAAACTTCATAGTGTTGTAACCATGTGGTCTCGACTCAAAAGGAGATGGGGGGAGGAGGGGATCACAAACCTGTTACAGGAGGGTCGTGGGATTGCCTCCCTCACTTCTGTGCTGCCTTCAGAGATGGACTGTGAATGCAACAACTACCAAGCTTCCTGCTGCTGCACGAGGCTCCAAAAGGCAGGGGTGGGGCTGGTCTGGACCCCTCTCCTCCCACCACCAGAGCAGTTTTCAGGGGAGGGACAGGCCCTGTCCTGTCCTTATCCTGCCCAGTTGGAAGTAGGAAGTCCTATTTCATGGGGTGCTCCTAGGAACAAGGAGACATCAGACTTCATGGTCTGTGATGTATTTTTCATGGCCATAAAATTAGTAGGGCACTAATAATGCAACATGAGATTTTCATTTGTATTTACTTTGTTAGTGCTTTTTATGTAGCCTATTGTAAAACCAGGCAAATATCTAGATGAGCTGATGTGGACCCTCTGGAAGACATTTCTGTACCTCAAGGGGTATGTGTCCCCCTATTTGAGAACCACTACTATAGGCTATCGTTTATTCTGCTTCTCTAATATGCTTTCTATTCTGCAACCCGTGCCTGCTGTTCAGGGCAAAAGCCAAAGCTCAAATTGAGCTTAAGGTTTGCCCTCCACCCAGAGCAGTGAGGCTAGGGCATTGTACCCCCTTGCCTGGGGCATTGGGGCTTGGATGGGCTCAGGCTTCAGTCCCCCTTCCTGGGGTCATAAAATGAGTTTAATTGTCAAAAAGGAGTCACAGGGCAATGAACTTTGAGAACCCCTACTATATAGGGCTACCAAGTTGGTTGAACTAAATGGACTGGACACCATTGCCAGAAATGGCATCCAGTCCCTCCAGTCCGAGAGAGCTGGCAGCCCCACAGTGCTGTAGATAACATTCTGTAGTGCTCAAAGAGGTATAACAACTTAGCTTCAGTGCATAAATCTGTCAGTACTGGAATGAGATGTATAGAATTTTATATTTGGTTATGGTATAATGGTTATTTTCAATGTATGCAAATCATAGTAATACTATGAAAGACTAAAACTCTTTTTCTTCTCCATGCTAGCCATGCACCATCAAAGAACACAAAAGTCCAGACCCAACGTTTATATGAAATCGGAGGAAATATAGGTAACCATTATTTTTAAAATTCACTTCTACATTTCTAATTCTTTTGAAATAACTTTACAGCATATACTGCGGTCCATCTGCAGCATGGAGGGCAAGATATAGGGTCTGATTCAAGGCCCAGTAGTCAATTGAAAGGTTCCTATTGACTTCAAGGGCTTCAGAGAAAGTTCAGTGACCAGTAAAGACATTGTTGCAGTACAAGTCAATGTTCCTGCCAAGCTCACCTGACCTGTTGCACTGACACCTTCTTCATGCCTTCTTCCATGTAATCCACATCGTTCAGGCACCCTTCTTGCTTGCCAGCTAATGCCCTCTCTACATTTCAGTATTTTTTTTCCCTTGATACCTTTCAGTGAGACCCTCCTCAAATCTTGAGATAGAAACTGGGGGGTTTCAACAACTGCCCACATACTGATATTTACATAGATTGTAAGTTCCTTGAGGCAGGACTATATCCATGTTCTCTACAGTGCCAAGTAATCTTGGGAATAAATATAACCGTAACAATGGATTGAAATTAAATATGATCTTACCCCCAACAAGTCAAGAAACAAAGCTTTTAATTCAATATTATACCACCAAGTCCTTTTCCTTTCTTCCTTCCAATTAAAGGTTATTTTGGACTACGTTTTAAATCATTGCTTGGGCAGTTCATGCCTGGATGAGAGAATATCTGCACCATCAAGATTCTTTTTGATCAATGCCAGTGAAAAAAAATATATACAGGTAGAAGGAAGGTTATTGGTTACAGTCCTAAAATGATCGATTCTTGCAGATTCATACACCTACAATTTATGTTCATGGCAGCAATATGGTCACTGGTTAGAGTGAAGCCACAGTGCTTGTGCATTGGGCCTATATCAGAGTGCAAGGAATTTTTCAGGAACACCAGCAAATGACCAGCAAGTGCCAGGCTAGAGAGAGAAGAGTGTAGTTCAGTTCAAGACTGACTGGGGAAAAGGCAGATGCTCACTGAGGGGAATAAGCCCTAGTCTGACAGACAAGGCAGCCAGCAGGGAGTACCCACTGCCTCTTTGGCCAAGGAGGATTACAAAGGAGATCTAGGAGCTTTCAGAATCTGAGGTAACTGAGTAATTGAGCTCCCAGAGACATCGTGGGCCTTGCCCTCATCAACAAGCAGCTTCCCCACCCAAAGAAGCCTGCAGCAGTGGCAAGGTGCTTCCCAGGAGAGGACCCTACAGGAAGGAGTCTGCCTAGCAAACTAGACTGGAGGGGGCCATACCCCAAACTGAACAGTCTGGTAGGAAGTAGCCCAGGACAGTGGATTTTTGACTCCCTGCTAGCAGTAACTCCCCTTCTTCAGGAGGCTGATGTACACAGGATGTTGGGCTGGGAACTAAGGGTGTGTCTAGACTACATGGCTCTGGCGCCAGAGCCATGTAGATTAGTTTACTAGACATACCCAAATGAAGTGGCGATCTAAATAATCGCCGCTTCATTTAAATTAAAATGGCTGCTGCGCTGAGCCGATCAGCTGTTTGTCAGCTCAGCACGCTAGTCTGGACGCTCCGCGGTTGACATCAAAGGCATTTGTCAACCACCCAGTTATGCCTCGTGGGATGAGGTTTACCGGGGCGTCGACAAATGCCTTTGATGTTGACCACGGAGCGTCCAGACTAGCGCGCTGAGCCGACAAAAAGCTGATCAGCTCAGCGCGGCAGCCATTTTAATTTAAATGAAGTGGTGATTATTTAAATCGCCGCTTCATTTGGATATGTCTAGTAAACTAATCTACATGGCTCTGGCGATCCTTAGCCAAGCAGGAGGGTTGTGAGACACGTGTTACTCACTAGACAGCACAGCCCTCCAAGCCACCTTACTGCATGCACATTCAAGTTGGAATTTGCACACACAAAAATCTGACTTGCTTCTGTGCAGTTTGGAAAATTGCTCAAGCACATGTCTGAAAATCTAGGTCTGTTGGATTTATTAACATGCCCTGAACAATATGTGAACACTTACTCTTAATATTTGTTGCAGGACTGCACTGTTTGGACCCAGATGCATACATGTTGGATGTTTACCGTGCAAATCCTCAAGCAGAGTGGGTGATAAAACCAAAGGCAAGTTGAAGCTGGCAAAACTTTCATAGGACAGTGATTTGGGGAAAAAAAGCTTAAAGGAGGGCCAGATGCTCTCAGGCTCAATAAGACCTTGCCACAGATGAAACCAAAGTATTTGTTATATAGATATATGAATTCCTCACAATGTACTTTACCATTGAGCCTTTCCAAACACAAATATGTCATGAGAGCTGTTACTCCAATGGATGGAACATCGCACAATATAATGCAACATTGACACTTCCACATGGATTATATCTGTGCCAGTTGATCAATAGACGTGATGAAGGAAGGAACAGAGGTACTTTAGAAACAACCTGTGGACAGGAGTATTTTTTTCACTTCTTGACTTGATTCTAAGAAAACACACTTTTTATAAACTGATGATAACACAATGACATCCTAGAATGTAATGACCAAGGTAATGCAAAGGCATTACTGTAGTATGCAAGAAGGGAAACATATCTATTAAACATGGCCTATGGGAGCTGGACTGGCAGCAGTGCCAAAATGTGTTTACGAGATAAACTCGAACCCTTCTGTCAAAAGCAAACCAGTTTCTAAAGGACAATGTACATTGTTACAATATTTATGCCGCTGACTCACTCCTCATTAGTAGCTGACATTGCGAGGGGAAAGAACTACTGTGTAAAGACAAACGTACTGTTTATGTATGTTGTACTGTATATGTTACCATGATCAGCCTTCTGATATGGCTTTCTACAGTGTTGACCACATACCAATGTATTTGTAGCACTACTGCCTCACAAATTCCTGCTCCCTACACACATGTAAAAGTCACGGGGCTCTGAGCCAGAGATTAGGCAGAAAGTGGTATTTTCAGATTCTTCCCACTCCAGTTTTCATTGACTAGACATAGATTTAAAATATTTTCTGCATAGTATCTTAGTGTGTGTGCTGAATGTCTTAAAGGTGCCAGTTACAGACATTGCCCTAGACTAATTGTTTTTCCTTGGTCTGTTTTAGTTTAATATGTCGGTAGTTTTTAATTCTGGGTGGCAGTGTTAAGAAGAAAGACCTTGCCTGACACTTGTGTACTGTAGCAGGCATTTTAGGCTTTCCTGTTCACAGAGGCAGATTAGAAGAGATTCTGCTGAGAAGTAAGATATATTATTATAGAACATTGCTACTGTGGTAGTGCCACAACTAAGTTGGCCCCACCTGTGGTAGGCCCTGTACAAACAAGTAATAAATAGCAAGCCCCTACTGCAATTTGCATATAATATATAAGGAGAGTTCCAGCCAAAACCAATGGACAGGCCGGAGATAGGGTTGGGGAAACTGTGTAACAAATTAATGTACTGGACTATGCCCATGTTTTAGCCAGTCAGTAGTTTTGTTCACAGTTCTCTGGCTGGCTAGACATTATAAAACTGTACTTGGTGTATGCAGAGACATATGCTCGCACATTTGCTAAGAAGAGATGTGTTGACATTCTAGAAATCAATTTTTTTTCCCCTTGAGCTGCAAACCCAGACAGTTAAAGATCATTCAGATTTAACAAGGGATATTTCTGACTTTGGAATAGTTACTGTATAATAAACTCATCTGTGGTAAGACCTGTATAATAATTTTGGAGGAGGGTTTCCCCCTCCATGAATTGACTACAGTAATATGGAGAGAAATAATCGTTCATAAGGTAGCCATGGATAACATCTGAAGTACTTTAATCTTGATGGAGCATCTAACTTGTGATGGCTTGCAATATTTGTGTAATTACTATTGTTATACATTTCGAAACCTTGCTTTAGGTTTCAAATGACTGTGTATCATGCCCTCCGTTATACCAATGCAACCTTATTGGTGGAACTTAGTACAAAAAGCCAACCAGTGGAATATGGACTATGTAGCTTTTTTATTTGAGACTATAGGAGGCAATATTTGGTTTCCTTTCTTCAAGCTAAAGGTTAGGATAACATTTAACAACAGCATCATTCAGTACCCTCTTCTAAATTGAGCAAAATTGCTTTTCTTCAATTCCAGCGCAGAATACTGATCTCTGCTCAATTCTAGCTAGGCTAGTGCTAGTACAGCTATAATTAAAACAATGTATTTCTTGCTTTCACAACTCTTCATTTACATGTATTTGAGAGATGTAGGGCAGTGGTTTGGCAGGAAGCCTTTCAGCTCAAGTGCTCCTGTCCTGATTCTTATACTGGTTCCTTTGGGTCAAGTCACTTCATCTCTCTGCCATGGTCTTGACTATAAAATAGGGTTAATAACTAATTCTTATGCTGACCAGACTATTCAGATCAAATACTGCTTTCAGATGTGTGCATGGAACCCCGCAAATTGAACAGGAGTTGTAAGCATGTTATAGAAGTATAAACAGCTCCTAGGGTTCCTACAAAATCCTTTACTAAGTGGTATTATATCTATTACCATGGAAAACATTTCTGTGATTTCACAGAAATCCTGCACATCTTCTAAATAATTTAAAATGCAGAAACCAAGATACCACTTTCTAAAGTGTTTAACTTCCCCCACCTTATTCCCAAGCATGTAGACTAAAGGCCTAGTCCATACTACCACGGGCTGTAAATGTAAGTTACGCAACATCACTAAGTGAATAACATAACTACAGCTCGGTGAATAACATAGCTGAAGCTGATGTACTTAAATCTACTTATCATGGGCTACGTCTACATTGGCAAGATTTTGCGCAAATACTTTTAACGCAAGAGGTTTTGCGTTAAAGTATTTGCGCAAGAGAGCGTCTACACTGGCATGTGCTTTTGTGCAAGAGATGTGCTTTTGCACAAGAGATGCCCATTTTAGACATCGGGCTTTCTTTCACAAGAAATTCATGTTGCCTGTTTACACTGGCCTCTTGCGCAAGAACAGTTGCGCAATAGGGCTTATTCCTGAGTGGGAGCATCATAGTTCTTGCGCAAGAAGCACTGATTTCATAGTTTTTGCGCAAAATCATGCCAATGTAGACACAGTTATGGTGTTTCCACTGTGGTAAGTTGACAGCTGATTCTCTCCCATCACCTCTGCCTGTGCTTCTTGCTGTGGTGGAGTGCCTGAGTCAACGGGAGAGTGCTCAGCAGTCAATTCATCATGTCTGTACTATACGTGATAAATTCACTGCAGCTGGATGGATCACTGCCTGTCCATCCAGCAGGCCCTCTAGACACGCCCTTATGCTGTATGTAGATGCCTCAGGAAATCTAGATAAAATAAATATGCCTGTACTTTACATATAAAAGAAAGTTGCAAGGAATACCTTGGCCACCAACACCACCCTTTGCATAGAGACAGAGGAAAGCCAAATGTGATTTAAGTAAACCCATTCTTTGATTCTAGTATGGCTACTTTTTAAATTATAACTGTCTGTTACTTTAATCCTTGCATAGCACATAAGTATAAGCAGTTGGACTAGATTCTATGAACAGTCTACAGACTGGTACTATAGGGCCAGAAATCTTGCTGTCATTGAAAACTTTTTATATATTAAAAAAAATTTTCCTGCGGGAAGACAGTGACCTGACGTTATCACGTCATTAGCGTTGCCCCACCTCCCGCCCATGTTACGCTCCAGGCAGCCCCTCTCCCCTCCCCTCTCCCTGGTGTTCTTGGGAGGTAGAAGTTGGGAGCGGCATGCCCCCCTCCCCCACTGTGCTCTGGGGAGGCGGGAGATGTGCGGCCTTCCTCCTCCCTGGTGCTACGCGTGCCCCTGCACCCTGACCTTGCTCACTCTGGGGTGGGGGTGAATCCGTGCCTGGGAGGACTTTTAAATGTATCTGCAGCAGGGAGAGCTCAGGATATGAGCCCCCATTCCCTCAAGTCAAGACCGCACCCTCCCAACTCCCTTACACACCGCCCTGCAAAAACCTTGTACCCTCAACCCCCCACTCCCTCCACCGAGACCTCACACTCCCACCCTCCTCACTCGTACCCCTTTTCACCAAGACCCTGTACCCCCAGCCCCTTCACTCACCACCCTGTTGAGACCCCACTCCGAGCCCCCTCATTCACTCCCTCCACTGAGACCTTGCACCCCCCCTCCTCATTCATACCCCCCCCCAGGAAAAGACCCCACACTCCCAGCCCACTCCTGCACCCTCACCCCCAGCCAGACACCTACCCCCAGAGAGAAGGGGATTGGTGAGCCTAGCTCTTACACTCTCTGGCAGTGAAAGCTGCCAGAGAGAGGGAGGTTGGCAAGTGTAGCAAGCAGGGGGTGCAGCCCCTTAGTAAAATTCCTATTGCCATGAAGGAGAGCAGGAACTAATTACCTAAATCAGATTTATTGTAGTTGGTGGTGTATGCATAGTATGTTACATAGTATGTCACAAGATTTACACTGGCCACCTCGGCTAAGAGGAAAATAAATATTACAGCCAAAATGTTCAATCATGGAGTCTGGACATTAGGCCTACCATTTTGAAAGGTTGACTTCTGGATTTCTGCTTTCACTAGCAGCAGTTTCATTGAACATTGGTCTAACATGTTTTATTAGGTAACAAAATTGTGCAGTGAAATATTAATAAGAGTGGATGTGTTCAGGAGTAGAACCTATACAACAACCCCCAGAGATGCCTTAAGTGTTCTCAAGCTCTGTGGGCTGCAAAAAATACATTTTCCACATCAACACACTAGCTATAGAGAAGTATGTAAGAAGTAGGTATTAGAAACATACTGGAACAATCCAATTCTTTTGCATATTGCTAATGTCTTTATAATGTGTATATATACACTGTAAACTACCTCACTGTATTTGCCAGGAAAAAAAAAATCAGGCTTCTTCCAAAGCTTCCTTAATAGTAGCATCACCTATTTCTGCTTGCCTCACAGCCTTTGATTTGCTGTTTAACAGCGTTTCCTTTCAGTGGGCAAGATCTGGAAATCAGCTAGTTTTGAAAACCGGAATGACACATTTCTAGCTAAGGCACACCAGACATGCTGCCTCACCCATTAATTGTATTTTCTGCTCATATTCAAAACTATTGTCGTGAATCATTGTGTGAGGGTTCAGTTTTCCATAATGTGTCATTCACTTGGAAAATAATATGATCCCATTAGTTGAAGCAAATGTTTGTATGTATGTTTTTTTTCCTTACTGTTCCCTGTTGACTGTTTTGTTACAATGCATTTCATTCTCTGCATAGTAGTGTATTTGTAAAGTAGAACATGTACATTGTATTTTATCCATGCCAAAAATAAAAACAATGTATACTAACCCTCTCATAAAAATTCTTACTGCATGTTTAAGGACATGGTTAGCTGGAAAATGGGTGACTCAGGATTTGGGGAAATGAGTCAATTTTATTTTAAAAGCAGCCTCTTCGTGAGGGCACTTTTGGAACTATATGGAGAAAAATTGTACAATAATAAAGGGCCTGATTCTGCCACCCTTTCTAAAATGCAGAAGTACTCCACTCTCCATGCCTGTCCCGTGGAGTAAGGAAGAAGCAGTTTGCCATGGTTAGCCTTGGAGATGGGAGAAAGGGACTGAGCATCTGCAGGCACAGAGCCCCACAGCTCCAAATGGCCACAGTTTGTTGTTCATGGCAAATGGGAGCTGCAGGCGAGGGGCAGGAAAGCTTTTTTGGGTTGGGGGAGCCGCTGAGCCACAGAAAAATCAGTCAGGGGCCGCACACAAGTGAGCAGCAAAACCAAACATCAGAAAGCAAAAAACCCTCCCTGATATGGCCCCCAACTGAGGAGAAAGGCATTCCCAACTTCCTCTCACACCAGAGCCTAGGGGGGGCCCAGCCTAGATTTTGGGGCAGCAAGGGTTCTGGAGTGCCAATGTGGGCTCCCCAATGAGGGTAGGAGGCCTGAGCCTTGAGGGCTGGATCCAGGCAAGCCAGGGGATGCATCTGGTCCCCAAGGCCTGAGTTTCCCCACCCCTGCTCTAGGCAGGGGTGCGGGCAGGGACACCACTTCCCAAAGAGTTTCCAAGAGCCTGCTGTGCTCTTCAATGTGGGTTAGGATTCAGCACCTGGGTTAGGATGCAGAACCTTGTCTGTGCCCCCTTTCGCATGGGAAATGAGGTGGCTGGTTTGCCATGCACAGCATGGTGCACATTTCTCCACACCATGCAGTTGCTGCCTATGCACTGACTGATCCCATGACATCTCACCCAATCTGTAACTCCCAGTCTGCACTTACTGGAATAAGTGGCCCAGTGTAGACACAGCCTTTCTGTATACTCACATTATTTGCTTAATATTGTCATAGTTATCCCATTAGCTTCCTGTGTCTTCTGCTGGATGCTGTTTTCTTGTATATTACACTTCATAGTAGCCAGTTCTTTTCTTAGAATTTAAAATGTACAACTATGTCACATGAAATAATGCACGTGCATTATTATTTTCATTTGTATGGTCCAATTTTATTTTATTATAAAAGACCAACATACAATAGAATGAAATACTACCAAGCAAACAGAACGTGCTTTGTAAACACTGATTACTAGTTTCCAAAAGAAAAATACCCAATTAAATCTGTGAACATTTTAGCAGAGGTATTGGTTGTTCAAAATGGTTTTAGTTCCAAAAATGTAAGTCTAGAACTTCTTCTAAAAATATTTGTCCTGAGTTGGAAAATAACTGAAAGAGACCTGGATTCTCACCCAACCCCCCCCCCCCCCCCCCCCAGCCCCTTCCCCCAAAATCCTCTTCTTTTCATTAAAACATTAAAAAACCCATCTCAATCCAAAAATCCTTCCCTGAAGTTTAGTGACCAGCCCCGGGGCATGAATGAGGAAACACACCACGCAGGTCAAAGGCTTGGCTGAAGTCATAGGATTCTACCTGTTGGCCCTTAATTAGCTTGAGGTGTCTCAAACACCCATGAAAAGAGCTCTTGCTTGTCAGGCAGTTTTGCTTCATGTCACCTGCAAAAGAAAACATGAAATAGATATTATCTGCTTCTGTTGGAAGGGAATTGAAGCCACATGTGAAGAAGGATAGAAAGCACCAGGCTTAGAAACTATTCTTTAAAAGTCATTAGACATAAAACTTGGGCCACTAGAGCAACAGATTCTATGAGGGGTGGGAGCTGAGATGCTCACACCCCTCAAGACATGCTCCATGCTTGCAGGCTCAGAATTTTCAATAGCTACCCCATGGTTCACACCAGCCAAACTAGACAGGCAAACCTCTCAGCAGTAGGGGAAAGAAATCACCCCCGCCTGATAGCTGTGCCACACTCAGAACACTCAAGCTACGTCTATATTGCACTCTTCTTCCACAAAAGCTTATGCAAATGAAGCTTGGAGTAGAATATTGCTGCATTTCATTTGCATAATTAATTAGGGCCGTTTTTGTAAAAAAAAAATCCCAGCCCCCTAATTAATTATGCAAATGAAGTGTGGCAATATTTTACTCTGCGCTTCATTTGCATAAGCTTTTGCAGAAGAAGGGTGCAGTATAGACGAAGCCCCTGACATGGAGCCCAGTACATCTACCAGGATATTGCAGCTGCTCATTTTGCACAACCTTGTAGTCTCTTGCCTTAGTCACTCCGGGTATGTCTACACTGCAAAGTTAATTTGAAATAACAGCCATTATTTCGAATTAACATCAATAGCGTCTACACATGCAAACCGCTAGTTCAAAATTAATTCAAAATAGTGGAGCGCTTAATTCGAATTTGGTAAACCTTCCGTTAAAAGCATTTGCGGAAAATCGTGCCAGTCTAGACATAGCCTTACTGTCTAACTTGGCCTACAGACTCAAGTATGACCCACTCAGCACTAGTTGTAAATAAGTCACTGTCCTGTAAGAGCAATGCCTAACTCACTATGCCTAGCACATTGCTGTCACACTATTCATCTTTCAAGAACGTCATGTATGGTATCAAATAAAAGTTTGTGGCATACTGGTCATCATTTATGTGCGGGTCTAATGCAAGAAGCTGTTTGTGTGTACTAAAAATATGTTTAAACCAAGTAAACAGTCAGAGTTGGTAAACAAGTTGGTCTCAGGCAAAAGAATGTTGATTTACCTGTCTGCCTAAGGTTCAGCTGTAAATGGATCAGCATAAGCCAAAGCCAAAGAAAATGGGAGTTATACTTCCATACTGAGTCAACAGAAAAAGGCAAATTAATTGGAGGAGGAGAAAGGCAGCATGGTGTCACGACAATAGGAGACAAGTAGTGGAGAGGAAAACCTTATCTGGGGATACACTTCAAAGCATACACCTCAGGGCTACGTCTAGATTGCATCCCTTTTTCATAAAAGGGATGCAAATTAGACGTATCGCAATTGCTAATGAAGCGGGGATTTAAATATCCCCCACTTCATTATCATCAAAATGGCTGCCACTTTTTTTCAGCATGGAGCTTTGCCAGAAAAAAGTGCCAGTCTAGAGGCGGATCTTTCAGAAAATAAAGCCTTTTCCGAAAGATCCCTTATCCCTTATTTTAAGAGGGATAAGGGATCTTTTGGAAAAGGCTTTATTTTAAGAGGGATAAGGGATCTTTCGGAAAAGGCTTTATTTTCCGAAAGATCTGCGTCTAGACTGGCGCTTTTTTCTGGCAAAGCTTCAGGCCGAAAAAAAGCGGCAGCCATTTTTATGCTAATGAAGTGGGGGAGATTTAAATCCCCGCTTCATTAGCAATTGCGATACATCTAATTTGCATCCCTTTTACGAAAAAGGGATGCAATCTAGACATAGCCCACAGGTTTACTGGAATATAAGAAAAAGGGAAGAAAATTTCTTGATGATCCATCACAGAGGGTATGTCTACACTATCCTCCTAATTCGAACTAGGAGGGTAATGTAGGCATACCGCACTTGCAAATGAAGCCCGGGATTTGAATTTCCCGGGCTTCATTTGCATGAAGCCGGCCGGCGCCATTTTTAAATGCTGGCAGTTCGAACCCCGTGCCGCGCGGCTACACGCGGCACGGGGTTCGAACTGCCAGCATTTAAAAATGGCGCCGGCCGGCTTCATGCAAATGAAGCGCGGGAAATTCAAATCCCGGGCTTCATTTGCAAGTGCGGTATGCCTACATTACCCTCCTAGTTCGAATTAGGAGGGTAGTGTAGACATACCCTGAGGGAGTAAACAGGACAGCACCTTTTGTATCCATTAAAGCAGGATCCTGGACTAGAGAAGAAGCAGAGCAATGCTGAGAGGTTGCTTTAGATGAGAAACTTAACTCAGACAAAACTTTTAGCCTGCTTAGGTTTGCTCAGTGTTAGAAACCTGTTATACCTTTATTTTATTTGTAAGCATATCTGTGTCCATGATCTTTGCTCAGTAGCATTGGGATGGTCTTTTAAAACCCCACTTGAAGGCCAAGACAGGGGAAGGGCTAGAGCTGTGTTGAGCCAGGGGAAGCCACTGCCTAGCATGCTCTTGAGGAAAAGACTAGTATAAAGGAAGCCTCATTGGTGGGAGAAAAAAAACATAGAAAAAGTTAAATGATTTCCTGGAGAGGCGCCGCTCTACAACAGCAGCAGAAGAAACTGCTATTGAAGAGAGTCACCATCCCAGTGCCCATCATCTTCACATTACTCCAGGGTGAAGTAAAACCAGAGGATTGCAGGCAACAGCCCAGTGATTATAGAGATTTGAGACAAGGACGTTAACTCAGCTGTGGCTACTTCTCAGAGACACAGGCTGTGGTAGGACGTGGACCAGGAGATTGTCATTAGGGGGCAGGCTGAATCCATGCCATCCTATCCTATTGCACTTTCAGGGCCCAGGCCAGGACCTGGTGGAGCAGGAAAGTCTGGGTTCAGCCCAGGCCAAAGTTCCAATTCCTGATCTTAAGAAGGTCAGGGAGAGGAGTTACCACCAAAGAAGCTGGTCCAGCAGGGACCTTATTCAGAGGGATTGAGATATACGTAAATGAAAGACTGAGGGTGGAGTCCCAGACACTTAGGTCTGCTGACTGACCAAGCCACCTTCCTCCAATCCACTTAAATCACTATCTTAGTCAATAAACTTCACTTGGTTTTATCCTAAATAAATCTCATTAAGCAATGTGTGGCTGCTGGTAGGTAACTTGGTGTGTACACCGTCTCTTTGGAGACTGCAGAATTGGTAATTACTGTGCGTATACAGTGATGGGTGTTAGATACCACGGAGGAGCATTCCTCAAGGGAGCTTGGGTTCGGGAGTGTACCAAGCTTTACCTGCAAAGCAAAGAAGGGCTGGCAGACTCCTGAGAAATTTGTTTGTGGAGCTTAACAAATGGGAAGACAGGGAGCTGCCACTCAGCTTAGCATCAGACAATCTCTTTCTTAGTAAGGAAGAGGGATAAACAACAGTTGTAAGCATCCAAAGAGTAGTTGGCAACCTCCCTTCCACTGCAGAGCAGGAGGAATCTCAGAGGACAAGCACAGCCTCATAATGCATCATGATAGCCATATAGTGGGCATGACCTCAGTAAGGGTGAATGTGGTATAAATACCTACACAGATGGGGGGGAAGAGATGCCTTAATGTGCCCATTCATATAATAAATCCTCACAAAATGCTCCACAAGTGAGGATCCTGTGTCACCTCAGATTGAAGAGTGACCCCATTCCATGGAAACCCCAACGGGAGGAAAGTATTTCAAAGGCTGCATTTCTCCTCCAGTGTTAGGCATGAGACTTGGCAGGGAAGTGCAAATTTACACCTTCTTGTGCCAAGTTCAATTGACCCTAATTCAACAGAGCCACATCAAAAGAATTTCTACCAGAATCAATTTTTCATGAATAGAGTTTGCCCATCCCCAACAAAGTTCCCAAAAATGTTAATAGGCTTTAGCATAGCTGTGATCTCACATTACAATCACTGAACTATTACGGTTTACAGACTTTGTGAAATGTCTAGTTGGCAATGTAGCGAGAGAGAAATACTACTGTACATACCGGGATAGCCTCCAACATAAATGGGATTGTTTGTATCTGCAGATGTTGACTGGATGTAGGGATTATCAGCCTGAACCAAATTCCCATCAATCATCAGCGCAATGTGATGCTTGCTTTTGTTTGCTTGAAGCTTGTGCCACTTTCCATCGCATAAGCTATTTTCCCTTCTTGGTTCATATGCGGCTGTTATTCTGCCAGCTCCATTGTTGACATGGAACAAAACCTATACAAATAACCGGATGCCAATAACAACACAGAGGGCAAGACCATGTAGATCAATTTGCTTGGATAAAAGCACATTCATGCTGCTGCAAAAATTCTTTTTTCTTAAATAAACAATTGGCAATTAACTAAAGCACAGTGATCAATTTAATAAGGATTTAAACACCATCTATTAAAGTATTTTCTAAACCTGATACATTCCACAAGCTAGGTATTCTTTATTTGGAAAATAAATATTTGCTATAAATATGGGGCCTGATTCTTCTACACCAGTGTGATTCCACTAACTTAATAGACATTACCCCTAATTTAATTTCAACTACTAGAACTATCATGTCTAGTCCAGTAACTGCTTCAAATAGGGCAGCACTTATAGGATGGGAAATCACTAGATCAGTGCTAATATGGGTGTGGACATATGGACACATATGTATGAAAGTGTGTGTTTCTATTTCTTTTTTTTTTTAAGCAGACTAAGAGATACCTTTTTTGCGTTGATCCTCAGACATGTATATATTACCCCAAAACAAGTGCAAATTGGGGAAAACATTTTACAGCAATTTATTATTTATTTACTTATTTATTTTGTACAGAAGGAGCGGGGAACTATGTACTGATCATTAAAAGAGCTTTCTGTGTATATATTCGGATCATAATGGCCAGAGAGATCGGGAACGCAGTTAATTACCCAGAGCCAAAATGGAGCTCCCTACAATGGAGGCATGGCTAGCAGCTGGGCATTTTTTATATAGCAAAAGAGTAGGAACTCTGACTTCAGACACAAACTCTAGGAAATGTGCATTATTAAGATAAGAAAATGTATCAGGGGCATTGTCTGCAAATGGGTCAATTAAAGAGTTGGATAAGGAATTATTTTTCCATTGTAATAGCGTGATGAGTTCCCTAGTCCAGTGGTTCCCAACCGCCAGTCCGCAGACTGGTGCTGGGCCACAAACCACTGGCTGCCACGCTGCAGTGGCTCTAAGTCTGGGGCTAAGGTACACTGCCCAGTGCCTTGCCTCCCGCCGCAGCTGTTGGGAGAGATGCGTCCTGCTCTGCCTCTCAGCCAACCAACACTAGACAGGGGTGGGGTCTCCTCCTGGACAAGGAAGAACAGTTCGCTGCGCAGCGGGAGTGCCACATGAAGCCTGGCACAGCAGACTTAGAGAAGCTGTAACCCAGGCAGCAACATATTTGCATATTCATTATTTGGAAGTATGGAAATAAAACGTATGCAAATATGGAAATAAAACATTGCCAGTGCACCAAAAGGTTGTGAGTGAGTTTGACAGTCCATGGTATAAAAAAGGTTTGGAACCACTGCCCTAGTCAATTGTATTATATGTGAGTTGGTTCTTTTTCCTTAAATGAAGATTTTAAATTGTCTGGTTCGCAGTGTGTTAGCTGAACAGCCATAGGGTCTCTCTCAAGAGGGCCTTGGCATTTTTGGAATTAATATGGAGGCAGCACAAGCCTGGTTCTTGCAGTGATCTTAGACTAATTTATTCATGGTGCGAATTAACACATAACTCCTTTAAAAGTAGCTCATTTTTGTAGCTGCATAATTTTTTCTCTTTTTAATCTATTTAAATAAAGAGATGTTTTATATGCATATCCTCTGGTTCTTCACTGCAGTGTCCCTATAGATTTGGGACTCTCTCAAAACCCTAATGATACTTTGGTAATGCAACTACTTTTCTGTCCACTAATGTGTCCAAAGATGTAGTGTCCATTCCAATCCAACTGAAGAGAGAATAGTTGGGACATGAAACCTTCAGGGTGAGTGTATGCATTGGGGGAAATAGTTGTACCCACCCACCCAAGTCTCAGATAAAGGCATAAAATCAACCACCTCCATAAAAAAAAAAAAAAAAACTATATTGTAATTTACAAGGAATATTTTTCCATAGTGCTTATGAGGTAGTTTGGTTCAAACTGCAATTGTATTTTCTTTGGGTTCTGTTATTCTGAGCTGTTTTATGTTTCCCTTCATGCTGATTTTTTTTAATAATATTGTTAGCTTTTAGTCTTATTAATTGTATCCCAAAATAAATAACTCAAAATATCATTTATATTTGAAAAGTAATCACAGAATTTGTTTTAATTCATTTTAAAAGCCTCATCTGTTGATATTAATCCTGTTTTACAGATTTACATTTCTTCTTTAACTATAGCTAAAAGAAGAAACTAAATCTTACATTATTTTCTTTTCCTAAGTAACATTAAATGGATGGATTTATAAATCAATTTATAAATAACTAAGAATTCTAGCAAAAGAAACAGGAAAACTTAAGCTAACATTCTTACATATACTTTCATCAAAGCTTTTCAGCCTCATGTTAAAAGAAAATGATTGACTACTGAATGGTGACTCATTCTATTTCTAGATAATTTCTCATCTCAGAAAAACCATAGAACTTTCACCTATGCTAACAAAATTCTTGCCAAGACACAGCAGCTAAATGATTTCTGCAAGAGCATATTTGGGTAAGGGCAAGTTTAAAATTTAATTTAAAAAGGTACTAAATTATATTAAAGGTATTTTCCTGGTCTAGCAAACAGCAGACAAGGTGTAGTATCTAGTACAACTAGTAAAGAACGCACTAATTCTTCAAGTGGACATAAGTGCTATTGTTCATAATTATTGGAGAAGTCCCTGTGCTGCTTCATATTGTGGTGAACATCATGATGTATGCCTACTTTCCTTGTGGCCGTAAGTTTGCTCAGATGTGTCTTATTTATGAATCATGGCAACATCTTTGTTTTTTAATCACATTAACAAGCTTTGGAAAACTATTCCTCCAACTCCCCCCTTAGGGTATGTCCACACTACAGCGTTATTTCGAAATATCTAATTTCAAAATAGTTATTTCGAAATAATGCATCTACACACAAAATGCATTTCGAAATAGCTTTTTGCTATTTCAAAATAGAGCGTCCACACTGATTGGACGCTGAATCACATTTAAGGCCAGCCGGAACTGGTACCGGCAGGGCATCAGGTCAGAAGTTAACTTGTAGCCAGGGCAGCCAGCAGGGCACCCTGGGAAGAGCTGGAGGCCCCCTATTTCGAAGTAAGTGTCTACACAGCGCTTATTTCGAAATAGCAATTTCGAAATTGGCGCTACTCCTCATGGAATGAGGTTTACCAATTTCAAAATAAGCCCTCCGCTATTTTGAATTAATTTCAAAATAGCAGTTGGCTTGTGTAGACGCTAGGAAAGTTATTTCGAAATAACGGCTGTTATTTCAAAATAACTTTGCTGTGTAGACATACCCTTACTGAGTATACCCCTAACTAGGCAACCCACCTTGCCATTCACAATCTCCAGTCCAACGGCATCTACTTTAGCACTACTGATTCCAAGAAGCACTCCATTCATAGCAATGGTGCGGAACTCAAGCGTAATGTTCACATCTGATCGGACTTTATAACCTTCTTTGACTGAAAAACAAATGACAAGCATAAAGTAGAAGATTATGAATGTAGCAGATCTGGCAGTTTTCTGCAATATCTTTTTACAGTATTTGAGTTTATGTATCATTGTGAGCCAAGGATGGTATAAAATCCATGAGAGACAGTAGTCATAGCCCGTCTAGAACTATGAACAGTAAGCAAATTCTCTCAGGTTGAAACACCTCCGGAGAGGTACCAACTCCTGTGGCAGGCTTGCCTATGCTAGCACAAAGTAGGTTCTCCAGAAGGCCAACAGATAAAAGCCTCTTTTTAAATTGATGCTAGGCAACAAGACAGAACCCTCTGTCCAAGGTGAGGGCGGCAATCCTCAGGGAACGGTTCAAAGGGTTGACACTGGTCAGAACCCTTGTGGAGGTGGTGGGAGTAATCCCTGGTAAACTGAGTAGCATGTGTGTAGGTTGTTTATTGTTTTCAATATTCTTTTTTCTGTAAAGCCTTTATCTTATGTATTTGCTTAGAGACAACCGTGTAGTAACATGTCACTGTGAGCAATTAAGCAGTTTATAAAAGACTGGCATCTGGGACGCAGCGGGTAAAAGCTCCAGCAGCAGGAAGCCTTTCCCTACTGCCTGAACTTTCCCCTGCAGTGAAGAAAGGGGCACCACAGCACACCATACTGCTAAAAATAGCACTGTGGACACGGAAAGGCACTATGTGGATATATTGAGAGCTGTACAGGGTATACACCCCCAGGGTCACACCCCTAGGGCTCCAGCATGTCTTTACTCACCTAAACCATGTCTCACTATCTTCCCTGCTGTTCAGTGTAAACACTCTGCACAATGCTACCAGAAGAGTGTAAGGTAGATGTACCTAAGAGTGGGTGCCATTGCTGGAGCATGGAGGGGAATACAAGTGTTGTTGCCTTGAACTGTGACAAGTAGTCAATAGTCCATATGATAATCAATTGGCATAAAGTATGTCAATTACCCTGACTGGACACCATTTTTTATCAATTTCTAGAAAGTTATTTGTAAACTATAATCCAAATTCAGATGTGTAAAGCAGTGAGAATTAAACTCCTTTACATGTAGTTGTTTCCTTTCAACTCCATTAGACTTTTACATCAGTACACTGGGTTTAAGTAGATCTAGGGAGTTTACGTTGGTATAGTTCAATATGTTGAGGAAACAGAAAAAGTCAGAGGTGCTGGAACAATCTGTATAGGAGGGATACTAAGAGCTATTGAACCAAATTATAACCCCTGTACATAATGGAAACCACTTCAAACCAGAGGGTTCAGCAGCACCCACCACATCTGTAATTCCAGCACCCATGGAAAAAGTGTAAAATGAGCCCCACCCTTCTTCAACTTCACTTTCCTACACCTTCTGATTCCTCAGCCTTTAAATTACACTGTCTTAAACTCTTTTACTTATACACACACATGTACATGTAACAGTTTCTTTTCTCAGCTGAAGAAAAGTTAGGTCTTTTACTTGTCAGAAACTCCTTTACAGACTACCAGGTCATTGGCACGTGGTCAGGGGGCAGCTTTGGACATAAAGGAGGAAGGCTCAGTTGGAAATACATACCCAGAAGATACAATAGTTGAAGAAAGTGTCATTTAATTATGTTCACTTCAGCTAGACATCAAATTAATATGTTTTCATTAGCACTACTTCAATAAGTTATCGATTCCATTAATGACACTTACCAAGGGCAGCAAACCCACTTCCATCAAAGAAAGTGCCTTCCTGTGCTGCTGCATAGCATTTAGTCACAGAAAGAATGGAGACGGGGCTCTCTTTATCGACTTGCTTGTTGTTAATCATCACACTGCCAATGCATGCAGGGGTGCTGTGAGTGACCTAAGCATAGTGAGATATGACAGTTAAAACATAAGGCAAACTGCAGGCTGAGCTCTCACAGCAATGCCTGACATTACTGCAAATTAAGGAATCCTTGAAGAGAACATTCAAAGATTTAAAGCACCAACATAATTATTTATGCAGTGTCACAAGTGTACATGATGCCTTGCAGCATTAAAAATAAACGGAGTGTATCAAAATAGAAAACAATCTCCGCATAGAATTGCTAATAGTCAGAGACAAATGCCTGAAGGGTGTGCTCTTGCTCTGATACAAATACATGAGGTTTGCCATTGCCATTATTGGGAACAGAGAACAAGCCCATCAATCAAAAGTGCTCTGAATTTGTTTCAGTACGTTATTATGAACAGTACTAATATGTCTAACCTTCATTTTTGTTCTGATAAAACTATAGCTTCAAAGGGTTAACGTATTACAAGCTAACACAGATGGTGTGTCCAATTATGGAAGAGTTAAGAGTTACAATGAACAGGGAGGCAGAACTGATACCCATAACAGACCATCTAGTTCAGCAGCCTGTGTTAGTGACCAGTATCAGATACTATAGAGAAAGGTGAAAGAAACCTGTACTGGAACACTATGCTTCCTAGCCCCAGACAGAGAGTTGAGGCTTAGCTTATGCTGTGAACCATCTGGGTTCTCTCTCAAACCTTTTTAAGTAAGGTATTTTCAAAAGCAATCTTACATTTCCAATGTTTCTAGCTGTATAATCTAAAGGAAGCCCTCCCAGATAAAGCTTCCCCTCCACGTCCAACGTGTTACCGTCGCCCAGAGCATTAATTTCTGAAGATTCCTGCCCATCCACAGTGATTATGCCTTTTCGTTTCACATACTCCGTCTTTACCTAGAAGAAATAGCAAAGTTTGAACCAAATTGCTGCCCACAAGAAGAGTGGGCAAAGAGCCACTTCTGAAGATGACCTTAGAGCCATCGTGTCCAACACACTAGCCACATGTGGCTATTTGGCTGGTTGAGTGTGGCTAGTTGGCTTGAACAATGTGGCTATTGGGCCGGTTGAGAGTGACTAGTTTGCTATAGCAGTAATCACTAGAGCGGCTACTGCTTTAGAACTGGTTGGATACCACGGTCTTAGAGGCTAGATTGCATTAGCACACTGCATTTGGTGTTACTCTTGGACGTCATCCACAAGTTGAGGTTGTTTCAGAATTCAAGAGCATTGCTGCTCAAGGGCTTTCATTCCAAAGCACTGACACTCAAACACTCCATAGCCAGCACTGTTTGCCTATTGTCCTGTGGGAGCAGTTCAAGGTGTTACTATTAGTTTTAAATGCAATAAATAAAAGAATTAAAGACTATTTAGGTATATTTAGGGTAGCTTCAGAACTGCTGACAGGGACCATAATTCTGGAATATTCTGCCCTCAACACACACTAGAGCTCGTCTGTAGTGTCTCCGGCTGAAGCTCATCTTTGCTTTATCTGTGTGGTAGCTTATGTTGTTTGTTGCTCTTCTTATACATCTGTGGCCAACAAACATGCTTTCTCTACATCATGCCAACCCCTGCCCTCTGATGGAGTCCAAACGGTCACTTCCGCCACTTGCTCCCACGCGGCGGCCTGGCTGAGTGGCGCAGAAGTCAGCCGAGCACCACTGCGGGAGGCGAAGGGGGGCGGAGCGGTGACGTTCACAGCCAGGGGGCGGGGCCTGGAGCTGCTGTCATGCCACATGTCACTGCCCCATCTCCCCTTCCCCTCCCGCCGTGGCACTCGGCTGACTTCTGCAACGCTCATCTGGGCCGCCATGAGGGAGCAAGCAGAGCAAGCGGCCGTTTGGGCCCCGCACTCCCCATGCAGCATAGGCCGCCCAGAGGGAACAGCCAGCATTTCAGCAACAGCGCCGCCCAGAGGGAACAGCCAGCATTTCAGGCAACAGTGCCGCCCAGAGGGAACAGCCAGCATTTCAGGGTTACAGACTCAGACATTGGGCTACTATATATATGATATTTCTGGGTGATTACTGGGGTTCACAAGGGCTAGCACCAATGTTCCCTCAAATGTTTTCCATCCATGTGTGGATCTTTCCCTCCTTGTGTGGAATTAGTTTTGTTATGTACACCAAGGCATGTTTGAATGTGTACCACAAGGAAAAACGTAAACCTAACTGTGGGCGCTCTGTTAATCAACTGGGCAACATTAAGAATCTCTCTTGAGCAGCCACACAAGCACACAGCTTACAGGGAACACTGACTAGCACCATAAAGCCTACCTGCTGAAGCACCTACAATGTTCGCCTCCAAATCATGCACACTACTGGCACCTTCAGGAGTGCGCTGGCTGCCAGCCTCAACCCCAGGGATTATAGAATAGTCGAGTAACCAGTAAGAATTCATGAGGTTAATCGGCTATTCAATTAACTGATATTTAACATCCCTAGTGAGTTCAAGTCTCTGGGGTACCCACCGTGTGCCATTTGCCATCACTGATAGCAGCAGGGTGAAAGGCTACTGCCTTTCCTTTTCCAAGGTCAAATGAGAAATAGAGTTGTCCTCCATGAAGCTGAAGGGCTGCATAATCAATCTGGTTCTGATGAGCCAGGTAGTAAATCAGGCCACTAATGGCATATGTTCTCAGCTTCAGCTGGACAGAAAGTCTAGACAATAAAAATAGAATAATGTTCAAATCCTTGCTCTGTAGTGACAGAAAACCTGCCCTGAGACTAAACGTTATTGGTTTAAAAAGGACAAAAGCAATTTATAACCTACCATATATGTCTGAAAGTCTGACAAATGGAGTTTGCATAATAAAAAGCAATATCATGCCTCAGAAACATACCAACAGCTTGTCACCAGGTGAGTGGACTCTTTAAAGAGGCTAGATTCTGCTGCACTCTGTGAGAGTCTCAGCCCACCTTTCCAGGTGACAGAAACAAGCCCTGGTCTAATTTAGTAGATGCCAGTGACTCATAGCCAGGCCTTTTGGGATATATAAAGAAGCCTGAAAGTTCAAGAGCAGGGAGATGCTTCTTGCCCCAAAAGATAGATATCTGGGAAGTGTATATAAGAGCAGGGTGGCAAACCAGCCCACCAGAGAAATAACTGGTCAGGACTCTCTTTAGCTTCCAGGCAGGTAGCCTAAGTAGTGAATGAGACCAGAAGTGGGCTCTTGCAGGAGATCCAGAGGGAAATGGGGAAGACGTTTCTGGAATGGGGCCTGGTTGGAGCTATCTGGGAAGGGAAATCCCCTTGGGGGATTTAGATGCCCAGGGGGCCAAAGGACTGCTAGCCTTAAGAGCTAGTCTGGGAGACTCTGATTTTGAGTTGAACTATTAATTTATGTTAATAAAGAAGATCCCGGGAGAGAAGTGTGGTTACAGTCCACCAAGTTTGGTGCGTTAGTACATAATGGCAGAGTAAAGAAACTGAGGCAGAGGCAAGGTCTGATGCTGGGTTTGGGGAAAGACCTTCCTACACCATCCTTCATAGAAATTGTTCTTTTCTATGAAGCTAAATGCAAGATAACGTGTCATGTTTCATTCAAGATATACCTACTTCCTCCTGATGGTAGACTGATTAAAAAGCAGTACCATGTGGCTGCCTTTAGCAAGGCCAAACTGGTGGGCACCAGGAACATGATCTGGCATTGAATCCTGTGCACACTGTGCCTGTTAATGAAAAAGCTTTATTAGAGAATAGTCCACAAGAGGAATTAAAATATTGTGTTGCTTAAGTAATACTCTTTTACGGTGACATCGCTGTGGTGTTTGCTCCCTGTGCAACAGACACATTGAAAAAATGTGAACTGTTCTGTAATCTCACATTACTGGGGCATTTGTCAGGCACAAAGAAAATTACAGGCTGAACCTCTTTAGTCCGGCAACATCCGTGGCCTGGAATGATTTTAGTTAGCCTTATGTCCCCTTAGCATGGGTGTGGCCAAGTTTACTGTGGTCCCATAAAGTTTGTGTACAGCCAGCATTCCTGGCTCTCAGTGTTCTGTGCTGTTATTTAGCTCTAATTTACACCTAAATGTCTCCTAATTGCCCCCAAAAGAAGTGGAAGAGTTGGAAATGCTGACCTCCCATAGTTTGTGAAATTCTCTGGTTCAGCACCGATCAGATCCTGAGGGTGCCAGACTAGAGAGGTTCAACCTTTACTTATAATGACTAAACTACACTTCACAGCATTAACAAGTCTCTGCTGGATAGGTGTTATAGCTTTTGATTCATTAATTTACTTCCATTTTACTTATTCATTAGTCTCTCAGCCTGTGTCACAGAGAGGTCAGAAAAGAATTTTGATGTGAAATTCCTTAGCTATTTTTAGTGGAAATAGTCTCATCTATATCTAAATAAAGATATTCAGAGCATCAATAGCTCTGACTCAGAGTACGAAACAAAATTATACTACAGGTCTCAGCTCATCATTTCTTATTATAGGCATGTGGTATAAAATCATAAATCTATGCCACTCCACCCGAAAAATAATTACCAGACACTCAGGAAACACACAGTCATAAAGATATACAGCTCCAAAGAGACTAAAGTAATGCTGCATCGTATTCTTGGGAATGTAGCACACACAAGTTATGTGTGAACTACATATAGAACCAAGACTCACAGATAAAAACTGTGATGTTATTACTGATCCTGTGCCTCCACAGTGGTCTTGGCTTGCTCCTTGGCAATGAAAGCATAGCAGAGAGTAGCACCGGCATTCACAGGATCACTGTGCTTTCCATGGTGACATAACCCTGATCCAATCAACTTTCACTGGCATTGCAAATCTCAGCATAGAGTCACTTTGACAAGAGCTCATGCCAAGAATTGCAACTATTCTCTAACTTCACCTGCCTTGAGAGCTCTGTCTGCCTTTTTTATGCAGAGTTCCTCAGTTGCAAGTGTTATGGGTGGCTGATGAATGGCACACATATTTACCTTTCTTGTCCTCATGCTCATGGCCTTCCAGGTATAAGACCAGATGGCTACTGTATGCTATTGCTCTTTTTCCTTACAAGTCATCTTTTCAACCCCCTTCTCAATCCCCTTCTGCGTTCATCTGTCTTGCCATGACACAGAAGGGAAATAAAGTGTATGGTTCTGTATTTGGGGTTAAGTAAAACACTGCTTAGAGGAGACTTTACTCATTCAATACTCACTTTGCTGACAGGGGCAGCATGCATTAAGTTTGTAGTATGTACTTTCTTAATATCTGTAAGAGGTTGCAGAGGAATTGGCAAAGCCTGCAGTTCAGGTTGAATTTCAATATCTTCTGCCTGTATGACAGGTTTATGCTTCTCTGAAAGCAAGCAGCTGTCCATATCCACATGCTTGTACCTCACCGCAGTGGTGAAATCCAAAAGCCTGGGTTTGCAAATGAGAGGACTCTAAGTAGATGAAGGTACTTTTCCAGAATTCACTGACTTGTCAATGGGTGAAGACTTGCACATTAGTGAAAAATGTTTCAAACGGGTTAAGTACAGTAGGAGAAACCCATTAAATCATTAAAATCCTCTAATTCTACACAACAATATTTATACAACAGTTTTCTTGGACAATTAACTTATTTATGCATGCAAATCAGATCACTGAGAACCTAACTAGGTGTTTTGTGCAATGTGTCCGTACACATTAAAGGCACTTTTGGGGCTGACATTATCTGAAAATGTGTCCAGCAATACTCACTGATGTAAGTTTGGTACTAATCTCTTTTCCATTTTACTGTTCATTACAGAGAGCTGGCAGCTTGCTTACAGTACAGAAAAATAATTAGATATGGTCCTTGCCCTGGAAATCTTGTAGTCAAAAGCGAGAGTTTATATTTTATATACATAGGACTGCAGTGCCACTCTCAAAAAAGTGCTGCCATATGCTCTGACTTACTGCATATTAAAGATCAAATTGCTAATGCAGCCGTAAAACGATCCTGTCATCTTGAACCCAGAAATGCCCTCTCCTGCTGGAATCCCACCAGCATAGAAGTTGGAAATATTCATGGGGCTCATTTCTGCCGACAAGCCAAGTCTCGTTTCTGCAGGATTACTTTCATCCACTTGCACTGTTATCATCCTGAAATGGTGAAGCGTAAAATTATTCCACAAGTAACTTCATTTCAACTTGAGGAATGTCATGTGCAAAGAAACAGATTCAGTCATTTTTACAGTCCACCTAAAAACTAATATCATTTAAAACTAAGGAGGGTCTTTCAAGAAAGATATACTCAGATGAATTTGTTCAGTATCTTTGCATTTATAAATTCAATAACTAATCCTGTTACAGGAATAAATTGGGCATTTATGTTTCTTAGTCAAATACATAAATGGCCAATTAAATGTTACTTTTTCTAGAAATGTTTAGTACATTTTCCTCAGGTGGCCCAGGCTGTCTAAAGCGTTCAAGGAAGCTTTCATGCACAACTTAATCTGTGGCTGTATGCAATTACCATATAAATCAAGACTCCTCCATTAACAACAGAAACACACAACCCTGATTATTCCACTGAAATGAGCTAGCAAAGTAATTTCTTAAGGGAACATAGTGAACCAAGGATGACATACAGTAATTAAACAAGTGGTACTGTTCACAGTCATATGTACCTCTTATTCCGGATCAGGATGACAGAATGTTCTTGCCCATCACTGTATGTTCCATTAGCGGGTTGGAGGATGATTTTTCTAGTACTTGCTCTGTCTCCAGCATTAATATGCACTACAAGATGACCATCAATCAGCATGATGGAAAAGAAGGGCTGTGGAGAAAATATTTTTAATGCAACTGCATTTTCTTTCATACCCTATAAATAATACTTAAAAGGGTGATTTGATCAAATCTACCCCCAGATTTAGGTATTATAGGCAAACTTTAATGAACTCCACAACCAAAAGAAAATATTCATCATCTATTTTTATTTATTTGGTTTTTTTTAAATTTCAATTGAAATAGTTCAAAAATAAAATACCAAAATGCACAAATGGCCCCCTGCACTGTTTGCAAGTCAAACACTGCAACACTGTGACAATGAATGAGAACAGATAACAGGACAGAAAACTAAGCATTTTAACTTAAGAGACATGAAATCTGGATGTCCCCCAGTCCAGGGTAAAAGCTCAATCGTTTTATTATCATTAATGGTTGGGTGACCTATTACAAAGCAATTTAAAGAACTAGCACAGACACTCTAATGGGCATTTTTTCCCTTCTCTTTCCCTCCCCATCCCCTCTCTTTCTCTGCTATTTATTTGTACCCTGGATTCCTTACTCCATTCATCAGAAGAAGTGGGTTGTGTCCACGAAATCTCATGATACCATCTACATGTTTTGTTAGTCTCTAAGGATATGTCTACACTACCCTCCTAGTTCGAACTAGGAGGGTAATATAGGCATACCGCACTTGCAAATGAAGCCCGGGATTTGAATTTCCCGGGCTTCATTTGCATAAGCCGGGCGCCGCCATTTTTAAATCCCGGCTGGTTCGAACCCCGTGCCGCGCGGCTACACGCGGCACGAACTAGGCAGTTCGAACTAGGCTTCCTAGTTCGAACTACCTAGTTCGTGCCGCGTGTAGCCGCGCGGCACGGGGTTCGAACCACCCGGGATTTAAAAATGGCGGCGCCCGGCTTATGCAAATGAAGCCCGGGAAATTCAAATCCCGGGCTTCATTTGCAAGTGCGGTATGCCTATATTACCCCGCTAGTTCGAACTAGCGGGGTAGTGTAGACATACCCTAAGTTGCAGCAGGACCATTCGTTGTTTTTTGAGTTTTTTCAATTACAGACTAACATGGTTACCCCTCTGAGACAATATATTTGAATCCAACAGCTACCCCCTGGTTGTTGGGAAAAAAACACATCATTGTCTCTCTCTGTTTTCCCTTTCATTCCAGAGCATCTTAAATGTTGTAAGTTGAATGAGTCTTTATTATCCTATCCTTTTACCAGCCTTCTGACTATGGCAATGAACAGATTTCTGGGGTGTCTTTGCTACTCTATTTCCTAAGAAATCTCTGTGTTTAGGTCTTCCTCCCCACTGCCTGCCTCTGTGGCTGCTCATAGCTTTTCTCAGTAGTACCACAGTGAAACTGGCCTGATTCTTTTCAATTTCAACCTAACCACATAGCAGCAGCACAATCAACAATAATCTAGTCAGTTTTCATTCTGCCACAATTCTGCAAAACCATGAGCAGCAACAGAAGTACTAGAGTTGTCTGTCTGCAGATTTAGGAACACAACACTGCATTGGAAGACTTTCTATGCACCCATAAGGGCTAGATATATTTTTTTAATGTGTAATGAAAGTTTACATTCTGAATGAATTGATTTCATTTGCTTGAAAAAAACACCCTACTTATTCCCAAATGGATTTTTTTTCTACCACTGCTATCCAGTTTACATTCTTAAACTAAACAGATGATCTAAAAGCAAAGTTATAAAAAAGTATTTACAGTTTAAAGCAGTCAGTACTAACCAAATGTGCTTGTCTGCGTCTTCGCTTCTCCATTCCTTTGCTGAGACCAGCCAAGATAATGCCACTACTGTTCTTAGTAGCAAAAGTTACCATCAGTTCTGATTCTGGAGACAGGGACTTAGGTAGCAACTCAATGTAGCCATCATTCAAGATGTTAACACTACGAATTGGCTAATTGAAAAGGAGAAAAATAATCAATAGCTTTTATCCCCTATGAGATGTCCAGTGAGAAAGAACATTATCATTAATGGACTAACTGATAATTTATCAACAAACCAATACACTTCTACTTTCTACATTGCACCACAAATGCTGATTCATTGTTTAATATACAGTAATAATCAGATTATAACAACCCATCAGAGATGCCAGAGTTTCCTACCTCCAGGACACAGCCTTTTCTGACACCATATGAGTTTTTTAGCAAGTCAAAGGTGGAACGGGATATTTCCAGGTTCTTAATGCATCCAACATATGTTCTGCTGTTAAGTCCTTTCCTGAAAGGAGGAAAAATAGTTTCCATGGTAAAAACAAAACATTGGTTTAATAATGTAAATTGGAATTTATTGGGGGAAAATATAAAGTTACACTACTCATCAGAAAAAGGAGTAATTGATTTAAAAGCCTGGTCCTGCTCTTCGAAGTCAGGATTAGTTTTCTCATTTTTAATGGGAATAAAATTGAGTCAAAATGTAGCTGCATAACATATATTAAATCTTATCTGAACTGCCAAATCCAGAGGAGACAGCACTAAAAGCTGAAACACAGAAATGGACAGCAATGCACTGCAAAACTAAAGTATGATTCATTTCCAAAGCTTTGGGGTACATCCTCAGATGCAATGACCACAGCTCTGTTTTACCTATCCCACCCCTTCCTTCTTATTAAGAGCTGCTAGGAAAATAAATTGTTCTATGGTGCAAGTTAGAACAATCTAAGACCTGGTCTAACTTGCACTGGTTCATTGTGCCTTTCCTAAGGGTTCAGCTGTGGGCAGTAATTATCCAGGCACAGATATGAGGTAAAAATCTAATTTCCTTATTTGCAGGGATCATCAGATACATACTTCAGAGCCATTATATTGAGGGTGAATTGAAGCCTCTTGAAGAATTGACCAGTGTGGGTGTATAATTGAAAAAGCATATGCTGTAAATTGGAGAGATCCGCAAATTATTCTTTTTCAAATAGCTCCTACTGGGATATTTTATTTTTTGGTCTTCCTCTAGTCTAAGTACTGAGACGGAGTTGCATAAATTCCATTTTACATTTACAAAAACATATGCTAAAGAACAAGTTTTTTTTCCATTAACACTAAGCTGGAAACCATGACGTGTACTTAAAATGTACATGCATTTATACTATGGTCCTATTTGATTCTATTTTGCACTTCAATAAAACAGACTTATTTTGACTATTTTAAAAAAAGAAAGAAGGCCCTCAGTAAAATATACATAACTTCATGACTACTGCGTGCCCCTAAGTACCACCTCACCAAACACAATAATATTAATACTATAAATATAATAAAATATTCAAAACTTTTCAAATAAATGTTCAATAAAACTAAATTCAGCTAACTTATTTATTGCATGAGAGGTTCAGAATGCTGGAGAGAGCTCCAGACTGGGGCAGAGGATCGGGGTACAAGAGGAGGTAAGGGTTCTGACTAGGGACGTGGGCTCTGGGCTGGGGCAGAGGATGAGAAGTTGTAAGTGCAGGATGTGGCTCTGGGCTAGGGCCAAGGGTGTTGAAGTACAAGAGGGAGCTCAGAGCAGGAAGTTGGGTGGGGATGTGGGCTGTAGGCAGGAGGCAGGGCTCGACAGAGAATTTGGGTGCAGGGCACTTACCTCAGGCAGCTCCCAGGCCTGATGCAGGCTCCCTACATACTCTAACCGACCACCAATCCTGGTAGCAGCCAGCTCAGGGTGCAGGTGGCTCTGTGCACTGCCCTTGCCTGCAGACACCATCCCCGCAGCTTCTATTGGCTGCAATCCCCAGCCAATGGGAGCTGCAGAGTAGCGCCTGCTGGTGCAGGCAGCTCACAAACTGAGTGTGGGAACAGCAGCATGCAGAATCGCCTCCTCTCACACACACATACCTCGCTAGCCAGATTAACACAGGATTTTTAGTATGTGCAGTCCAGGCTCAGAGCTGGATTAAGTCATGCTGAGGCCGTAAACTATGTCAAGTTTAAGAGATCCCGTACCATTACCAAAAAATTTGTATTTTCTAACAGAAAAGACAATGAAAATAGAAACAATAATGTTTTATATCTGCATATAAGGTGAGGATACTAAAAACCAGTAATTTTTTACCCCTAATAATCTGAGGCCCTAAAATGTAGCTTATTTGGCTTGTGCATAAACCCAGCACAAAACATTTTGGCTTCTGGTGGCCCAGAGATCTTTCTGTGGAGGGCCCTCTTTACCCAGGGCCCTGGCTGCAGTCCCTACAGCTCTTAAATTAATCTGGCCTTACCTCCCTCTAGAAGCCCTGCAAATCAGCTTTGTGGCACTTCCAAGAGAGTTCTGAGTAGCCACTTGCTGCATGGCAAAGAGCCACGGGCAGCTCATAAGCCACAGACTGAGCATAACTGACCTAGAGGATGGAGCATTGGACTGGGACCCAGGAGACCTGCTCTGCTTGTGACTTTGAGCACCTCTCTGCTACAGTCTCCTCATCTGTAAAATGGTGATAATGCTGCTTAACTCCTGATGCAAAGAGCTTTGAGATCCACTGATGAAAACAGGTAAGAACAATTAAGCTGGCATAAACTGTTGTAACTTAAAAACAGCAAACTGTTGTAACTTAGGCAATGTCTACACTGCAGCATTATTTCAGAATAACTGATGTAACGTGCGTCTACACTACAAGCCTTTATTTCGAAATAATGTCAAGCTGGAGGATTTCATACTCCGACTCATGGTAACCCTCATTTCACAAGGAGTAAAGGAAGCTGAAGGAAGAATGTTCTTCCTTCAACCGCCTGCTGTGTAGACAGTGCCAAAAGCCAAATTAAGCTATTTTGACTTAAGCTACACAACTGATGTAGCTGAAGTTGCATAGCTTAATTCTGCTTTAGCCCTGCTGTGTAGATGTGCCCTTAGTTATTTCAGTGGTACTATACATTTTCAGAAGCTGAAGATCCTCCTCAATACTTACAAATGTGTAAGCAGGGGGGAAAGACAGGAAGAAGCATTAACACTGTACCTCACAGCCCTAGATCTTGGCAGTCCACCAATGTAAATAGGGTCCTTATCTGAGCGATTTAGGTCTGAGGCTACCCCAGGGGACTCTCCTTGCTTAGTTTCTTTATAATTAAGATTATCTGCATCCATGACAGTCAAAACTCCTGCAAAGAAAGGAAATACAGATCAGTGGATCAGAACACTAAAGATATGATTTTCTGCTGTAGGAATCTTTTTGTAGTAAGTGTACATTAATTTTCCAAGTGAAATGAGTGTACATATAGTCTTTTTTTTCATGATCAGAGTTGAATCTATTTTACTCTCAAGACTTTAAATAAGATAGCCAGTTCTTTTAGCTAAAACAAACCGATCTGGATGAAAAAAACACAGAAAAGTATGTAGGGATAATAAATAAGGATACAATTTTCTCCTAGTGATCATGGACTTTTCTGGGCCACAGAAGCAGCAGCCAGCCATTAACCCCCACTGCAGCCCTGGGCCACTGGGCCAGCTCCTCGGGGGCCAGAGCAGCTGTCCGGAGCCATCAGAGCTGTAACCTGAGCAGTGGCCCAAACTGTGGCCAAGGGACACCAGAGATGAAGCAGCAGCCAATGACAGAGCAGCTGCCAACACTGCAGAAATAGCCAGGGACAGGTCAACCCATGGGACCAGAGCAGTGTCTTGGTCAAGAGCAGTCCCAATGGTAAGGCAGAACCTAGGATAGGTCAACCACGAAGAGTGGAGCAGCAACAGCACTGGAGTAATGGCCAGCAGTCAGCCCCCGGTGGGATCCCACTGCTTCCTCCCCTCCCCAGGCATTTTTAATAGACATCACACACAGGTCACAGGCTTCTATGAATTCCTGTGTATTGCCTGTGACCCAGGCCCTTGACTTTTATTAAAAATACCTAAGAAAACAAATCTTAACCTTAATCCTAAAGTACACTTATTGTCATTATCCCTCAGTCCTCCATCATGGGGGTTTAAAACAAAACAGCCGGCGGTGAATAGACATGCCCTCACGCGTCTGGGGAAGAGACGAACAAGTTCTTCTGCCCTGCAGTGCCTGTTCTGCCCCTGGTGGGTAGAGTTTTAAAAGGGAAATCCATCCCGCAGGAAGGGGCAGTGAACAGACAGAGGGCTGCTTTGCCTCAGAGAGTGCTACAGCAGAAACAGGACACAGCAGCAGGCTTCCCCACTCCCAGAACTGCACAGCCCAACTACAAAGCAGTATGCCCTGCGAAGAGAGGCCAGAACTTGACCCCATTAAAAGGCAATAAAATGTGTTAACAAGATAAGCCCAAAGAGTTGAATCCAGGAAAGACTGACTGATTGCAGGGCCACCTTTGCCTTTCTTTGTTTTCAAATAGATTTCCTTCTCTAACAGAAATAGAGGGAAGACAACCTTCCTTTTGGCTGTTTATTTTACTAAGAGCACCCCGCAGTTCTATGAACTAGGGAGAAGGACATTATAAATGCACAGAAGTGGGGTCTAGAGGGGACCTGAGAAAGCCCCAGCTCTCTCACAGCTTCACAACACAAGATTTTTAAGCATAAAAATAGGAAAGCTACTGTCTAAAATGTATCCCCATGAGTCAGCAATAAATCCTGACCACAAATCAATTCCATAGGTTTGAGCATTCAGGAGTTTTGTTAAACCTTCTATAGAATTCCTGCATTTTAACTGCTCAAATGCACATGTTCTGTTTTGGCTTTCCTTAAAATTCTCACAGGGCATGTCGTCTACACTAGGAAATTATTTCGAAATAATTTATTTTGAAATAACAATTCCCAAAATAGCTATTTTGAAATAAGCTTATTTCCCCAAGGACATAGGAGTTATTGTTTAGAAATAACCAGCCCCTTATTTCAAAAGAACGGGTGTGGATGCTCTGCTTGTTATTTCTAAATAAGGGGAGATATTTTGAAATAACTCCCTAGTATAAACTAGGGCACAGTGCCTAAGAGTGGTATCTTCTGGAGGTCATTGATCAAGATGTCTTTTACCTATATGTGTTCTTGAATTGCTCATTCGTGACCTTAAGGATTGCTCAAAGTATTCCTGTAATCATTGGAATCATATTTGTTCAAGTGTCCATAATAGTTTAACTTCATGGAAGGGTTCTTCACATTTCACCATCTTCTCTTATTTTGTTTTTTTAAATGTTCCTGGCTGCTGACTTGGCAATATCAATTATCAGGTTCTGGTTTGTCTTTTCTACAAAAACTATGTCCATCCTTTTTGCCTGCACTATGAAATTTGCCAGATCACATAAAATCTTAGCCTCTTCCTTCTCCAGAGCACTTCAAATTTGACAGTCAGAATGCCACGATTCATTTAAATTGTTATTTGCTCAGAGACTCCAGTGACTCCAACTGACAATCTCATTGTGCCTGTTCATACATTCCCCCCTAGCTAGCTCCTGCAGGAGCTCAACACACATGGCAGCATCTCGTCCTCTTCGAAACAGATTCTGCAGTTTGGGGAGCAGCTATGTCGGCCAATTTTGTTTCCAGTGTAATTAGCCCTTAAGAGTGCAGGCTTTCTGTCTCTCTCTTCAGGTTTCCTTTTATCAGGGAACCTGCACTGTATTTTCCCCTTGTGTTCCAACAAGGGCGCCCACACTCCTTGTCTCCGTGGCGCATGTCCTAGACAGGAGCACTTGCACTGAAAGGCAGTAACAGTTCAAGCAATGCAATGTCTACACTGGCACTGTGTGTATCTAACTACATGCTATGCCTTTCACAGAAGTGAAGTTAAGTCAATGCGGTGGGCAACTTACATCCATGGCAGCTGCATTTTAATGTAAACACAGAGTTAGGTCAGCTTCTGCTGCCTTATATCAACTTAGACCAGACCTGTGACTGGGTGCTGTTAACTGCTTCAAACTGAGCTCTAAGGAAGCCAGCAGTCTGGTCACTTAGAACAACCTGGACTCTGAGGTTGTTACGGTAGGACACAGCTCTTACGCCTGCTGATCATGAGTTTGTGAAGTGGTTAGATCACCAGATGGACAAGCCAGGAAGGAAAGCAGAAAGTTGAAAAGGCTAAGCCAGGGAGCAGGAAGGGACTCCTCACAACTAATGCTATATACCTGAAGCTTAAGAAAGAGACAAAGAATAAACACATAAGCTGAAGGTACCTTGGGGTATGTCTAGACGATAGGTTTTGTCAACAAAAGTTGGCTTTTGTCGACAAAACTATACCTACGTCTACACTACCACCGCGTTCTGTCGACAGTAAGTTGACAGAAAGTGGCAGTTTTGTCGACAGTGGTAAACCTCATTTTATATTACACCTTTTTTTTTTTAAAGTACTCTTTCAAAAAAAGGCACTATTGCATGCAAACTGTGCTTTTTCGAAAGAGAGCGTCAATGAAAAATATAACAGTGTTTCAGTAATGTAAAGACTATTCAAATGCATTTTTCTTCCTCCTTCACATTACATATAAAAAGGGGGGGAAATAAAGCCAACAACAAGCTTCATTCATGCATCAGAAGGCTCATATGCCATGCAATCAACTGACATTACCATACCTTTTAACAAGATAGCTCGATGGCTGTCAAAGAATGAATGTGCATTGGAAATACTCAGACAAAATTGGTATGGAATGGTGACATTCCTGATGACTCTTTTAGATATAAAATCACAAACATTTACTTTTCAGTCTGTGTCCTACCTTGCTTCTTGTTCCGACTGAATGAGATTTTGTACCATGTTCCATTATTGTATCGACTTTCAGTTGTAAGTGTAAGCGGTCCTGAACCAAGATCAACTGTTAGTCTAACTTTGCCATCTACAAGCTCGAGGGACAAGAAATCTCTCTGCAGAGAAAATTATACAGATACACTGAATTAAAAATAAATATGCAATAATGAACATTTCAAAGGTGATGGGATATCCTTAGTAAAAATGCAAATGACTAATATATCCAGAATATCTTGTACTCAGGGTACCTATTTTTCCTATGTTTTGAAAATCTAATTTTAATACCATTTTAATAACAATAAAAACAATAACAGTAAGTTAGTAATAATCCTAGAAATCTGTTTGCCATGGGAAAATGCATAATTTTGCCTTTTTACAGCAAATCTTTAGTTTTTTTTGTTTTTTTTTTTTTTCGGCCCACATGTGACAGCCCAAGCCCCAGTGAAAAAATCATTTCGATTGCAGAAAAACGTGAATTTTTATGGTTTTTTAATCAGAGAATGTTGTGGTTTTTATCATGGAAAACTAGAATAACTGATAATAATACTCTAGAAGGCTATTCCCATATTTACATTCCTTTGGGTTTTTTTTACCCCATCACTATGCAGAGCACTCTGACCCACCATCAGGATTGGTAACCCCACCATTTGCAGAAAGGTTTCAACAATAAACGTTATATACAGGCAGTCCCCGGGTTACGTACAAGATAGGGACTGTAGGTTTGTTCTTAAGTTGAATCTGTATGTAAGTCGGAACTGGCATCAGCCGCTGCTGAAACTGATCAGTTTCAACCGTGGCTGAATCTGGATGCCAGTTCTGACTTACATACAGATTCAACTTAGAAACCCAGGCGTCCCCAAGTCAGCTGCTGCTGAAACTGATCAGCGGCTAATTCCAGGAAGCCTGGGGCAGAGCAACTCTGCCTCGGGCTTCCTGTAGTCAGCCGCTGGTCAGTTTCAGCAGCGGCTGACTTGGGGACGCCTGGGGCAGAGCAACTGGGGTACTGCTGGGTTGCTCCAGTAGCGCGGCTCCTCCGCGCTACTGGAGCAACCCAGCAGCACCCCAGCTGCTCTGCCCCAGGCGTCCTGATTCAGCCACTGCTGGTCAGTTTCAGTAGCGGCTGAATCAGGACGCCTGGGGCAGAGCAGCTGGGGTGCTGCCAGGTTGGTCCGGAGCGGCGCTGTGGGACCAACCCAGCAGCCCCCAGCTGCTCTACTCCAGGGGTAGGCAAGAAAAACCTGGTCTGCTGGGAGGGGGGCACTAGCTGCACCCCCCCTCCCCCAGCAGACCAAGGAGACGGAGAGCAAAGCCGCGGAGCACGCCCGCAGGGGGACAGCTCAAGCGCGCCCAGGCTGTCCCACTGCGGGCGTGCTCCCAGGCTTTGCTCCCCGTCTCCCTGCAGACCAGGGAGACGGAGAGCAAAGCCGCGGAGCGTGCCCGCAGGGGGACAGCTCAAGCGCGCCTGGGCTGTCCCTCTGCGGGCGTGCTCCGCAGCGTTGCTCCTGTCCCCGTGGTCTGCTGGGGGGGGGGGTCCAGAAAAGCCGCTGGACCCCCCCCAGCAGACCAGGGAGACCAGGAGAAGTTTTTCTCGCCCCGGAGAACACGGGTGGCGACCCGCCGCCCGTGAGCTCCGGGGCGAGAAAAGCCCTGTTCGTAAGTGCGGATCCAACTTAAGTCGGATCCGCGTAAGTCGGGGACTGCCTGTATAAATTTCCTTTGTTGATTTTGGGCCCCTTCATGTTATATCCTCAGATTACTGCCTTTTTTATCATCTTTTGAATTATCATCACAGATTAATTCTCCAGGATGAATGTTTGTATTTTAATTCTAATGCTTCTAAAAGATTCT
The DNA here is from genome assembly GCF_049634645.1 of Pelodiscus sinensis. Classification (NCBI taxonomy): domain Eukaryota; kingdom Metazoa; phylum Chordata; order Testudines; family Trionychidae; genus Pelodiscus; species Pelodiscus sinensis. The sequence continues at coordinate 83,528,848 of NC_134712.1, forward strand.
AAAGGTTCAAAATAATATAAGATATCCATGTCATAATAGAAGATGATATTTGGTTCCAAGACAGAGAAGCAGAGGGTTAGGGAAAATCAAATACAATTTTAATCAATCTAAAATCTCAACAATTTTCTTACAGTGCCATTAGAAGCAAGATACAGCAGGAGCCCATTAGGTGAGAAGGTGCTGAAAAACATGATTATCTGAGTCACAGTGGAGCGGAGGGCCCTCTCCACTACTGAATATCCGCTGCCATCAAAATGGAAAGAAGTATCTTCATCCTGTGGGCTATAAAAACAAGAAAGGAATATTTGAAGTGCTGAATACTAGAGGACAGATTTGCATTTTTCCAAACAGTTATTTCATATGCAACCTCGGAGAGTGAAATCAGTTGGGGCAGCCACTGGCAATATAATTAGGAAGGAAGACTGAGAAGGAGGCTTGAATCTTGCATGTCATGAATAACTAAAGGGTTCCAGCCAAGAACCACTTTTATTATAGAATCTCTGAGTATCTAGTTTAGCTTTAAGGGAGAATTTACACAAGACAGAAAAAAAAAACCATCTTTGCAAGTCTTTATAAAAAAAACACATTTCCCGAGGGAAATAATTAATTGATACCATTCATATACCTTTATTCTCAAATTTACAAAATACTGTGCACTTTCCCAGATTCCTGGCATAGCTGCATTTACAGCAAATAGTCTTGTTTCCTTTTTTTTTCCCTTGCAGTGCTTCTAAAATATATTTTATACATAAAGTTGCAACACCCTCTGCTGGTTCTAAATGGGACATTGTATAAAAAGCTGTGGCCAGACCTATTTCATTTCAACTCTGTTAAATACAAAAACATGTAAAACTAGAGATTTAAACAGAAAACAGTCCTGTGAAACAGCGTCACCTACTGGTGAGACAGGGTTATGGCAGGATATCTCCCTTAAAGTTCCCCCTTTTCCATTAGTTTTGTCTTGTGAGGTCTCCCTCTACTTTTATGGCTCAGCCCCCTCTCTAGCAAGAGCACACATTCCAGCCCTCCCTTTTGGGGTTTTATAAAAGAAAGCCCAATAATGGGGAAGTCTTTTGGTGCTTGCAATGGCTTCATGGCTTTATCCTTAATCCAGAGACTTGGAGTTTAGACTATGACACATTGAAGATTTTCATCTGCTGGATTCCCCGCCAATGCAAAGGTCATAAAAGTGCTTCTCAATGCCTTGTTCACCAGAATGGAATTTGTACATCCCATTTCACACTCTTCCCAGGTCTTATCTTTTGCACCCAGGACCCCATGCTCTCGTGAAAAAAATTCTGTGCTTTGGTGGGCCTTCTGTTTGGTGCCATACTTGAAAACCACTTAGCTGTTAGGAAAGTTACCACTGCATAATTCTGGGGTTGGTACCCTTCCTGATGTTCAACCAGTGAAGGCCTGTTCTGTTACTAAAGAAAAGCGGTTTCCCAACAAACAGTATCTTAGGGCATCTACCACCCATTTCTTAGCTCAGGTTTCCTTTTCTATTACTGAACGGGCCACCTCCCATGGGAACAGTTTTCTGCTTCTATAGAGGACTAGGGGTACCTCTCCTTCAACATCCTAGGAAAGGACTGCGCCAAGTCCTATACCAGAAGCGTCCATTTTTAGTGTGAACTTTATGGGAAAGTCTGGATAGAAAAGTACCTGTTCCTGACACAGAAAATCTTTTACAGTCCTAAATGCCCCGTTACAGGCCTCTGACCAAATGATTTTCTTAGGACTGGTATCCCTTGTGAGGTCTGTGAAGCATGCTGCAATTGTGACAAAGTCAATGGTAGCCTGTTAGTCTTAAAAGCATTGTCTGTTTTTTGTTGTTGTTGTTGTTGTTGTTGTTATTTGTCAAAATGAGGCACGTTGTTAAGGTATGTACTCTGTCAATTAGTGTATATAACTTACCTCAGTTACACTGCAGGATGGGCATGTAACTTCCCAGTTCACCATCTTATACATGGACAGGTTCACAGTGAGTCCAGCATTCTCAAGGGCCTATCATACGTAATCCTCCCAATTAAAGATGTAAATCATGTTATCAATATAGGCTGCAGCATGTTGAATATATTGTTGCAGCACTTGGTCTAAGAAGGTGGTTGTGGTCCTATGGAGACCGAATGACATAGTTTGGATGGATAAAGTTGTCTTTTCCTGTGATTCTATGGTACAGAGGGATCTGCCAGTACTCCTTCTTGAAGTTTATGACAATGATGTATTTGGTCCCTCCCAGACTGTCTAGTAATTGATCCATGCTGGGTGGATAATACAGGTATCAAATCTCAAAGCTGCATTTACCTTTCTCAGATCAATACAGAAGCAGGTGATCCTACCGGCACAATGGGACTTCTCCATCCACTTCAAGACATTTCCACTACTGCCAGGTCTAACATGACTCACAGCTCCTCTTCCATGGTGCCCCACATCTTTCATTGGAGTGGTCCTGTGATCTTACAGACTGGTTGTCCTGATTTCGTGTCTGTGTTATGGTGGACCAGGTGTGTCAATTCAACATAGCAAGGATGAAAATACGACACGGAAGGCTTCAATTAGCTTTTGCATTTGGGCCTTCCACTTTGTTTGAAGCACTTCCCCCAACGGTATGACTTGGGATTCTGGGGTCAATAATGCTTGAGGGCCTAGTTCAGACTCAGGTGGATCAGGTGTTATGAGGAGCACCTCTTGGTCTTCCTAGGCCTGGTGTGGTATACTTGAGTCTCCTTTTTCTTTCCTGATTGCCAGATGCATGCTGATTGATCCCACTTGTCTCACCCCCTCAAATGGCCCCTAACACCGGGCCAATAATTTTGACACTGAATTTGCCAGCAATAACAGTAGCCAGTCGCTAGGTCTAAATTCCGTTTGTTATAGATCTTTTCTTGGTTTTGTTGGGTTTTCATCTTTGTTGTTGTGCTGCCAGCTCTCAAATGAGCTGCTGCTGTTGCTCTTGCATGTTGCTGCTGCGGTGCCATCATCTGCTGTGACAGATGGCATTTTTGCTGCTGAGCTACTTTTTGCTGTTAGTTATCAGTCATCCCCTTTAACAGCTTCTCCAGGTCCATCTTTCTTCTGGCTCTGTCTGATGAGGCGAGATATTGGGGACAGAGGGGCTGGTATTCATCTTCTTCCCTTAACCTTCATCAGGGCTGGGACATGCTTGCCAATATCCTCCCCCAATGCTGCCTAGAGATCGGGCAAGGGCACAGCAGTATATCTCCCTCTTTGATGTCCCCCCTTTTTCATTATAGCTCTGTCTTGTGGGTCTGTCCCTTCTTTTGTAGCCCAGTCCCTGCCCAGTTGGCTCACGTGTCCCAGTTCACACCTTTCAGGTTTAACAGAAAAGTCTCTCCTTTGCAGTCTGTGTCAGTGTTATCAAGTTTTCGTCTATCCTTCCCCATTGCTCAAAGCAGAAGTCTGTTCCTTTCCACTGCCTGCTTCCCACTGAGCTGCTCTGTTTCCCTTTTTAAACTCTGCCTCCAGCTTGTGCTCTCTGTGCAGGTATAGTAGGGTAGAGCCACCAGGTCCAGAGCAGCTCCTTAACCCCTTATCCTCCCGTGTGGTGTTTTTATAACCAGTTACATGCCCCTGGTCCCTTTCCAGAATTACCATGAGAGTAATAATAAATACAATAGCCACAATTTGAGTGGACTTATAATGTTTTAGATTTCTTTCTTTCACTGCGGAGGAAATGATTAGACAAACCACTTATTCCAAAAAATATAGATGGACACTAGTCATCATTATTTTCAACGAACAAACACCAATGTGAAAATATATGCGGCAAGTTGCAGAGCTATGTGATGACTCAATTTGACATGCACCTTTGATACCCTCTGATAAGTCATATTTTTGAAAACTATGCTAATAATAAATCGAAGTACTGCATTTTTCACGACATACAAACATGTAAAAGGTTACTACCTTCCAAAGCATCCATTGCAGGTGCCCTCTCTTTCAATGTAATTCCAAAGACCAATAGATTTTCCATTCAAGGATGCTGCTCCCATGCATCCTTTAAAATGAGTCACCTTAACAGCAGGTGATTTCTATTAGAGAGGAAATGTATTAAATTAATACAATTAATATTAAATACTTTGGAACTTCTCCAGCAACATTGAGTTCTAATTCATATAAAAGGCAAATCATATCAGAAGAATAACAAAAATGTTTTAATATTATTAATAATTAGACTTTACATCACTATGGAGTTTTGTGATAAGTTCTTGACCCGTTTATACTCAATTTCATATATAACAACAACAAATTATAACAAGTCATGAAGGATAGGAAATGAGGAAAAACGGAGAAAAAAGGAAACGATTTAGTATGAATTAATACCTCCTGCTCTCCTACGGACTCACACTCAGCACTTCAGAATTGCTATTTTAAACACAATTTCCTGAGACATTTATAAGGAGAAGATAGTTCTGGATACCATTTTGCATCCTTGCCTTTTGTGCAGCATGACTGATATTCCTTAGTCAGTCACTTAGGTAGACTATCCAACTGGTGTGATTATTTCTACTCTAAAAAGTACTTCCAAGAGGATAAGAACCTTTTACAATATAGCATTTTCACCTTGATTTGCCCTCCAAGTCCTCCAACAAATATCAGTGTTGATTTGTTTACATCCAGTATAGTAGCTGTGCCAGGAGAAGTTGCAGATTTAGTTAAAGACTTCTGATTAGAGTTCATTTCCTCTACGTTCAAGGTACCGGTTTTCCCAAACCTGACAATCGCAAATATGAATGGATTAAACGCTTTCAGAAGTTACTGTGCATGGTCTCTTCTTACCGTTGAACTACTTCTTGCATTGGGTAACTAAGGGTATGTCTACACTACAGCGTTATTTCAAAATATCCAATTTCGAAATAGTTATTTTGAAATAAGATATTTTGAAATAACGCGTCTACACTCAAAATGCATTTCGAAATAGCGGGTCCACACTGAGTGGACACTGATTAACATTTAAGGCTGACTGGAACCAGGTCCAGCAGGGCATCAGGTGAGGAGTTACTTTGCGTGGCTGCTGCCTGAGGCTATCTGAGGCCTGTGCTTAAAGGGACCCCCCAGGACAGCCAGTTCTCAGCTTTCCCTGCTTGCTTGCCTACCTCAATGAGGGACAGAGAAGCATTTTGTCTTTGTGTGCTCTGGTTGCCCTCACTCGGGATACCACAGCACTCTGCAATATAGAGCCAGAACTGCCCCTGGGCACTCTGGTGCTTCTTGTGGATGTGTTGATACAAGCCTGGCTGCACTTTCTGCAGGCTGCCATCCAGGAGCTCCATCGGGGGGCTGTCAGTATACAGGAGGCCCTGCAGGAGCACTAATAACTTCCCTGGTCTGTGCCTCATTCCTCCCTCACGTCCTTCCACTTATCTCTCCCTAACCCCCCTTCCTGATGTCAAATAAAATACACGTATTTTCATGAACACAAACTCTCTTTATTTAAAAAACTGGTGGGGGGGAGGAATGAAACTCTGGTAAGACTGAGGAAAGGAGGAGGGAGAAGGAAGGAGAGAGGGTGGGAAAGGGGATGGGGAAACTTGGGAGGAGGGAGCTGGAATGGGGAAGCAAGGGGAAGGAAGTGGGAGGAGAAGCTCAGGGCTCAGGGTTGGGGGTCTCGCTGGACCAACTTGATTTTCATGTGAACCTGCTCCTGGGTTCGCATGTGGCCTTTGGTGGCCAGGCTGGCAGCTATCCTGCCATAGACGGCCACATTCCCACATCTAGTACAGAGATCATGGACATTGGGGGCATCCCCCCAAACCTGAAAAAGGTCCATGATCTCTGCCCTGGACCAGGAAGGCTCCCGCCTTCTCCGGGCCCTGGCAGGCTCCTGGGAGCTGGCAGACCACTCCTGAGGGGCAGTGTAGGGCTGGCTGCCAGTGGCTTGCTGGCTCATGTTTTGGGGCCACTGGGTCAGGGGCAGTGACTGCTGGCTGGGCCAGCAGGCTTGGAGTTGGCACAGGCACTGTGGCCAGAATCTACCCCTTTAAGGGGTCTGGGAGGGGGGGAGGAAGAGGAGTGTTCTTGGTTGAGGCCAGAGTGGCCACCGGGGCACCCTGGGAAGGGCTGGAGGCCCCCTATTTCGAAATAAGTGTCTACACAGTGCTTATTTCGAAATAGCAATTTTGAAATTGGCGCTATTCCTCGTGGAATGAGGTTTGCCAATTTCAGAATAAGCCCTCCACTATTTCGATTTAATTTTGAAATAGCGGTTGGCTTGTGTAGATGCTAGGAAAGTTATTTCGAAATAACAGCTGTTATTTCAAAATAACTTTGAGGTTTAGACATACCCTAAGTGACCAGCACACTTCCATGCTGTACTGAACCACACTTCTATGGTAGGTAAAAATTCATTTGAATTTGCTAGCAGAAATTGAACTTTCATTTTAACTTCAGGTTACAGAATACAATATTTGTGTTACCCACACTGATGGTGTCCTGGTCTCTGAGTAGGACTCATAGGTGGTATGCTAATACTAACAAATATTAATAATGAATGAATGACATCTCTGTTACCTGGTTATATGTATTCTTTGCCATTTATTATTGTTGATTTGAAGATTGGGATATTCCAGTCTTGTTGCTCCTGAGCCCACATCCCAAAGGAAGGCCACCTTACCACGTCGCATCTCCACTGCCAAGAAGTCACTCTGGAAAACAGTGATTCTTGCTTTAATGCACTACATGGGGCTATGTGACCTGATTTTGTTTCACAAGTTTCTTTCTAGATGGATGATGATAAAATCTCATCTCTGTTTCTAAAACTCCCTTTAGCTCAGTGGGCCACAAGATTGAAATCCAGAGGTGGGCAACCTGCAGGCAGCCCGTGCAGCCCCTCCTTGCGCCCTCGCTCACGCACCTTTTGTGCACTGGGGCACTGGAGCCCCGCACTTACCTACTCCTTTCCCTTCCTCCACACTTCCGTGAATTGCCTGATTTGCACTCCATCCCCCTGCCACCCATAGCTTGAACACCACATGGCAAGTTCTGGGAAGGAGGGCGCGGAACAAGGATGGAACACAAATAAGGTGATTCATGGTGCTCCAAATGTGCTGGGAGGGCGGGGGGGGGGGGGGGGGGGCAGGAGTGATTAAGTGCAGGGCTCCAGTATCCCAGTGCACAAAAGGTATGGGAGAAGGGGATAGAGAGTGGGCTGCAGGTAGAATCCCATCGGATTGCATGCAGCTCACAGGCTGCAGGTTGCCCACCACTGCTATATATCCTACCTTCATGGGCCATTACTAAGAGCCAAATCATGCCCAATGAAGGAAAAACTTGCAGTAGAACCAGCAAACTCATCCCTGTGGTATCTGTCCATTTTCTCTGCCCTACTCCTTCTCTCTTACTCCATGGAAAAACCTCAAAAAGTCAATGGAGAAATAACAAGAACATGATCCACTGCCAGGGAGTGCATGAAGCTACTGGGATGGTGGGAAGCTTGTTACTGTGCTGTCACTGGAGCCCTGCCTGATCCCAGCTCAAGCACCCTGACGAACGATGAGTCCACCCTGTGGAAGGAGGATTCCATGCAAGATAATGTGCACAAGAACACCTTTATCTTGTGTGAGCGGTATCCTGCTATCCCATCGCATGAGCAAGGACCTCAGCATATGACCCAGCAGAGCCAAATCTTGCTTCCTATAGAAGTGCAGGGGACCACTCTGGCAGAAAAACCAATGTACTGCGCAGGTGTGTGGTACAGATTGAGATTTAAAAGCAGAATTACTGGATCTGCTTCTCTCAGTCTCCTTGCTGGAGGGGGAGGGAGGGGACGGCATGTAAGACTCTGTGGAGTTTATTTAGTCTGGGGAAGAGGATTATTTCCCTGCTTCTCCCATATATATCTGCCCTTTCCCTAGTCTGGCCACTTAGTACATATTAAAATGGAGAGATGGAAGTAAAATATATTAAATATTCAGAGATACACAACACCTTTCAGTGTTGTGAAACATTCACTAACTTACATTGCTGCTGCTGCCCAGATAGAAGAGGAGGTTGTCAGGTTCGGTTGTTTTCACATTTAATGTTAAGGTGTTGTAGTTAGTGGAAGAAACCTGGGGTTGGTAAGCACGAATACAGTCTCTGTCTGCTGAGATTGCAACTTTAATCTGAGGAGAAAAAAAAAAGGTACATCCTATGTACAGATCACATAGCACTAGAATACAGATACAGCCCTTGGCAAGCTAAATTCAAGCCACGTGCTGAGACAGGTTCATATGATTCTAAATATTTGTCAGTAAGATTAGCTACAAACACACAAGTATTGACTGGCTTGACATGAATTGAAAAAGTGATTTAGACTATATAGGATAAGGAAGAAAGAGGCACTGCAGAACCTACTGGTCATCCAATCCTGGGATTTAAAGCCAGAAATTCATCATCCAAGAATAAACCTTGAGTTTGAGGCCCACATATAAAAAAATACTATATTAATAACAACAAAAGATTGGAAGTCTTGAGAAACTGTGAATGGTCTCAGGAATAAAAAACAAAAACAAACACAAGAGAAGAGACTTAGGGTAGGTCTACACTACAAAGTTAATTCGAACTAACAGATGTTAGTTCGAATTAACTTCAATAGGCGCTACACTAGCAGACCGCTAGTCTGCTTGTTCGAACTTAATTTGAACAAGCGGAGCCCTTAATTCGAACTAGGTAAACCTCATTCCACGAGGACTAACGCCTAGTTCGAATTAAGTAGTTCGAATTAAGGGCTGTGTAGCCACTTAATTCGAACTAGTGGGAGGCTAGCCCTCCCCAGCTTTCCCTGGTGGCCACTCTGGGCACCACCAGGGAAACTCGTATGCCCCCCTCCCGGCCCCGGCCCCCTTAAAGGGGCACAGTCTGGCTACGGTGCCCGTGCCAGGTGCAAGCCTGCCAGCACCCAGCCAGCAGACCCTGCACCTGGCACGGTTTGAGCCAGCCACCCGCTGCCACCCAGCCCTCCGCCTCTTCCCGGGACCAGGCTGGCAGATCCCGGGAACCTGCCGAGGTCCGCAAGAGGCGGGCGCCCACCTGGTCTAGTGCGGACATCATGGACCTCATCCACGACCTCTGCACTAGGCACAGGAAAGTGGCCGTCTAGGGCAGGAGAGCTGCCAGCCTGGCCACCCAGGAGCAGGTGTGCATGAAAATCAGGGTGGTCCAGTGATACCCCCGACCCTGAGCCCTGAGCTTAGAATGGCCGTCCTGGGTCAGACCAAAGGTCCATTTAGCCCAGTAGCCTGTCTGCCGACAGCAGCCAACACTAGGGACCCTGGAGGGGATGGACTGAAGACAATGACCAAGCCATTTTTCTCGTGCCATCCATCTCCAGCCTTCCATAAACAGAGGCCAGGGACACCATTCCTACCCCCTGGCTAATACCACTCCATGGACCCAGCCTCCATGAATGTATCTAAATTCTCTTTATACTCTGTTATAGTTCTAGCCTTCACAGCCTCCTGCAGCAAGGAGTTCCACAGGTGGACTATTTGCTTTGTGAAGAAGAACTTTCTTTTATTAGTTGAAGCCTGCTACCCATTCATTTCATTTGGTGTCCTCTAGTCCTTCTATTATGGGAACTAATGAAGAACTTTTCTTTATGCACCCTCTCCACACCACTCATGCTTTTATAGACCTCTATCATATCCCCCCTCAGTCTCCTCTTTTCTAAGCTGAAAAGTCCCAGTCTCTTTAGCCTCTCTTCATATAGGACCTGTTCCAAACCACTGATCAGTTTAGTTGCCCTCCCCTCTCCCACCCTCTCTTCCCCTCTCCCATCTCCTTTTCCCAGTCTCCCCAGAGGTTAACCCCCCCCCATTTTGTTAAATATAGAGAGTTTCTATTTTTGAACACACGTGTCCTTTATTTTGTACATCAGGAAGGGGGGCTAGAGAGGGGTAAGTGGAAGGAGGTGAGGGAGGAATGGGGTACGAGCCCCCAATGGGGAGGACTGGGGTGGCTCTGCGGGCTCCTCGGGGTGGAAGCTCTCCTGCAGCCCCCCGATTGACCCCCCCCCCCCTCCGGATGGCAGCCTGCGGCAAGTGAAGCCGGGCTGATGGCCGAGTGCTGTGATATGCCAAGTGTGGGCACTCAGGGCACTCCAAGCCAGGACTGCTTTGCTGTCCTCCATCAAGTTAGACAAGTGAGCGGGGAACCCCTGAGAACTGTCTGTCCAGGGTGGGGGTCGGGTCCCTTTAAGCACAGCCCTCGGCTAGCCTGAGACAGTAGCTCCACGCTCTAAGTCCTAATCTGATGCCCTGCCGGCACTGCTTCCGGCCAGCCTTAACCTCAGTTCAGGGCCCACTCAATGTGGACATGCTAGTTCGAATTAGCAAAATGCTAATTCGAACTAGTTTTTAGGTCTAGATGCACTAGTTCGAATTAGCTTAGTTTGAATTAACTAATTCGAATTAAGTTAGTTCGAATTAGTGCTGTAGTGTAGACATACCCTTAGGTGTTTACAATGAGGCAAAAAGTCGCTAAAAACCCAAATAATATTCATTTTGTAAGAAATATCAATCCCAGAATTTTAAATTACTAACAGAAATATCTAATTCTTTAGAAAATCTGTTTAGGAGCTATCTAAATTTTGAATTAATAAAGATACATTCATATGGCAGATTCTGACTCACATTATCATTGTTACAAATACAGGGCTCATTGTTTATCTATGTTCTTTTTTTCCTCCTATCATCTCTCATTTTTAAGGGAGTCTCTCCTTTTAAAATAATCCTGTCATATGCCAGGAAGCAAAGATGTGTGTGAGCATCAGACAAACATTGCTTTTAGAGCAAGGGCCAGGAGGGCATTTACACACTTATGTAAGGGAGGTGGTATGAAGTACTGCAATGGATTTATTGATGATTTGGTTAGATATGTGTGGCAATCTTATTTACAGAATTGATGTTCGTGCTATGATTCATTCAAGGAATCTCATCATAACCTTTTAAATCATCAATAAATCCATTGCAGTACTTCACACCACCTCCCTTACATATGCCCTCCTGGCCCTTACTCCATTACTGCAGCCGGGCTGATGGCCGAGTGCTGTGACAGCAGCTCCACGCTCTAAGTCCTAATCTGATGCCCTGCTGGCACGGCTTCCGGCCAGCCTTAACCTCAGTTCAGGGCCCAGTAGTATGACAGGATTACTTTAAAAGGAGAGACTCCTTTAAAAATGAGAGATGATGGGGGGGGGGGGGGAGAACAGGGGGAAAGAATCCCCACTAAAGCTCAATGCCTCATTGCTCTGTCAAACCACAAAGGCAAAGAGATCAGAGCTCATAGCCCAAACTTAAACCAAAAGCCTCAATATTGGTATGATATTCAACACCAATAACTTGTGTGATTCCAAATTAAAACAGGATGGGTTAAAGAAGGTGGGTGCAAGATTTTTTTCCCTCTAAAATATTTTGTTGTTGTTGTTATTATTGAGGAGGCACAAAGGAAATGGTTTGAAACTGCAGAGAAGAGGTACTTACGGATGCTGCCTGTTTGCGGGCCTGACTGATGAGCTCTTTAATTTCAGACAGATTTCTGCTCAGGTTCTCTTCCAGCATTTTCAGAGGTTTCAGCCTATCAAATAAAAGGTTGGCTTGTGCTTCCACTTCCTTAACTTGTCTTTCAGCTGAGGCTGCTGCCAAAAGAATGAGACATTCAGACAGGTTGAGAGGGACGTTCATTATTTGTTCCTAGAATTCTTTGGCGAAAATGGGATATTTGAGATAATTTTTTTCAGTCGCTTTAAATGTCAGAGAGAAACATTTTTATAAAAAGTGAGCCAACAGCCCCCATGGGGCCCAAGGTAAGGTGTGGGCTGGGTGCCCAGCTCTGCGCCCCAGTAGGGTTGGGGCCTGAGGCAGAAGGGAAGGGGCCTCAGGCAGTTGGCTCGTAGCACTGCCCAGACGGTAGTGTTTCCCCTCCCCAACTGCGAGGAGCGGCACTCCAGCGGCAATTCAAGGGGGCCTGGGACTCCAGCTGCCGCCATAGTAGCAGTGGGGAGAGCTCTGGACCCTTTTGAATCTCCACTCCCAGGGCAACTGCCCTCTCCCATCGGCGGGATTAAACAAGCATATACAATTTCTATGTATTCAGTTTAAAAGGGAAATCTATAGATAGTGAATTTTTATTTAGCCAAGCGTCCTGTCAGTCCATCACACCTATCCTTATTTTAATACTACAGTAATGAAGTTTAAGTATTAGCATCATTTCAACATGCATTGATATTTCTCCAGTCCCATGAAACAGTGAACTTACCAGCTTTTGAAGACTCTATTATAAGTTCACTGGTTTTCCTCAATGTGTCATTAACCTTTGACAGTACAGAAGAAGTGTTTAGCAGCTTCTGACTGAAGTCCATAATGTGGCTTAGGCCAGCAACAGCACTTGTGTTAGCAGACACAGCCAACTCTTTTGCTTTAAAAATGTTGACACTGGTATCTAGAAGATATTTACATTTAAGGATTATTTACATATCCGATGGATCTGAAAAATCATTTTTCTTAGACGTTTCACAGAGTCATGTAAGTAGAGAAGGCAGGGCCAGGTTCATAACAAATATTTCAGGCTAGGGAGCACAAAGTAACCACCCTCTACTCCAGCCCCACTCCACCCCTTCCCAAACCTTTCCCCTGCTCCATCCCCACCACCTATTCTTGCATCCATTGTACTCCTTCCCACAAGCCACCTCCCCAAGAGATGCAACCTGGGGGATTGCAGGAACATGGAGCAGAGCAGGCTGGGGTCAGAGCCAGGGCATTTCACTACCAGTTGCCGCAATGAAGCAGAGCGACCTGACTGGAAGTGGGTAGCAGAGTGGAGCAGGCTGCTGGATCTCCTCGCTTCCTATGGCTCCTGCCATGTCAATGAGTGTGTGTGTCTGGGGGGGGGGGAGGGTGACCCCTGCTGCCAGCCCCGCTCCATGACCCCCACATAATCTCCCAGGCCACCCTGGTGCCCATGGGCTAATATCAATATGAAGGATCATCCTGTGGATGGGATGGCTCTAATAGCAAATCAGACAGAGTGGAGACCAGCTTCATCACCCAAATACAACATGTCTCTTTCTCCCCTACATATTACAGCTTTGGGGAGAGGAGGAGAGCTGGCAGGACAAGCGACTGTGTCACCTCCGTGCCTACGGCAAGGATTCTGCACTGGGGACCTTCCAAGGTTAGTGTCTGGCTAATTAAAAGAAACGAACCCTAAGAAATTCAATATGAGTTGCAATCAAACAGTTTAATTGTGGGGGCTATCTTGTTTATTGCACCCAATGTAGCATGTATGATTAATTGCCCTATGGACAGGTGGCGTATGTGTGCATTCGGTGCAAGGAGCTCCTGGCCCTCAGAGACCAAGTATGGACTTAAGGCCAGAGTGGCTGAAATGGAGGAGCTATGGGAGGCAGAGAGGCACGTAGATGAGGCTTTCCAGGACACTGTAGAACCGTCCCACATCTAGTCAGACAGCCCATGTGCTGTTAAGGAAGATGAAAGGCTCAGAGAAGGAGAACATCTGGAGCAGAGGGAAGCCATCCCATAGTTCGGACCTTCCTTCCAGATGTTATTGTGGTATCCTCTCACACTGGGAATACCTGTCCAGGGAAGGGAACTCCAGTCTTTAGGAAAAGGTAGGTGTTAGTAATGGGAGATTGATCATTAGAAATATAGACAGCTGGGTTTGTGATGACCAGGAGATCTATATGGAGACTTGCCTGCCTTGTGCAAAGGTTGCGGATCTCTTGAGACATCTAGATAGACTTGTCTAGTGCTGGGGAGGAGCTGGTGGTTGTGGTACATGTAGGTACCAGTGACATAGGGAAGGGTAGCAGAGAGGCTCTGGAGGCCAAATTTAGGCTGCTAGGAAAAATATTGAAATCCAGGACCTCTATGGTAGCGTACTCTGAAATGCTTCCAATTCCATGCGCAGGGCCAGGTAGGCAGGCAGAACTTCAGAGTCCCAATGCATGGATGAAATGATGTGTAGGGAAGAGGGGTTTAGATTTATTAGGAACTGGGGAAACTTTTGGGATAGGGGGAGCCTACACAGAAAGGATGGGCTCCACCTAAACCAAAAGGGAACCAGACGCTGGCACTTAACATTAAAAAGGTTATAGAGCAGTTTTTAAACTAAAGGCTAGGGGAAAGCAGACGGGTGTGGAGGAGCCCGTGGATTGGACAGAGACATCTCTTAGGGGAGGGTCTATTAATATTCTCTATGGATATGTCTACACTGCAAAGTTAATTCGAAATAACAGCCATTATTTCGAATTAACTTTAATAGCGTCTATACATGCAAACCACTATTTCAAATTTAATTCGAAATAGCGGAGACCTTACTTCAAATTTGGTAAACCTCATTCTACGAGGAGTAACGCCAAATTCGAAATAGCTATGTGTACACACTTAATTTGAAATAGGAGGCCACTCTGGGCACAACCAGGAAAACTTACTCTCCTCTCTCCCAGCCCTGGAGCCATTAAAGGGGTAGACCCTGGCCACAGTGCCTGTGCCAGCTCTAAGCCTGCCAGCCCAGAGCCAGCAGTGGCCACCGGGGCCTCTGACCCAGTGGCCCCAAAACATGAGCCAGCAAGCCACTGGCAGCCAGCTCTCCACCGCTCCCCAGGAGCAGTCTGCCAGCTCCCATGAGCCTGACAGGGGCCGGAGAAAGTGGACTCCTTCCTGGTCCGGAGTGGAGATCATGGACCTTATTCAAGTTTGGAGGGGATGCACCCAACATCCATGATCTCCACACTAGACGGAGGAACGTGGCCATCTATGGCAGGATAGCTGCCAGCCTGGCCACCAAAGGCCACATGTGAACCCAGGAGCAGGTTAGCATAAAAGTCAAGTTGGTCTGGCGAGACCTCCAACCCTGGGCCCTGAGCTTCCCCTCGCCCTTCTTCCCCTTGCTTTCCCCTTCCAGCTCCCTCCTCCCAGGTTTCCCCCTCTCTTCTTTCCCACTCTCTCTCTTCCCCTTTCCCACCTCCTTTTCCCAGTCTCCCCAGAGGTTCATTCCTTCTCTCCACCCCGGAATTTTGTTCAATAAACCCAGTTTCTATTTTTGAACATACGTGTCTTATTTGACATCAGGAAGGGGGCTAGGGAGGGGTAAGTGGAAGGACGTGAGGGAGGAATGGGGTACAAGCCCCCAGTGGGGAGGACCGGGGAGGCTCTGAGGGCTCCTCGGGGTGGACGCTCTCCCGCAGGGCCTCCTGGATCCTGATTTGGTCCCTGATGGACCCCCCGGATGGCAGCCTGCAGCAAGTGCAGCCAGGCTGATGACAACGACCCCAAGAGATGCACCGGCATGCCCGGGGCAGCTCTGGCTCCATGTGGCTGAGTGCTGTGGTGTCCCGAGTGCGGGTACTCAGGGCACTCCAAGACAGCTTTGCTGTCCCTCATCGAGGTAGACAAGCAAGAAGGGAACACTGAGAACTGTCTGTCCGGGATGGGGGGTAGGGTCCCTTTAAGCACAGAGCTCAGTTAGCCTCAGGCAGCAGCCCCACACACTAATTCCTAACCTGATGCCCTGCCGGCACTGGTTCCGGCCAGCCTTAACCTCAGTTCAGGGTCCACTAAGTGTGGATGTGCTATTTCGAAATAGCAAAACGCTATTTTGTAATAGTTTTTGTGTATAGATGTGTTATTTGGAATTAGCTTAATTCAAATTAACTATTTTGAATTAAGTTAATTTGAAATAGCACGGTAGTGTAGACATATCCTTAGTTCTAGTCAGAGGAGAAGATGGAAGATAGTAAAGTATGGGTAAGATCAGATGAGAAACAATCGAATAAAAAAGAGTCATCAGGAAATGGCAGAGAGATAAACAATAACAAATTTTTAAAGTGCTTATACACAAATGCCAGAAGTCTAATAGTAAGATGGGTGAACTAGAGTACCTCATATTAAAGGGGGATATTGATATAATAGGCATCACAGAAACTTGGTGGAATGAGGACAATCAATGGGACACAGTCACACCAGGGAATGAAATATATCGGAAGGACAGAACAGGTCATGCTGGTGAGGGAGTGGCAGTAAACATGAAAGAAACTGTAGAATCAAATGAAGTAAAAATCTGAAATGAGCCAAAATGTTCCATAGAATCTTTGTGAGTAGTAATTCCATGCTCTAATAATAAGACTATAGCAGTAGGGCTATATTTTTGACCACCACTGACCAGGACAGTGATGGTGACTATGAAATGCTTAGAGAGATTAGAGAGGCTATCAAAATAAAATAACCTCAGTAATAGTGGGAGATTACAACTATCCGGGTACATGTCACCTTAAATGACTGTTTCTTGGAGCAGCTAGTTCTGGAAACTGCAAGGGGAGAAGCAATTCTTGATTTAGTAGTAAGTGGAGCCCGGGATCTGGTCCAACAGGTAAATATAACTGGACCGCTTGAAAAAAATAGTGACCATGATGTAATAAAATTTAAAATCCTCAGCAGCCTATCACTGTAGCATTTAATTTCAGAAAGAGGAACTACACAAAAATGAGGAGGTTAGTTAAACGGAAATTAAAAGGTACAGTGACAAAAGTAAAATCCCTGCAAGCTGCCTGGAAACTTTCAAAGACACCATAATAGAGGCCCAACTTAAATGTATACCCCAAATTAAAAAAAACACAGCAAGAAAACCAAAAAAATGCCACCGTGGCCTATCAACCAAGAAAAAGAAGCAGTCAGAGATAAAAAGGTATCATTTAAAAAGTGGAAGTTAAATCCTAGTGAGAAAAATAGAAAGGAATATAAACTCCATCAAATTAAGTGTAAAAGTATAATAAGAAAAGCCAAGATTGAAGAGCAGCTAGCCAAAAACTCAAAAAGTAATAGCAAAATGTTTAAGTTCATCAGAAGCAGGAAGCCTGCTAAACAACCAGTGGGGCCACTGGATGATCGAGATGCTAAAGGAGCATTCAAGATGATAAAGTCATTGCGAAGAAACTAAATGAATTATTTGCTTCAGTCTTCATGGTTGAGGATGTTAGGGAAATTCCCAAACCCGAGCCATTCATTTATTTTATTCAAATCTGAGGAATTTGTTCCAGATTGCAATATCACAAGAGGGGGTTGTGAACAAAATGATAAACTTAACAGTAACAAGACTGTTACAAGACTGTTAATTTAGCTATAAATATTCGAGAGAGAGATCTTGGAGTCATTGTGGATTGCTCTCTGAAAATACCCACTCAATGTGCAGCAGCAGTCAAAAAAACAAACAGAATGTTAGGAATCATTAAAAAGGGAGATAGAGAATAAGACAGAGAATACCTTATTGCCACTATATAAAACTTAGGTACGCCCACATCTTGAATACTGTGTACAGATGTGGTCGCCTCGTCTCAAAAAGGACATATTGGCAGTGGAAAAGGTTAAAAAAGGGCAATGAAAATGATTTTAGGGTTTAAAATGGGTCCCATATGAAGAGAGATTAAAAAGACTGGGACTTTTCAGTTTAGAAAAGAGGAGATTAAGGGGGAATATGATAGAGATCTATAAAATCATGACTGGTATGGAAAAAGTGAATAAGGAAAAGTTATTTATGATCCCAAAATGTAAAATCTAGGGGTCACCAAATGAAACTAATAGGTAGCAGGTTTTAAAAAAACAAAAGGAAGTTTTTCTTCACATAGACTACAGTCAACCTGTGGAACTCCTTGCAAGAGGATGTTGTGAAGACCAGGACTTTTAACAGGGTTCAAAAAAGAACTAGATAAATTAATGGAGGTTAGGTCAATCAATGGCCATTAGCCAGGATGGGTAGGAATGGTGTCCCTAGCCTCTGGTTTGTCAGAGGCTGGAAATGGATGACAGGAAATGGATGATCATTTGATGATTTTCTGTTCATTCCCTCTGGGGCATCCGGCATTGGCCACTGTTGGAGGACAGGATACTGGACTTGATGGACCTTTGGTCTAATCCCGTTTGGCTGTTCTTATGTTCTTACTGTGAGTTTAAAAAGTTTATATCAGGCCAGAAATGAAGCCTCCATTTTGAATTTCTTACTTTATATAATCTTCAAATAATAAAAAATTAACTATAAATTTTAAAAGAATAAACTAAATGTATATCTCAAGTTAAAAACAGAAAAAGTAAAAGGACCAAATAATAATAATAATGCCACCCAAGGGTATACAGCAGAGTAAGAAAGATGGTTAAATGCAAAATGGCAGTCTTTAAAAACTGAGAGTGAAATCCTACTGATGAAAGTCTTAGGCAGGCCAAAGACTTTGAAGAGCAATGAGCAAAAAATAAAAACTAACAGCAAAAATATTTTATGTACATCTGAAGCAGGAAACCTGCCAAACAATCAGTGGGGTTCCTGGACAATCAAGGTGCTAAAGGATCACTCAAAGAAAACAACGTCATTGTAGAAAAGATAAATGAATTCTTGCTTACTCTTCTTTGCAGAAGATATGATGGATTCACCCACATTTGAGTCATTCTTTTTAAGTGCCAAATCTGAAAAACTGTTCCAGATTGATGTGTCAATAGTGGAGGTTTTGGAACAAATTAGTAAATCAAACAGTAACAAATTACTGTGGCCAGATGGTATTCATCCAAGAGATCTAAGGAACTTAAAATATGAAATTGCATAACTAACTATGGAATGTATCCTCTTGCTTAAATCAGCCTCTGTACCGGATGACTGGAGAATAGCTAATGTAACACCTATTTTTTAAATAGTCTCCAGAGTCATTCATGGCAATTATAAGGCCAGGAAGCCTAGTTTTAGTAGCAGGCAAATTGGTTGAACTATAGTACAGAACAGATTTATCAGACACGGATATATTGGGGATTGTGACGGGGGTCTCAGCCCCTGCACTAACCCTGCTGGTGGCTCCGCCACTGTTTTGGGCTTGCGGCGCATGTGCAGAGGTGGCATGCGGAGCGACGTCCCCACAGTGTGCGCCGGCTGGTCTGCAAACCGGTGGGCAGTCAGACCCAGGGGGAGCAGGGGCACCGAGAGGCACGCCGGCATGGGAAAGGGCTCCGGCATTCAAAAACCACGCCAGGGCAGGCGCAGAGGTGGGAGGGAAGGAAGGAGGGATCTGGGTCGGCTCTTCTCTCGCACCCTCTTCCCCAGAGTGTAGACAGAGTGCTCGGGGATAGCGTGAAAGGAGAGGAGACCGAGCGACAATACCTGGAGGGCACGGAGCCAGCGCACTAAAATGAACAACAGAGGTGTTGACGGAGTGGTGAGCAAAAGGGACATTGAAAGTGACTTTGGGGGAAATCTTGGAAGGGGACTCGAGTGGACATAGAGGAGCAGTGCAGCAGGAATGTGACGGCGCCCGCTCACAGGGATGCATAAACATGGCTTTTGTAAAGAGATATCATGCCTCATCAATCTATTAAAATTCTCTGAGGAAGTGAACAGTATGTGACAAGGGCAGACCAGCTGGTGCAATATACTTGGACATTTGGAAAGGTTCTGATAAGGCCATGCACCAACAGCTATTAAGCAAAGTAAGCAGCCTGGGGTAAGAGGAAAGATCTTCTCATGGATCAATAGCTGGTTAAAAGACAAGAAACTAAAAGTAGGATTAAACAGTGCTTTCACCATGGAGAGAGGTAAGCAGCAGTGTCCCCTGAAGATCTCTACTGGGGCCAGTACTAGAGATGTTAAATTTCAATTAACTAACTAATCGAATAGTCGCTGCAATTTGAAATGCAGCAACAGCGCCAGGCATCCCAGTCCTCCACTGGCCCTGGGCTCCCTGCAGCATTTCAAAGAGGCAGCGTTGCATGGAGCCCAGGATCAGACTCCATACAGCATTTTAAAGCAGCAGCACCACACAGAGCCTGGAGTTAGCAGGGGAGTCCCCAGCTGATCCTGGGCTCCACACAGCACTGCCACTTTGAAGCATCCCCTGCTCTCCCCACCTCCCCTACTTTGCTGCCTCTTTCTGATAGTGGGGAAGTGGGGAGGAATGACTATTCGACTATCCAATAAGCATTTGCTTATCAGATAGTTGATGACTCGACTAGTCTTTCACATCCCTAGCCTGTACTGTTCAACATATTCATAAATGATCGAGAAAAGAGGGTGAACAGTGAGGAGGCAACAACTGCAGATAATACAAAATTACTCACTGTGGTTAAATCCAAAGCTGAATGCAAAGAGTTACAAAAGTAACTGAACTTCTGGGCAATAAAATGGCAGATGAAATGTTAACGTGTGCAAAGTAAGGCACATTGGAAAATATAATCCCAACTACAGACATAAAATGATGGGGTCTAAATTAGCTGTTACCAATCAAGAATTATCCTGGTTAGTTCTCTGAAAAATTCTGCTCAGTGTGCTGCCACAGTCACAAAAGCAAACAGTGTTAGGAACCATTGGGAAAGGGAGACAATAAAACAGAAAATATTGTTATGCCACTGTATTAATCCACGGTACTGCTACACCTTGAATGTTGCATACAGTTCTAGTCACCCCTCTCAGAAATATATATTAGATTGGAAAAGATACAGAGAAGTGGGGGGGGAGGAGGGTGAAGGGGAGAAATGGAGTTATAGAGTAACTTCCATATGAAGAATAGTAATAGAAACTCTAACTATCTTACCTATTATCAAGATAGCTTCCCCAATTATCACCTCTAATACCATTAGCTCACAGACATCCCACTCTCCCCACCTCTAATATCATCAATTCACAGACACTTACCTTCCTTCCTTCCCCCCCACCCTTGCATCTCCCTCCTGTTCTGAAATGTGATTTGTCCTTTTCATATGTGTTCATTTTTTTAATTGTATCCTGTGGTATATATGGTTGTGACTATTTTCTTCCACTACTTGATCTGAGGAAGTGGGTCTGGCCCACGAAAGCTCATCATCTAATAAACCATCTTGTTAGTCTTTAAAGTGCTACATAGTCCTGTATTTTGTTCCATATGAAGAGTGAGTAATAAGACTAAATCTGATCAGCTTAGAAAAGAGATGAAGGGGGAAGGAGATAGAGGTCTATAAAATCATGACTGGTGTGAAGAAAGTACATAGGGAAGTGTTACTTGTTCCTTCACGTAATACATGATCCAGGGATCAACAAACAAAATTAGTATTCAGCAGGTTGTAGCCTTTTATTTTATTAAAAGTGAATTTTGTAATGTGATATTACGCCTTTGTGGGTTCGACTATGGTGGCTACAGTTTCAAGCTAAACAGAGTCACCTCTGTTACTTGCTTCAAATGTAGCATTTCTAGGAACACAAAGACACAGGGTAGTGACCACATATATGTTTACAAGTAAAGGGATCTAGTCTATTTTACAAATTTTATTAAAGTTATGATTATTAAGTTATGATTCTCAAACATATATGTCAAGTATTTGTATAAGTCTATGACCTAATATGAACAATCTAAAATCTCACAGGCCTCATCCTGTAAGCCTTGTGTTACAACCTTACTTACTTAGATACCAAATAACATAATTATCTCTTCCAACTATATTAATCTTATACTTTCATAATTCTACAATTTATATATGACATAACATGCTAATTATAACCACACACAATAAATTAACAATAAATAAACTCACTGGCTACAAACATGTTAAAACAAACATAACTATGTACTTAACACAACGCATGGTCAAATCTGTGGAACTCCTTGCCAGGGGATGTTGTAAACTCCCAAAATGTAACTCACTTTAAAAAATAATTAGATAAGTTGGTGGAAAATAGATCTATTTATGACTATTAGCCACGCTAGTCAGAGTTGCAACCCCATACTCACGGTGTTCCAAAAACTCTGACTGCCAGAAGTTGTGATTGGATTGCAGGGAACAGAACAGTTGATAATTGCCCTTTTCTGTTTAATCCCTTAGACGCACATAGCACTGGCAACTTTCAGAAAACAAGATACTGGGCAAGATGAACATGTCAGTTAATAACCCACCACTACCAGAAAAACATACCTTTTAATTTTCATTAATGATGCATTTAATGCAATTTAAGTTTCTATATTGTGAAGCAGTATATTTTTAAATGCTGAAAGTTCATGAAATAACAGTGTTCTAATGTTGACAAACTACAACTCTGGCATCCAGCTATGGAAGCCTTAGAAATAATTCCGATAACTGAAGAAACATGAGAAGTATCTTTTTTTTTTTCATTTTCAATACTACCAGTTATCCTGTATGAACTTTGGGGTTCTTCTTAGTTTGAAATAATTCCAGTAAGGCTTTTGAACAACATAGGAAGTAAGAGAATAAAGAAATCCAGTGTTTATTCAGTCAAAACATCTGGCCTATGTCTAGACTGCTCCCTCTTGCACAAAAAATATGCAAATGAGGTGGTGTGCGGAATATTGTCGCACCTCATTTGCATAATTAATGAGGCTCCGTTTTTGTGAAAGAGCCGTTCTTCCTGAAAAAAAGGTGAAGACGGCTCCTTTTTGCGCAAAAGCCTCTTGTGCAAAAACAGAGCCTCATTAATTACGCAAACGAGGAGAGGGGATATTCACCTCATTTGCATATTTTTTTGCACAAGAGGGGGCAGTCTAGACATAGCCTTAGATTTAACAGTTAAAACATATATAGGTGATTTTTTAAACAGACATTTGTTATGGGAAAACAAAAAACAAAAAAAAGCCCCCAGTATAGTTTTTTCCATTTAAAGTCAATTAAACATTCTAGAACCTCTTTTTCACACAAGTTTCAAACCATTGCCTTCAGAACTACTCATTCACATCTGTGCGAGAGGAGAATCAGGCTATAATCTTTACATCTCAATGCTGTTTCACTGTTTTCCATGTTAATTAAAGAAGTGGAAAACATTTCATTCAGATTCCTGTTAAGGCAAGAAGCTAAATCGGTCTCCAGTTTGATTTATTACTAAGCTGCTATATCAGACTTCAGGTAATGTTTGTATCAGATGGCATTGCTATAAGGAGATGTATAGCCAGAAAGATTTCACTTACCATTAGGCAATGTTCTCAGTGCCAACAGTGAATCATTAAATTGGTTAGTAATTTTATGAGCGCTCTCTTGAATCTTTTCCACCTTTTTTTTCAGTCCATTCAGTCTAGACACAAGGCCTGTTGGAATAAATAGCTGGGATTGTTCTATGAATATACAAATGTTAGGACAATACTAATCCTAAATTTTAAAAAATATTTACTATATTCAATAACTGATCCAAAAAGCTTTTTGTTTTCTTGAACAGAATAGGTATTTCAGCAAATGCATAGAAGTGTAATAAATTCAGCATTTCCTCCCACTGCCTGTAGATCACATCTTCAGTTACAGTATTACAAATCCATGAGGATTCCAGAAGGAAAAGAGATGTAGGGAAGAACAGGTTTTCTTTAAATAATCACAAGAGAAAATTACTTTCTTCATTTGCCAGCACAATAGACCAATAACAAAATTTATCCATGACACAGTGTTTTACTCTTTTACTTTATATACCTGACTATGTAAAATGTTTAACTTTTAATTTGTATTCATTAAAAACATCAAAAACTTTGTTAACAGTGCAAGAATAATTCTATCAAAATACCATTAAAATTGTACACTCTGTGAAACTGACCTTCATTTTTCCTCTTCAGATATTTTGTTTCATTTAGACATTTAGAACTAAGCAGAAAAGCTTCTTTCCCAAGAGAATCAAGAGATTCCTCTGGCTGAAAAACCAAACAATGTTTACTATGTATGGAAAGGGTAGGTTCAACTGAAAGAAATTCTAAGTATCTCCAAATGATAACATTCATTTACTTTATGTTCTAGTGCTTTTAAAGATATATTATTTGTGTAACAGCGAATAGAAAAGCCAGTCTCACAAACTTGTATGATTACAGAAGGCATCAACTTATTTCATGCCATAGTAATCTGATTTTTTAAAACAACAATTGTGAATCTGTCCTAAAATATTGAAGGTGGCAAGATTAGAGAAAAAGAAAATAAACATACAGGGGTAAAATACATATGGTCATGGAACTTCCTCCTGAGAGATTCAGCTGCAGAATTTATGGTAGGTGTGAGGGGGGTATGTGGAATACATGTTGAGGGGTCAGAGCTGGGCAAAGATGTTGTGGTGGACAAGAGGGTACAACAGAGGGAATCAACAAGTGCATCAGTGGAAGAAAGAAGCAAAAGGGCTGAGGGAAAGACTGACTGAAGCAGAGAAGTGATGGATATTTGTGGGCTACAGATCCCAGGAAGACCAGGAGGTATGGGGCAAGTAGACAATGTTAAATTAAATTAATTAATCAGGTGTTTGAAGAGAAAAAACAGAAGAGAATTCTGATACTGAGGGACTGGACAGGGAGCAGAGTTTAGTGAAGTTAGTAGGAGTGAGTAGGGAGCTGATCCAAAAAAGGTCAAACAAGGAGAAGAAGGGGAGGACATCAGATCCTGGGATGCCAGAGCGAATGATAGCTCTGACACTGAAGTAATCAAAAGATAAGAGTAGGAAGCTGTGATGAGCCAGAGAGTCAGGTGTCGGTCAGCAAAGAAGATGTGTAATGACCGATGATGGATATATGAAGAGAAAGAATATTCAGTAGAGCACTCTAAAGTGTGGAGTGAGAGGCTGAGGGTGGCAGCCAAGGATGATAAATCTGGTGGCGATGACAAAGGATGGTGGGAGGGTAGAGGATTTGAATGTGAATGTGTCTGCTGCACAAGTATCAGACCAGTAGACAGATTTAAATGCCGGGAAGAAGGCGGAAAAGCATATAAATAGGTATTCAAAAAAGAATCAGATGCAGGAGGTAACTTAAAATCCCAACATGGATACTTACTGAAGTCAAGGGATTAAATATTACCCTAGAAGCATCATCTGCCAGATTTTCAGTTCTTTCAATCATATTTGTAATGTTGGAGTGGGTGTGGACAGCATTTTCTTTCAGAGATACATTTCTTATATTTGAGAGACCACTGCCATAGAAAAATATATTGTACATCCTTTACACAGTTGTCTTAACCAAGTAGCATGCTTCCATGTGTACATAGATTTTCAGAATATGTAAGGCATGTTGAGAGAATGAGCACATTACACAATACGTTTCACTTGATTATTTCAGGCTGAAGTTCTGGCCTCCTTCCAGATTTTATCCTTTTTTTAATTCTTTATCTTTAGTATGTTTTGAATTTTTAAAATCTTCTAATCATACGTAACATTTTCCATGAATACAAACCAGATCTCACACACTAAGGGTACATCTACACAACAGCGTTATTTCGGAATATCATCCGTTATTCCAAAATAATTATGTGAGCGTCGACACTGCTAGCCCATTATTTCGAAATAATTTTGAAATAATGGGCGGCTTATTTCAGCATTTGTAAACCTCACTCCATGAGGAATAATACCTCTTCCAAAATAGTTATTTTAGTATAGCAGTAGTGTGGACAGGCCACTGCTGCTATTTCAGAATAGCTTCTCCCCTAGGCCTTTCAAAGTAATTACTCCCCAGTGCTTCCTAGAGCTCTAAACTGAGGTCGCACGTCCACATTAGGGGCGCCTGCCTCAGACTAATTTACAGGTTTCCCTGTAGTGTAGACGTGTTATTTAGAAATAAGCTATTTCAGAGTATTTCTTCCGGAATAGCTTATTCCAAAATAATCATGCAGTGTAGATGTAGCCTAAAACAAAACAGACATTTTCAATGTACAGCAACATAGCTTTCAGAATAGAAATGAAAGATATTCTGGGTCATGTTCTGCCTGGTTACAGTTGTGCAGCCATGCTGAAGCCAATAGAGTTGTACAAGTATAACTATAAGCACAATTCTCTGCTTTCAGGAATTCAGTACACCTGTGCTTTGTGATCTGACTTCATTTTAAAAACTTGTGTACTAATTTTAAAAAGGTAGGACTGTGAGAACTGAAAAAAATAGAGATATCTAATGTCTCTATTTTCATATTAATAATCAGAGTTTCTGTCCGGCTAATAACTCCTGGTGTTAATATCGGATGAGCTCTGAGAATATAGGAAGTTTTTGAAAGAGCTTCTATATGTAACCTTGAATGTGTAACCTGCTCATTTCTGAAGGTTATGATTTGAATGATGATTATGGATATTTCATGGAGCTCTTGTATACACTGACAAAGAAGTATTCACATAATGGACATCTTTTCATGATAAAAACTATTTTTCTTTCTTAAACATTTGAGTATTATTAACCACTGACAGCTACATAAAGAAGCTAGATCACATAGTATTCACTGCACATTTATTAATTTAAAAAACTAATCACATTACAAATTATCATTCATATGAATCACAAGGCTGTAAATCAACTTATTCTGCATCATTAATAAAAATACCATTCACTTAATGAAAAGCAAAAGCAATTAAATGTATTGCAATTCTAAATGAAAAAAATGACCTGCTGCCTTCACAGACTAACCTGTTATCTATTTAAATTAAAGCTGGCAGTAATATAGATGAAGCATCTATTAAGTTCATATATCTTGGTGTGCTCACCTGTTCAGCACTTCTGCAAGTTTTTGAATTTCAGCTGCATGATCTTCTGCTCTGTAGACTAGTTCAAGTGCTCCCCTCGTGGACATCTGCATGACCAGATTATCTACGTGATACCTCAATTTGGCATTCCATAGGACCAGTCCATCTCGATGGATCTCTAGATTCTAAACATTGAAATTATTTCCTTTATCAATGAATCAAATGCAATTCACTATATTAAATCAATGATAGATTGTTTAATAACTTACTGACGTAGAGTTCTTTACATCTGTGGCAAGGGCAGCAGCAACATCCATCAATTCTTTCCCTTCTTTAATTAGCATGATGGAAAGCTCCTTGTTTTCTTGTATGTTTAGCTTTTTATCCTGTGGCATAAATCAATTGTTTTATGGTATTCTAATGTCAGCTGGTACAGATGAACGGTATGTCTACCCTGCAGAGTTTTTGTGGAAAAACTACACTTATGTCCACACTGCAACTGCATTCTTTCGACAGGGGGTTTTTCAACAGCGGTAAACCTCTTTCTACAAGGAAGAAGCCTTTTTCCGAAAGAGTTCTTTTGGAAAAAGGTGTGTATGGACAGGGAAGAGGGTTTTGTTGGGTTTTTTTCGAAAGAAGAGGGCTCCAGAAAAAAGCACAGCTGCCCTAGTGGCAACTCCGTCCATAGTAATCACCAGGGCTCAACAATCTTTGTAATCTACTCACCCGTGGCGAGTAGATTACAACCCGGAAGAGCCAGGTTCCAGCGATCTGCGCATGCGCAGAATGATCTGCGCATGCGCAGAACGCCGGACAGCGTGGTTGGCGAGCGGGGCTCGCTGTGGCTCGGCGAGCCCTGGTAATCACAACTTAAATGCAAGATAGCATCCAATCAACGTGGACGCTATCTTTAAAAAATGCAGATTGCTTTTCGATGCGCTTTTGCTGTGTGGACGCTCTCCTTCGAAAGAAGTTTTTCCAGATCTCTTCTGGAAAAGCTTCTTTTGAAAGAAGCCTGCAGTCTAGATGTTACCAAGCTAATCTACTTAAACCCTTCCCACTTTGAACAAATTGCATGGTTTCTCTTTGGTGTACTAGGAATATTAAAAATATTAATATTTGTAAAAGTCTATTGTTTCATTTCAGTCTGAAAAGTGAGGTAATTAAAACATATTATCAATCTGGCATTTATTATGCAAACAATGAGGATTCTACAGTCTTACATTTAACTCTGCCAGGTTGCTGTAGATAAGGGAAAGCAAACGGCTGGTCTCATTGGTATTAGTCTGAGCATCATTCACTAGTTCTTGAGCTTGCTGTAGTTGGATGTTGTGGTTTGCTAAGAGATGTCTTGTTCTTTTTTGTAGTTCTGCAAGATCCTGCTGGGGTTTGAAATACTCTTCCTGAACCTGTGATAACAACCTCTCTGCAGCACTAGGAAACAGAGAGAAAACAATAAACAAATGCAGGCACTAAAATTCAGGGCTGCGTCTAGACTGGCACGATTTTGCACAAAAGCGGTCGCTTTTGCGTAAAATCTTGCCGCCTGTCTACACTGGCCGCGAGTATTTGCGCAAGAACACTGACTTTGTAATGTACAAAATCAGTGGTTCTTGCACAAATACTCTGACGCTCCCCCTCAGGGATAAGCCCTCTTGCGCAAGTATTCTTGCACAAGAGGGCCAGTGTAGACAGCAACATTAATTTCTTGCGCAAGAAAGCCTGATGGCTAAAATGGCCATCGGAGCTTTCTTGCGCAAGAGAGCGTCTACACTGGCACGGATGCTTTTGCGCAAAAGCAAATCTTTTGCGCAAAGTCACATGCCAGTATAGACGCTCTCTTGCGCAAATACTTTTAAAAGTAATTGTGCAAAATAATGCCAGTCTAGATGCAGCCCAGGTGTGTTTCTTAAAGAAGGAAAAACTGAAACCAGGGTTACCCAAACTGTGTGGCACTAATATTTGCAACTCACTTGCACATAACTGCATGTCAATTTTTTTATCAGTAATAAATACTTACTGCCATATTTATTAAACTTGTCTCACCATGGTCAGACGACTATTAGCAAATAATACAACCTTGCAGCTTATCATCTTTGTTCTAGCCCTGGAGTTGTAAAGAAATGGGGTCTGTAATCCTTTGAGCATTTATTTTTAAAGTTCCATTTGGGATGCCTCTGACTTGAAAGCCTTCATAGATTTCATACATCTGGAATGGTTCCATGCCCAACTTCAGACATTTCCAGTTTAAACATTTTTAATCTAGGGGCAACGTGCTAAGGTGTGGGAGGAGGCACTGGAACATACTGATAATATGAACAGCAGCAAGTCACCAGAATAGAACAGAATACATCCCAGTAGTTGAACTGCTTTAAAAAAAGAGCTGTGACCCAGGACTACAGCCCAAACCCAGGGAATCAGTCAATTGCTACATGATTCCATGAGCCTCCATTATCAGGAGTTTTGAATTTTAACCAGAAGCATTCGATGCTGGGCACTATTGAGGGGAACCTAAAGTGTCACTGGTGTGACCCTGAACGGCAATTCCTGTGTAAGATACACAATGTAAAGAATGTCCAGTAGACTTCACCAGAAGTCTGGGCACAGGGAGTAGGGGGAGATGGGAAAAGGCCTTAGGCAGAAAGGGCAAAGCTGGGGGCTAGACTCCCCCAGACAGCCCTTTAGCACCAATTTAAAGGGCCAAGGGCTCCATCAGCTGCTGTTGCTGCTATAGTGGCGGCCAGGAGCCCTGGGCCATTTTAAATCTACAGGTTCTAGTGCAGCTGCCGCCTCTCCCTCCCTCCCTCCCATGACAGTGTAGCCCTCCCATGACACATACACGAATAATTCTGTTTCACAGATTTATCTTTTAATCTGCTTTCAAATGTTTTTCTATTTTCAGTTATAGCAAATGAAGCCTGATTTATAGTGTTACCACAAACAAATGATGAAATATACTGATTTTTTCCCTACTCATATTAGATATGGATATACATTTATATTTCCATATCACTGATCCACACTTCATGCCCTCAAAAACCATTGTTTTAAATCAGGGGTCTGAAACCCATGGTTATCAAGCCAAATATGGTTAAGTATGGAACCAAATATGGCTCTTCTGTCATTCCCAAAATGCATGCAACTTTTTAAATTAAAATGGAAAATTAATTTAAAAATTTAAAAACGTGTAATTACTCATGTAGCTTGAATGCACACATGAACCTGAATTTGATGTAAACTTCAAAGAAATGTGCAAAAAGATGCTGTAGCAGAAGTCCCATTAAATAAAGTCTGTGAGTGCAATGTTTAATTTATGCTATTTTAATCATCATGTCAATTATCAATAATATTATGTTGTATATTTTTAGTCATGCAAATGTGCATTCTTACAGACCACTTGTTCTGACTTTTAATGTAGTTTGGCTCTTTGGTTTGAAAAGGTTGCTGACCCCTGTTTTAAATTATAACAAAACGCAGGCAGTGGTAGAATGGGTAGAATGAAATAACAATGCAGTAATTTACAGGGCCGTATTCTCCCAATACTTGTGTACCATGACAAGGTTATACTATAGTTCTGGAATTTTACCTTATGTAGCAAATGTAGAGAGGTTTCAGTTAGATATTATTTAATGATGTATCATCACAAACAAAATTCACCAAGAGCCATTAGGTATCTGTCTGCTCCCTGACAAATGCACTATCAAACAGCTTATTTAAATTAGCTTTAAATTTGCAGCTCTGCAGCATGATAGATTCTGTAAAGCAAACTCTCATGCTAGCATAAATCTTATTACCTCTCTTCTTCAGTGTGTGAAAGGTCGCTCAGCAGAGAACTTTCAGAAATGTCTACAGAAAGCTTACAATTGAAAAAGTTAACTTACAAATGCCTTAAAACTGCTGTAAAAGTCAGAAATATTTTGTTAGGAAATGGGTGTTCTCAGAAACTTTCATAAGGCCAGGAAGCTATTCCAAGTCCTAATTCATTGAAACGCTAATCAGGTTTTATTTTTAGTCAATTCCCATGGCCATCTGACTCTCACATAAATTAACAGACAGGTTCAAAGTAAGCATAAGAGACAGGTGAGCAAAGTACAGTATGCCCGGCAACCACACTATACTTGGGGATCACATTAACATATGAAAATAAAACTATTCAATGACACTAAGACACAGAAGTAGCAGAAGCTATGCATGGGGGGAGGGGAGGCAGGCCCTCCCAGAAAAAGCTGCATGGTGGGGGTCCCTTGGTTGCATAGGGTTTTTTAATTTTTAATTTTTGAGCATGGCCCCACTCTAGACCATTTTTTCTCGAAGAAAAAAATTAAAAAACTAGTGATCCTGTAGCACCTTAAAGACTGAAAAAAAAATTATATGGTATCATGAGCATTCGTGGGCACAACCTACTTCTTCAGAAATAATTTTTTTGTTAGTCCCTACATTGCTACAGGACCACTCGTTTTTAAGTTACAGACTAACATGATTACTCCTCTGAGACTTTTCCTCTCATAGTTCCTTATACAAATGATAAACTATCCATGAATAGAGAATAAGACAGTAGGTTTACTTCAGTGCAGTGGTGACATTTTGGACCTGATGCGTTAAATATCTTCTTCGCATTGCTTCCAGCATGGCGGAGGTATCTTCCAGGAGACTCTGAGATGTACTGTTTGACAACTGGAAATCCGGTCCCAGTGTCTCATTTAGAGATGCAGCCACTTCAGCAAGTACTAAGTGGGAAGGAAACCATTAGTCACTTCACTGAGAAACAGCAAATTGAATCCCTTAGACTGAGGGGGGATAATTTTTGAAGGAGGGGCCACTTCACAAATTTTGGAAGTGGCTGCAGGCTGACCTAGAAGGGGCGGGGCCCTGGGAAGAAGGGGCGGGCCTCGGGAGGAAGGGGCTTTGGGCTGAAGGGGCAGGCTTGAGAGCTGCCCTACTGGGAACTTTGCTTGGCCTGGGGTCTCTCCCCCCTGACTTCTGGCCAATGGAAGGAGCAGAGGGGAGGGTGCTGGGCGCTAGCCTCCTCCCAGAGTTGCCTGTGGGAGGTTTAGAATTCACGTAACACAGCTGGCAGCTCCTGACCCCCGCTGCTAACCTGTTGCCCGGCAGCCACCCGGCAGGCAGAGGCCTTTTGAAGAGAAGCAATGGAAAGGGCGCCTCCCAGGCAGCTCCTGGGCAACAGTCCACTGGGACCGAGAGCTGCGAGCCTTTTCAATTGCTTCTGTTTCAAGGGCTTGTGCCTGCAGGGTGACTGACAGGCAATGCCACCACCCAGCAGGTACAAGCCCTTTAAATAGAAGGAGTTGAAAGGGCTCGCATGTCTCTAGCTTCCTAGCAACACGCTAGAGGTGCTGGGAGCTGTGGGCCCTTTTAACTGTTTCTATTTAAAGAGCTTTCGTTCTCTGTGGCTGCCAGGCAACATGTTGCCCGAAAGACATTGAGAAGGCACGAGACCTTTAAATAAAAGCAGTAAAAAGGGCTCATAGCTCCAGTGCCGCTAGCGCCTTGCGAGGGAGCCAGAATCACGTGAGCCCTTTCCACTGCTTCTATTAAAAGGGCTCGCACCTTCCCCGGGGCTGCTAGGCAAGGCGTGGGGAAGACGTGAGCCCTTTAAATAGAAGCAGTTAAAAGGGCTCGCGCATCTCCGGCTCCCAGGCAATGTGCTAGGGGGCAGGGCCTAGAACTGCCTCGCAGGCTAGATCAAAGCCCTAGGCAGGCTGGATTCAGTCCACTGAGAGGCTTTTGCCCACCCCTGCCTGAGACAAACAGCATAAATGCCCTCTCTTTGCAAACAGTTCTCGCATTTATGTTTTTATTTCAATAATGTAAGTGGCCATAGCTTTGCAGTCAGATGCAATACCTTTGATGGTTGTATGCACTGTGTCAATAAATACAGTCAAACGTCGAGTCTCATTCATGGTTCTTTGAGTTGCATTGTTGAGTTGCCAACCTCTCTTCAATATTCTAGTCAACTGGCATAAAAATATAAGAATGTATATTTATGATAAACATTACAATAATTGAGATTGATGATTAGCTTCTGATGACTTTTCCACTAAATAAAGAACATTTCTAAGGTCACCAACAAATTGTATGAGAAAAAGATTAGCAGCTCATGAGGAAACAAATCAAATTTGTTTGGTGGTTTTTCTGAAGTGATGAGTACCTTTATCAACTATTCTGCTAGGGTACGTCTACACTAGTCATTAGTTCGAGCTAGGTAGGGTAATTAGGGCAAGCGGAATTGCAAATGAAGCCTGGGATTTAAATGTTCCCAGGCGCCGCCATTTTTAAATCCCCCTTAGTCCGAACTCTGTGCCCATGGCTACACGCGGCACAGAGTAGGTAGTTCGAATTAAAGATCCAGAGTTCGGACTAAGGGGGATTTAAAAATGGCGGCGCCCGGGAACATGCAAATGAAGCCCGGGATATTTAAATCCCGGGCTTCATTTGCAACTCCGCTTGCCCTAATTACCCTACCGAGCTTGAACTAATGAGCTAGTGTAGACGTACCCCAGTCTCAAACTCAAATATCAGTGAAAAAATGCTATCCAACATTATTACTTCCAAAGGGAATACTTTGAAATACAGCACTGATGTCAAAGGGAAGAATTGTCAATCGTCTCTGACAATTACAGCAATATGGTCATCACTGCAGCTGCTGAGTTAAATTACATATTTAGGAAGGTATATGTCGTCAACAAATGACATCAGATATCTCCATTGATGTATATTTCTATCCACATTTTTTACTCTTTAGGGGACAAAAATATGACTCAAGTAAACCATCCTACCACACTGGGAATTTTGCTTAAGTGAAAACGTAATACAAACTTTCGGATTTGCCCATGTAATTTGAAGTTTATTTAATTTACACTTTAAATCATTTTGTAACAAAATGTTGGCACAACTAAAATTGAGGTCTTAGACTTCTTGGAAATGATCAAGCAATGACAAAAGGTTAAATAAGCTATGTGGGCCAAAAATCAATGAAAAGAAAATATTTCCATTTCTTACCACATGAACCAGTGAAGGATCATGATACATATCTGATAATCCGGCACCCCCTGGGTCCTAAAGGTGCCGGATTATCGGAAGTTTACTGTACATAGAACACCACAAAAACCTGTAGTATCCTTCATTGATTTGTAACTCCATACAACTCTATTACCTTTCTATAGAATCCTGTTGCTTCAGGTCTGTTACATTCTATAAAACTTTTCCATGAGGGGCTCCTCAAAGATCATTCTGGCTAGGAATGAAAGTGCACAGTACTTGCCTCTTTGTGCAGTTGATCTGTGCCTCTTGATATATTCACAAGATCTCCTTTTGCCATCTCCAGTGAATAGGTGGGATCCTCTCTAGACAATAGAGACCCCTAAAAATAGTAACATACTGACATTTTAAGACCTGATTATTTTAGCTCACCTTTAAAGAGGCCACCACCATTTTTGTGTGCAGAAAACTGTGGATGCAAATAACTATGTACACAATTTAGCTTATCTATAGTTTTAAACTTCTGAAACCTGTTGTGACAAAATAAGCTCAGAAGTATTGCTGGTGCACAAAAGTAGGCCATTGTTAAAATTAAGGGCCAGTTGTCAGGATCCAGTCAAGTTTGAGGATTTTCACCAGTGCCGGAATTCCAGGACAGATACCTCTATATATATAGCTTTCTGACCTACTCTGCAATTCTAGAATTACTGTAAATGTATGCTAAATAACCTGAAGAAGAGCTCCTGGCAGCTCACAAGCATGTCGTTTTACCAACAGAAATTGATCCAATAAAAGATATTACCTCACTCACCTTGTCCCTTCATATTTAGTACAAACATGAGTGACACACAATAACGCATCTCAAAGGACGTCAAGAGATGTAAGATATAAAAGGTTTATATGCTTGTGCAAAGCATGGGTTTCTAAATAGGTGTGAGTTAGGGTTTCTAATAGGTGTGAGTTGTAAGTCTGTAAGATAGCATACATCCAGTTAGCTCCATTCCTGGCTTCAGATACAGAGTTCTCAAAACTGATGGGAGCAGTAAGCCTCACAGGAAGGAATGCTGGGCAGGCATATCAAGTAAAGCGGACCCTCCCTCAGAACAGGTACAGGTGAGGGAAAGACCAAGACCTTTTACAATTCTTTTAAGCAGACAGACAGACAATTGCTCACTTGGAAAGCAGTAGCTCTGGGTCTCACAAGGGCACGTCCCTTGGAAATCCTGGCAGTAGTTTTTGAAAAAGCTTATGGAAGAGCCCAAGAAGAAGCCTAAAAGCAGACAGTCTGGTGGTTGAGTAAGTCAGCTGGACAGGAGTGATATTTTAGCCAGAGAGACAGGGATATCCAACTCCTAATAGAAGAAAATAAGGACTATGGGGGTGCATCTACACTGCAGGGCTTAACTCGAAATAAGCTACGCAAATTGAGTATCTTATTGTGTATCTTATTTCGAAATAACTTATTTTGTACAATGAGGATTACAGGAGTTAGAGTAAGAAGTCCTCCAGCTTGACAGTATTTTGACAGTATTTCAAAATAACTGCCTGCTGTGTAGACGCGGACTACGTTATTTTGGAATAGCCCTAGTTATTTTGAAATAAGTGTTGCAGTGCAGACGTACCCTGGCAGAGCAGAGTAAGTTTAGTTTTGGAGGATGAGAAGCAGCAGAGCTGGTGATCAGGACCAACGCCTATTCATTGTCCAGGTTCCCAAGAAAGACACATATGGAACAGGGAGGATGAAAGTAATCTCTCCCTTTGACTCTGAAGGACCATCAGAGGCAGGTTGCCAACACACAGAAATTTCATTTACAGACAAAATGGGAAAAAATTATGGACAATTTTTTTTAGGGACATAATTTTTATACTATATTAAGACACAGAAATGGTCAAAAGTGTAAACTAATCATTGTCATTCATACATCACAAGACCAATATGCTATTTAACTCACTTTCATTTACTTAGTCATGGTCCTGGAAGTTTTCTATTTTGTGATTGTACATCCGAACCCTGATGCTATTAACCATGGATGATAACATCACATGGATCATATAATTCACGTTACGTCACCTCAATCATTGAGCTAAATAAACAACGAAAATGTCCAATTTCCGCTGCTCCACAGTAAAATGGCTGAAGCAGCACAGAAGAAATTTAATTGCTATACAATAATTGCTGTTTTTTGAAATTTTATTTCACTTTTATGAAGTTTACGGACACCTAAATTTTTTTTACAGACTTTACGGACATGTCCAATTTTGGCTAATTTTTTACAGACTGTCCGTAAATTTACTGACAGTTGGCAACCCTGATCAGAGGGCTTTGATGCAATATAATGGAGAGGAGAGAAGACTGACAAACCTAGTGATCCAGTGAAAGAGACGGCATTTTTAAAAATTTTGTTTTCAGTTGTTTGTTTAGCTCAGAATGGGTATAATTTTTAGGTAAGCCAAAAAGAGCAAGAAATAGGTATGTATGACATCTAAGAGAAGGTAAATAGTTGTTACCATTCTATTCTCTAGTTACCAAATAATTTCTTTGGGCACAATAGTTAAAAATTATTTTGGCACAAAATGAACAGGAATATTTGTACTATAGCCATAACCCTGACACTTAATCCTGGAGTCCAAAATTCCACAGAGGTTTCTTACTTTTTTTTTCTTTTTTTGCATTCTTTTGAGCATCTCAATTATCTGCACAGTGACAGCTGGTTTAGATCATTTGACTTAAATGTGAAAATATGTGCACTGAAGGGAAAACTGAAATTGATGTTGTTTTCAAGAAAATCTGTTTTCATTTTATAATTCAAGTGTTAAACATATTGTATGTATTTACAAGTAAATGCCAAAAGAGATTATTTTCCTGCAACCATAACAAACAATTCAAAAGTAAAAGCTAATTCTACCATAACACAAGTATTGTTATAGTATAGTATTTCTATATATTTGGTATATAAAGCAATGGCAACATGATTAAAATGAAAGATGATCTTATAAAACTGTCACTCAATTAAGGTGATTCTGTTATCATCAACATCAAAATATTAAATTACATTCTTAAGTGTTCAATCTGGATATTATTTACCAAAGAAAACATTATACTTCTAACTCAATTTTGTTTTAATTTGCAGCATGCATTGCACAAGAGGTCTCACTTTGTCATGTGTTTGTCAGGATATGATGGAATACAAAGAAAAATGTGGTTTTACTTATACTTCAGATTTTGTCTCAGTACAGTAATTGCTGAATGGACACTTTACACTATCCACACTTATTTTAGCAGCCATGAAGAATGGAAGATTCTGTTCCACTAATCTTCATGCCTTTTATCCTGGCCTTGTGCAAGGACAAAGGCAGAGCTACATGAATCTACTTCGAAAACAACAAGTGCCCCTATAATATTTTAAAAGACTTTACAAAGCTGTGATGCTCCAAGCACATGAATACATGGAGTATCACACTTTTGAAATACAATTTAAGTGAGCTAAGATGGAGCAATTGAGCTTCTCCTCAAAGAGGACTAGGCTCTTTGTGCCCCAAACTGTTTACTGTTAAGACACATTTCAAAGATCTATGGAGAAAATTCAGATTCAAACTATTAGGCACAGATTAAGTTTGCAGCAGAAAAAGAGCCACAAAGGGGACAACACCAGAACCAAGACAGGGCATTGCCAGAAATTCACCAGAGAGCCAGTACTGTTGTGCTTTTCTCCAGGGCTATGTCTAGACTGCAAGCCTCTTTCGAAAGAGGCTCTTTCGAAAGCATCTTTCGAAAGAGCCTCTTTTGAAAGAGAGCGTCTAGACTGCACGGAGAAATTTTGAAAAAGCGGCTTGCTTTTTCGAAAGAAAGCATCCAGTGAGTCTGGATGCTCTCTTTCGAAGAAGCCCTATTTACATTGAAGAACGCCTTCTTTCGAAAGAGGAACTTTCGAAAGAAGGCGTTCTTCCTCGTAAATTGAGGTTTACCGCCATCGAAAGAAAAGCCGCGTTCTTTCGAATTAATTTCGAAAGAACGCGGCTTGAGTCTGGACGCAGGGGAAGTTTTTTCGAAAAAAGGCTACTTTTTTCAAAAAAAACCCTGAGTCTGGACACAGCCCAGCTGCTAAGTTGCTTCCCATCCAGCCCAACCCTCTCTGGTCAGTAATGTGAAAATTGTACTTCCTTAAATGTTCCCCAACATTGTTTGCACAAGCTACCATGACAGCTTGTTTACAGCATTTTTGCAGCCAAACTTTGGGAACTACAGACCTCCACCACGAATGGGATGATTGTTTTTAAGGAAGAATGTGATGGTAAATTCTCTGGGGGCAGAGACAGTCTTTTTTCTGTTTTTGCACAGCATCTAGCACAATGGATTACACGTTCAAAACTAGAGCTCCAAGGCACTATTACTACTAATAGAAATGACCTGGAAAAAAAAACAGAAGGTTGCTGAGTAGCAAGAATGTAATGGAGATGGAACACAAAGGCCCCCAACCCATCTTACCACAACTTGTCTTAAATTTATCTGCATGCTGGGTCATCTGCTTCCAATTCAATCTCCTGTCAGCATAATTAACCAGTTTTTCAACAATATATTCCGTTCAAATTTTGCATTTGAATTTTTTTATTTGGGTGCAACATAGGGATGTTAAATTGCAGTTATCTGACTAATCGTGTCGTCAATACAATTTGTATCAACTACATGATTAGACGATAAGGACCACTCTGTGGAGCCACAGCAGGGGTAGCTCCAGGAGCTGGGTCAAGCCGGGACTGAGCAGTCCCACCTCATGCTGGCTCCGGGAGCCACCCATGATGCAGCTCTGCATTTTAAATGTAGTAAGCCCAGGCTGCCGGGAACAGGGGCTGCTTTGTGGTAGCAGAACCCATCTGCAGGGGGACCCTCTACTCTCCCCCTACTCTCGCTGCCTCTGAGGCAGCAAAGTGGGGGGCAGCAAGTAATTGATACTCCAGTTGACTACTTGCTAACATCCCTAGTGCAACACAACATGCAGTTCTGAAATTGAAATCTTCTGACAGTCTGAAAAATCTTATCTGGTATTTGTTTCCTGGTATATGTCAAAAAGGAAAGCACTTACTATCAGGCAAGCATAAGCAAAGCAAGCAGTCAATGCAGACCATATGTGCTCTGCACTGGACAGCCAGCCCATACTGCTCTCTCTGGATATGTCTAGACGACATCCCTCTGTCACCAGAGGGATGTAAATTAGACATACCGACATTGCAAATGAAGCGGGGATTCAAATCTCCAGCTCTTCATTTGAATAAAAATGGCAGCCATGTTTTGCCAAGTCAGCAGTTTGTCGGCAAAAAGTGGCTGTCAAGACGGGCATCGGGCGACAAAGAAAGCCTTTGTCGGCCGATCCCTTATGCCTCGTAAGTGAGTCCCCCGGGCTCCATGGCAGCTGTCCCTTTAAAATGCTGCCTCTGCAGCAATTCAAAGGGGCAGCTGACCCCGGGCTCCACTGCCCCTTTAAAACAGACAGAGGAGGCAGTTTCAAAGGGGCAGCTGCTACACAGCTGATCTATTGATCAGCTGTGTAGTAGCTGCCCCTTTGAAAAGCCGCCTTGGGTTTTCAAAGGGGCAGCGCCATTGTGCGGTGCTGCCATTTTGAAGTACCCCTTCCCCCCATTTCATAGAGGCAGCAAAGGGGGGGGGGGGGAATATTGACTAGTCAAAACACTATCTGATAAGCAATTGCTTATCGGATAGTCGACTAGTCTTTTACATCCTTATTACACACACTATTTTTAAACAGCATTCGCTCACATCATGCAGATCTGTCCACTCAGGTCAAGCAAGAGAACCATCGACTCAGCTCTCTCCTCAGTCCAGCTGTACCTGTGGCTTTTGTGTGGTTGACACTGCATTGCAAGAAGTTTTGGAGTATTACAATCATCCTCAACATTTGCATTTATCATGCCACCTAAGAGGAATAGCAGTACTAAAGAAAGCAAGAAGAAACGAGTAACAAGTGAAAAGATATGGGAAATGATGAATTTATCTAAGAAAATGAGATACTGGATAAGCTTTGTGCTGGTGCCCAAGTCAACCTGGTTGGCCAGGAATATGCTAGGAATTGAATCTATGATTCGCACAATTAGGAGAGATGAAGATAGCCTTACACCACAAATTATGGCTGTAGGTAACACTAGTCTTACCATCAGGAGGATAACAAGGCAAGATGTTCAGCTTAATGAAACCAAGACTTTGTTGAATACGTGGATTGAAGATCAGATTCAGAAATGGGCACCATTCAGTGGCAGTTATTCATGAGAAGATACAGAAACCATACGCAGCCATGTGTGAGAAGGAAGGTGACCCATTCAAAGGAATGTCATTTGGTAGTGGCTAATGTGATAGTTTTAGGAAGCACTTTAATATCCGTAATGTGAAGTTTGCAAGAGAATCTGCATCAGGTGTTCACCAAGCAACAGAATTCTTCCCTGCTGAACTAGCAAAAATTACTGAGGATGATGATTAAAAGCCCCAGCAAATTTTTAATGCTGATGAAACAGGTTTGTTCTGGAAATGAATGTCATACAGAACTTCATCACTCTGCAGGAGCATTCAGCACCAAGATTTAAAGCGGCAAAAGACTGACTCGCATTGCCGCTCTGCACCTATGTATCGGGATTGTAAGTGAAAACCAGTGCTTGTTTATCGTGTTGGGAACCCTGTGCCTTGAAAGGCACGCAGAAGTCTTTCTTGCCAGTTTACTGGGGGTCTAACAAAAAAGTTCTCGTGCCTTAGAACTTTACTTCAAGTAAAAAAACCTATCTTTCAAGGTTTTGATATTATCAGACAATGCCCAAGATCACTGTGCCAAAGCTCTACGGGGTGCAAACAAAAACATTGAGATTGGTTTTCCTTCTACTTAATACAACCTCACTGTTGCAGCCATTAGACCAATTGTTATTATACAAGGTGCACGATCAAGAGGATGCTTGATCAAGAGGAATACTCAGAAATGGGTGTACCAGACTTCTGGCAATCACATAACATTGTGCATGCAATTGAAAGCAGGAAGGAGTCCTGGGATGAGGTCATTGTTCCTACCGATAACAGTGAAAAATTTCACTGGCTTTCCTACAGTACACAAGGAGGTTAAGGAGATAATGCAGGTGGCCAGGAATGTTGGGGGTGAGGGATTCTCAGATGCAGAGGAAACTGAAGTAGAAGATTTGATAGACTCACACTAGGAGGAGCAGATTGAGGAGTTACTGGAGGTGCAGGAGGCCACCGATAATGAAAGTGAAGGTGAAGACAAGCAAGAGGAACAGAAACTCACAGCAGGATATTTGAGGGAAAGCTTACAAATCATAGATAAATTCATAAGTAATTTGATGGAGAAAGATCCAAATATGAACAGGAGCCTACAGGCAAATTTGGCACTGAGGCAACAATACCACCCTACCATGAGCTGCACAAGTCATTGCTGAATGAGCAAAACAGTTCATGTAGTCTTCTCACTGACTACATCAGGCCCTCTAAACATCAATCAACAAATGCATCAGCTTCAGCATTCCTGTCAGCCAAGAAGTAGCCAGAAAATACCATTATATCCTCACCGCACTGCAAGTTGAAACTCTGTAAACCAGGACTCTTTGGTCTAGCAACATCCGTGGTCTAAGTAAGACCATGGATGTTCCAGGACCAGAGAGTCCAGGTGGAGTGCTGGTAGCTAAGAGCCTTATATGCTGGCAAGACTGGGGGCTGCTGGCAGTGAGTTACCAGCAGGGTCAGGAGCCCAGCACGCTGTAGCAGGGTTGCCCAGCGTGCCCCAGTTGGTCTGCCCAGTGAGGCAAGAGTTTGGTGCACTGGGAACTAGGCTGTCCAGCCTGGCAAGTAGCAGGGGCAGGGGCAGTGAGGCCTGCAGCTGGTCCAGAGCTGAGGGGGGCTGGTAGAAAAGGGTCAGATATGACTTCCCCGGGTCTGGCAAAATTCCTCATCCAGGACAGGCCAGATCCTGAGAGTGTCAGACCAGGAAGGTCCAACCCCTGTAACTATATTCCCTAGCCATCACTTCATTTTTAAGACACTGTAATAAACAAATAAAAATGCATAACGGGTGCGTCTACACTGCACCGTTACTTGAAATAAGAGATGCAATTTGAGCTATGCAAATTACATATCTTATTTTGATGCTATTTTGAAATGGCTTATTTCATCATTTGGTGCTGTCTACACGGTGCCAAATTTCAAAATAAAGTGCTCTTCCAAAATGTCCCTTACTACTCATAGAATGAGGTTGACAGGGACATGGGAATAACGAGCCTGAAATAATGAGCTTGCTGTGAAGAAGCGGGATAGCTATTTCAGGATACTCCAGTATTCCAAAATAGCGTTGCAGTGTAGACATAGCCAATAATGTACAACTTTATCATGTCTAGGAATGTAACCCTATTTTTCCCATGTATTTTTCAGTTTATATAGTGCATTTTTATGTAACACATGGTTTTCTAGGAACATTAACTACAGTGTTATATACAAATTTACTGTATAGACATCTGGGATGGCAGGGCAAATTTATGGTCATATTCTGATCTGAGTTTTATACCAGGCACCATTCTAAAGCTCTTAATTTTGTCACTCCTGGCTCACCTTAATATAAATAAGTAAGATCAGAATTGATCCTATGCTTATAAGGTACCAGTAAATATTTTTTTTTTTTACCTTTAGGTACTTTGTTGCATTGTCCAAATCTGCCAGCATGCCATACGGTACAAAGGTAACACCAGTGAAGTTTACCAAAATTATGGCTTTCTCAATGTGATCCAAGTCATTTAACAAAACACCAGTGCAGTCATCATCGCAAGCTGAAGAAACCATTTTAAAAAAGAGGAGTAATGTTACTATAAAAAGACATTCTTTGAAAAAGTAAACATTACTTTTACCGACATCTAGCAATACATTTACTTTGTATGTTAGGAAAGCCTACAAATAACATCAATAGCATACAATATTGTACACTTTGTATTATATTTTTAAAATGTATGATCTGATTCTGACCACACACACACACCAGTTTACCATCACAGTTTAACAGATCCCTTCACACTGATATAAATCCAGACTATACCAATGAAGTTGATGCGTTCATACTGCTTTGGCAAGAGAATCAGACCCAACAAAACATATTCTATGCAGCTGCAATTCCGCTGGCTCCTTCCCAAGGCTGAATTAAGAAAAGGCTTTAGAGGCTGTTCCCCAAGGCCCCAGGGCAAGGGGGCTCCCTTAGCGAAGGCTGGATCCACTAAAGCTCCTCTGTTCTGGGCCAGCCCTTTCTGGTGGGGGAAGAGGAGAGGTGGCTCTGTGTGTTGCCACTTCCCATCCACCCTGGCTGGAGCCACGTCACCCTGGCTGTGAACACTTGGAAGCTCTGTCCCCACACTGCCCTCCCCTGGTGAATCCTCTCCCACAACTCCCCTTGGCCAGGAACTGTTGTCAATGAGATCTGCAGGAGGTGGTGCCTCCAGGAAGACACTTCACTGCCACCCCCTCCCTGGGTGAGCACCCTACCTCAATCTTCTGCTTGAGGCCCACTCCTGCATTCCAAACCCCTTAGCCCCAGCCTGGAGCCACTTCCTGCATCCCAAATTCCTGATACCCAGCCCTGCCTTACAGCCACATCCCCAGTCACAAGTCCCCCCCACACACACACCCGCCCTCCTACCACAACCCACAGCACTCCCTGCACACTGAGCCCCACATTTTTGGCCCCACAAAATCTAATAGCCCTGGGACCCCCAGAAGAATTAATCTGGCCCTGTTTCTTGCACCCCTCACCAGGGTTCCCTCTAAGTGGTGCAGCAGCAAAGCTTCACTGGGTGATTAATCAGCCCTGCCCAGTCAGTCAGCTTCTTACATGGAGCCCGGAGCCTCTGACTGGGCAAGACTGATTAATCTGCTATGATGCTATGCTGCTGTGCAACCTATAAGGAACACTGCCTCTCACATTCCATAGACCAGCCATGTAAAAATCAGGCAGAATCTGATCCAGAATAAGTAATTCAGTGTCAAAGTAGGTAAATGCATAAGTCTGATACTTTTTTTTTACTATCAAGCACTTCATACCTGCCACACAAATGCCACCTGACCACCCCAAACCCACTGAGAGACCAGAAGAAAAAACAACCTACAAATACATTCGTTTTCCACAAGGATGTGTCTTGGTTC
The DNA here is from genome assembly GCF_049634645.1 of Pelodiscus sinensis. NCBI lineage: Eukaryota > Metazoa > Chordata > Testudines > Trionychidae > Pelodiscus > Pelodiscus sinensis. The sequence goes on from NC_134712.1 coordinate 83,572,454, forward strand.
ACATACATCACACAGTTGTCCTGTTACACCTTGCTTACAGAGGCACTGTCCAGATACGTGATCACAATTATTGTGAACTGACCCACTTGGATTGCACTGACACTGTTGACAGCTGCCACCAGGCACTTCAGGATTACCATAATAGCCTAGAGAACACCTGGGGGGAGGGGGGGAAGAGAATCAAAGAATGTTGAAAATTAATTTAAAATCTATTAGCAAAAAATTCCTCTTTTTCATCATCTCTAGCTGATCTGAGATGTTGTATAGGTGTTTGAGGAGCATAATATTTATAATTATTAGTTTATATACAGTAATCAACAAATCACTTTAAGCCATTCCATTTATTATAAAAAGCATCACATGCAAATTAAATAGTCCATTAAATATACAAACATGTGCAGGTCTTCTCAAAAACTTCAGAGAGAGAGGGGGGGGGGGAGGGAGGGAGAGAGAGAGTGTGTGTGTGTATCTCACCTTTCACAGTATTGCCCTTCATATCCAGTGAGACAAGCATTGCAGAGGAAATCATGGCCATCCTTCAGAACACAAGTGGGACTAAAGCTAGAGGAAGAAAGAATTGCTAAACAACAGATATGACCCAAATGCAAGACTACGAAAGTTCAGATGTCTATTGTAGCAGTCTTACCAGATGAATAAATAACATTTAAAACAATAAGAACATAAGAATGACCATACTGGGTCAGACCAAAGGTCTGTCTAGCCCAGTATCCTGTCTTCTGACAGTGGCCAATGCCAGATACCCCATAGGGAATGAACAGAACAGGCAATCAAGTGATCCCTCTCCTGTCATCCATTTTCAGCCTCTGACAAACAGAGGCTAGGGACACCATTCCTACCCATCCTGGCTAATAAGTATTGATGGACCTAACCTCCATGAGTTTATCTAGTTCTTTGTTTAACCCTGTTAAAGTCCTGGTCTTCACAACACTAAATATTGTAAGCTGCAGTGCTGTTCTATTTGGCAAAGCTGCATCCAGCAAGAAACTTAACTGGTTTATTCTCTCTGACTTATGCAATTCAAAATCCTCTCAAAGTTAACTCGGAGGCTGGATAACTCCCAGAACAAGTTTCAGCCCCATACAGATAAACATAGATGACATACAAACCCCTACCAATAAGATGTAATAAAGATGGGCCCCTTTATTGTCAGGCTACTAGCAAGCCCCAGCACAGTGATCAAATGCTCATCAGCGTTCAGAATGTTTGGTTACCTCATGGGGTTGGTTCGGGGACAGGCACAAAGAGAGCAGTCATTGACAGATCCAATTACTTTCCCATAGTAGCCTGGGGCACAAGCACTACAGTGCTCGCCAGCTGTGTTATCTCTGCAGTTCTGGTACACAACAAGAAATGTAAAACAGCCACGAGAATTTTATCATCTCTCCAATCAATAAACAGGTACAGTCTTTACTAATGATCTTTAATATCACAGACAGCATTTTCTGTGTTGAAAATCTTTTTGTATTTCTACAAATCAGCCGATCACAAGCATGCTTTTATTTTCCCTCAGTTCCCTGCCAACCATGCTGACCTAATTTTTTTTCCTGATCCTCAGATGTTTTTGATATACGCTAATATGAATTCCATTAAAGACAGGAAATGACAGTACTAGGAACAAAAGCTATTAAAAAATCAGCTGGCTGCTTGGAAGTAAAACGATGTTTCAATAGTTAAGATAACTGAATTACAAAACAAGTCCGCACACCCCCTATTTAATTAGTCCATACAAATTAACATTAGTCATCCAGGGCAGTTACTTGTATACACTTAAACCCAGTAAGATTGGCTGACATTTACTGGAGTAACAAACTTTGGATTTATAATTTGTGGTCTTAAACTTGTAAGATTGTAAACCCCCAGGGTTCTTTCTGACTCATGTTTTAGCATAGGGTTAGGCCTGGCAAAGCAAAAAATGCTTATAAGACTGAGGGAGAGTAGGAAACATTATTTTAAAATGTGAATTTAAAATGCAACTCAAAGAAAGCAAGCCAGCCTTGAAAAGCAAGTGCAACAATTATTTCAAAACAAAACACATCAGAGAAATTTCTTACAAGAGATTGTCTGGTCCTTGTATAATTTTGGGGGTGAGAGCTAGTACATTGCTACTTTTCATCTTCCACCATAAGGTATCTATGCTAAACTTGACAAGGCCCAAGGTCTGGGCCTTTAAATCTCACAGCAAAAAGAGAAAATAGGTAACAACTGCCTAGGACATAATAGAAACCAAGACAATCACATGTAATAGGAATTTTGTAAGTTTGAGGACTTGAGTAAGATCTGCTTTAAACATTTGGTGATTTCACAGGAAAAAAAACCTACTGAAACATTTTTCTATTAAGCTAACATGCATGTGTTCCCACTTAAGTACCCCAGCCTCCTGTGCTTCAGAAATTCTTTCCTGATCTGGTATACTCTGGATGTTGGATGTCCTGGCAAAACCAACGCAACAATGGAAACGTACATACCAGGCACTTTCCTGTTTCCAGATCACAGATCTCACTGTGGTTGTTACACTGACATGGCACACAAGGTGCAATCAGTTGGCGAGGTTCTTTCACATTCAGGCCTACATGTTTTGCCCTGTAATACCCCGATGCACAGCTCTGCATGGGTAGATGTGGGGTAGATAAGAAAAATGAATAAATAAAAATGGGTGAAAACAGTTTCAGCTCTTTTAAGATGTTTTATCTGAAATAAAGACACGTTGAAAGGTATTTTGTCTGATAAGCAGTTGCGTACCTGACATGAGAATCCAGCATAACCAGTAGGACACTCACATTGCTCTATGAGGTGTGCTGTTTCTCTGCCAAAATGCATCTCCTCAGCCTTCACTGCTGTTTCTATTGAGATATTTGCAATTCTACAAAAAATGTTTAGATGAAGAGGAAGAGAACATGACTATCTAGTGAAGAACCTGAACCCTAATGATAAAAAGTTCAGATCCAAACTTTTGTATAAAGTTCAAGGATCAAAGATTTTTGGAACAAAGCTTTTGGTTCAGCATGTCAAAGCCACAGAGTTTGATGTAGAGCTAAACTTCTTCAAAATTCAGGTGTGTATTGATTTGGGGGGTTAGTTAGGGCCCATCTCTGATAAGTATTCTCTTATTGCTTAGCAAACAAATATCATCTCAGTACCATTTTAGTCATCTACACTTGTTCAAAGTGAATGCATAGTGGGGTCATTCTGATGTGGAAGTGTTTTACGACAGTAGCGAGGAAGCATACAATCACGACCAACACTTTCACGTGCAATAAAATTCTCTTTTTATTTTCCCATGAAAAAGCTTGTTTTTCATTTGAAAATTAAAGAGTTCATTTAGAGTATTTACAGGTTGATCCTCTCCAGTCTGGCACTAAAATGAAGGAATTTAGAGGAGACCCTGCTTCTGTTCAGGCAATAGATGCTTATGTCTTAATTATTCTAAAGGTTTAACTTTTAGAACCTCATGTCCACAGTTAATAAGTAATAATGGCTGAACCCCTCTATACTCTGATCCCATCATAATTTCCCACAACTATGAAAAATTAGCCATCAGTTTGCACAACTGTGACAATTTAAATTGATACAAATATAAAATTATTCATCCATGTTATAATAAATAAGATTAAATCCATCAAAATTATAATAAATAAAAATTGACATCTGCCAAGGTTAGTTAGGAGTATTTCTAGATAAAGATCAAATTAATATAAGAACATTTACCAGGTTCATAGGATGCTTTACCTGCTTTGCTGTAATCCTTGACCATACGATGCCTTAATAAGGATATATTCAATGTTGCTAAGCACTGACATGAAATCAGAACGTGTGACAGATTGGTCAGACACGGAGTTAAAGTATTTCCAAACATGCTAGATGGAAGAAAATTCATTTGCATTAATTAAATCAGAAATATTCATGGCCACATACTTGTATAGAAGAAACAGTCTTTCCCCCTGCGGCCTTCCTTCCTTGAGAAATACAGTCATTAATCACTGTGACCTGGTCAAAGGAAGCTAAGTGCATCTCATTCTGGAATACACCTGCACCACTCTGTGAAGCTGGGCAGAAGTGATTGATAGAGAGCAATAGAAGCCGTTCCTTTCCTCCCTTTGCACTTTGCATGCTGGCCCCAACACATTCCTAGTCCCTGCCAGGCTACGAGTCAACTCCCAAGAGTTAATATCCTTTCTGACAGAGCAAAGTAATATCACTAAACTGCTAGACTGGCCCATGAAAACAACTTTCCAGGACATTACATCTGCTAATGCAGATTTCAGTCTAATTTTCAAAAGCTTCCTATAATTAACATTTTCAAAGCGTTAAATAAACAAGTAAAGAAACTCAGTTTCCGTTTCATTCCCATTCATTTTCATTAAATGACATTAGCCATTTTTCTCTTACTGTGTATCTTAATGCAAATGCTTTATTCACTGAGTTTCACTTTAAGAAGATATTCATTTATCAAAAAACTCACAAATATTTTTTTTTATGAAAGACCATCTTTATTCACTTACATTATCACCCCTCCCTTGTTCAAATGTTTTAGCTCACCTCCTTCATTTCTACTTCCTCCTCACTTCTTACTCCATTTTGTGGGGCAGAGATATCCACATAGATGACCAATTTACTAGTGTGACCCCCCTTTATCAGAATCTGTGGTTCGAAGTTTGAGGTGCCAAAGCCATCCAAAGCATAAAATGCAACAGTATACTTCAGTTTTCCTCCATAGGCCATAAGCTGTTTGGATGACACATTATTGCATTTATTCTCTCTAAGGATACTGTTTAAAAATATATCACTGCAATCAGAAGACTTGCATCTGTCTGTTCTTTGAAGACTTTATAGACTTGTTATAGACTTAAACTCAGCAAATCCTGCAACAAGGTTAAATATGCATTTCTTAACAAACCTTGCAAACCTATTCATTTCATAGCAAACCTTGAAAAAGCAGAAGCCTATAAAATACTTTTTATAGGCTTCTGCTCTTTCAAGGTTTTCTATGAATTTTCATTTAATTTCTCGGTATTAAAAGTTTATTTAATCTATTTACTGTAGAACATATTATGGCTGATGTCACTGGTTATTTATATCACCAACATTTCCCCATACTAACCCTTCAAAATATCATAGTGATACAGTATTGATGCCCCAAGACCTAACAGATAGGTAAAACCGCATGGGAAAACATGCAATGTGAATTAATAGTTATGTATGACACAAGTCCAAAAATTTTAAATTCAGAGTGTTTCAACTTTTAAATTGAAATAATTGATTTAATGCAAAAACATATGCAATCAGGGTAAGACACCATTATCATGATAAAATGACCATCTTCATGAATTCTTCTTAGCTGAAAATATCTCACCTGGTCTCCCTGGAACTGGCCTGGCAACCTCCAATAAAATGGCTCAGTTTTCAAGTGCTGTCTGACAATTGCGGCATCCAGCAAAACATCAGAAAACTGAGAAAACACCCCCTCAGTTGTCCCAGTGAGATTACTTTGAGAAACCACATGCAGAATGGACTGTTCTGGAGTCAAGATTACCTACAACACCAAGAAGAATAGAAACACCACACAGTATTATTTAATGTACTGTAAATAGTTTCAGCTTATGTGAAATTTTAAAAACTCTATTTAGGAGGACTATAGCCATGTTACTAAAATGGAATGTAGTCTTTATGATTATCTTTTAAATATTTTCAGCAGTGAAATACGTGCTTTTAGAAAAGGGAATACTAGTGCTTAACTTCCTCAACATAACTTTTTCTTCTTTCATTCTCTCCCCACATCTTTTCCATACATGAGTCAGTGGACCAAATTCAGCTCTGAATGACAGAACTATGCAATTTCATTCAAAAATTGGACCCAAAAGTTTATATAGCTTTACATACCGGAATTCTCACATGCTCTTCTAATTCTGAACAAATCTCAGACAGCCCAAAACAGAAACAAGGAGTGCATCCTAAAGGGTTGCTAGCATGGAGAGCAAAGGTTCCAGTCTTGCATTCACTGCAGTGCAACCCAAATACATTTTCCTGAAGAAAAAAATACATATGTTTACATTTTATTGTTCTGTTCTGAATAAAAGATAATCCTTTAGGAAAGGCAACACTTACCTGCTGTACAAATGGTACAGCAACAAGTTTATAATAGGTATTGTGATTGCAGCAGTTGTGCAGTAGATACAATTTTCTATTGCTATATATTATTGACATTTTTTAAACACAGATCTAATTTATTTTCAAGCAAAAATCAGATGTTGGAATATTCAAGTAAAAATCAGCAACCACAATTTAGAAAAAGATGGAAAAATTGATTCCAAATTGATTTTTTATTTCTAATAAATAGGATGAGTCACAGAGAAAGGTATATCTCAATGTGAGTTAGGATGGCAGACTCTGGCCCTGCGTGTGCTTCTATGAAATGCATCAGTGAGCTCAATGTGATTTCGAATAGACAGAGTTCATTAAAAAAATACAGTACTACAATGAGCATTGATCAGCCCCCTTCACAGAACCCTCAAGAGAGAGAGGCCTTTTACCCATTTCAACATCTCCTCATTCACGTCTATGGAGAAAAACTTTTTTTCTATCGTGTATTGACTTTTAGGTGTAGATGTTCACCTTTTTGGGCTATTTATATCCCTAAATTTACTTGCACAAGAACATCTTCAGTGTTTTTTGGACACAGGTCTGATATCACAGATCTTACTAATATCAATAGATTTACATGAAACCCTGGCCATTTGCAGTGGATGCTCTAGCACTGGCTCTTGCTTTCCCGCCCCCCTCTGCTTCTCTCTAACAGAGGCAGCAGTGGGAGGATAGGAGGGAGAGAAAGTCACTACCTGACTACCAGATAAACATAAGTAGTTATTTACATCCCTACTGTGTATAAATGTTTTCTCTGCATTAGCTATCTCTACAAAGTGGGGAAAGCAATAATTATCTGCCAAAAGAGAGAAGAGAGGGGCATATGCTTGTATATTACTAAACAATGACACGAAAAAAATTGTTCTCCCAAAAGCTTTACAACTATCTCCTTTCAGTTGGTGCATTCTGAAGATTTCATACCTGTAGCACAACATCCCTAGTGCGACTTAGAATGAGACAATGGATTTTTCTCTGGCATTGGGTTGACATGTTATCTTTGAAATACTAACACTGTCAGAACAGTTTTTCTGTATGGATATGTCTCTCTCTTGTGTAATATATCTTCAAGAGTTGCACTAAGAAAATATCCCAAATATTCCTTTAAATATGAAATCAGAAAATATTTGTTGTGATATTGGATATTGCTATTCTTTACCCTACTGATGAGGCAAAAATCACACAAGAAATAAAGAATGAAACAAAATTGGACTACGAGGAACTTGCATAATTAAAACTTTTTGATGTGATATTCTTGCCATTGAAAATCTTTTGTTACATAGCTAACCAGTAAAATCCTGGTCTCCATTAAGTCAATGGCAAAACACCTATAAGTTTAATAACCCTTACAAACATTCTCAGAATTCACAGCCAGTCTTTTGTCTTGTGATAACAGGCTTTTGTACCCATTTTGAAACAGAGAGAAGCTTATTAATGAAGCATAAAAATAAAAAAGTGTACCATCATTCATTTCGATCTACAACATGAGCTGATGTCCCAGAGGGCACTGTGCACCATAAAAAAAGATTGTCACAGATATTTTCTTGACCCTCACTGTAGTTTTGTAAGCTTATCAATGATTCAACATACATATGGACCTGATTCTGGATTCCTAACACAGAAAAATCCTCATAGATTTTTTTGAGAATTTTACCTTCAGGATCATATCTAATAATCTGATGACCACAAGCTGGAAATAAAAGTTATAGGGCAATTTTACAGCAATGGAACAAACAAAAAACAGCAATCTCTTATTCCTGTTGAATATTATACCTTGCAGGCACAAATGCCACTTTCTTCTTCACAACTACAGATTCCTTGATTCTCATCACACCTGTCTGCTTTGGTGCCACTCAAGTCACAGTCACAGGAAACACAATCTGGGTAGTCCCTATAGCCTAAGGCACACCTAGAACAGTCTTCTCCTCCAAATTCATCTTTACATTGACATTGACCAGTCTCTAAGTCACACTGTAGACTGGTAGAACCTACATCACTGCAGTTACAGGCCTAAAAAGAAAAATAAGCAGGAATTTTAAGTTCTCATAGTTCATATACAGTAGATATAAAGAAGCAACTTTATTTTAACACACTACTTAGTCAGTGTACTGTGGCAAATATTAAAGAAAGCAACATTTTCCAACAGTTATTACACAACAATATATGATATAAGGCAAGACTTCCTAAGTGGGGAGCAGTGAAAAGAAAAAACCGTGATATTTCTAATACCTTATGGTAAATATTGAGAAAGTTTGTGTTTAAATACAACAATCAGTTTAAGTTTCTTAAATACAATCAGTTTAAGTTTCTTAAGTTTCCAATTTGCACTTGCTTCAAAGTACAAGAAAGTTAAGTTATAAATCACTACAGTGTAGAAAGGGGAACTGCGTTCAAATTACTTGATTATGCTTTTATTCAATCCTTGGCCCATGTTTAGAGGGCATAATGCCACCGAGCACTAGGGAACTAAAATCCTGATTAATCAGTTAACTTTAGGTTAACTAACCCAACATTTAACCCATTAACCGACTAAGCAGAATCCCAGGTGTGGGACCTCTCCAGCAGAGCTTGAAGCAGCTCCCAGCCCACGGGGTTTCTGCTCCTAGCCCCACACGGGGCTGGACCCCAGCCCAAGCAGCCAGCTGCGTAGGACTGGTTGCCAGGGCCAGCTCCCAGCCTCAGTCACCAGCCACGTGGGTGGCCGTGGGGCTGGAGCAGCCCTCCACCCATGGCAGGCGGCTTCAGGAGAGTCCTGGAGAGTAGCTGGCTGACAAGAGAGTAGCTGGCTGGCTGACATTCACTCTCCTGCTCCATCCCAGGGGCATGTTGGGGTTTGCCTGAGGTTGGAAGGGACCAGGAGGAATAAATGGCATTGGACCAGATCCTGGTCTGGAGCAGTGGCTACCTGCAGCTGATGTAATTTAGTTTGCACTCAACTGCACCAGGGCCATTTTAGTTCCAGGCTGGCCTACAGTGGGGAGCAGAAAGATGGTTTGCAGCTCAGCTGTGCCATGTGAAAACTCACTGCTGCTGAGGATTGAGCCCAGAGTGTATTGCTTGGTTCCAGGATGCAACTAATTTATAAAATATAAAAGAGAAATGCAAAGGGTAGCGAAAAGATGTGCATAATTTCCCTGTGACAGCTTTATGAAAATGCAACACTCTATTTTTCTAGCCTGGGAAATTCTGTTAGGGCTGCATCTACACTGCACCCTTACCTCGAAATAAGCTTATATAGAAATTTTGAGGGAAATAGCTTATTTAAAAATTTGACACTGTCTACACAGCACCAAATTTCGAAATAAAGCACTATTCGGAAACGTCCCTTAACCCTTGTGGAATGAGGTTTTGCATGGATGTCGGAAAAGCGAACCCATTATATTTCGAAATAACAGGCACACTCAAAAGATGCAGTATAGCTATTTCGGGATACTTCTAGGATAGTGCCGCAGTGGGGACATAGCCTTAGGAAACATTCAGGATTTGCTATGTAGTCAATAAAGCACTGGGCCATTTGACAGAGTGTGGAGTCACACCATTCAACAGGGAGACCCAGGAGGGTTTGTGCCTCCTCACCTCAGTTCCCCCTAAGCTTCATGGCTGCGTAGCTTCCCATAAAGCTCTGCACAAGGATCAGGGCTGCAGCAGGGAGAGTTATCTCTCCCCAAGCCATGAAGTTGCCAGAGCTGGCACAAACCCTCCATAGCTAGAGGGAAAAGGGACTCCTCCTCATTGGTCCCAGCATGGAGCTACTCAGGTAAGCCCAACCCCCAGCCACCTGACTCACCTTGAATCCCTTCCTAACCCCGTGCACCCTTCTGCATCCTTAAGCCCTCATCCCTGGCACCACTCCAAAAGCCCACACCCTCAGCCCAGAGCCTGTACCCCTTCCTACCTTCCAACCCAACCCCCATCCTGAGCCCCTTCCCAAGTCTAGAGCCCACCTCCTGTACCCCAAACCTCTCATCCCTATCCCAACCTCATCCTAGCCCTAAGCCCTCAACCCCAGGCCCACCCTAGAGCCCGCAACCCCAGCCAGAGCCCTCACACTCCTGCACCCCATCTCTTTGCCCTAGGCCTGAGCACACCCTCCCTGCCCCCCACAGTCAGCATCCATTGGCCTCCACTCCTACCACATGAATTTTGCAATGTGCACCAATATAAAGGTGATGTGACGCACATCACTGCCACATCGGTGCACATAAGAAAATACATTCCACCCAGGAAAAAATTAGAGGGAACGGTGTTTCCAACTCCTCCTCTGGCTGAGCAAACAGACACAGAGGTCTGGCACGATTCTGCCCCAAATATTCATAATTAGCTGATGATGTAAAAATTTAAACCTTGGCTGCCAAACAATCAAGAACTTGTTATAAATCAATGAGATTGCAAATTTTATTGAGCGATTACACTAATTTTGTTGCAATCCTGATTTTTAAAAAATTAAATAAATGCAATAATTTGACTAAAGTCTACTCAGCATTAAATTCTTGCATTACTTTTTAGATCTAGTTCCCTTCCAAGAATCACCAGTGTACCAAATTATGGGACTGTGTTTAGTGACATGTTGTGGCTATATTAAAGTATAGCCCAATGCCTTTTTCAGGGAGGGAATTAACTGGTTGAGGTTAATTGCCTAAAAATGAAAACTCTCCCAGCTGGTTACTGCTCCACAGGAACTGTCCTGAGCTGGTATTCTCACTGCTTAATTATAAACTTTTAGCGTACTTCATTGATCTGTTGAGAAGAGGACCTTGCCGAAGCAATAAAAGACTCAGTTTTTCTGATCTCCACATTACTTGCTTGGCCATTCAAGCTACTCACTAGAACCCTGCATGGATACAAAATTTGTATCCACATCCATATCCACAAAAATGAGCTATACCTATCTGCAGCCATATCTGCAGATATGGACACCCATGGATATATATGGATTTGCAGAGCTATACTAAATACCACCATAATACTTGGACCAAATTACTTCTCCATGCATGAAACAGGAATCATCCCCTAACATTTATATAAATATATTGTTAAGATAAGTTTATGATAGTCTATATTTTTTATATAATGGCCAAAGAGTCGAAAACATACAATGTACAATAGCTATTTTTTAAAATGAATTAACTCAGATATAGTGGCTTTTATTGTTCTTAGAAGCACAGTATTGCACAGTAACCAGATTTCCTATGGAGAGTAACTATTATAGATTCCAGACCTACTGCATCATTGGCTAGCGACAAAAAAACATATGGGCAAAGTTTTAAAAGGAACTCTGCTGCAGTCCAAAGCACACACTCTATCCAAGATTTTCAAAGATGGATGTCTACACGCTTAAGGTTGTAAATCCACACACAGATGTCTATGCAAAAGTAGCACGATTGAAATTCTTAAGTGCCCAGCAGATTCCACTCAAATCAGGCATGCAGCATTCAAAACTTGAGGACACTTCTGACCAACTTACTTACTGGTAAATCCCTTACTACAATATGCATTTCTTAAAATAATAGCAGAATTTTAGGATGCATACAATACCTTGCAGCCAAGCTCAAGATGAAGACCCCAAAAATTGTCCTCACAGAGTTCACATTTTGGTCCCTGTGCGTGTGGAGGACAGATGCACTGTCCAGAATCCTCATTACAGTTGTTCTGAGTATGAGCACAATCACAAGCTGCAAGAAAAATAGGTTCAAATGATTAGTTTTGCCATTCATTGGGCTCCTTTCCCCATAGCAGGGCAAGAAAGTAAGTTCAAACATTACTGATAGCCTTATTTTCCTTCATTATTCTCTATAGCTCACCCATTACAGTGGAAGCTCCCCAACAGCCTAGATCATTGAAGAACAAAATGTGAACATAATTCAAGTACCTATTCATGATGGGTAGTTGTATATGTAAGGCACAGCTCTGCATGGAGGGTGAAGCTTTACCACCCTATGGAAACATACCCAAGAGGCAGCATGTCTGCATTCATGATGCCTAAGAGGATGTAGCTTATGGCCCTATTGTCTTTCTCCTCATTTCAAGGGCTCATGGCGTAAGGAGGGACTGCTCTGAGCACACTGAACACAATAGTGCCGTCAGCTCCTAATCCCTTCCAACTGGGCTTCCACATCAGGGCTCACCACAATCTGGTCCCTAGTTCTTAGTCACACAGACTTTTGTGTCACACTATAGTTATACTGTGCTCGATACATGTGCATAATACTATTCAGAGAGCAGAGGAGTTCCATATGATTGTTAACAGTAAAACAGTCCCCATAGCCTTTACGTTTTCAATTCTTTGCCTTCATCTGCTTAAGCGCTATAGATGTAGGCGAAAGAAAGAGCCTAAAGCATGGGCCTGGTGCCTGAACCAAAAAACATAAAACAGTTATTCTATGAGTAACAGACAGGCCTTGTCAGAAGCAGATGGTTGCTTGTAAGTCAGCGTCTCTTGGCACTAGAACTGCTAGCACAGCTAAAAGCACATGAAATATGTAAATACATTCCACCCAGACAGTATAAAGACACCTCAACTTAGTAAATGATAAAACAGTTTGAAACAGCAGGAGTGAAAACATAACAATGGATGGTGAATAGGAATGCTTTGGAGGAAAGTACTAAGAGAGGTTCCCAAATGGATCATTAATGTATAAGATGATACGTAAGGTGTGTATCATAGATTGCTTATCTCCTTCTATAAATGTTGGGGTAGCTTGCTCTCTGTCTGGCCTAGGGAGCAATAGTGAATCCATTATTATTGACTGAGCTATGTCCACTGTCACAGGTACAAACACATAGCAGCTCAGGGGCTGTGTGGCTACTGTGGAAGAAAACATTGTCCTCACTCTGAGTTTGTAAGCAACAAGTAGCTAGAGGCAGTTTTATTACGAGCTGCAGCAAGGGAAAAACTGGTTTGGACAGGGGGGAATTCCCCCTCCCCCCCCGGCAGATCTTCGAATACAAGCAATTATGAAGCAGTTTATATACTGTCTATTAGATATAATAACAATAACAATTAGTCTCCTTCCCATTACAAACACCAATGGCTAACAGTTATTTAGTCCCACCCAGATGCTCCTTATCTCAAGGTCCCTGCCAGAGTCAGCATTCTATCCTTATCTCCATATGGAGGCGAGAGGCAAAGGCAGCGTCTAATTACAGATCTCGCGTTGTCAGGCCACAGACTTAGCCTGACTCTTGCTCTCTTGTTAACAAGACCAAGATGGCTGCACACAAATTCCCTTATTCCCTTTTCCTGCCTCCACACTACCAATGACTATTAGGGTGCATCTAAACTGCACCCGTAGCTCGAAATAAGCTATGCAATTTGAGCTATGCAAATTGTGTAACTTATTTTGAGTCAATTTTAAAATAGCTTATTTTGTAATTTGGTGCGCTCTACTCGGTTCCAAATTTTGAAATAACCCACTATTCCAAAATGTCCCTTAATCCGTATAGAACAAGGTTTACAGCGACGTCAGAATACAAAGCCCGTTATATTTTGAAATAATGGACGTGCTGTTAAGATGTGGGATAGCTATTTCGGGATACCTCTGACATCCCGAAATAGTGCTGCATTGTACAGGCCATCCTCGCTATAAGTCCAAGATACATTCCAGAAAACTTGGACTTATAGCAAAACAACTTAAAGCAAGGAATTTTTTCACCTGCAGCTGACTTCCATTTGCGCAAATTGCAGGGGGCATGGGTGGGGGAACTTAAGAGCAGGGAATGGGAAGACTTACAATGCATGGGAATGGGAAGACCTGCAAACGTCAATGATTTTAGTGAGGAATGGATGTATACCGGGGCGACTTATAGCGGGGACACCCAGACGTACCCATAATGTACTTCATTCGGCAATAAGCATACCTTGGGTGCCTTCATATCTTATCTGAGTCTGTGGTCTTTGGGACTATTACACTAGCTACCTGCATAGAGCTGGCATGATATCCTGAGGGAACGTATAAAAACGCATGCAGACGAACATTTATCATCACTGACAGAGCAGATCACCTGTCAGTATGTCACATCAGTGAATCCTGAGTTTACTACATCATTGTTCTAACTTACTACATAAGATACAATGATGAACCCTATAGGGACACCTGTGAATAAATTTTCTAAATAATGGGTCAAATTCTCTTCTATATCAGAGTTCTGCTTGGTGCCAGGAAGAGGGGGAAGCCAGTTATACATGGGTAGCTCTGCTCTAGTCCTAGGGTCTGTTCTGACTCCCATCACTGGCATGTGGTCCCTAAAAGACTATATGCCAGGAGATGACTGGAGGAATTGAGTGGAGCAATTCCCACTCACCTCCTCTTGATCTCCAGCGGAGGGCAGCTGACACTCCCCCCATGGAATTCTCCATTGGGCTGCTGCTGCTAGCTTCTGATATGTGTAAAGAGTAGGGATGTTAAGTAGCGGTTAATTAGCTAATCGAGCAGACAACGGAAATTCCATCGACTACTCAATTAGTCAATAAGGGCAATTTCAGCACTCACTCCCAGTTTATGCCGAATCTCAGCACAACACCTCCCTCCTCCCCCATTGCTGCTCTGCATTATTAAAAAGACAGGGAAGTCAGCGCGAGAGGACGCTGGCTGAATCCCTGCTCCTGAGTCTCAACACAACCATTCCCCACTCTCACCCATGCTCTGCATTATTAATGGAACAGGGAAGCCGACGTGAGAGGACACACACAAAATCAGTAATTAATAAAAAGCTGGAATGAAAATGCAGCCCAGTATATCTGCTATAGATTATTCAAACATTATGGGGATAGGCTTTAATTGAAGAACCTGGACTGACACATAGAAAAATATACATTATCAGGAGGGAGAGTAATGTTTGAAAACATATTATAACACTTGGAAAGACTGTTAGACATGTATAATTTAACACGGCCATAGGAAAGGATTTCTTTTTAGAAATTTAGTGTCAAATTTTGTATTTGCTTACAATAATTACCCTAAATATTATGAAAAATGTAAATGTAAACTACAAAAAATATAGAGTTTAAGAGAAAGTGTGAATGTGTGAAGGTCTATTTAATATATAAAAAATTATGTCTGGAAAACTCAAAGGGCCTAAAAGATTTAGCACCCTTTGAGAATTTCAGATTTAATGCCTACAATACATACAGATGTACAATCTCCACATTACATATTACCCACTGTTGTATTCTGTGTGAAACAATGGTGATATTTCCAGTCAGATAAGAGGTGATATTCCTTTAGCTATGTGGTGTTTCAAATGAACTGTTTAGCATATCGAACCATTTATTACAATGAGGATTTGCTTATTTTTTTGATTAACATTTGATCATCATACTGTAGCTAAAGATTGTTTTACAACCAGATGATAATATTGCATATATATCAGTGATGTAACCTCTCAAGCTTTGGAACACACAAAATGCAGAAAAAAGAATGAGGAAAGGGGAAAAGTGAAAACAGAAAAAAATATAAAACATTATTCATTTTTACCTTTTATATTTTGGGAGCAAAGAGGAGAAAGCGACTGGAGGAGTAGAGATTTTTGGCAAGAGATTGCTGAACAATTTACATCTGTATATTTCTCCTGCCAATATTTTATTACTTCTCAATATTTAAAAGTAATCACTTCTTAGAAAGAACCAACGTTTAAACAACCCGATTTTTAAAAAAATGTTCAGTAGAAGTATTGCCAGGGACATATGAATATTTCTTAAACAACTGACCTTTCCTGAAGTGTAACATAAAATACTTCATTGAGAGAAATGCCCAAAGTGGAACAAACTCTAAAAGAACCCAGATTAGGGCTTACGTGTACAGCCACCATCCTGGAATGCATAAAAGCCATGAGCACAACGATCACACTTCTCCCCAGTCACTCCTGGTACACAGTGGCACTGTCCTTCATCAGTACAGTCCTCTGACACTGAGCCATATTGACTACAATTGCAGGGAAGGCAGCCAAGTCCAGTATTCAGGCCATAAAAGCCATTCTGTTAGACAGGAAGGAAATCACATTTCAGCTAAATTTCCTAACTCTCTAAAATGCAAACGTATTCTCTCTCTTTGATCACTTCATATCATCCACTCCTGCCACCTGACTTCCATGAATGTAGGCTTTGTTTGGCTGGGGGAGCAGGTGGAAGAACTCCCCTTACACTTCTCATTTCAGTGGAGTACTGGAGTCGATGAGAGAGCGATCAGTAGTCAATTTAGTGGTTCTTTTCTAGAATCACTATATAGATTCCTGGGTATCGATCGCCCCAATACCGATCTCTGGGCAGTATAGACCTGCCCTTAGGCTTAACATGGCATGTTCAGAGACAGGAATGCTGTAATATCTTCTAACCTAATTTGTTAAAAAGATACTCTTAAGGTTTTCTAGGGTATGTTTCTAGGGAAATTCAAATCTCGAGCTTCATTTGCAAGTGCGGATGACTACATTACCCCCGCTAGCTCGAACTAGTGGGGTAGTGTAGACATACCCTGAGGTAGTATCTTTTATTGGACCAACTTCTGTTGATGGGATGGTACAAGGTAGGTATGTGATTGTGTACTCATTTAAATGGTAAACCACTGATCTTGTGCTCATCAATTAACCTTCAGGTTACACTCAAGGCTGCCCTTCCCCATGCTTGTGGGAGCTCCTGCCTGCCTCCCTCACCACACTATTCCTCTGATACAGCCAGTTCCCCACTCATACCAGCTCCCACAGAGCCACCTCCTTCCCCTCACCCCCCGCATGTAAACATGTAATGGTTGAAAATTTCAGCGGTTGCATGTTTACAAAACAAAATAACCCTGCATTCTAACATCCCTAGTACAAGCTTTCCAGTGACACAGAAATCTTCAGGGCTGGGGAAGGAAATCAGTGTGTGTGTGTGCTAAATGCAACACTGAAAACAGCTAAGTTGGCTGAAATTCAATTCAACCTTTCATGAAGACATCACCTTCCCCTTCTGACCTCTTTTTTATGCAATGGTAGTGCATTTAACTCGGCCAATAATTTCCTCTTTGCCATTGCATTTTGAACCTGGTGTTAAAAAATCTATATGTTGGCAATAGGGGGGTTCATTTCTTACCAAGCATGTATCACATCTTGGTCCAATCACATTTGGTTTGCAGTGACATAGGCCAGTCTCAGGATGGCAAATGTTGGAAAGGGAACCATTCACATGGCACTCACAGACTTAAAGAAAGAAAAAGGAACTTCTATTAGTACCTACAGATATGAATTCATTATTATACAGAACAACGTATCTCTGCAGAAAGCACAAATCCAACCGTTGTCTCCCATGTGTTAATACACCTAATTACCTATTATGTGTATTACATAAGTACATTGCAAAAAATTATTTTCTGATACTATTTTTCCTTACAAAGAAGGAGCAGGTTATCCTTGCTTGGAAACTTTAGATGTGTATAACTCCCTCTGTAGTCAGACCTCTTGTTCCTTTACAGTGGTTTACATACAATATTCAAGTTATAGTTTTAGCATTTTTGCTTTGAAAGTGGTAGTTAATTTTTAAACACTTCCCTTTGCTGTACATCCACACTGTCCTGGCCAAGCTGTCTTTCATGGCCAGTATTCCTGTGACAGGAATTCCACTGTCCACAAATGTACCTTTGATCCAATCACTGCTGTTCTTAAATCAGCCAGAGTTTATTATATTTACTGAGTGTCTCCCATGTCTCAGAAAGAAGTGTACCACTTCAACAGCACATCCAGTTCCACAAACAACACAGCAAGGTAGGAAATGTCTGGTATGGGTACCATGAATGTCAGTGCTGAGTGCAACAGTAGGTTTCACGAAACATAATGTTAAGCTGAATACAAACAGCAGCCTACGATCAGGTACACTTAATACATTTTGGCACTGCCCATTTCATCCATTTTTATCTGCAATGACCCAAGAAATGAATCAATTTGTCATTATTTTTAAAAATAAGTTATTTTAATTGAACCAACTAGACATGTACAAGCTAAAACTGGGGAACAATTTAACTTAACTGCTATATTTGCTCACTGAAACCCTCTCTACACTTTGTCACCCTAACTTGTCAGGTCAAATATCTTCACTGACTATAAGTTTCTCAAAACAGGGATCATGTCCTTCTCTCTGTTCTACAAGGTGCCTGCTAAATTTCTGGATGCTTTAAAACAAGACGATAACAGTAAGCACTTACCATGACAGCTTTTAGCAATCACTGCATCCCCGTAGTACCCATCCGCACACTTTTCACAGTGAGGGCCCTGAGTGTTCCCCACACATTTCAAACATTCTCCTGTAAGTGCATCGCAGTTTCCATCTTCTGTTGGATCTATATTGCCATTGCAGTCACAAGGAACACATGACTCGCCAGACACCAATGGATTTCCGTAGTAACCATTAGCACATCTGCACAATAATTTGGAAGAGTTATCATATTGGATGCAGGCATTTCA
This sequence comes from Pelodiscus sinensis, assembly GCF_049634645.1. Classification (NCBI taxonomy): domain Eukaryota; kingdom Metazoa; phylum Chordata; order Testudines; family Trionychidae; genus Pelodiscus; species Pelodiscus sinensis. The sequence goes on from NC_134712.1 coordinate 83,591,036, forward strand.
AATAGTCACCTCACCCAGCAAGTTTTGTTATTGACCAATGCAAAAATCCCCAGAATAAAACCAAATGGAGATATAACGAGAGGGGGAGGACAATATTATGACAGGAATATTCTCATACATTGATACAAACACTTCTGCCCATGTAAACAGATATGTGGCTGAGGATAACAACAATATAGATTTTACCCATACCTTTCACACCGTGATCCTGCATAGCCTGGCAGACACTTGTCACAGATAACTTCACCACTATTGTCCATGTGGCAGGTGGGACTAAAACTATCAATATTTTCACAATGTCATTATCAATGCAATAGTTTCAAACCTCTGTAAAATTTTAAATATATACTCTTCAGGTCCACTGTATCCACATTTATTGGTCAGCTAATTATTCCAAATTTGGGTAAGTCTTAACTGAACTCATCCAAATAAACTTCACAGTTAAAACACAAAGGATTATATAATGTTAAAGTGGGATTATAATTGTTAAAAATAGCCCCTCGGGAGATATTTAGGAATAAGATTTACAATTTTTAGCTTTCTAAAATTTGGCCCTTTCCTTATTAAACATAACGTGTCCGTTCACCACACGTAACTTTTTCAGATGCAACACTGATTCTCAACACTAACTCTGTCCTGCTTCACATTTACATTAAGGCCCCTTTACTCTGCTAGAATGGAATAATATGGCCCTAGTATAAACAAGAACCAGGCCTTTCCTGCCACAATTCAGCCCAGATCATTTGCATCTTCTTTCATTCCTCTCAATGTGTAAATTACACCATCTTAATTTCTCTGAGTTTCACCTGTGACTCTGTCTTTCCCCTGTCCGTCTAATAAAAAGTATTTCTTATGGGATGAATTATGAATTTCTCCTCTACTTTCATGTTTTTCTACATTCCCTTTTGACTATCACCTTAATTTTTTTTCTCCTGCTTTCTGTCTCCACTAACCCAGCAGATGTTGCTGAAGATGCAATTGTAAGTCTTAGGCAAGCAACTTACTTGTTTGTATCAGTTTTTAGTGGGCAGGCACATGGCTGGCAGTCCTCTGGTGTTCCTTGGGATGGATTTCCATAGAACCCTGGCAAGCACTGATCACAGGAAAGTCCTGTAGTGTTATGTTGACATGCCTGTAAGACATGCAAGAAATCTTTTCATATTTGTTCCTGATGGCTTTTCATCCCCAGAGAGATTTCAACATGAGTCCATGTTGAATTAAGATTCAAGGAGAGCACATGAAGAACAGAGCAAACCATTGGAAATACAGTTAATCTGTCTATATCAATAACAATAATTTCTAATTAAACCCCCTTGAACATTTTAGAATGCCCTATATACTAAATTAGACAAAAGCATTGCTTATATACAAAACTCAACCTATTCTGATAAATGTATACAAGTACAACAACAATCCTATTACATAGTTCGTGCTTGTTTATAGCTATTATATGTCTTTTGGTTTAAATTTCAGAAAAACTTCTGAGTAATAAATCCTTCCCCTACAAAAAATGCTTAATTCCCACTGATGTCACTCCGTGGAATTACATGTGTATCTGAGGACAGAATCTCATCCTACGCTGTGACATAATTCTGTTCCAATTCTGCTCAAAAGGGGTTTTACCACCACTATGAATGGGGGAGGGACTGATTTCTTGTTCGCTAACACACAATGAAAAAGGATTTCTTTACCTTAGTTCTGATTCTAGAACTATTACCGATTCCTCATTTCAAGTATAAGACTATAATGGACTTCTTAACTACACACATTGGGAACACAATTCCATAACCAATCTAGTAAATTCTGCAATGTCTAAATCTACTATAAAACTACTTGTCTCACTCTCCCACAGAAAAATGCTTTCTTAATTCCTAAATAGGTGCTCAAAGCACAAACACATTGAAAGATGACTTACAAAGCAGACACCGTGAATGTCACATTCAGTTGCATGGCCATGGCATTCGCAGGGTTGACAAATACCTCCAAAGAGTATTCCACCCACCCGGTAGTATCCAGAGAGACAGGACTGAAAGAAAAAAAATACAGTATAGTATGTGTTAAAGAACACATTGGAAATTAATAAAGAAAGCACTTCTGAAAACATACAGTCCGATTCTGCTCTCACACTGAATAGACTGCGGTTGTAACTCTACTCATGTCAGTGAAGTTACTTCTGATTTACACTGATATAAAGAAGATAAGTATTAGGTCTATAACAGTTACATATATAAGACTCTTTCTTATGAGACAATCAAAACAGATTCTGTCTGCTTTGCATAGTTGCTAAAGTTTTAATGGTGCTTTTCAAAAAGAGTAGTGCTTCGCACTGGCATGATTTGCTAAAAAGTTCCCCTCTGCTCTGCCACTCATGTTCCCAGGAGGATATGGCCATGCCATCTTATAGAATTCATTGCAAACTTGTAATGTTCTCTCCAGGTCTAGTCATCAAGATGCCTCCTTCATCACATAAGTCGCATCAATAAACTCAGCGCTGACAATCCGATGTCAGAAAATGAAAATGGAATTTTGAACAGTGGCAGGCTCAAGAAAAATGGAATTACCACACCGTGGCAAACTTAGGGGAGCTTATACAGCTAATTTCAGCTGCAGAATTGATGTTGATGCCAGATGGTGTTTCTAGATGCTAACATCTATGATTTTATTTAGAGTATGCTGCCCCCATGTGATAATATACAGTATGTGTGTCAAATTGGATATACAACACTTAGCCAAAACATATTTTCCCATAACAGTACAAGACAATTTCTAATAATTAGATGATTAAAAAATGTGCACCTTTTGGGTAAATATAAAACAATCTGAGAAGTTACCTCACAGGAAATCCCAGTATACCCTTGGGGACATTCACAGTGTTCCACTTCTGCTGCCGATGACAGATCGATAGCATTAGCACTTGCCATATCCAGGGTGACAGAGTCCAGCCTGTGACCAAACAGGAAGCCATCACATGACTTGCTTGCCCAGTATTCATTATAAACAGAAAGGTTTGCTGTGAACAATAAATCTTGTGGAGAGAATATTGCTAAATGCTGCTTCACGATGATGTCAAATACAATCCAGATAAAAATCCATGACTTTAAAGACTCACACCAGAACATAATTTATAAAACTAATAACTGCAAGCTGGGAATAATAGCAGTTAACTGGAATGCAATGGCCTAAGCTCCTGAAGTGGTCCCATTATCAATGTTATCATAGCATCACTCCTGGCAGTGCCATCTCTTGTGTATCCTTAACTGAAAATTTGCATTCCTGTTCCCTTTTTTTGTCAAGAAAACCAGGGCACAACTGTCTGGGTACCGCAGAGACATAGCTATAGGTAGGCCTAGATAGACTGCAGCCCACGCACTTACATCCAGACCCAGTCACCTCCTAGCTCCCCATTAGGGATGTGAATGCTAAATGGTCCCTTGAACTGGGCCTCTTTTAACATCCCTTCAGGTACCATGCCAGCCTATTCCTTTATCATCAGCACAAACACGTTAACTCAACCAGTGCTGGGCTTGCTTGTTACATCCCAAAGTAAAACCACTGCATTGAGTGTCTGCAAGGTGTATCCTTCTTACAAAACACCCAAAAAGCCTAGAGACAACTGTCACTACCATGTGGCTATAAAGCAGTTCTTTTTTAACACAGAATACGTTACTACTATGGGATAACTCTGAAACAACTACACACTTTTTTTTTATACATGCCAGAAAAATTCGTTTTTGGGATGAGACCATGCAAGAGATGATTCAGCTCACAGAGAATTCTTTGGGAGGAAGGAAATTAAAATCAGGTTTTAAATTGAGCATCTTTTGCCAACACTTTAGGAATATTGCCACAGTCAGTGATGTTTAGTATAAATAAAACTACCAAAAGCAAATTAATTAATCTGAATCATCTCTCATCACTCACCTGTATATGGCTCTCTTTGCAACGTTGTAACTGGCCCTGATCAGAAGATGAGTCACATTTGCTAAAACAGTCATCAGCCTGTCCCGATCTATAGCCTTTTTTGTATTAAAATCTATTAAATTCTCAGACATGAGCTTCACTGTATTAGAATACTCCTCATAGGGCTGCAATGACAACCCTTCAGATCTGGTGCTCAAAATCTGTCCATTGCCCTGAAATCAAGACAGATACATTGACACAGAAAGCCTAGGTTTAAGTACAGGTGCTAGCATGAAGGTACTAGTCAATAATTAGGTTCATTTTCAGTCCACACAATATATTTACCCACCGTACTTCAAAAAACTGGTAAAGTAATTGTGTGTTTTGTGGGTTGGATTTTTTTTAACTTTTCCACTGCTCACTGTAAACATATTCACAAACTGTGAGGTCTCTGTAGAGATGCCTGACAGCATGGCATGATGGCATGCATCTGTCCACACAGACTCACCTACTGCATAGAAGCCAGTGAAAAGCCACAGGTCTGCCAGTCTCAACAACTGACCATTACTACTTCAGCCCACTGCAACAGATCATGTGGTCAATTTTAAAGAAGATTGCTCTAATCTTACCTCAGATTTTAGAGAGTCAAAAATGAAGCTAAATTAAAATGACTACTGCAATATACTCAACTGAGGCTACACCTTTAAACCTGTGAGCAGCACAGTGCAGCAGCAGATTTGGGCATGTGGGGCTTGCGCTGCGGAGCTAGAAATAGAAGTGCAGGTGTTCAGGCTTGGGCAGGAGCTTAGACTTTGAAGCTCACCCTCCTTTGCTAGGCTTCAGGGCCTGAGAATGAACATCTACACAGCAGCATGAGTGTAGACCCCAATCCTCAGCCTCACAGCTATGGGCTTCTGATTGCTGTGTACTCGTTCACTTAGAAAAACACAGCTCGTTTCCTAAGCAGAATGCTTTGCTGCAAATGTATTATCACCAGTGGCTCAGGCTCTCCATGAGCTATTTGTTAGTTTCTGGGTAGAGTTTAATATGCTGATTATGACTTCCAAGGCTTTAAGCATGACAGGGTTTTTGGAAAGAGCTGAAGATATGTTTCAAGAATGATAGGAGAGGAAAGAATAATTTTTTGGCACTATTGAGCTGATCAGAAAAATTCCAAGGAACTGTTTTTCCATCAGGCTTTGCTAATTTGTCAAAATTAAAGCATTTCTTGGAGATAGCTGGATTTCGGTCAAATCCTGACAGAACATGTGCAGGAGGCCAATGGAATCCTGTCTACCAGGTGTCCTTGGCAGCCTGCCTGGTATGGCTGATGGACAGCTTAGAGCTTGGAAACCACGTGATTCCCACCTGCAAAGTTTGCTGCTCATTAGCAGTCTAGACTCCAAAGGTCCACATAAACTGGTTTGGATTCAGGGACTGCCAGAGCTTTCAAGGACTATGGCTCCACTATATGGACCGTGTCAGAGCTGTGGTGCCATGTCCTTTCACAGACAATGTTTGCTTTTCATTCTGAATGAGAATAAACCCCAATTTTAAATATCCAAACCCTCTGCCAAATGGAATTAACTTTCCCTGGTCAGCTCCACTGCCGAATGCATTATGCTATAAGATGCACTGTTTGTGGGCCTAGAGCTGTTGTGTATCCATTTTGTTAATTAGCATATCAATCTAAAACAATAAACAAACAGGTCTCAGGGAACTAAAATATGATGTTTTCTTATTTATAAAAGAGACCTATTTGTATAAATAAAAAAACATCCTATTTTGGTTCCCTGTGTACACAGCGCTCTGCACATATCATAATCATTGCATTTGCTCAGCTCCATAAATTTTATGTTAACATGCACTCATCTATTACTTAAAGATAGGGATTGAGGACCCAGGATTAAAAATAAATGTCTGGAAAGATTTGGAAGTTAAGCAGTAAAATATTGTTGCCCTTTAATAATGAAGGAAAACTGCTGTAAATAGTTACTATATCAAATTCTTTTCATTTTTACATACTGTTTTTACATATCATTATTTCTCATCAATTTTTTATGAAAATCCTGTTAAATAAAAACTTACCTGAATGATAACATCCACATTAGACACCATGTCACTGTCCACGCTCTCCATTGGAATATCATAAGACACAGTGTACTTCAAGTATCCACCAAAGGCAGTGAGCTAAAATTATAAAATCCAAAATCTTAAGAGAAAATTATCAGCAATCAATGCCAAAGGATAGATGCTGAAAAGTACAACATATATGCACCAAACTAAACAGAAGGTATGACACGCTTTGATTATCACTTCAATGTTTAAAACAGTAAGGATTTGATTTCAATCTAACATCAATGAAAGTCACAGGATGTATACCTGGCACGTTCCCATATCTACAAAAGTCTTGAGTCCATGCTGTGCACTTTGTGAAAGCCAGCAATAGGTTCTATAGAACTGCACTGATGCATTAAACAGAGTATTATAAAACCCACAGTGTGAATTCCAACAAACATCACAAGTTCATGCTACTTTGTAACAAATCAGCACAATGTATTTAAGTCAGTCAAACTTTTTGAAACATAGTCTGATAGATCCTCAACATTCCTATTTCATTTTTTAAACAACTTTTAGACATCTTAGCCCTGAGGGTATATCTAGACTACACCTTTTTCTTTTTCCGGAAAAAGGTACGCAAAATGCACTCTGCATTTTGCGTATCTTTTTTCCGCTTTTTTTTTTTGTTTGTTTTTGTTTTGAAGAGGCTTTTCTGAAATGTGGCCCATCTACACTGGGCCAAATTTCCGGGGAAAAAAACACTCCTTTGGAAGATCCTTTCTTCCTCGTGGAACAAGGAAGACAGGGCTTCCAAAAGAGCGTGTCTGCTCTTCCACAAAAAAAGCGGAAGAGCAAACGCGTTCTCTGGATGTAGCAGAGTTTTTCGGGATACCAACCCCGCAGTCTAGACATACCCTGAGTCTGCTATCACTTACACCGGTGTAAACTGAGAATAACCACATTGAAGTAATGTTGTTTCATCAGTATAAGATTTGGTTGAGATCAGAATTTCACCAAACATTGAATTATACAATTATTCAATTTTATGTATTTTCCAGCTTTGCACTTTTGGGACATAGTGCTTGTGCAAAAATGCATTAAAACAGAAACTGTCAACAGCATGTCAAAATATACAAAATAAATAAACTTAAATCAAGCTATAATCAAGCTATGTCTATAGTGGCAACTGAAGGACAAAAAACTTTTGACATTCAGAGGTCTTAAAATGGTATCCCCATGAAAGACAAAAGTTTTCCCAACAAGTGCTGGTGTGAACAACTCTCTGTCAGCATGATCACTCTCCTGTTGACACAGCTAACGCCACTCATTGGGGGTTGAAGTATTTTGTCTGCAAGAGAGCCAACCAACAGTGGTTACACTGCCTAACTTTTAGCAACACAGTTGCACTGACATAACTGTGTCACTAAAAGCTGTGTAGTGTAGACAAAGCTTTAGTTCTCAAGCAGCATTTTGATTGGTTAGCCTATATGTGAATATTTTGACTGTTATCAATGGACATTGGTTTGTGCGTGTGTGTGATGAAATAAAAAATGTATCACAGTTACATCAGCATGAACCTTTAAATCCACTTTAATGACTTCTGCCATGCAATTTTCAATTGTTTTATGTTACATGACAAAGTCTTTATGGGAGAGAAAAGAAGGATGAAGCAGTATCTTTTACTGGACCCACTTCTGTTTGTGAAAGAGTGGAGCTTTGCATAGCTTTCATACTACACAGAACTCTTCTCTTTCACCAACAGAAGTTGATCCAATAAAAGATATATCTCACCCATCTTGTCTCTTCCATACCAAGGGACCATGCCTGCTACAACACTGCAAACAAAGTATCTATGGAACAATAACAAGTTGCATAAAATGACAAATTACAGGTTATAACATTTATGAAGCACAATAAAGAACACACTACAATTGAAAAATAATAATGTTCCATATTAAAAAAGTAGAGAATCTAAGAAAAAGTTGTTAAAGACATTTAAGTGAATTTACCATGTAATCAGTGTTTATTAAAGGTAAAAACTTACTTCTCAATACCAATAGTTCACATTTACTCTTAATGATCAACACAGATCTTTTAAGAGCAATCCAGTGAGAATAAAATATGAAGAATATGCAATAAAAGGCAACTTTTTTTTCACTTGGGAACTTACTTTATTTCCTAGGTATGGCTCTGGTGCTGACCAGTAATAAGTAGATTTCAGTATTTTCACAGCAGCTGTGTTGTTGACACTTATTTGATGAGGTCCATCAAACTGGCCTTGTTGAGGTTCCACACTCTTTTTAGTGTCCAGATCAGTCACAAGCCACCCAGCCATATCTGACACCTTAGAAAAAGAAGAGAGCTAAATTAGAATTTCAGTCAATAGAAAGAGGAACGTGGAGAGAAAGTTAAAAAGAATGCAATGAATTTTCTTCTACTGTTTTTTTTGGTATGCGAAACATTTGGTGCTAGATTTTGACTAATCTTGTAAAGTCATCAAAAGAAAAGAGTGGGAAAAAGAGTGCAAGTCATTCTTCTCTATTGCACTTCTGCATCAGAGCTAGGGGCACTTATATTCCCCACTTTACCATCAAGACAAGTTTTTCCATCAGATGGAGCATGAACAATGCTCTTTCAAAGGGTGTAGAGGGCACTACAGTGGTACTTCTAAAAGCACTGGGATTGACTAGTCATAATAATGACTCCAGCAGTTCTGGTGGGGGCTGGGTTCCTTTACAGTCAGCAGACCTCATGACTGACTTTACAACCCCAGTCCAGTCCTCTGTGAGAATGTTCAGGGAGGTGGGCTGTAAGTCAAGAGGGAATCAGTAATTCATTTCTGGAACTGACAGAGAGAATCTTCTGGAACATTAAGTCACAGCCATAGTATTCTACCTGACTGATGGGCCATGCAAGGCTGTCACAGACATCAGAAACCCCAAAGCAGAAGCACTCTGTACAGCCATGAGGATTCCTTTCTTGTAAATTGTAAAACCCTGGTTTGCAGCGGTCACAGTTTTCACCTTCTACATTTTCCTGTGAAAAACATTTGTTTTATATCAGTACAAGGTTGGTAGCAAATTAGTGGATTAGATTGAATTTATGTACAATAGCATTCAGGAAGATATAAAACAAAGCAGACTTCAGTAAACTAGGCATACGTTGAACTCACTAAGTTTAAAATAAGAGCTGGTCAGAAAAGTTCCAACAGAACAGTTTTTTATTGGAAGTTGCTGATTTATCTAAATTAAAAAATTCCACACAGATTCCGTCTCAAGTAAGTTGTGACAGAACCTAGGCAGGTTTTAAAACCTTTCCATCAGCTCACCCGGCTGGCTCTTGACAGTATAAGTTTCCTGGCAGCCTACTAGTTGGACTGCCCTTGAGAAGGGACCTTCATGGCTTTCATGCTCCATGGTTCTAGAAACGCAAGCCACATAGACTTCTCCAGAACCAGGTTCCATCCTCTTGTGCAGAGAATTTTTGCAAATTTTGGGTTTCATTCTGAATCAGAATGAAATCAAATTCTAAAATAGCAAAATCCTTTGTGAAATAGAATATATCTATATCTGTCTAGCTCTACTTAAAATAGCTAGAGCAGTCAGGCTTTGAAATATTCCACATAGTATTCATTATGTCTTTAGTCAGGAAATACAGTGTAATTTGACAATACTGATGTAGGAAAGAGAAAATCTCAATTCCTACACTGAGCACTGACCCCTAATGACTATGCTATGCTAGGACTCTCTCATTAAGAAATGAAATTATTAGTAGCCCGTCACATAAATTTCAAGTTCAGAGGTTGACTTTTTGCAGATTTAACTGCTGTCACCGAAGTGAGAACTTCTGAGAATGGAAACTTATATGTAATAAAAATTAGCATCTCACCTTTGGATCACAAGATTTGAGGCTCAATCCAAAGCCCAGTGAAGTCAACGGAAAGACCCTTACAGATGTCAGTGGGCTTTGTATCAGGCCCAAAGATTTACGGAGTTGGACCATCCCAGGCATAAGATATAAAAGGATTGTGATTTATGGTGATTTTTCATGTGCTCCTCCTCCCCCAAGCCTTGATTGGCCTGGGGGGTAGAAGGGGGAATACGCAAAGACTCCTCCTACCACCAGGGGCATGGGCACCTAGCAGGAACCTCTGTGGGGGGGCAAAGGCTTCACATACTCCCTGACCACTAGACCAATCATGGTCGTAGGTGGGGAAGCAGGGAAGTATCCTGGCCCCGCCCCTTCTGCCTGAGGCCCCGACCCTTCCAGCGCATCCCGGGGCCAGTTCAAAAATTTCTGAAGTGGCCCCCAGTAAAAATTATTGCCCATCCCTGCTTTATTCAGTATTTAGTCACTCACAACACTCAGAAAAATGTCAGTGCCTCCTGGTGGACAGATCACTACCTGTAAATTCCCATGGCTATAAATCAGTTGTGTGAAGTTTTCCTAACAAACACTCTAAAAAGGCATGCTGTATGCTTTTGTTGCCAACCTATGCTCTACCCAGTTTGCTAATCTTAGGAATACCCAGGGCAATTTTCAGTCTATCATTTTGTTCCAAAGGCCCACGCTACCTTCTCACTCTCTGTAGAATTGCCAAGCCCAAGTTTGAAAAATCACTGGTTTAAAAATGATTTTTTAAAATAAAAATAATAAATTGGGGGCATTCATTTGGTTTCCATCTGATTTCTGAGTCTTCAAAGTGTATTTGGGTCATATTTTGAAGTTTTTCTCTATAAGCACGAGTGCTAGAAATTTTATTTTTTAAAATGAGAGCTGAGATACTTACCAAGTTATATGACTCCAGGAGCTAGGCTCTTAAAATAAATACAAATGATCACAAAGCTCCTGCTAAAACTGAAGGAATTTGTCAATCCTGTAATTTCTGTCTCCTTGGAGTATCCAGTCACCTCTCCTTATCTCCATGTTTTCTAGGGCAGAAAACTGTCTTCTCTCATCCAGACCTATATACTTGCTCCTCTCATTAGTGCCTCTTGGCTGACTGTCTGCTTCTCTCTGTGATCTAATTCTGTGAAGGTGACATCTTACGTCCATTCCTACCAATGTACAGAAAAGGTGCCTGATTCTTGTCTAAATTTTCACTAGTTGACTTCATTGACTACATGTATGTTATTCATAATTTATATCAGAGTAAGGTAGATATTAATATTTCTTGTTTAACTTGGCCACTAAAGCTGCTTTATATTTACAATGTGACTTTTTATTTATGTGTTCAATATTTTAGATCAGATAACTTATGCAAAAGGTCACAGCAATTTCACAAAAATTGTCATATCAACCAATGTTTTGTTGTTCATTTTTTGGGTAAGGTTATTATATCTGGAAAAAGGAAATAATTTGTTTCCTTTAGTTGCTGAAAATTAAGTGTAACAGCATCAAATATTAAAACAGAACTTCACCTCAAAGTTCTGCAGAAACCAAAGGTGTGCGAAATTTAATGAAAACTTGCATTTACTGATATAAAAAATTAGCATTTGCCCAAGAAAAATAGTCTGCAAATCAAGTCTCAATTTTTTTTTCATTTGACAAGTTTATGCTTTGTAATTAAATACTTAAAATAAAATTAGGTTTCAGGCATAGTTAATGTAAATTTTCAAAATTTATATATTTTTTGAATATGTAGAATTATGTGGTATTGATTAAATAATTCAATACACCCTTTAGCTGCTCATCAATAATGATGTATTTTAAAGAACACCAACCCATCCACAAAACACACACACTGTTCTAATGCATTCTGACATTTGCTTTTACATAGAACTTTCTATCTAGAATATTCAGAATCATGATACATAGCTTATCACATCTCAGCAATAATAACAGATATATACTGTTAATTCTTATTCACGTCCCTGTCAAAGGGAATATGTTTAAACTTTTTATGAAAGCACGACAGACTATATGACAAATGTATTAATAACCTTCCTTATTACAAATGCACTTAAAAACTCATCTACTGATTTTGCAGTAGATCAAAGGGAGACTCAACTGCTTGCTTACCTTGCAAAGACAAGGTTCTGTACAAGGGTCATCATTAATGCTTCCAACCAGACTGCAGTTACAGTGCACACAGGTTGGATAGCCCTTGTAGCCAAATGCACAGCGGTCACATTTTTCTCCTGTGTAACCTTCTTTGCATTGACAATGACCTGGCTGAGTCCCTTGAAATACAAAAGGATAATGGGGAAAAATAAAGAATTAGGAGACAGCTGGGGTAAAATATGGAATAGTGGGAGAAGCAATGTAACTGTCCTATTTATCAAGCTATACAGCTCCTAGTCACATTTTGCAAAAAGAACTGGGGTATTACCAACTCAATGTATATTTTTTTCATGATAGAGTACCAGATCCACAGATCCTCTGCCAGGGTAAAAAACAATGTATCAGTTCACAGTTTGAACTAATATATATATATATAAAAGTTTTAGGTTCCATTCTTGTAGCTTATTAACAAGAAGAACACTCTGCACATGTATAACAAGTTTCAGGATTAAGACCTACAAGCAACTTTTACTTCTGTAGCATGTTATATTTCCTGTCTTCCGTCCCTTTTTAGGTTTTAATGGCATTTTGATGAGAATCCCTAATCAGCATGGACTGAGACCTTAACAGCACAATGTTTCCACACCCCTGAGCATCTGAAGTTTATAGAAAAAGCATGTCATGGTCCCTTACCATGCTGATGATCAGAATGATCAACATCCTTAATGCAGTCAGAACTCAGAGCCCCAAATGGATCACAGTCACAAGGATGACATGGGTAATCTTCATAGGGAGAAACCTGAAACAAATGGTATATTTTAACTGTCATACTCTTCATTGTTTCTTGCCAGATACCACAGAAATTTAACTAAAGCTTCATTTATCAGTGGGATTTTTTCTTTTTAATGGAAGTCCCAAATTTATCTTTGAGAGCCATGCACATACTCAGGGCCAGACAAAGGCAATCTGGATCCCTAGACACACAAGTCATTCACTGGTTCAGAAACAGACTTAAGCTCGTAATGTCTTCAGTGCTCTTTAGAACAAGGGAGCAGAGGTGCCTGGAACATAATACTTACTTCTCTCTGAGACAGAGTGTGCTTACTACCTAATCATCCTTAAACACAACTGTGAGCAGAGGCCACATACAGTACGAGAACAAACCTGGGCTCCCCAGTGCATACACTCACTGAATCAATGTTTATCAAGAGAAGGGAAACCTCCTTATTGAAGAAAGTAAGGGCATGTGTACACTGGGAAGTTATTTTATAATAACTCCCCTTATTTTAAATGAACTAGGCAAGGGTCCACACAACCAAGCCGGTTATTTTGAAATAACCAGGGCTCGACAATTAGGGCAATCTACTCACCTGTGGTGAGTAGATTTTAGCCCGGTGCAGCCGCGCAGCGCAGTCAGCGCATGCTCAGAGCAGTCTGCGCATGCACAGCGTGCCAAACCGCGCAGCTGGCGAGTGGGGCTCGCCGCTACTTGTCAAGCCCTGAAAATAACCATCTTGTTATTTTGAAATAATAACTGCTGCCTTTGCAGAAAAATAAAATTATTTCAAAACAGTTATTTCTGGAGTTATATTAATAACCTGGTAGTGTAGACATAGCCTAAATGTCCTTGGTACAAGAAGTTACTCTCCTGGCCACACTACATCACAATATAGGAAGACCCATCTAGATTGCTGATTTTTTTAGCAATGTTTATCCTTTTTTAGCCATATTATAACAAATTTATCTTTCTATGTATCCAATGAATGAGGATAAGGACAGAATTCCTATTTCAATACCATTGAACTAGAAAGACACTAGTGCAATGTTTCTCAACCAGTAGTAGGAGTACCCTCAGGGGTACTCGAGAGAAGTCTGGGGGGGTACGTCAACACAACTGAAATTTGGAGAAAACTGAATTTTGATTTGAAGTTTTACAGCGCTTTATTATTTTTGTACTTTTTACATCCAAAAATTCCATTGCCCGCCCCGCTACAATTAAGTTGTTTAAACAATGTGTTGCAATGGTAGAAAAAAAACTGTGTGGCTACGTCTACACTGGCATGATTTTCCGAAAAACTTTTCCGTTAAAAGCATTTTCAGAAAAGCGCGTCTAGATTGGCAGGATGCTTTTCGTCAAAGGCACTTTTGGTGGAAAAGCGTCCGTGGCCAATCTAGACACGCTTTTCCGCAAAAAAGCCCCGATCGCCATTGTTTACGGAAAACAGTATTGTGCTGTCTACACTGGCCCTTTTGCGCAAAAGTTTTTCGGAAAAAGACTTTTGCCCGAACGGGAGCAGCATAGTATTTCTGGGAAAGCACTGACGATCTTACATGAGATCGTCAGTGTTCTTGCGGAAATTCAAGCGGCCAGTGTAGACAGCTGGCAAGTTTTTCCGGAAAAGCTGCTGATTTTCCGGAAAAACTTGCCAGTCTAGACATAGCCTGTGTGTCTGAAAACTGTAGGTACCAGGGGTACTTATAATATTTTTTTAAAGGGGGTACTTTATATAAAGAGGTTGAGCTCATCACTTCTCCAAGAATCATATGCATTCTCTTTAATCACAAAATAATTGGCACTATCCCTTCAATGTGGTAAAGAATCAGCCTGAATTTACTCTGAACTTGTCACGCTGGTATCTGATCTATGAAGACCTTACAGTTTTATTCACACTCGAGAGTGAAATTTAATAACATACAATGGATAGAAATGTACATACGATGACATTTATTATTAATCAAAGCAATGGGGTGTAGTCTGATAAATCTTACTTTATATGGCCTATAGTATCCATCAGCACAGATCTCGCAGTTGATCCCAGTTGTGTGTTGTGTACAGTTTATACAGACTCCACCTCCTATGAGCTGGCCGTGAATATTTATGCTCCTATTCTGATCTGCCACGCTCTGGCTATAATAACAATCTTCTGCTTTGTTATGACAGTTGCACTCTAAGAAGAAATCACAAAGAAATGCATTTTTATTTGTATTTGATAGCAGTTACAGCATACCTCGGCTACATCTAGACTGCAGGCTTCTTTCGAAAGAAGATTTTTCTCGGAAGAGATCTTCTGAAAAAACTTCTTTCGAAAGAGCACATCCACACGCAAAAGTGCATCAAAAAAGTGATCTGCCTTTTTGAAAGAGAGTGTCCAGACTGACTGGATGCTCTCTCACATAAAAGGCCACCTGGAACCATTTCTGGCCGGGCATTAGGTCAGCAGTTGCTTCCGGGTGCTGTTGCCTAAGGCTGTCTGAAACGCGTGCTTAAAGGGAACCCCCTGAACAGCCATTTCTCAGGTTCTGCTGTGGGCTTGCCTACCTCACTGAGGGACAGCAAAGCTTTAGCCGTGCTTGCTTTGGTTGCCCAGCTTTTGGACACCACCACATTCTTTTTGCTATGGAGCCCGAGCTGCCCCTGGGCATGCAATGGCCGCACACTGCCATGCTGCAGGTTCTGCAGCAGTTTGTGCAGACTGTCTTGATGGACCTGCCCCAGCTTGACTCCGAGCTCATCTGTGAGTCTCTCTGCCTGAATGCGGGAGCAATGCTCTGGCACCCGCATCCCATGGCCGAGAGACGATTCTGGAGGCTGGACACCAGTTCTGACTGGTGGGACCAGCTGGTGATGGAGCAGTGGGACGACCAACAGTAGCTCAACAACTTATGCATGCAGAAGGCCACCTTTTTGGAGCTGTGTGCCTGGCTCGCCTCTTCCCGCTCCGACGACACAACACCCACCTGCGGCCAGCCATCCCCTAGGAGAAGCGGGTCGCCATTGCCGTCTTGAAGCTCGCCACCCCAAATAGCTACTGGTCAGTGGTCAACCAGTTTGGCATGGGGAAGTCCACCGTCGGGGCCCTCCTCATGGAGGTAAGGCACGCTCAGGCTGCAGTACCTGCAGTGGGGCGGGGAAGTACTGGAAAGGGGGACCTTAGGGAAAAGGGAGAGTGGGGGGTGCATAGATGGCCTGGGGGTGGGAGGAAGCACCATACCTGGGGGGTTGTGCAGTCCCACCCTCACCCAGCCCTACTGATGGGGAGGGAGGTGGCATTATTAGGTATGGCTCCAGGGGTGTTCGAGGGAGGGAGGAAAGAGGGGCGGGCATCTCCCAAGGGCTCAGGCATTTCCCCTCATTCTCTGTTTTGTTTGTTTCTTTGTCTCCTGCAGATTGTGAGGGCCATCAACTCCATCCTGCTGCACAGGGTCATCCACCTCAGAGATCTGGACCCAATCATCACAGGATTTGCTGCCCGGGGGTTCCCCAACTGTGGGGGAGCCATTTATGGAACTCACATCCCGATCCATGCACCACATCATTGAGCAGCCCATACATCAACAGGAAGGGCTATTTCTCCATGGTGCTGAAGGCCCTGGTCGACCACAGTGGACAGTTTTTGGACATTTTCGTTGGTTGGTCAGGCAGGCATACGATGCCTGAATATTCTGAAACTCCAGCCTCTACCACAAGCTGGAGGCTGGCACATTCTTCCCCCAGCAGGACTTTCACGTGGGGGGACGTCCACATGCCACTGTGCATCATTGGGGATGCAGCCTACCGACTCATGCCGTGGCTGAGGAAACCCTACACTGGCCACCTGGACCCCAGCAGGGAACAATTCAATGCGCACCTCAACCAGGCCCACATACAAGTGGAATGCAACTTCAGGTGCCTCAAGGCGCAGTTCAGGTGCCTCCTGACCTGCCTCGACATGGGGGAGCACAACATCCCCAAGGTGGTCATGGTGTGTTGTATTCTCTACAACATTGTGGAGAGAAAGGGAGAGGCCTCTCTCCCAGGGTGGGGGAGCAGAGGCTGGTCGCGAAGGGAGGGCCTTCAAGCAGCCATGGACAGCTGCCATCCACCAGGCACATCAGGCTGGGCTGGAGTGCGCATCTGGGAGGTGCTGAGGTACAGTCTCTGAAAGCTCATCATCTAATAAACCATCTTGTTAGTCTTTAAAGTGCTACATTGTCCTGCATTTTGCTTCAACTACCCCAGACTAACACGGCTACATTTCTATCACTGAAGAACCCCAGTAACTCTCCCCAAGGCCTCCCCACTAGGGGCCTCTGCCTTGCCCCCAATACCTTTCCAACCTAATTCCTCCCTTCTTCCCTTCCCTGTACTCACAATAAACACACCAGTTTTGAGTGGAACCACAAAAACTTTGTATTTTTTTTCAAATAACAGTAACTGGAGGGGGGGGCTGAGAATCTGGAGCGGGGAGGGACGTTCAGGGCTGGGAGTGGCATGTGGGGTGGCTGGTGGAGCCACCTTGGGTCCGGGGACCTCAGAGAACTCAGGGGCATTTGGGGCCTGGGACCACAGAGGGGTGGGTAGGATGGGGGACTGGAGCAGGATCAGGGATGGCTGGTTGGGCCTGGGGAGGGGGCATAGGTATGGCAGGGGGAGCTGGAGTGGGGACAGGGGCTAAAGTGGGAACCAGGTGTGCCATCACTTCCCGGATGGTGGCACACAAGTTTTCACTCTGTCGCACAAGCTGTTCCCACATTCGGTTGCATCACTTGGCATCATTCCAGACCATTTGGGCCAGGGTTCGTAGCATGTCACGCAGAATGGCCACGTGCTCTCTCAAAAGGTCCTCGTGGACCCTCCTGAGCTTGTAGCTCCCCCCCGGTCAGGCGGCTGCCTCTGATGGCGTGGATTGCCCCTCAGCGATGGCTGGTCCAGCTGTGGAGGAAAAGAGGGAGAGGTGGTCACTCATCCATGCAGACACTGCAAGAGGCCGTGCCCTCCTGTGTGAGCAGCGACCAACAGTCCTCAGGCCAGAGGACAGTGATGTCTCGCGAGTCAGGCCATGTGTGGCCTGCATAACAGGACCTCCCTCACAGGGGCCCTGAGTGCCATAGGGACCATGCTTCCCGCATGCCCATCCCCATCCCCCCGGTCGCACAGACAAGCAGTCAAGGGAAATGTCTAGCCACAGTGGGATCCCATGGACAGGAGAGGGGCCTGGAGCAGGCTGGCCTTCCATAGGGGGCGTACATAAACCTGTGCCTGCCAGCACTGTCCACGAGAGCGGGTGGCTCCTCAAGTGTACAGGCAGGGGCGTGTGCTTTGTGCTGCGCTCTTTGGAGTGCTTGGGGTCATGCCTGTGCCCTTGTGCCCAGCCTCCTTCCATCAGTGTCTGGTGGTGGGAGGGCGTCTTCCCAGGAGTCAGACGTGTATAGGGCCTCTACACAGCCTGTGAGCACGAGCCCGTGAGTGATCCGGGGCTAGCTCCTGAGGCCACATGGTGCACACTGCTGCTGCATGTGCTTGAATATGCACAGAATGCAGCAGGCTGCCCAGGCCGAGCGACAATCGCTCCCCATCCCCTCTGCACCCACCTTCCCCGCCCTGTGTGTGTGTGGAAAACTGACAGCACTCACCTGATGATCCCTCCCTGGCGTCAGAGGATGCCAGGAGATGTCCAGGGCCTGGGGTACTGGCTCAAGGATGAGAGTGACCATACAGGCCATGTCCTCCTCCTCCTGCAGCTGCTGTTTGTCCTCCTCCTCCGCTTCCTCCTCCTCCTCAAGGGGCTTCAGCCGTGCGACTACAGGCGTCTCAAGTCCCGAGTCCACTCAGGCACTGACTGGGCCAGGGTTAAACCTGGCTCCATCCTTAGGAAGGCAGCACAAGTGACCCACTGAAGGCAGGGAGGTGAGGTGAGCTTTTGAATGGACTTCACCACCCCCCAGGATTCTGTGACGCTCCTCATAATATGGGTACGAGTGTGGTCCTGCCCCGGAGCGAGAGCTGCACTCCCTAGCCCTGGCATATCCTTGGGGCAGCTCCTTGGGGCAGCTCTTTGATCTTGCTCCTGACTTGGTCCAAGGTGCGGGGGTGGTGTCCCCTCTCAGCCATCCAGCCATAGATGTCAGCATTCTGCCTCCAGGAGCAGGGATCCTGCAGGATGGCCTCCTCCGCACACAGCGCGAGGAGGGACAGGATTTCTGCCCCGGTCTAGGAAGGTATTTGGCATTTGCTGCCCCTGGCTGGGTCCTGGGAGCCCTGGTGCTGCTCCCTTGTGAGGGCCAGAGAGGTATAGGGAGCTTGTTGTTCAGCCATACCTCTGACTTGTGTGGCAGGGACTGCTCCACGGCCGGCTTCCTGCCACAGGGCTTGTCCTGGGTGCCTGCGGCTTTAAGAGCTGGCAGGAGACAGGAACTGAGGAATTGTGATTAGTATGGAAGGAGTGTCCACCAGGGCACCAGTGTTATTTTCAGGAGGCTTCTTCTTTCAAAAGAAAACCCTCCTCCCCATACACACACGCCTTTTTCCAAAAGAGCTCTTTTGGAAAAGGTGTTCTTCCTTCGTAGAAAGAGGAGTACCACTGCCAGAAAAACCGCTCTGTTCTTTCGATTTACTTTCGAAAGAAGGCAGTTATAGTGTAGAAGTACCCACCCCCCCCAAAAAAGACTAAAACATACAAGCAGAATAAAACAATCCATATCAGATGTATGCTTTGTCTTGATTGTCCTGTACAAAAACAGTTATACCCATTTAGCTTATTCCTGGCCAGGTAACTTTTAAAACAACAATCACAACTTTAACAACATTCTTTTTAATAGTGTTCTGCAGCACACACGATCAGCTTACTATTCTTCTCTTACTTAAAACACTGACTAATGCCAGTGATGTCACTAGCTTTACACAAGTATAAAAAACTTATTTAAGTTAGAGGAGATTTCATTGTAACACAGTAAACCAAACTCTCTTCTGTCTGATCATCCATTAATATAATTTCCCCAGCCTCAGTATTGTTATTGTGCAATTTTCCAATGAAATCCATTTTTGACCATATCTTCCACATCTAATATTTTTTTCAGAAAACTACTCCACGAGGAGTAATGGTAGTTCGGAATAGGAAGCCTACTCCAAACTACCTAGTTCATGCCACGTGTAGCCGCGGGGCACGGAGTCCGAACTAGTGGACATTTAAAAATGGCGGCACCCGGCATTATGCAAATGGAGCCCAGGAAATTCAAATCCCGGGCTTCATTTGCAACTCCGGTTGCCTACATTACCACCCTAGTTCGAACTAGGGTGGTAGTGTAGACATACCCTTACTCGTAAGTGTGAAAGCAGGCTCTTTGCTGGCCAGGCCTCACGCGTATAGCCTCCTAGCTAAAGGTCACCCTCCTCCCAATGAAAAAGCCCCATGCTGTAATATTTAGGAAGCAGGAACAAAAACCAGACATGAGAAGTTAATGTAAAGTTTGTGCTGGCTGTACCATGCCTGATAAGGCAAAAAGGGAAAAACAGGAAACCATTTCACCCCCTTACTCCTGTCACTTAACAGACAGGATCTGCTAGCCTGTCACAAAAAGCACGCAAAAGCTTTCTTTATAAAACAGCTTCCCCTCCTGTATCAAATTGAGGAATACCGAATAAACATTGGAAGGCAGAATATGAGCCAGGTCCGAGGACTGATCACCCAAGGGCCACCTCCTGCTCACCGAACCAAATGAGTTCCTGTAGAGCGTAACGTATACCAAACTTAACGTATACCGAATATGTTGTTGTTATTGTTGTAGTTTGTGTGTCTGTTAAATGTAAGTATGGTTATCTGAAATTGTTTAGAGGTATTGTTAAGTAATAGTGTTAAAAGTTTTAGATAAATAATTAGTCTTATAAGTAAGACTGATGTAAATGTAACTGTTAATAATCCCTGGTCCCTTTTAACAACTATTGGGATTTAGAGAAACCTCAAGGAATTTTCTTTACTGTATTGCATTTTGCTTATTGGTCATTCTAATAATTATTTGGTGCCTACGTATGTAAGAAATTGATAAAATAATAATTTATACGTAGAAGTCCTTTAATAAAAGTTTAAAGATATTTAGTAATAGTTTGCCTGTTTCTGCACCTCCCTGGGACTAGCCACATTCCCGAAACTTTTTCTTTATTCCACACTAGGTTTGGATCAGGTTTTTGTTAAACAAAACAGTAAACATTTATTGAACCATTAAGCAACTCAACTTTTGTAACTACTTACTCTCACATTTGTTGCCAGCAGAAATGGTTCCTGGTCTCCATGGATTTTGATGGTAACCAGGACAACACTCATTACAGCTCTCTCCACAGGTATTGTGTTCACACTGGCATTGCAGTTTCTAAAAATGAAATTGTAAAAATTAAAAAATAGGTCATTTCCCAAGGTCTTGAAAACCCAACCAAGTGACTAATATCAAATCTACTCTACTTCAGAATTTTAAATATCACAATTATTTTGCAATCATATGGACATGCTAAAACTAAATCCTGCTACCTTTGCTGATGTGAGAAGTCCTTACACAGGTACATATTCTACTGGAACAGATGGGACTACTCTCCCATGTGAGAGACACTATACTCAAAAGCATTGTTTAAATTTAGACACTTAGGGTATGTCTAAACTACATGCCTCCATCGACGGAGGCATGTAGATTAGCCAGATCGGTAGAGGGAAATGAAGCCGCGATTAAAATAATCGCGGCTTCATTTAAATTTAAATGGCTGCCCCGCTCTGCCGATCAGCTGTTTGTCGGCAGATCGGGGCAGTCTGGATGCGACGCGCTGACAAAGAAGCCTTTCTTGATCGGCACAGGTATGCCTCGTGAAACCAGGTTTACCTGTGCCGATCAAGAAAGGCTTCTTTGTCGGCGCGTCGCGTCCAGACTGCTCCGATCTGCCGACAAACAGCTGATCGGCAGAGCGGGGCAGCCATTTAAATTTAAATGAAGCCGCGATTATTTTAATCGCGGCTTCATTTCCCTCTGCCGATCTGGCTAATCTACATGCCTCCGTTGACGGAGGCATGTAGTTTAGACATACCCTAAGAGAAAAAGAGTTGACTTCCAAGCAAAGTGCAATATCTGAGAAATGTGTATGTTTAGGTAGTGAAGGGAGAAAATTACAGCAAGTAGACAAAATGAAAAATAAAAGCATACATTATGGACCTAATTTTACAGCCCTTTACTCACAGAAGTACTTCAGAATTCAGCACGAGTAAAAATTGTAGCATATGTATATTGATATTGCTTCATTCAAAGGAACTTTAAGTTTATTTATGAAGTAAAATTACTAATGAACATTTTCTCTGTTGAAATTCAGAACTTGTGATTATCCAACCATATCATAAAGTAAACAGAAGGAGAGGACAAAAAAGGAAACATCCAAATTTGCACTTGTGGTACTAACACCAGTTAACATTTTCTGTGGAAAATACGCAACAAAAGAACTGCCCTGGATGGTAATTCTGCCTCTCATTTGTTCAAATGCAGTAATGAAATGTAACTAACTTGAGTGTTCTTCCTTATATGCACCTGAGGCTGGATTCTGTAAGCACTGGTTTCATGGAACTTCCACGGAATTCAAAGAGAGTTCCACCCACAAAGTACTTAAAAGGATCAAGCATGAAGGACTTAATTCTGCAGATTTAAGCACTTGCATAATTTTACTCATGTGGATAGTCCCATCAAAATCATATAAGACTACGTTGTATGTAAAATGCAGGCTCAAGCTTTTAGGCCTCATTTCAGCATAGTTCATAAGTATGTGCCTAACTTTAATGGCGCTGTTACTCCCATTGATGTCAATGAGACAATTCACAGCTTTAAGTTAGGGCATGCGTAAAGTTAGGAACCTCTTTAAGTACCTGCTGAATCAAGGTGTATGTTGGTTTGTATAAGTTCCTCTGTATTTTACCCACAGTATCTTGTTCACTCTAAGAACTAAATGTTTTTTTCAAAAGGCTATTTTGTAAAAATAAAAATAAGAAAGCATACCTTTGTGGTTTCATCCAATGGGCAGCTTCGAGCATGGCCATAGCAAATACACATGCCACCAACAGAGATATCCTTTATTGAATAGTAATACTGGACAAAAGTAAGGTTGAAAAGTAATTGAGTTGGAAATAAAATTGGCCAATAAAATTGTGTTTTAAGTTGAAAACAGATCTGTTCCAAACAGTTTAACAACACTGAATACCTTCAACTTAGGCAAGCCTGACATTTTGCAAATTTTTAGACCTTTTCCTCTGTAGTCTTGCAGGGTGTGTCTACACAACAGCATTATTTCGGAATAACGGTCATTATTTCAAAATAACAATGTGAGCATCTACACAGCAATTAATTATTTTGAAATAAATTCAGAATTACAGATGGCTTATTCTGACTTCTGTAAACCCCATTTCACAAGGAATAACGCCTATTCTGAAATAGCTATTTCGGAATAGCAGTAATATGGTCGCACCACTGCTGCTGTTTCGAAATAGATCCTCCTCAGGGCCATTCGAAGTAATTATTCCCTAGTGCCTTATAGGGCTCTAAAAAAAGATAGTACATCCACATTAAGGGAGCCTGCCTTGGACTAATTTTGAGGCTTCCCTGTAGAGTAGATGTGCTATTTTGAAATAAACTATTTCAGAGTATTTCTTCTATTTCTTCTTCTTTGCAGTGTAGACGTACCCACAGGAATTAAAAGACGCATTCTGATCTTGAACAAGCATGTACAACCCTGATTTCAGTGATTTCTGATTCCAGAATCTGATTCTTCAAAAATCCTTTTTTGCCATGTAAGATGTCACATGACATAATGGAATGTTTTCTGGGTAACAACCTGAAGACTTAAATTTTAATTTAGGAAAATTCTGGCATCACTGTATATGTTTTCAAAACTGGGGGTTTCCACTTTTATTCAAAATCTGTTCATGAGCTTCCCCTCACACTAGCTCTGTACTACTAGTTTAAATGTATTGTCTTGCTCTACTCAAATATTTAGCTTAAGGAACAGCAGGGCAGCAAAGTACCAGATGCTGTATATAAGTCCCATACATCTGGAAAGCAGGGAAGGGATTAATGTTCAGGGCAAGAAAGAGGCAGGATGTGAAGCAGCTGGGCTCAGTTACAGATCCAGAATAAGCAGGGCTGGCAGGCACTTCACAGGATTGTGCACAAGCTGTGTCTGAGAGTTCTGGGGAAAGAGTTAAGACACACAAGTCTGGGACAAGCACAGTAGGTGCTTTGTGTGCACAGACAAGTTTACAGACAGGTTTTTTTTTTTTTTTGTTTTGATTTGATTTCACTTTCTGAAGGGAGTAAGCTTTCTTCTTTTCTTCTTTCTTTGGTCTGGGCTGGAGAAAGTCCTCAGTGACTCTGGCTGAACAGAGACTCCTTAGACTATAAAGCTATGGCTACACTATGAACTTTTTCTGGAAGAGGAAATGAAAATGGAGCACTCATTTGCATATCTTGCACTCATTTGCATATTCTCTTCTGATCCTTTTTGCGGAAGAGGTTTTAGCACAAAAAAGCACTGTGTAGACGGTACCTTTTTGCACAAACCCCCCTTTTGCGCAAGATCCCTTCTTCCTCAATTTTTGCAGGAAGGGTTAGATAATATCCAATAATGGAATTATATGCAAAAGCACAAAACGAACACTTTACTGCCACAAGTTAACAAGCTTGACTTCCGCAAGTGCTGGAAAACGTCAAAAAACTATGCTGGGTGGCTATCAGAATTTTTACAGTTAACTGAAGGAGGAACTGTATTGCCATCTGAGACAGATACTGGTTAACCAAGTATTCAGGATATTAATGTGCCAGATAACACAGCTTGTAATGTAATACATTTCAAACTAGTCAAGCCAACAGACTTGCCGGGGCCTGGGGCTGAGGAGGCAGGGAGAGGGAGGATGGGCAGCGGCTCAATACTCCTGCAAGGGGCAGGGCCAGGGCCAGGGCAGCTAGCCCTCAATGCTGCCTGGGCTGTAGGCCCGCTCTACTCTCAGCGCCTTATAGAGTGTTCCGGCCAGGTCTCTGAAGGGTGCCACGCAGGACTCCAGTGATGAGGCCTGGGGCTCTGGCCACTGTCACCGATGCTTTTGAATCACCAGATCCTGGGGCAGTTGCCTCCTTCATCCCTACCCCCCCATCAGCTGGCCTGTCCTTAACACACCAGAAATCACTGTACACTAAGGCTGTGTCTAGACTACATGCCTCTGTCAGCAGAGGCATGTAGATTAGGGTTGTAGGCAAAGGTAAATGAAGCCGCGATTTAAATGATCGCGGCTTCATTTACATTTACATGGCTGCCGCGCTGAGCCAACAAACAGCTGATCAGCTGTTTGTCGGCTCGCCGCTAGTCTGGACGTTCCCCCTGTCGACATCAAAGCCCTTTGTCGGCAGCCCCGTTATTCCTCGTGGAATGAGGTTTACCGGGGCTGCCGACAAAGGGCTTTGATGTCGACAGGGGGAATGTCCAGACTAGCGGCGAGCCGACAAACAGCTGATCAGCTGTTTGTCGGCTCAGCGCGGCAGCCATGTAAATGTAAATGAAGCCGCGATCATTTAAATCGCAGCTTCATTTACCTTTGCTGAACAAACAAATCTACATGCCTCTGCCGACAGAGGCATGTAGTGTAGACGTACCCTAACATAAAATGTAACTCACATAAATATTTACTTTTTTGCCTAAAGTGACATTTTAATCAAACAAATCACATTTTTATCTTTGCTGATGAAATGTTAGCAATACAACCTCATGGTTAGTAACTAAATGGCAATTCTGAAGGAAAAAAACATCAAAAGTCTTTCATTGGAACAACTATCTCTGCAGCCTTACAATGGGTAGTAACGTCACAGAGACAGTAATGTTTACTTAACCTCATGAAACATTGAATGTTGAGGGTCAAGTCCTTTATTAGGACAGGCAGGACTTAGTCTTTGTTGTCCAGTGTGGTGAACAACAGATATAAAAGATCAGCTTACCCTTCTGGTAACAATGGGATCCAGGTCTTTAGGATCATGATGGCTAAGAGTCATGAGGTCAGCATTAAGAGTTCTAATACGTTGCAGGCGAAGACGAATGTATCGGGCAGAGGTGAACTCCAATAGTGTTTGCGAAGGGTCATCGGCACTAGGTCTACCGTTGATCAATGAGGTGTGAATCTAGAGAGAAGAACTAACTTCACCATATCCTCAGTTATAACCTGCTTATGATAAACATTTTTTCTATGAACTTTAAAGCCATAAAAACAAACAAAATGGATAACTGGGTGCAATGTATCAACAAAGGCATCAAATCAATTGTCTTATCTATTCTGTTCACAATTTCAATATTAGTAATGTCATCTGTCTAATTTATCACTCACATATACCTGGAAACACCATTTCCAGGTCACAGACTCCAATGTCTATGTGGTACTTAAGGTGGGACTTCTGCAGGGTTAAAAGAAATGGATGGGAGACGAAGGGTGCAGAAGACCATTCCTTCTATGCACTAGTTTGAATCTAGGATCCTTTTGCTCACCGATGTGGAAAAAACATACTGACGATGAGTAAAAAGTGCAGAATTTAGCCCTCATAGAATGTCTCTTGTACAACTTGGAAAGATTTATATGGTAAGAGGTAAAACTAGCTATTCCATTTTTTTCATAACTAATTTGGTTTTAGCTGTGTCCTACTTTGTATGCATATTTCCTCATACCCTGGTTTTTTATTGTTGTATTTCTCTTTTATTTAGATTTTTAGTTTTGTCTAAGGCAATACAAATGTTTCAACAGAAAATATTTATAAATAATGTTTTATAAACAATTACTTCTATAATTAGGGAATGTACAGGCTTTCTTTTAACCTGGTCCAAATTTCTCAGTGTGTACAGTTTCACCCATTTTGGACTTCCCCACAACAAATACTTGATTCAAATATGCTTGACATAAAATCATTCAAGATTAATCAGGATAACTTTCACTGTGAGGGGCCAAAATTGTGATTTAAATCTGAAAAAAGGCAACATTAATAACACTTCAATCCTTAATTGTGCATACTCCAATTTATTTTACTCTAGAAAAGAGCTTTTAAACAAAGGGTTACTAGCAACCTCCATAGGCTTATTGGGTTTATTACCACATAAGAAGCATAATGCCGGAAGTAAGGGTGCAGGGACTTAAAGTGGTTTCCATCATATACAGGATTTATGGTTTGGTTCAATGGAGTTCAGTATCCCCACTATAAAAATTGTTCCAGCACCTCTGATAAAAAGGCAATTCACAATAGACTAACCACTGATTTTAATGCATCATTTCATTATGTTCTGAAACAAATTACAGAAAGAAGAGTCTTGGTTAAAAAAAGAACAATCAGCAGTTAGCCTGCATAATGTATAGCTCGTTTAATTATGTGCTGTTCCTGAAACAATGCCAGGGCTTGTTTTCCAGTCCATCTGTGCAGGGCATGTCAGACAGCATTTGCAGCTTTATCTTACAAAACCAGGTGCTCCTGAAGAAGCTCTTTTTAAATTAAACACCTGGCCATAGATAAAGTCTCTCCTTTATTCTTTCAAGATTAAGTACCTAATTCATAATTAGTAGCCGTCTTCAAATTATGTGAAGAGCTACTACAAAGTCATTTTAAACTAGAATATGCAGAGCCAAAGGTATGTTTTCCTAACGTATTTTTAAATTATTATACTGGTAAATGAAACTGAGATTTGATCCTGAAAGACATCATAACAAATCCAAAGTATCTGACAATGATGGAAGGCATAAATTGTGCAACTATAATTAAAAATTTCTGAAGCTTGTAATTAGTTCAAATTCATGTTCACAAATGACAAGTGCAGAAACAAACAGCATACCTCTCCATGTTCTAATGGAACTAGCCTGGAATAGTAAGAGGTGCAGATCACTTCATCATCTCTCTTGTAAGTAGGAGGCCCAAGTCTTGGTGTTACATTATAACGAGTTAAACACTCTGTGTCACTAATTGCATAATACTGCCAGGGTTTGAACTCTGTGCCATCCACTGAACGTTCCAAAATCCAGTTTCCAGGTCGAGGAGCATTAGCAGCTTTGATGATCACATATGCAACTTGAAAGACCTACATAAAATTAAGGCAGAAACTTTTAACACATGATACTGCCATATAAAACAAGCACCAGCTGGTCAATTTAAAATATATGAACATTTTAATAAGTATTATATATTTTGCTTGGGGTTTTGGTAACATTTGCTTGGAATGTCTGTGAATAAAGCAATATTTGACAAAAACTAATATGATTTTTCATTGGCTTTACCAGAAGTGTGAATCACTTTGTTGTAAAATTCTAATACCTGGCTCATGCAGAAAGTGACAGACATATTTATTGAACAATTTTATAGTAGTGAAGATCAAATATTTTTTATCCATAGTAGTTCAGGAAGAGCTGGATATATTTGTCTCTACAGTACATGCAGATGGGACACCACTATTTTAAAATTGTCTGGTGACATTAATCCACTCAGTAATAAGTGTCTGCTCTCTGCTTAGTTTCTAAAGCCGTGTTTGGTGATCCTTTTCTTTGCGTTCCCTCGAAAATATGTTCATCCTATGATGTATCTGCAAATATATTGCAGTAAATTTGGAATTACTTTAAGCAATATCCTTTTCTAAACATAACCACTGAATGGTAAATAAGTAAGATTGTATACTACAAGGCAAGCAATGTAAATATCACATCATGCCCTTGCCATGACTAAGAATGCCAAGTTTTTTAAAAATGCAAAAACCATTTACAGTTTTATATTTAATGCCAGATCCTCAGGTGCACTATAATAGCATTCAGCACACTTGAGATCAAGGGAGCCCGAGGAAAGGGGAGAGCAGCAAGAGGTGATTTTATACCACTTTTCCAGATCTCAATCCTAAGGGTAGCCAGGAGCCAAACCAGTCCCCAGGGTAGGTTACAGCAGCTTTACAGCTAACTTTTGTGAATGGATAACAGCTCCAAAGGAGCTACTTCATCAGCCAGGATCACTTAAGTACATCAGTTCTATCAAAACACTTCCACGAACACTCCTCCATTCCAGAACACAGTCCAAATGCATTATTACCTAAATAAAGTGTTTGAAGGTAGATGATATACTTGACAATAGTTTAATGTTTTCTATATGTTGCCAAACCATGGTTAGATAGAAATAAATATTATTTAATCAATATATGGGCTCAGAAAACTGCTTTTGAACACTGCCCTCGCTTTTTCTCTCTCTCTCTCTCTCTCTCTCTCTCTCTCTCACACACACACACACACACACACGCTTTCCCCCCACCCACCCAAAAAAAATGGCCAAACAGTTCATACCCACTAGTAAAAGACAAGTTTTATCTCATTTCTTTTGGGTGTGAATATTTTCTTATAACTTGATCTCCACTGAGCTGGATTCTTTTCTCCTGAACTCGTTTTACTGTTTGGGCCAGATACTCAACTGATATAAAGCATACTTGCACTCCCCTCAGTCAAGCCGAATAAGATGTTATTTTGCACCAACAAAGAATCTGACCCACTGACTTCAGTGGAGCTACTTCTGATTTGCATTACTGTCAGCAATTAGAGAATCAAGATCTTTGCTAATTGCAACATGATTCCTAGTAAGAGAAAAACCTAGAGATTTTTACATCCCTCTAGTATTGTACACATTTAAAAGCCAAGCAAAGTCATCAGAATACCAAGAATATATGGCTCTATAATCTGGCTTCTAGTCCATTGAAGGGTCCCATTTGAAAAAGTTATTTGCCACCAACAGGCTCCTTTAGTAAAAATCATGTACTAGTATCTCCTTTCAACATGGAAAAAAAATGAAAATCGAACAAAAGCTGGATCAGACAACTTCAGTGTTCCGTACAAAATAGTCTGATTCTTGTCTCTCACTGATTTTATACTGATGTAATGGATGTCAGTGGAATTACACCTGGAATATATAAAAGGAGAATCTACAATATTATCACTTAAGTCCTTGTCTGCTCCAACTGAAGTTTTGCCATTTATTTGCAACGGTACAGTAGAAATCCCTGAAGGGGAATTTTTTATTTCAAAAAAAGGACATTCACTTCCTTGTTTCTCTACTTGAAACATATTATACTTTTTTTTACTCACCATTGACCATAGTTAACTAAAAGCTGCCTCTTTGCTTATTACACAGTTGGCTGAACAACAAATGAGTTACTTTTGATTACACAGGGTTTTTTCGAGAGCTGTTATAGTCTCGACAAACTGCAGCTGACGCAGCTAGTTTTAAATCCAGTTTCAACAAGTAACAACAACAAGTTACCCTTCATCGCACACGAACAGCAGTCACTGCTATGGGAATAAAAATAAACAGTATTACAAGAATACATTAAGTTTAATCTATTTTGAATATCAAGTTTCTTGTGGAGGGTCAGTCAAACAGTGGAATTCTCACAGGGATTATGAACATACATTGTTCATCCTACTGAAGTGTATGTCATTTAGGTTACGTCTAGACTATGTCCAGGGAACACGTTTGCTCTTCCACTTTTTTTTTGCTGAAGAGCGGATGCGCTCTTCCAGGGAGCCCTGTATACCTCGTTCTACGAAGAATAAGGGCTCCTCTGAAAGAGGAAGCTTTTCCGCCATTTGGCCCCGTCTAGAGGGGGCCAAACAGAGGAAAAGCCTCTTCCGGAAAAGCAATTGGAAAAAGCTACGCAAATTGCGGAGTGCAATTTCTGTAGCTTTTTCCGAAAAAAGACAATAGTGTAGACCTGACGTTAAAGTCAAAATTTTGAAAAGTGACAGTTGATTTTAGGTGCCATACTTCAGATATTAAAGGCCAGCTTTTCAGAAGCCCTGAATACTCAGAAATCCAAGCAATGTTAATTAGAGTGTAGACTGTATGAGACCTTCAAAAATCAGTCCCAAGACATCCAAAAATAGAAGTACCCAAAAATAACTGGATGGTTTTGAAAATGCAGTTGCTTGCGCATGGTCAGCCTATGCACAGAGCAACTATCAACTCCCAATCTTTCTCTGTGGAAGAGAATGGATTCCACTGCATGTAAACGCGTATCAACTAGATACACAACTCTGTGGCCTGTCCCCTGCCCTGTCTCTATTCTGTGTTTTCATTAGTGCATTCATAGGACACAAAACATGAACAACACAGGAAAACTCGGCCCCCTTGCAAAAATAGATTTTAACTGAATCCTTAATGAGAAATATTTTTATTAACTATGATAACAGAATGCAATACAATACTTGACATTTTATACCATCTTGATATTTAGAGATCTTTGCTTCTGAAAAATATGATAAGCATAGGCATGAGTGCCCCTGCTCCCAAGAGAGGCAACATCCACAGCACTGTGTCCACCTTGCTGAAAATCTTTGGATGCCCCTCCACAGGGGATTCACGGAGATGGGACTACGCAAGTTTTTAAAGTGAAGTCTGATTCAAGGGACTGGCACGGCTTTGCACAGCCACGGAGATTTTCACCTATCTTTGAAATATGCCTGAGAGTTAATACAGCTATTGAGCAGTTATGAGACATCCAGTCACTGCTGCATGGGTTCCTACAGAAGTTGAGCTGCCAGGAGAAGTATGAATGAAGCACACACAAACACAGTCATCTATACAGGTATCTCTTCAATGTCTGCAACTATGTACAGGACTATGTAGCACTTTAAAGACTAACAAGATGGTTTCTTAGGTGATGAGCTTTTGTGGGCCAGACCCACTTCCTCAGATCAGTGGGTCTGGCCCACGAAAACTCATCACCTAATAAACCATCTTGTTAGTCTTTAAAGTGCTACATAGTCCTGTATTTTGTTTCAGCTACACCAGACTAACACGGCTACATTTCTATCACTATGCAACTATGTGTGGTTCCATCCCTGCAGATCCTCAGCATCCAGAGGCTTGTGAAATCTCAGACTTTCTAGTCTCTGCTAACACCAGCACTCCCCACTCCCAGCTTGAGTGGATCCTGTACTGGAAACTCTGTATAATGAAAATGATTGTATACAATACTGAGAATATTTTCCAGCAAGATTTTGTATTTTATTAACTCTGAAGATTAACTCCACTACTGGTGATTTACAAGCTTTACCACATACCCTTTCACTCATTCTGGGTCCACTAATGTCGCATGATAACCTCGTTTGCACAGCTGTGCTGTGAGAGCTAATCATTTGCGCATTTTAATTTGACTTTGTAACTTCCACAGAATTGCTTTCCTTACTGGACTACAAGGGTAAAAAGGGCAAGACAAAGCAACTTAGTGATTCCCAGGCAACTATGGATCGGAAAGTGTCATTTTAAATGCATGCAGTACTCACCGCAGAGACCAAACAAATAACCTTGTATTAAACAGAGTCACAAGTCTGTTTAAAACCTTATCACTTCCTTCTGTTTTGTTATGCGCATAGGTATGGGATGCAGAGGTGCAGGGGGAAGGGTGCTGCAGCACTTCCCAGATTTTGTGTCCTGCATTGGGGTATCCCCACTGCCAGGAGCCCTGCTGATCCCCAGGTTCTCAACTGCCAGCCCTGTGGGAACCACTCTTGGCCCCGGGGTTCCAGCTACTGAGGGATCCATTGCTGCCCTGGATCCCAACAACTGCACTGCAGACCTCGCGGCATCGACCACTGGCCCTTTGCCCAGGGCTCTGCAGCCACCCACCGCTGTGGCCCCAGCCTGGGACAGAGGATCACAGATGTGGTAAGGCGAGGGGGGCGCTGAGCAGCACCTGCACCCTAAACATTGTTCCAGCGCCACTAGTTTAGAATTCTCCAAAATTGTTAGCAACTGTTGCTATTATGTATTTCCCTAAAAGCAGTTCCTGCTAGATGAGGTGCATTTTCATTCCTTAAACAGAATTCTTGTCATTTTCAACATAAAAAGTGAACTCTCCTCCTCCCCCGATTCTTCTAGCCATTTTGCACATTCCACTGCTCAAGAGAGTGAGACACTAATTGGACTGGCAATAGCCAAGGCAGCAGATGATATTCAAACTTCTTCCATAGACTTTTGCCATTGCTCTAAAAGCTTGACTGGATCCTATCTCTGCAAGTTTAGCCCCAGGCTTCTCTCGCACAGAAACTCCAACTGTGCAGCAGTTTTTTGATTTGCAAAAATGGAGACTTCTGTAGGAAGAGGCCCATTTATTTTGTAACCACAAATAATTGAGCCCCACTGACCAGAAATGAAAGGCTAGTATACAAGGTTAGTCCAACCTGGGCAATTCTGATGTCCCCACATTTCTAGAGTGTTCTACTAGAAATGCCAGTTTCTAGGGGCCAGTTGGAAAGTTCAAATCCACATCCTAATCCAAATTCCACCAAATTGTGCCATCTCCCTCCCCAAAAGTGAATATTGAGGGTAAGATACTCTACTGAACTTCAGGACCTCATTAACTAGCCTACATTGCCCGCTAAAACGACAGTAGTGTGATGCCTACCACATAATGCACAAGACTGCACAATAAACGAGCCCTGAAGAATGCACTTGTTTTTTCAGACTGGTTTCTACTAGTCTTAATAAGTTATTCTAAATCTTCCCTCCAGGGTAAGAGCATAGAAACATGTACCTTGAAACGCCAAAAAAGGCAATTTAGAAAAGAAAACAGTGCGTTTTTCGAAATGGTTTGACAAGGCTTGTGGTTAAAACATATACAAAGGGCTGTAAATGCTATTCCTTTTTAATAGACGGCAAAATCTACTCTGTATTATAGGTACAACTAAACCCCTTGCTACAGAAAAGTCTGTTATGCTTAAGATCCAGATTTTACTTGCAAATAAAATCTAAAGTAAATTCATGCAAACTTTTCCAAAGTGCTGGGAGATATTCTTAGCATCAGCCTGTACCCCTTTAATGTTTGTTTCGGGAACAATGATTGTTTCAGTCTCATATTAGAAACTCAGAAATCAATGAAGAAGTACTTTCTGGTTTTTACTCTCAAGAGTTAAAGTGACATTATAGTAGGTGCTAATCTCAATCCAAAAAAAGATTCTAAATTCCTGAGCTAGCTTTGTTTTATGATCTTGATACTTTAAATTCATTTCAATCAACAAAAGTACCAGTTTTAAAGTAACAAAGATTTTGAGTCAGATTTTCCACTTAAGTAAATTGGATAGCTCCATTGCAGTCAATCTGGTGATGACAATTTATGTCAGTTAGGGATATGGCTTTATAGAAATCACTTATTGAACAGTGATTTCAAGGTGAACCCCCTATACAAATTGTAAATATTATTACATGTTATTTATCAATAGAAGAAACTACAAATTAATGGTGTGCCAACTTCTACATAATAATAATAATATAATACCTTAATATCAGTCATTCATTTATCAGAAGCTTAGCTATTTTGACATCTTGTTACCCAAGATTGTACTAAAATATAGGGATTTACTTTCAAAATCAGGAATAGCTGTTTACAGCAAGAACTCTTTTTTGGTTTGCATTGCCTCTAGCACAAGGTGGGCCCTCATTATTATGTTGCAATAATGAAAAAAGTGAGATTTTGAAGACACCTAACAGACACTCTTAAACAGACTTGAAAATCTGAGCCACAATAAATATTAATAATGATCATTGATTTTCACTGAACAGTGCACAATCCACACATAACCCCAACTCAGCAATGCAAAACACAGTGGTGGCATAATAAGAAAATAATAATAATAACAACAACTCTTACTATAATTTCTAAAAAGTAGCACTGGGTGATGCTTACTGGTTACTGGTTAACCAGCGGTCCGGCAAGTCTGGAGCACCACACTGCATAGCAAGTGGGGGGGCCAGCCCAGCTGGGCCTGCCACACCATGATGCAGAACCCCGTTTAATCAATTAAACAGTTAAATGTAACTTTTAACTGGTTAATGGATTGAACAAGATTTTTCATCCCTAGTATAAAGCCTCATATATCTGGCCCTGACAGATATTATATATCTAGTGTTTATGATACATATTACATGCTGAAGTTTCATAAAGTATCCCCTTGGCTAGCCTTGCAAAATGCTAAACTTTTTCTACATGTTGAAAAGAGATTCTGAAAGGGAAAAGACCTAAAGATCAATCTAATCATCGTATTAGACAGCACTCTTCTTTTAACTAGCATCTGTTAAGCCGCTGTTCTGCCCAGCTATGTCTGGACTATACAAACCTAGGTACAAGCTAGAATATAGTTTATTTTTATGTCTGTTTCCTGGAGCTTCCAGCCAAAAGACTCTAGTGGATGCATGGCAGCAAATCCTCAGCTGCTATCAGCTGACCTCAGTGGAGTGATAATTTATGTCACATGAGGATCTGCCCCCAGGGACTCAATAATAGGCTATATACATAAGTGTCTAGAATTCATCAACTCTATGAAAAATGGATTTCAATATTGTACAAAGTACATAGCTAGCAATCCCAAAGAGTGTTTCATCCATTCTGTGGTAAGTCTTTATGAAATAGTCTCACCTGATAAATATTCATCACAAAACACTTAAGTTTTATAAACAAAAATAAATTGAAAGTTTATAAGTACTTGAATGTAAGGTATGGGAAATATGGCACAAATATGACAGTACTCATAACAACCAGAGAACAAAGTACACAGAGATTCTTCACAACCCTTTGAAATGTCCATAAATAGAAAATGCAGAATATCGCCAGAGGAATATTTCTAATCCATTCACAATCAACCTTTAGAAATAAACATTTACCCCAAATCCCTAAAACTATTCATGCATGCATTAAGTTTCCTTTGTTACCATTTACTTGCACTGACTTGTTCGGTATTAACATTCTGAGCAAATCAACAAATCAGTGCTCTAAAAACTCACTGGCACCAAGCAATCTTTATTAACCAAAATTCTTCCTTGTGAAATAGTAATTTACATTCAGGTTTCATAGTCCTAGATGTCTCTTTTCTTTCAAGTGCTCTAAGGAAACACAGCGGAAAGGGTTCTCAGAGGATAACACTTTTCAAACCAAATTAATGAATCTGAGCATGTGTCAGAAGAGAAAACTATGAGGGACCATTAGTAGTAGATAGACCATGGAGAATAAAGAAGTTAGAGGGCAGGTCAGCTGCTCTATTTTCTGAATACAAATATTATGGAAGATCCATTTGGCAGAGTAGTATGGGAAGACAAAAAGCTAAGGCCCCCTCCTGCTATGTCCTTCCTGTTTATTCATTTACAAACCAAACACAATGCAAACTATGCAAACAACAAGAAATTCTCATCCAGATACGCTGTAGCTGACAAAAAATATTCTGTGGTTATGTTTCCACAACTCGGTGCTGCTTCCTAATAAAAGAGAAAATCTTGCTTTTTTTTAGAAGGCATATCAAACAAAGATTCTATTTTAATTTTCAAAACTGTTTTGCATAAAAGTCCAGACATTCCTGGAAAAACCTTGTTACCAATTGCAATTCACAAATCTGCATCTTGTCAGTGAGCGGCATTTCTCCACTATGTTAGAAGTGCTTTAGGGTTACCAACCCTCCTTGTGGTGGTTAAAGGTCTGTGGGCCCTCATTTACAAAGAACTTATGTTCATCAATGAAAAGCTTCATTGAAGATATCTACACCTTACACACGCTCTCAGAAGCACATTTCTTTAAAAATAAGCAACTGTTCCTTGAGGCTGATTTTATCACCTTTTCTATGGAGACCTGTCATGCATCCAAGCCCTCTGAACAAGTTGACAAAAAGTTTGTGGACCCTCAGACTTAGGAGACATGGGGGAGGGAACCTAGCACTATGACTCCAAGCAACACTGTAAGCCACAGAGTTAGTGCCAAAGGACTATCTTCACCTCAGATAGACCTGAAGCAAAATGCAGGACAATGTAGCACTTTAAAGACTAACAAGATGGTTTATTAGATGATGAGCTTTCGTGGGCCAGACCCACTTCCTCAGATCAAATAGTGGAAGAAAGTAGTCACAACCATATATACCAAAGGATACAATTAAAAAAAATGAACAAATATGAAAAGGACAAATCATATTGCAGAACAGGAGGGGGAATGCGGGGCGGGGGGGGAGGAAGGAAGGTAAGTGCCTGTGAATTGATGATATTAGAGGTAGGGAGAGTGGGATGTTTGTGAGATGTTTGTGAGATGTTTTGCTTCAGCAACCCCAGACTAACACGGCTACATCTCTATCACTATTTCAGATAGACCTGGCCTCCTGTGATTTCCCCAGGTTCTCTCACTGCATTGGCAGAGATATGCAAATGACAGCATGACAAATGCTAATGAGTGCTTCATTAGCATACTCTCTGCAGGTAGTAGCCTGAGTTTTCTTCTCTGGCTTCCTCCTGTCTGTGCAGAAGATGATCAAACTCACTACCAGCAGCAGCAGCAAAAGTGGGAAATCAGCCTTCTTTTGACCTACATTTCAGTGTCAGAGCTTGAAGGGGACTATTTCAAGGCTAAAGTCGATGGTAGGCATTTTTTTCCCCTCCCCCTCCAAAAAAGACAAAAAAATGGCCATAAGTTATGCTAGTACAGAGCTGGGCAAAAAATTTTGATGGGGGGGAGCACTTTAAATATGTGATAAGTGTCAAGGGCTGCGGTCTTCCATGATCTTAATGGAGGAGGTGTGGGGTTTGGGATGGAGGCTGGGTGCAGAAGAAAGCTCAGGGTAGCAGATGTGAGTACCAGAGGGAAGTGTGGGGTCTGGGTGGGAGTTTGGGTGAAGGAGGGGGTTGTGACCTAGGGCAAGGGGAATGGGGTGTAGGAGAGGGTGCAGTACTGGGTGGGGGTATGGATATGGATTCAGGAGAGGATTCTGCCCTGGAGGAGAAGGTGCAGGAGGCGATGCAGAATCAGAGAGGGTTGTGGCCTGAGGCAGGAGTGTAGAAGGGGGTGCAGAGGGTTTGGGTTGTGACCTACGGCAGGAGGGTGTTGTGACGATGAGAAGGAGATAGGGCTGCAGGGTCTGTGAGGGTGTATGAGTTCAGGAGCGGCTGTGCAGAGTGTTTGGGTTGTTACCTGGGACAGGGATAACAGGAGGGGGAGCAGAGGGCGGGGGGGGGGGGGGAGGGACTGGGTGCCAGGTGCAGGCTCTGATGGTTACTTCGGCAGCTCCTGGCCAGCAGCCCAGTGGGACCCCCCAGGCAGGTTCCCTGCCTGAAAAAGCAGCCCAGCTGCAGGAGCCATGTGCTTTCTGAGCGCAGCAAGCCGTTGGGGTGGGGGGTAGGCAGCATCACATGCTGCCTGCACCATAGTGCTGGGGGCAGGGCAGTGCAGGATGCAGAAATCAGGGAGCCTGCCTAAGACTCCTGCTGGGCTGCAGGACTGACCTGGCTTGCCAGGCTCTATCCAGCCTGACAGCCATATTTTGGTTGCTCCTGTGTTAATACAATATTAAGGTTGCAAAGTAATACCAAAGTCAATTAATCCAAAAACTAAGGTTCTGACAGCAGGGTTAACAGCCCTATTGCATGTGTGCATCATTTTCTGTTCCTGAAAATTCATCCATCAGAATGGATATTTGTGTGGTTTAGTTGTTCTAGGAACCATAACTTGGAACCTGTCATTTGAAATTGAACAACTACATTGTATTACCACACCTTTGTATTTAATGTAAATGCTCTGAAAAACAGATACAATATGAGTATGTTAAGATTTTCATAGATTTATGTTTGATAATTTAAAACTAACTGAAAAGTTTAAGTTCTAAGAACTATTAAACAATATTGATTTATGTTGAGTTAGCCTCAAAGCCAAAGTCACTCTAACTTCCTTCCTTCCTCCAAAATACAGTACCTTGATTATCGGCACTTACTGCAGAGCAAAGGCTGTATGTATCTGGACGCTTACTACACACTAGGGATGTAATAGTGTAGTTGATTAACTGATTAATCAATAAGCAAAAAACATATACGTTAATTCCATAGACTACACACATTTCCCCCCTCCCCCCCCCCCCCCCGGCCCCCTACACACACACATACACGCAAACCTTGCCAGTACATATTTTATCAGACTGGCCAGCAGCCTGGCTCAGTTCTAGCTCGTGCCAGGTCCGGGACCTAATCCATGCTGTGGCTCTGCATTTAAAGTATATTAGGCAGCCCAGCTCAGCTCCAGCTCGCATTCGGTCTGGACAGCAGCCCAGGGTGACAGGCAGCTGGTCCGTGAGGAGAGCTGGTTTTTAAACTGGTTCCCCTTGCAGACCAGCTCCACCTGGCAGCCCTGCTGCCGCCTGACTCAGAGACAGCAGTGCAGAGTGACAGG
This sequence comes from Pelodiscus sinensis, assembly GCF_049634645.1. Lineage (NCBI taxonomy): Eukaryota > Metazoa > Chordata > Testudines > Trionychidae > Pelodiscus > Pelodiscus sinensis. The sequence goes on from NC_134712.1 coordinate 83,629,998, forward strand.
CAGCTCCTCGGGAGTGGAGCCAGAGCACACTGGCTGTCAGTCCCAGCCCTGGGGACTATAGAATAGTCAAGTAACCGATAAGAATTCATGAGTTTCATCGACTATTCAATTAACCGATATTTAACATCCCTACTACACACTGGTATCTTATAATAACCACTAAGCACTTTCTGGCTAGCTCTTACTCCAGAACATTTACTCCCTTTGTTAAAATATTCCATGCTCATCAAAGGAGAGTATATGTTTTGGTAAACAGAAAACTTAATTCCCTTTTCAACCTAATAGGACTAAAATTTGCAACAGTATCATTGTCAATGTTGTAATATGCTTTCAAACAAACAACTGACAAAACGCAGTTGTTGAAATTAAATAGATTGAGCCAGCAAATTTTACCTTCATCTAAATGCCATAGTGACTATACCTATTCATCATTAATTGCTAATTGTCTGGGTACTTAAATTCTATCAAGTACAGCTACAATGATTTTATTAGGCTTATGACACGTAGAAAATAAAGTCTTTTGCACATGTGGTATTACTCACCTGTCTTAGATCCAGTGTGATGGTGACCCAATGGTATTCCCTTCCATTCTGAATGCTGGGACTTTGCCACCAGTTATTGGTGCCATCTATAGCATTGGAGATAGGGTGCTGTTCTGTTTGTAAATAACAAAAAGGTCTCTTAAGAATAAATGTCACTATCTTCTTTGTCTTACTTAGTATTTCTAAGCTGCATGCTGAATATTATGAAGGGAAAATTAATCATCCATAAAACACATAACAGGTAAAATTTACCCTGAGCAAAAACCACTATTAGGTCTATCCTGAGGGCTTACGTGGTACAATGGCCTCATGCAGGCACTCTGCACAAAGGTCAGTTCCATCCACAGACTAACGTTATTGAGTATTCATGGCAGACATGTATTTTACACACAGTCCTAGGAAAGATATAACATCATAAACTTGCCTTTGGGGTTAGCACTGTTGTGGTCACACACCCTGCATTGTGCATTCCGTAGAGGTCGGCCTGGCACATGTTCCACAAGTTTGCAGAACATCTCTGGTCCCTTCTCACCACAGGTGGCATTGGTGTTGATATGAGCATGGCTAGCCAGATTTAAAATAGCAGGAAACAAACCTTAAAAAAAAAAAAAAAGAATACCGGTCATGTAATAAGATGAATGATTAAAACAAAAGTAATGGTTATTGATGGATATGTGTGACCATATGGGGTTCTATAGCAAATGTCTGTCTCCCCGTGTATGTCTGAGTGTCTGGAAAATTGAAAAAAATATGCTGAGAATAAGTAACCTTCATTAAATGAATTCTGCATTATCTCACAGATATTGTAAGAGTCCAATAGCACTATCATTCTATGTCATGCCTGGATTGTTAATGAAGAATAAAATAGCTATTTTTAAGGATGGAAACTGAAACCTATTTCCACAGTGAAAATAAATGAAATCCAGGAGACAAATTTAAAAGTGCCTAGGTATGAAGACTTACATAAATGATATCTCATTTCTGTGGAAGGTGACCTTTAATTGGAATTCACAGATGCGGAAATACTAATGACTTTGGCAATGTACTTAGAACTGCTATGCTTTATTCGAGCTCCTGCACATCCCCGTACATATTGAATTTTAGTGCCTTGCTCTCTGCTCTCCTGCAGTCCTATAAAGTTTAAGGAAGGATTTTTCATGTGTTGCCTCCCACCTTCTGCAGTTTGTGTCATAGTACATAGACACATATCCGGAAAAGGTATTAGCTGAAATGCAGTGAGCTCCAGCTATTCTGGGTCCAAGAAATTGTAAATAATGATTTAAAATTATCACTATCTTGCTTCAGTACAGTCCACTGATAGGAATGGGAGCAGTCTGTGCCACTCATGTATTGCTTCTACTCATAACAATTCACGGACAGGTTGTCTGCTTCAGATAACAGGGGTAATTATTTAAGGCAAGAGGCTCATTAAACTCTTTACTCAATCCAACCACTAGAGGGGGACAAAGACCAGCTTCATATACATCAAAACAATGAAACAACTAATTACCTTCCCCAAATTAATAGCTAATATTTTTTCTAATGAAATCTTAAACTCTGCCAAAAATGAAGGGTCACCATAGTAGTGCAGGGCCTCCCCACTATATAAAAAAGTGGGCATATAGTGAAACGACATAAAGCATAGAGCTGACTTGCATTTGCACAAATTAGTAGGGGTTTTTTTTGGCACAATATAAGATCAGGGAATGGGAGGACTTAGAACGCAACAGTACCTACAAGCATCAGCGTTAAAGCAGAAATGACATATAGTGGGGATGCCCTGTGCTGTATCCGTGGCTACATTTAACCTCTGCGGTTATAGCAATAATGCACAATGATCCTTGTAACTGTCCCTTAAAGACAGGCTAACGTATCATGATCCTATTCCAGTTCAGTGAAGAACCAAAGCATTTTGGGGTTGAAAGTTCCCAGAGGCAATGTACATTATAGTCCCACTGAGAATTATAGGCTATTACAATGAACAATGCTGGAAAGGGGGCAGATATACAAATAAGCCTCTCTTATAGGAACCAGGGGTATGGCTACACTAGCCACCCTAGTTCGAACTAGGGTGGCTAATGTAGTCATTCAAACTTGCAAATGAAGCCCGGGATTTAAATATCTGCAATGAGGACTAACAATAGTTCGAATTAATTAGTCCTTGCCACCTGTAGCCATGGGCAGGTAGTTCGAGCTACTGGTCATTTAAAAATGGCGGCGCCTGGGAACATGCAAATGAAGCCCGGGATAATTAAATCCCAGGCTTCATTTGCAAGTTCGAATGACTATATTAGCCACCCTAGTTTAAACTAGGGTGGCTAGTGTAGCCATACCCTAAGCGACCAGATGAGGACTGGGATTTGTCATGAGCTTTTTTTACTGAGTGATTAGGGAAGAGGCTGGAGCGCTAGGTCAAGGGCTTGGGAAAACCTGGGGATGGCTGGATATGATACCATGAGGAGGAGGAGGAGGAGCAAGAGGAGGAGGAGGAAGAGGAGAAGGTATTATTTTGGCTAGAATTTAAAGGTCAGAAAGAGCTAAGTCCTTGGAGAGCAATTAAAAGGCTGTGGCAAGGTAAGAAAAGAGCCTTGAGGGAAGAAAAGTGGCAGAGAGTTAGTGGGCAGACCTGATGCTATTCATGGCTGAGGGCCCTATGGTTGGAGTATGGGTGGTTTAACAACCCCTTCGGTTTCTGAGGGGCATTGGTGTTGTACCCTAATTGAGGGGAAAAAGAGATATACCATTGGGGATTCCCTATAGCCTTGGAAAAAGACAGGGTAAAGGATCTGGACCAGGAATGGGCAAACGGCCCTCCATGGGCCAGATCCAGCCCACCAAGCCAGTTGATCTGTCCCATGCCCACCCTACCACTACCCCACCCCAGGCCAATTAGGGCCTGGAGTGGGGGAGCGCTTGAAGTTTCCTCACTACTGCAAAAACACAGGCTGGCTATAGAGACACCAGCTGTTTTAAAACAGCCAGCGTTTATCTCTAGCTGCCACGAGCCTTTGGTTGGGGGAGCTTTGCATGGGGCCCAGGAGTGCACGAAGTCTCTCACGTCCTGTCCCCACCCTGCCAGGGGCGCGCAGCGGCTAGCGACAAACACAGGCTGTTTTAAAGCAGCTGGTGTGTGTGTCTCTAGCTGCCGCACACTCCCCCGCCCCCAGGCCCTGACTGCAAGGTGACCGCAGGCCAGATTCACCAGCTTGGCTGGCCACATCCAGCCTGCAGAGGGCCCTTTGCCCACCAATGGGCTAGAGAGACATGGTAGATGTTTTAAAACTGACAAGTGTCTCTTTAGCCACTGCGCACTCTTGCAGGAGCAAGGAGACTTCGCGCGCTCCCCCGCCCACAGGCCCTGTTTAACCTGAGGACAGGGGGAGCACATGAGGTCTCCTCCCACTAGGCACCAACTCCCACTAGGTGCCTTTTCTCTCTGCAGAGCAAGTGGGAAGACTTCTCACGATCTCCCACCCCAGGCCAATCGGGGTTGGGGGAAGCACACGACGTCTCCTGATCTGGCTCTGGCCCTTCTGCCTGAGGCCCACCCCTTCCAGGGTGGCCCAGGGCCACTTAAAAAATTTCTGAAGTAGCACCCTTTTAAAAATTATTGCCCACGCCTGTTACACTGAAAGGGGTAGATTTCTGATGCAGCTGGAAGCTTAAACTTCACTCCCAGCAGGAAGGACAGTCACTATTACAGCCCCTTGCCATTGCCATTTCAACCAGAAAGGACATTGTCTCAATGACTTAATTACCTGAATCCTGCTTCAAAAGCCTTTTAAGACTGCACTTGAAAGAATTCTCTGAACTGTGATAGAAATGTAGCCATGTTAGTCTGGTGTAGCTGAAACAAAATACAGGACTATGTAGCACTTTAAAGACTAACAAGATGGTTTATTAGATGATGAGCTTTCGTGGGCCAGACCCACTTCCTCAGATCAAAAAAATGTTAGTCTTGTTAGTCTTTAAAGTGCTACATAATCCTGTATTTTGAATCCTCTGAACTGTCATTCATGCTTAAATTCGACACTATACGCGTGGGTCTGAATAAAGAATCTAATTGCCTTACCCATTACAAAGACAGCTTCCCCAATTATCACCTCTAATATCATTAGCTCACAGACATTTACCTCCCCCTCCCCCTCATCCCCCTCCTGTTCTGAAATGTGATTTGTCCTTTTCATATGTGTTCATTTTTTTAATTGTATCCTTTGGTATATGTGGTTGTGACAATTTTCTTCCACTATTTCATCTGAAGAAGTCGGTCTGGCCCACGAAAGCTCATCATCTAATAAACCATCTTGTTAGTCTTTAAAGTGCTACATAGTCCTGTATTTTGTTTCTATTACAGCCCCTAGTTACCTTTTTCTGTTTTCCAGCTTTTTTTCTATAAAATATACTCCAGAAAACTAAGCTCACTTCAAGGCGGTAATATCATTTGTGTTTATTGGTCTGAGATTTTGAAGTCACTCCCTTTCCTGTGCAGAAGTTAAAATCAGAAGTAATTTTGGGAAAGAAAAAACTTCCAAGCTATGTTTAAAGACTTAAAATGATGGGCCACAATTAAGCCCCTACTTCTAGATCAGGTATGGCATATTAAGAGTGCCAGAAGCAATCATAAATGTATTGCTGGAGCAAAGAGGCTATTTCTGAGACTGGCCATAAATGGATTTTTTTCCATTTATACAGAATTAAATTAATGATTATTTAAATAGAAATAATTCCAATTGCATTTCCAGTAACATATGCCTTCTTTCATTTCTCAAGTTTGTACAGCATATATGAGGAAAACTTTTAATAGCAGTGTTTTGTTTTTCTAAGGCAGAGCTAAAAATGACTACAATTTAACCAAAGAGGTCTTTGTCTTTATGGTAATTACACTCCCATGAAAAGCCTGAAGCATTTAACTCGGTTTAAATCTTAACTTCAGCTCAAAATGTGGCAAAATACTAATGTTCTCAAATATAATCTGAATAGTGTTCTGTGTGTTTTTAATTGTATTGTATTGAAAACATTAAAGAGGACAGGAGGGAGAAGAGCTATAAACTATAACTGCTGAATCAGGCATAATCTTTATTCTCACTAAATGTTTTAATTGGAATCAGATGAGTATTTCTGTAAAACTGAATATTTATTTCTGGCCAACTCACTGATATCATTGCATGCCACATGCTGAATAAGGTCCTGATTCTTTTCTCATTTACTCTAATTTTACTCCCGAGTTACTAGTATGAGCATGAGAAAAACGTGCCCTTCTTCCCATCCCTCCTTCCCCCCCCCGCCCCCAAGAAATATAGATGAAGCCTAAATGGGTGAGGAAAGAAGATTACCAAAGGTTTTCCGAAATGGCTACCCTGCATCTACACAAGCTGCCCATTATTTCGAAATATTTCGCCATACCTCGTTGCATGAGGGATAAGGGATGGCTCGAAATAGAGTTATTTTGAAATTTGGCGCTGTGTAGACGCGCCAAATTTCAAAATAAGCTATTCTGAAATAGTTTTGAATTAAGATTCGCAATTTGCGTAACACAAATTGTGTATCTTATTTGAAGTTTAGGGTGCTGTGTGGATGCACCCTCAGAGTTCCCAATATCAACGAGCCTTCCTCAGCTCTGTCACCTCCAGGGTCATTTGTTTCACTGGCGGCAATTACATGGGACACAGCCTACCCCACAATGGGTGTGTCTAGACTACATGCCTCCTTCGACGGAGGCATGTAGATTAGCCAGATCAGAAGAGGGAAATGAAGCCGCGATTAAAATAATCGCGGCTTCATTTAAATTTAAATGGCTGCCCCGATCTGCCGATCAGCTGTTTGTCGGCAGATCGGGGGAGTCTGGACGCGATGCCCCGACAAAGAAGCCTTTCTTCATCGACACAGGTAAGCCTGGTTTCACGAGGCTTACCTGTGTCGATGAAGAAAGGCTTCTTTGTCGGGGCATCGCGTCCAGACTCCCCCGATCTGCCGACAAACAGCTGATCGGCAGATCGGGGCAGCCATTTAAATTTAAATGAAGCCGCGATTATTTTAATCGCGGCTTCATTTCCCTCTGCCGATCTGGCTAATCTACATGCCTCCGTCGAAGGAGGCATGTAGTCTAGACACACCCAATGACCTCCAAATCTTAAAACCATGGATTAGTGCCAAGAAAAGAGGCACTAAAGAAAGGTATTGTGTGAAAGTTTCATTCCAAACCCCAAGTCATATTAGTATTGGGTTCAAAATCAGCAGCAAAACAGAGTTTCATCTGAATATCTTGCACTGCTCTCCCTTTCGAGCAAACATTTTACTGGCTCCCATAATTACACTGACAGAATTAAACTTGTGACAGTTGATCACATGGCAGCTCTTCTTGAAGATACAGAGCAACAGAGCTACAGTTCTCACTTAGCCTTTGGGTTCAGATAGAAACAAATGACTCAGAGTTTGATCCTCCAAGATGCTGAGTACTTACAACCCCCAATGGAACCAATTAATCTCTAGTTACCCTTCAAAACAATGAATGTTAGATAAATCTGGTCACTGGCAATTTGGTGGAAGTTTAGGAATTGCTCTGTACCATGCAAGAGCAAGCCCACCGTGAGTATAAATCCACCAAAACCAAATGTGAGTTTCACAGCTTTACATTAGAACAGTGGTCCCCAACGTGGTGCCCGCGGGTGCCATGGCGCCCACCAGAGCATTTATGTGCGCCCACTGAAACATCTGGGCTGGCCCTGCCCCCGGCGTGCGGCACATGCGCGGTGCCAGCAATGGCTCAGGGCGCATGGGCAGCTCCCACCCCCGAGCGTGCAGCGCATGCGTGGCCGCACCCCCGGAAGTGTGGCGCGTGAGCAGCCTCGCCCCTGGGTGCCCGGCAGTCACGAAAGGTTGGAGATCACTGCATTAGAACATTCCATTCTAAGTTAAAATGTTCCTGAGTTACATAGTGTGATGAGTTCAAGGGCTCTCCTCCATTTCCACTCTCCAAAAAAAATCTGTGAAATATGCCATTGTTTACAGTATCGGGGGCAGGGAGATACTGTCAGAACTAACTGAGCCAAATAAAGGAGAAAAGATGAGTAAATGAAGGAGAAGAAATTAAAGACAAACAATGTATAATATCAGGAAATGAATAGTGTTCAAGATGCACCAATTTGACTAATATCTACACCTGGAATACTATGGTATCATAAGCTTACAGTGTCTGGAGAAAGACACTGTATTTCATAAATGTTATCCAGTATGCAACTGTCTAGATTCTGAAAGACAATGATCTACTCTAACCTTTTCTCACAAATACCCAGCACAGTAAATTAAATTAGATGTATCTAATCTCTCCTCGGGGAAGAAAGGAAGTTTCGCATATGCAATTCTTGTTGTTTTATTCCTTAGGTATTCAATTAGACTCCATTATCACATCATTAACTTGTGTACATTTTGAAGGATGATTTTCCCAGCTACACAATTAAGATTTGGTTGACTGAATTTCATTTGCTAAAATAATTAACCAGCAATTGTGTCTATTTCCCATTTGTACTCAAAGATCCCACATAGAAACAAATATATTTATTTAATAATGCAGTCTGCATTTTTTCTTTTCCCTACTTTCTGCTTTGCAGCTGCAAGAGTTAGTGCCCACCACTTTAAAAGTGGCAACAATGACTCTGAGAAAACAAGGAAGAAAGAGACCCCACTGTTAACCTAAATAAGCATACATGCTTTTTCTGATCATTGTCCAGCCCTTCACATAATAACTCAAAGTTTGTCTTTAATCTGTTCTCCTTCAGTTACTCAGTTGCCCATTTTTTCAAAACAAAAGAGGTTCCCACAGTAAAACACAACAGTATCAGGAAATGAATAGTGCCCAAGATACACCAATTGACCTTGAATAAGATTTACACCTGAAGCACTAAGTTAATACCAAATTGGAATGTACTTCTGACTCTAAGAATCCAGACAGTGGCACTTTTGAAGTCTGCCTCTCCTGTTTGTAACGACTTTGCCTTTCAAGGATTGCAATCTGGACGTGGTAGACCTTTTCACATTAATGCTTGACCCATGCAATTGCTGGATAATTTGGCAGAACACAGAGAAGAATTAAAAATCAAATACTTAACTCTGCACACAGCCCAAGTGATTTTCTTCAGAGACTAGGGAAAAGAAGGAATCTACCCCCCGCAGACTGTTGTGTAGCAGCACTGCCACAGAATCACAGTAAATGTTCCTTTCCACAGTGGAACATGACCAATAAACCTACTGAGCAGCAAATCCACTCATGCTTGCTTCTTTTTCACCCCTCTAAACCCTTGCCAGCTGGGACACAGAACGGACAGCATTGGGGGGGGAAGCTGTGAATCCTGCCAATGGAGTCAACAAATCTTGATCCCCTTTGTACTGCAGAGCACCCCCATTCCACCACACCAGTCAGGGTCACTACTGCACTTGCTATCCTTGCAAAATCTTTTCAGGGAACTGGGAGTCAGCTGTCTTTGTGCCCAAGCACTATCAGAATGCCATGATCCACGGGATTACAGACAACAAATCATTTTCATACAGATATCCAGCAGCGTCGGGTATGTAAGGTAGGAGAAGGCTTTGCCTTCCCAAACCACCACTCTGCCCCCAGAGCGCCTGCTGTAGGTGTTCTGGGGGCGGAGTGTTGCTGCCCCCAGCACCCATCCTCCCAGTGCTCAGAGACAGGGGAGGCCGGCCTGGCTGCGTGGTGCGCCCTCCTCCCTCCCCCAGTGCTCCGGGGCTGGAGATGCAGGGTTGGGTGGTGCAGCACACCCAGTTCCCTCCCTCCCCAGTGCTCCTCGCGGCCCGGCCCAGCTCAACCGCTCCAACCCCAGAGCACGGGGCAGGGAGGAGGCAGGGCTTGCTGCGCCACTCGAAAGGGTGGGCTGGGCTCGGCTGGGCTGCATGGCACGGTGTGCCTTCCATCAAGACTGGGGAGGCTGCAGCGAGCACGTGCCCACTTCCCCGCCTCTCCCCTCCCCATGGTTGGAAGAGGGGAGCACACACATGGTGTGCTGTCCTGCCTCCTGGGGGTGGGAAAGGGGTGGGGCCTAGCAGAAGGGACAGGGCTAGAGGTGAGACTGGGGGCTTGCCTCCCCCAGCCCTGCCTTCACCGACCACCCATATAGATATCCATACCCAGCATCAAATTATTCAGGAAATATATTCCTAGGAACATAGGAACTGTCATCTTAGATCAATGCACCAACAGAGCAATACAAGATACTCAGATGAAAGCACAAAAAACTTTGCAGAGGACATAAAGGAATAAAATTACTAACCCACAATGATCAGAGACTGTCTTATTCCCTGAAGCATGAGGGCTTAAATAAATGCTGGTTTTTGTTTCTTTCTTTCTTTAATCCTTCTAATGTGACAGCATAGGTGCTCCATGAGGGGATTGATGAAGCGTCTGTAGTGACCTAGGACTAGGCAGAAAACTGAACATAAGGAAACAGCAGGACCTGGAGAGCATATAGCAATCAGATAGTGCCACTGGCTGAATGCCAGATCAAATCTGAGCATCCAGGAAGTTTGGGCACGCAATAAAGTGATTATATTTTCAAAGAACATGCACCGCCCATGCACTACTTTGAAAAATCACCCTTCTTTTTTGAGCAACTAAATGGGGTCAACCAAATCCTGTCATAGGGCAGAAAGGAGGCCCTTTTGAATGTTCCTTCAACTAATTTATTGCTCCTGGTCCCAGGCTCAGTATCAATGACTTAAAAGGTACAGAAATAAACAACAGCCTTGTCTTGTTCCTCTCTCTAGAACAAAAGGAGCTGAGCGAAGCAACCGCAGCAAAACTGCTCAATATTAACATGAAACATGCTTGTTTAAATTCTAGCCAAGGGGAAACTCAAAAGCATTGAGACTTGACTAATACTTGCAGCCTCAGAAATGCAGGATAGAAAATTATGTTTTATTTACACAGTTCAGTGGGCTACATGGTCACATTATGACCTTTCAGGTGTCAGAGTACTGGAGACAGAAGAACAATGTCCAAGAATCAACTTCAATTCAATTCAGTTCAATTCCTCAGTGCACTCAGCTCAGATTTTAGGTTCAGAGCACAGGCCAAGCATGAATGCCTGGAACAAGATAGAGATGGAACATGGAATAAGTAAGTGGTGGATGTCCTAATTCTAGGGGTGTAGCAAAAGGCACTCTTCATTGTACTCAATACCTAAAAGGTATATTTATTACGCTACACACGTAGTAGTATTCCATATTCCCTTAAATCAGGAGTGGTCAATCAATGGCCCACGGGCCATACAGAACTCACCTGAGGAGTTCATAAGGTCCACAGCCTGGTTCAATACAATATATCTATTCATTAGCATTCTGATGTCATGTTTACATAATTTTAGTTTATACAAGTGGGTAAACAGGCAACGCAGTACATAGAAACCATCTGTCTGAAGACTACAAAACAAGCTAAACTTAAAATGTAAATCGCTAGCAGATTTATCTGGCATTTCCCGGTAATGCCAAACCAGAAAACTACTCCCAATTTCTCTGTTTTAGCCCTTTTCTGAAAGGTTTATTGAGAAGCAAACCTATTCCAGGTTCATCCCATTTTTCTGGCTCATCTTGATTCAATCTTTTTCAATATTCACTCAGGCTACAGCTACACTGCCATTTTATTTTTCAGAAAGAGGATATGCAAATCGCACTCTCATTTGCATATCTTCCTCGGATTCTTTTTGCGGAAGAGGTTTTGCCGATAAAAAGCCCCATGTAGACAGGACCATTTGTCAGGAAAAAACCCTGTTTCACAAGACCCTGTAACCCTCGATTTTTGAGGAATAAGGGATCTTGCAAAAAAGGGGGTTTTTCCGAAAAATGACCTCATCTACACAGGGCTTTTTTCAGCAAAACCTCTTCCCCAAAAAGAATCAGAAGAAGATATGCAAATGAGAGCACAATTTGCATATCCTCTTCTGCAAAAAAATGAGAGTGTAGCTGTAGCCTCAGTTATGTCAATTGTGAGGGCTGTACTTGCTTTGGTGAATCTCTCTTTCTGTTTGGTTTTATAAGAAGCAATCCCATTCCAGGCGTATTCCATTTTCTTGGCACAACCAACCTCTTGTTTTGCTTTAAGCTATGATAATAGGAAGCTATATACCAAATTTGGTGGTCTTAGCTCTTACCTTTTAGGAGGAGTCCCTGATTAAATAAACAAACTCTCTAAAATATATACCGTATTTTCCGGCGTATAACACGACCTTTTACACTAAAAAACATCCCCCAAAAATGGGGGGGTCGTGTTATACGCCGCGCATACATACCTGATCCCTGACACGGTGCTTGGGGCTGGCCCCAGGCACGTGGCGCCCGGTGAGTGCCGGCGGGAGGGGGGGGGTGAGCGGGAGCACCGGCCCCAGGCGCGTGGCGCTTGGCGCAGGGAGCGCCGGCCCCGGGCGCGCGGCGCTTGCCTGGGGAGCGCCGCGCGCCCGGGGCCGGCGCTCCCCCCTTGGCGGGGGAAGCGCCAGCAAGCGCCGGCCCCGGGCGCAGGGTGCTTGGCGGGGGGAGCGCCGGCCCCGGGCGCAGGGTGCTTGGCGGGGGAAGCGCCAGCCCCGGGCGCGCGGCGGGGGAAGCGCCGGCCCCGGGCGCAGGGTGCTTGGCGGGGGGAGCGCCCGGGCGCGCGGCGTTTGGCGCAGGGAGCGCCGACCCCGGCACGCAGCCCTTGGAGGGGGCACCGGCCCTATGCACGTGACTATGCCCCCCCCCCCCCGCCTCCGTGCCTGGCGGGAGAACGGCCACGCCCCCTGGCGCCCGGCAGGGGGATAGCCACGTTCTATAAGTGGGTGGGAGGATTGCATGGCCTAAAGGACAAGGTGTGTGACTTTGGATCAAAAGATTGAGGGTTTGAGTCTATTTGCAGTTGTATTTACCTATCTTTGTCTGTGCTTCTGGATCCTGCTGGCCTTGGTCTGGAAAGGTTCTCTATAACAATATGGCTTTTCTGTAACCCTGTTGGAAGCCCTGTAACTATTCAGTAGATCTAAAGCAGTGGTCTCCAACCTTCTGTAAGTGGGTGGGTAGAAAAGACCCCATCATGGCTCCAACAAGAAGAAGGAAATTTGAAGCCAGTTTTAAGCTGAAAGTTGTAAAGTTTGCCAAGGAACATAATAACTGTGCTGCTGCAAGGCAATATGGAGTAACAGAAAAGATGGTCCGAGACTGGAAAGCAAATGAAGATGCATTAAAGAGTATGCCAAGTAGTAAGTGTGCATTAAGAAGAAGCACCCCACATTGGTCAGAACTTGAAAAGCACGTAGCAGACATGGTGCATGAGCATCGTCAAAATGGTTATGTAGTGACACGAAACAAAATACGTATGTTTGCACTTCAGTGGGGCAAATCTAACCCAGATCACAGCAAAGGATTTAAGGCCACTGTATCCTGGTGTACTAGGTTCATGGAAAGGCATAATCTGGTACTGAGGCAAAAGACCAAAATTGCACAAAAATTACCTGCAGATCTCGATGGAAAAGTAAGTCTTTTCCATCGATATGTAATACAACAGCGCAAGAAACATGGCTATGCGTTAAGTCAGATCGGAAATATGGATGAAACTCCTATGAATTTTGATATGGTTGGAAATAAAACTGTTAATCCAAAAGGTGCAAAAACAGTGTTAATTAAAACAACAGGACATGAGAAGTCCAGTTTTACAGTGGTACTAGCATGTACAGCTGATGGCGCCAAACTAAGACCAATGATTATTTTTAAAAGAAAAACAATGCCGAAAATCAAGTTCCCTGTTGGAGTTTTTGTGCATGTGAATGAAAAAGGCTGGATGGATGAAGAAGGGGTAAAGCTATGGCTTGATAATGTATGGAGTAGGCGACCAGGTGGACTTCGTCAAGAACGTAGCCTACTGGTGTGGGATATGTTCAGGGCTCATTTAACTACCAGCACAAAGAAAAGGCTGGCAAGAATAAACACAGATGCGGCAGTTATTCCTGCAGGATTGACATCATTGGTACAGCCACTGGATGTGTGCCTAAACAAGTCATTTAAAGATCGCATTCGAGAACAGTGGAATGAGTGGATGGTTAGTGGCGAAAAGTCATTCACAAAAGGAGGAAACATGCGTGCGCCACAATTGGATGTTTTGTGTAATTTTGTCATAAAAGCCTGGAATGATATTGGTGCAGAAACAGTAATCAAGTCTTTCAAGAAGTGTGGCATATCAAATTCTTTGGATGGTATGGAGGACGACTTCTTGTGGCAAGATGAAGGGGAAGCCAAAGCTGAAGCCACACCATCCGATTCGGAATTAGATCCATATGATGACTGTCTTACAAATGTACCACAAGATGTCATTGATGAACTTATGATGTCAGAGGATGAACATGATGAGGATTTTGAAGGATTTTAAGTACCTGCAAGTCAAAACCATTTTAATTAAAATGATTTAAATCAAATCTGATGTTATTAAATGGTGTTGCCTCAGAAGGGGGGGTAGTCTTATACGGTGAGTATAGGCCAAAACCTATGTTTTAACTGGAAAATTAGGGGGTCGTCTTATACACCCAGTCGTCTTATACACCGGAAAATACGGTAGTAGAATGCAGGTGAGAATCTGTTTGGGCCACACAAAGTTATCCTTAGGTTTGTATAGCCCTCCTGTGAAACAAGGTTGGCACCACTAGCTTAATTGAAAAACCTTGTTATTAGTCCCAGTAGAGTAACAGTTGTGTAGATATTACAGATCGGAAATTATTATCAAAATATTCCAAAGGAACATAAATTTTGACAAAATTTCAATGGAAATCAGGCAGTGAGTGGTTTCCTGGGAGTTGAGCAGCCAGTTTACACCTGGATAGTTGGAGAGCCAGTCTATACAAAATTATGGGGCTTCTTTCCCATTCTGGGAAACAAAAGTTCAAAATTTTGGAAGTTTTCACAACTCCAATAGATATGCAGTACAAGGCACAATGAATATATTGATTTTATACAAGGGAATTTAGCTCTTTGAGAGAGGTCGTAATTTCACATTTTAGTTGATATTTTCCATGTTTGGAAAAAGAGACAACTAAAGGGAAATATAACTGGTGTGGAGAAAGTGAATAAAGAAGAGGTATTTACTCCTTCCCATAATACAAAATTAGGATTTACCACATGAAATTAATAGGCAGTAGGTTTAAAACAAACAAAAGTAAGTATTTCTTCGCACAGTGTACTGTCAACCTGTGGAACTCTTTTGCCAAAACTTGTTTTGAAGGCAAAACTATAATAGGATTCAAAAAAGGACTAGATAAATTCATAGAGGATAGGTCCAACAATAGTTATTAGCAGGGCTCGGCAAACTGCGGCCGTAGGCGAGTAGATTGCATTATTTGTCGAGCCCTGGTTATTAGCCAGAATGGGCAGAAATGGTGTCCCTAGCCTCTGTTTGCCAGAAGCTGGGAATGGGCAACATAGCATGGATTACGTGATGATTCCCTGTTCTATTCACTCCCTCTGGGACACCTGGCACTGGTCACAGTCAGAAAACAGGGAACTGGGCTTGATGTACCTCTGGTCTGATCCAGTACGGTTATTCTTATGTAAGTTTAAATTTTAAAAATTGAAATAAATGTTTTTAAAGTATTTTTAAAACTACTCTGATTTGTATTCATTATGCTGAGAAGTAACCAAGACAAAAAGGCTGTGTCTCAAAAAACCATAGGTCTTCAGTAGGAGACTGCCCACTCGTCTGAGCATACAACCACACAGAAAGGGGCTTAAATGAGCAGGGTATAAAGCTATATTATACTCATAGTTAGGATTCTTTTAAAGCTCTCTTTAGATCCTAGTAGCAAGAATGGGTCCAAGCTTACTACTGCTAAAAGAAAAATATGGCTTAAGACGACAATTTTGAGCCTTAGAATTCTAAATTTCAGCCTTGCTGCTGCTCTATAGATCCTTATAGCCCAAACTAGTCTAGTAAACAGTATCTACTTTAGAAGTTTGTTACTGCCACCTATTATAATGCTGTCTGAGCACTGTGTTCTAATAATAATGCTAAGGTTCAATTTAGAGAGTCTTGTTTTCATCCACATTTTTTATAAAGATTTACCAGTCCTCACTAACCATTCAAATAAATGCGAGCTGAAAATATTGATTTTTTTTTTTATAAAAGCCCACTTTTATTCTGGATTTAATACTTCTGGATTACAGAAGTATTCTTTGAATATGCTTATCTAGTTTCCACCGGAATTACAGTTCTTTCCAAAATGATGGCTTGTAGTAAAACCATACCTCTTGTAAAACTCAACAGTATGTAA
Organism: Pelodiscus sinensis; assembly: GCF_049634645.1. NCBI lineage: Eukaryota > Metazoa > Chordata > Testudines > Trionychidae > Pelodiscus > Pelodiscus sinensis. Next base: position 83,645,827 of record NC_134712.1, read on the forward strand.
AATTATTCAGGCTGTACTTACCTGTGCATTGGTGCAGCTGTACCGATGCAGCTGCACTGCTGTAATGTCTCCCATGCAGTTATTCTGTGCTGATAGCATAATTAAACCACCACTAATGAGCAGCAGTAGCTATGTCTAGGGATAGCATCTCTCACGGGTGTTTTTTCACAACCCTGACTAACAAAAGTTTTATTGACAAGAGTACTAGTGTAAACATAACCTAAAAGTAGACTATAGAAAGATACTTTGTTTTTCAAGCATCAATTTCCAAGAACTTATGACTACTGTATGTGAAAATTTAAAATATTCTTTTAACAGGAAAGAGTAATGTCATGAATTGAGTAATTACTCAAAAACCTGGGATTTGAGTAATCTAGGTACAATTCCCTGCTCTGCTATAGTTTAGATAAGAAAAAACCTATTCATCCCAGAATTAGAAAACAAAGAACTACTGGGACATAAATAACAATTATCTGAAGTCAGACAGGGTATTAGATCAAGGGAATGACATAATATTTTCTGAACTGTATATCAACACACACACAATAAAGACTGAAACCATATCTTTCCCAAAAATTTTACTGATGCATTCTGCAGGGTAACCAGTTGATTCCTTTCTTCTTACCAACAACTCTTGGCCTTTCTGTGCGGTCATTAACAAAGAAAGAATTTGCCTGTGAACAAAGCAATGTGACTTGGGAAAACATAGGAAGAACTGATAGAAATAGCAGTAACAATGGGCCTTTTTTACAGATCCAGTTTTCAGAGCACAAAAATATATGGAAGGGATCTGATTTCATTCACAAATTAGTGTTCTTAAAATGTAAGAGAGTCAGCAATTATAACAAAGAGGCCATGTTCAAGTTGTTCACCAGTAATAGATTTTCATTTATTGAAAACATTTACACAGAATACAGTGGCAGCTGTTTATGAGACTTTCAAACACTGAAGGAAAACAAAAGAATTATGAAAGGCAAAAAGCAATACAATGTTATACCATTTAAATACATAAAATATGTAATAGACTATAGTTTTAGACTTCACAAGCTGAGGTCACATTCCTTATCAAACTCTCAAATGGTATGTCTACACTAGCTCGTTAGTTCGAGCTAGGTAGAGTAATTAGGGCAACCGGAGTTGCAAATGAAGCCCAGGATTTAAATACCCCGGGCTTCATTTGCATGTTCCCGGGCGCCGCCATTTTTAAATCCCCCTTAGTCCGAACTCCGTGCCCGTGGCAACACGTGGCACGGAGTAGGTAGTTCGAATTAGAGATCCTAATTCGAACTACCGTTACTCCTCATTCCACGAGGAGGTAGATCTCTAATTCGAACTACCTGCTCCATGCCGCGTGTAGCCGCGGGCACGGAATTCGGACTAAGAGGGATTTAGAAATGACGGTGCCCAGGAACATGCAAATGAAGCACGGGGTATTTAAATCCCGGGCTTCATTTGCAACTCCGGTTGCCCTGACTACCCTACCTAGCTCGAACTAATGAGCTAGTGTAGACATACCCAAAGATAGTTTCCAAGAGTACACTTATCTTTAGTTTTTCCTTGTTCCAATGTCTAACTTTCTAACTTTGGAGCTATGTTCTCCATTGTACTTTGTAGAATTAAATCTCATTTATGCCAGCAGTAACATAGGATCCCCAGACCTTTCTTTATTGAGCAATTTCTTCACATTTAAGGGTTCAGTTTTGTAACATTTGTGGGTACATCTAAACTACATGCCTCTGCCGACAGAGGCATGTAAAATAGGCTACCCGACATCAATGAAGAGAGGATTTAAATATCCCCGGCTTCATTAAAATAAAAATGGCCACCATGCTGTGCCAGCTCAGCTGATCGTTGGCACAGCGCACGAGTCACTAGGAATAAGGGAGCGGTCGCCAAAGGCTTCCCTTATCGACCGAGCTGCGTCTTGACTCACGTGCTGTGCCAACGATCAGCTGAGCCGACATAGCGTGGCGTCCATTTTTATTTTAATGAAGCCGGGGATATTTAAATCCCTGTGCTTCATTGACTATGTCGGGTAGCCTATTTTACATGCCTCTGTTGGCAGAGGCATGTAGTCTAGACATGATGGCTACGTCTACACTGGCCCCTTTTCCGTAAGGGGCATGTAAATTTCACCTATCGTCGTAGGGAAATCCGCGGGGGATTTAAATATCCCCCGCGGCATTTAAATAAAAATGGCCGCCGCTTTTTTCCGGCTTTTTTAAAAGCGTCTTACTTCGAAGTAAGAATAAGACCCTCCGGAAAAGGACGCTTTTTCCGGAGGATCGGGGTCAGTCTAGACGCTCTTTTCCGGCTTTTTTAAAAGCCGGAAAAAAGCGGCGGCCATTTTTATTTAAATGCCGCGGGGGATATTTAAATCCCCCGCGGATTTCCCTACGACGATAGGTGAAATTTACATGCCCCTTACGGAAAAGGGGCCAGTGTAGACGTAGCCACCCTGTGTGAGTAATCCTGCCTGATGAATGGTGAAAATCACAGAAATTTGATAATAATAACAGTAGATAATTGCAAAAAAATAATCCTCTATATTTGTTCTATAGGAATATAAAGCAAGACCTATAAGCTATAATGTATGATCTACCTTATTCACTATTTTGTACAGTCACTTCTCTAACATTTGCATCAAAGGTGGCTTTGACCCACTCTCATGAATGAAATTCACAGTATGCTTAAATATCAAGTAATGAATTGTATTCAACCAGTTTAATAAAGTCTTGATGTGACACAGGTTGACTACTCTGCTACAAAAACTCAGCTAATTGAATTTCCACTACAGTAACAGTGACAGGTTGAGCACACATCCAATTTTGGCCAAGACAGTCCCCCTTATAAGAGCCTTGTCCCAGACATTCTAGCTTTTTGGCAAAAATAAGCATTGGTCCAATTTGGTCTTGCAATCTGATCATCAGTCTAGAAGGCAGGGCTGCTGAGAGGGGAGCAAAAGGGACGCCTGCCCAGGGGCCCTGAATTTACAAGGGTCCGGGACTCCTGGTCACCGCCACCCCTCCCACCTGAGGCCCTCCAACTTTCAGCAGCCTTAAGCTGCCCCCACCAACACCCTTCCCAGGAGCCTAACAATTCTGTTAGCAGCCCTGCTACCAAGGAGAATAGTGGTAGAGATGTAGCCGTGTTAGTCTGGGGTAGCTGAAGCAAAATGCAGGACTATGTAGCACTTTAAAGACTAACAAGATGGTTTATTAGATGATGAGCTTTCGTGGGCCAGACCCACTTCCTCCAAGGGTCACACTGTCAGCCCCTGGTGGTATGAGGCTCAGGTAGTAAGCTCCAACTCCAGCTGGCATGAGGGCAGCGGGTGCCACACAGGCCATCGCATGTGGTGTGGGGGAGATTGAAGGGAAGCACTTGGGCCAGCCCTGTGCAGGGGAGGAGGGGCACTCTGGCATGCAGCAACTCCACATGGCTCAGGCCAGCCCTACTCAGTGCCCCATTTTTACTTTGGAAAATCTGGTCATCCTGGCCTAAACAGAGGCTCAGATAAGGGGACCATTTTAGTACATGGCACCTGTTTTATATAAATATAAAACCTGCAAACCAGGCCATGATCTTCCCCCAGCGAGTGGCTCCATTGTTCCACTGTATTTCTTACTAAGGGTGCATCTACACAACCGGTCATCTGAAGATGTGGGTTGTGCCCACAAAAGCTCATAATATCATCTATATGTTTTGTTACTCTTTAAGGTGCTACTATTTGTTGTTTTTTAAGGTTTTTCACGGCGCTGTAAGTCGAAATAAGATACACAATTTGAGCTACGCAAATTGCGTATCTTATTTCAATGCTATTTCAAAATAGCTTATTTCGTCATTTGGTGCTGTCCACACAGTGTCAAATTTTGAAATAAAGTGCTATTCCGAATGTCCATTACTCCTCGTAGAATGAGGTTTACAGGGACATTGGAATATTAAGCCTGAAATAATGGGCTTGCTGTGAAGACACGGGATAGCTATTTTGAGATACTCTGGGATCCCAAAATAGCACTGCAGTGTAGATGCACCCTAATAGCATAGAACAGAACTGGCCGGTGTAATGTCAGTTGACACAAGTTAGTTGTAAACAAAGATAATTTCCATTTAGATCCTGGCTGGATAGTTTTTAGCCCCTTCTGCAGGCAACTGCATGGTTTTCAGATTTGTAAATGGTTGCATTTTAATAATCTGATAGGCATTTAAAAGACAGCTGCAGAGAATTCACCAAATTAGTTAGGCCAAACAAACAAACAAACCTCAGAAGACCTAGGTCTTTCCCTTCTTTCTCTTCCCCAGCTTCCATGTAAGCAACAAAAGGCTTGTTTGTCTCCACTAGGCTTTTTTGCCAAAAATGTCCCACTGTTGCTACCACCAGTTACGTTCTATCACTGGCAGCAACAAAGAGAGCTCAGCCTTAATATGGACAGGCATTGGCAGTTACTGGTGTTTTAAACTCAGTATTGTCTAGAAAAGCTCTGAACTGAGTTAGACGACATGCTGATAAATGCCATAGTCTTTAGAAATGCACGGGGAAAGCATGAACATTGCAACAGCACAAAGAACAAGTGTTCTATCAAATTCAGGAAGAAATTAGAAACTGAAGTGAGCAACAATGTTGACTGTTCAAGAATGATTGTAGTCAACTTTACTATTCCCCCCTTATAAACTGTTCATGAAGGTTAAACTTTTTTTCTAAATGCAAGTCAACAGTTGTGCCTTTTACAACAGGCTTTCTACTCACCAGCCAACTATTTCAAAGTAGAATATAACGAAAACTAGAGAAAAAAATAAAGACTGTCCAAAACACTATGAAATTCTTTTAAAGGAGTCAGTGGGCTGAGAAGTGTAGTTGACATAACAAGTGACAGAAAACGAAAAGAAAATTATAGATTAAATAAGTGTTGCTTTAATTGTTTATTGGTGGTTTATTGGTGTTTATTTACTAAAGGAAAACAGTGTATTCCTCCCTGGTGTAAGATGCTAAAGTTATGTAAGAGTCTCTTCCCTTACCACATTCCAAAGCAGAAAACAATGGAATGTGAACTTGTGTTTGTTTGGGGTTTTTTTTGAGAGAGAGAGAGCGCGCTCTGAAGTGTATGGAAAGTAGAGTTTTATTCTATTGGGGTCAGACTGTATCCCAAAAATATATGCAAATATACTGGGTACACTGACTAAAAAGACTTTTTCTACTCATTCCTTTCCTTCCCACCAAGCCAGCCTAAATCACTGCAAACTGTTAGCAAAGAAAAGCTTAAACAAATGAGAGAGGATGCAGAGGATATGTGTCTATCTCCAAGGTCATTTGCCACTAACAGTAAAAACAAAAGCTTCAGAGGGATAGCTGAGTTAGTCTGTAAAAGGAAAAACTTAAAAAGCAACAGACTAGTAAGCACCTTAAAGACTAACAAAACATGTAGATGGTAGGTATCATGAGCTTTTGTGGGGGCAACCCACTTCTTCGACAGGAGTATTAGAAGTTCAGATGCAAGAATAAATAAGGGAAGGGAGGGGAGAAAAAAGGAGAGGGAAAGGAGAAAAAATACAGAGCGAGACAGGGTATGTCTACACTACAGAGCTATTTCGAATTAACTTAATTCGAAATAGTTAATTCAAATTAAGCTAATTCGAAATAACACATCTGTACACAAAAACTATTTTGAAATAGTGTTTTGCTGTTTCGAAATAGCGCATCCACACTGAGTGGACCCTGAACCGAAGTTAAGGCTGGCCGGAATGAGTGCCGGCAGGGCACCAGATTAGGACTTAGTGTGTAGGGTTGCTGCCTGAGGCTAACTGAGCTCTGTGCTTAAAGGGACCCTACCCCCACCCTGGACAGACAGTTCTCAGGGTTACCAGCTTGCTTGTCTACCTCGATGAGACACAGCAAAGCAGTCCTGTTTTGGAGTGCCCTGAGTGCCCGCACTCGGGACACCACAGCACTCGGCCACATGGAGCCAGAGCTGCCCCTGGGCATGCCAGTGAATCTGTGGGGTCGTTGCCATCAGTCTGGCTGCACTTGCTGCAGGCTCCCATCCGGGGGGGGTCCATCGGGGGGCTGTCAGGATCCAGGAGGCCCTGTGGGAGAGCGTCCACCCCGAGGAGCCCTCAGAGCCACCCCGGTCCTCCCCACCGGGGGCTCGTGCCCCATTTCTCCCTCACGTCCTTCCACTTACCCCTCCCTAGCCCCCCTTCCTGATGTCAAACAAAAGACACGTATGTTCAAAAATAGAAACTGGGTTTATTGAACAAAACTGGGGGAGAGGGATGAACCTATGGGGAGACTGGGAAAAGGAGGTGGAAGAGGGGAAGAGAAGGTGGGAGAGAGGAGGGGGAAACCCGGGAGGAGAAAGCTGGAAGGGGGAAGCAAGGGGAAGAAGAGGGAGCGGAAGCTCAGGGCTCAGGGTTGGGGGTCTCGCCAGACCAACTTGAGTTTCACGCAAACCTGCTCCTGGGTTCGCATGTGACCTTTGATGACCAGGCTGGCAGCTATCCTGCCGTAGACGGCCTCGTTCCTCCATCTAGTGTGGAGATCATGGATGTTGGGGGCATCCCCCCCAAACCTGAATAAGGTCCATAATCTCCACCCTGGACCAGGAAGGCACCCGCCTTCTCCAGCCCCTGTCAGGCTCCTGGGGGTTGGCATACTGCTCCTGGGGAGCGATGGAGAGCTGGCTGCCAGTGGCTTGCTGGCTCATGTTTTGGGGCCACTGGGTCAGGGGCCCTGATGGTCACTGCTGGCTCTGGGGTGGCAGGCTTGGAGCTGGCACAGGTACTGTGGCCAGGGTCTACCCCTTTAATGGTTCCAGGGCTAGGAGAGAGGAAAGTAAGTTTTCCTGATTATGGCCAGAGTGGCCACCAGGGCTCCCTGGGAAGGCCTGGAAGCCCCCTATATCTAATTAAGTGTCTACACAGCACTAAATTCAAAATAGCTATGAGGTTTACCAAATTCGAATTAAGGGCTCTGCTTTTTCAAATTAAATTCGAAATAGCGGTTTGTATGTATAGACGCTATTAAAGTTAATTCGAAATAACGGCTGTTATTTCGAATTAACTTTGTAGTGTAGACATACCTACAGCGAGTAGATGGTTCAAAAAAACGAAGAAAGAACTAAGCAGAAAATAAAGTCTTCATTTCAGGAAGACAGCTGCTTAAAGATGGTAACTTCTCATATAGAAATCAAAAGGAGGGCTGGATGGCACAGAACAATGAAAAAGCTCAAAAAATGATGCATCTTATATTTGTAAAACAATCTTAAAACAAAAAAGTTTTAATTGAATTTAAAAGAAATTGCTCAGGGAATGTCCTTAAGTAGGGTCTTTTATAAACCATTGAAAAACCACATACGTGGATAAACCCCTGCAGAAACTAAAGGCTCGGTTCTACCCACCACTTGCAGAAGAAGAAAGTAACAGAATCAATATGAAACATGGCTGTTGGGAAAAATATAGAAGGGGAGTGGAAATATCTATTCTGTGGCATGCTTCTTTCCTCTCCACTCAATAGGTGTCCTACTGACTTTTGTCATTCTTGGAAGGTTTCCAGGCATGAAAGTGGGTAAGGACAGAAGAACAGTCAGTGTGCATGCACTTATGGAAAAGTCTCAGTGAATGAAGCAGGGATTAAATCAGCAGGGTTTTACAGCAAATACTATAAAAACCAGATCATCTTCTCCTGTGATGAAAACAACTCAGAGAGACCCACCCACATTGTCTTGTCAGGGGCAATCAGGAAAAAAATTACACATGGGGGGGAAGCTCCTTGTAGGAAAAAAATAGAGGGATTGGCCCCAACATTTCTTCATCTACCCATTTGCAAAGGGGTGGGGGATGAAGGCTTGTATTTTTATGGCATTATATATCAATATAGCTATGCTCCTCCCTGGCTTTTAGTTTTCCTGTAAAATGTTAATGTAATCATCAGTGTAATTATAAAATAAATCTATTGGTTTTCCTGTACAATTTTACATATATACTTATTTTTAACACCTGACAATAATGTATCATCATGATTTAAGGAGATATGCCGTAATTTTTTCTCAACAGAGCAACATTATTGTAAAAGCATACAAATAAAACCTTTAATTAAAAAGAAACAGTAGAAGTAATTACTGTTCATTCTACATTCTGACAGATCTGACTGTCCCTTATCATATGAACTAGTACCCCATAAACAGTCCCACTGAAAAAAGCAGGAAAATAGAAGGCCAAAATTCAGTGCAGTCTATGGTAGCTGCATATATTAGCATTCCAAGCCAGCTCACAAAGTAGAGAATCACTGACCCCTAAAATATTAAAGGAAGATGTTTGTAAGGTAATCACTAACTGGTCCTCAAACACACATAATTTGAGAGTTTTCATGCACGCAAGTGTGCTACTGGTTTCTATTAGTCAAAGAACTTAAGCAATCTCACCTTCCAGAGTTTCTCTCTAACATAGATACTATAGTTCTTTGTTCCATAGGGAACGGCTTCCCAGCATGGAATGCCTCAGTCATTTAGCCCCTTTTAAACAAAGTCATAGGAAAAGGAGACAGGCTCTGTCCTTCATTGTGTGAAAGTGCAGTAAATACCAACAACTAATCAAGATAGGCTGATAATTTTCAGGAGATATACTTTTTAGCCTGAAGGGCATGGGAAAAAATATTTATGGCAGACAAGTGGCTTTTCATCTTAATCTTCAGCCTTCTTAGAATGCATTTGCCACATTTTTCTCCTTCACGTACCTTTGTACTCTATGGGCAGAACCAAAGGCCCATGTTGCTCTTTAGCTTTCATTTTCTTTTCAAATAAAACAGAAGGAAATTTAAAAAAAAATTGGAGCAAAATTTGACATGTAGAGATACTAGAATTAGGGCTGGCATGTAATGTTCTATTTTAGAAAGCTTCTCATCCAGGAATGTATCTTGTTCGTCAGTCACTGTGGATAGCTGAAGTATCTCCTGATTCTTTCCTCTAAATTAAATATCTAAGTGACAAAAATTTCCCAAAGTATTGTGCTGCTGCTTAATATCAGTCTAAGGGCCATATATTTTTATTGCACGGGAGCAACATTCCTAAAGGATATACAGCGAAGGAGCACTACATCAGCCCACCTGATAAGTAGGCAAAAGACTGCCCTGCAGGAAAAAGTGCTTTATGGCTGGGGTGGGGAGGGAAAAAGGAAAACAGGAAAGGAAAAAGGAACAGCAAAGGTAATTGACTCATGCCCTGGGAATGCAGGGTTTAAAAAGGGGCAGCTCAGTGCCTCCAACTTTCCTTTGTACTGGACCAAGGCTGAAACAGGACCTACCCTCCCTCTCTTTTAGGCAGTAAAATACCAGGTTTGGACGAGACCTGTTGTTGACATTATGCTAGCCGCCCCTCTTTTAGGGGGGCTGGAAGGAGTTATTCCCTTACTACCATACTGGCTTGGGTGCAGTAGGGGGCGGGGCTTTGCCTTCCCCACAATGGGATCTGTACATACATGGCATGATGGGTGGTAGTCCATATGTCACAACTCATTATGTAAGTGTAGGGTGGATGTCCAGTGCAGGTACTTCGTAAGAAAAGTACTCAGTGATGGGATATATGGCTTGAAAAAGGCCTTTAAAAGAGGTTTTCATCAAAGGAATGAACAGGGAGCAGTTGGGGACTCCTATGATTGGTACCACAGGGAGCCATCCTCCTCCTCCCACATTCTCATAGCTCACCTTAACCTTCCTGTGTAGGAGAGGTGGAGATTTGTTGGAAGGATCTGGATGGAAAAAGTGCAGGAGATGATGGAAGCCCTCCCACCATGGGTAAAGTAAGGTCCCATCAATGGATTTGTAGAGGGACCTGGATGGAAAAGATGGGGAGCTGGTAAAAGCTCCTCCTCCCTCCCCTTCCCCCCGGAATTATGGGAACACATGAGATTACCTGCTCTGTACACTGTTATCTGCTGGGTAGTCCCAGACATTTAGTAAAAAAGTTGCAGACTGATTAAACACTTGTCAAATGTCTTCTGTCCTTCTTTCGGGATAACCCGACAATTAAAATGGGACTTGTGTAGTATGCATGACTAAAAAGCCTCACCAGGCCTCAAAGAAAGCACGGAGCCCTCAACACCAGAACTTGGGATTGTTATTGTGGCCCACATTGTCACAGGTGCACACACATGAAGTGACACAAGTTGAAACTAAACCAGGACTCCCTGGTCTGCCAACATCCAGACCATGGAGTCCAGTGGAAGGCCAGCAGCAGGGAGTCCTGCAGGGACAGGAGGGCAGCGGACTGCCCACAACAAGCTGCCAGAAGGGCCACCCAGTGTGCAGCAGCAGGGCTTCCCAGTGGGGCTGTGAGACCCAGCAGGTGCCTGCCTGGTCGGGCCAGGAGTCACCATGGCAGCAGCTATCCCCTGGAGCCAGGAGCCCCAGTGTGTGGCTGCCCGGAGGGGCCAGGAGCACAGCAGCAGTGGCTGCCCGGTGGGGTCGGTAGGGCAGGGAGTCCTGTGGCAGGTGGGGAACCATCTGGGAGGCCAGTGAGTCAGACCAGGGCTAAGGGCAGAGAAGCCAGAAATGACCTCTCTTGTCTGACAAAATCTTTCAGCCAGGACTGGTCAGGTCCCAAGGGTACCAGATAGGAAAGATCCAACCTGTAGAGCACCGTTTGTACTTGAGACTCCCAGACCAGTGGTAATGAGGGCACTGAGCATTGTAGACTGTTGTGCATCAGACGCATTTGCCCAACTGCTATTTGTTATACGAAGATATGTAGGTTTTCAGTTTTATCATAGGGCATCTATTAACTCATTCTGTTCATGACTTCTCGCACCTTTTTAGTTCATCTTTTCACTATTCTTAGTTTCAGTTTGCTTGCACTACTGCCTTCCTGAGATGCCTATATAGATTGAAACATAGCACTCGGTTTCTTTTCCAAATGTCAAGGGATTTACAGCTTCTTTTATCTTTATCTTAGCAGGATTTTAAACTGTTTATTATATTTATATGGATAAAAGCATATCTAGAGTTATAATAATAAACATTACAAATAAAAAGGATTGGAAGAAAGAAAATTTCTCCTCTTGGGGAACATAAGCCAGCTACTGGCATTCAGGAAGAAACTTCCCCTGGGAGCCCATCATCACATAAGACAAAATTTCTTATACCTGCTTGTGAAACATCTGGTACTTATCACTGCTGGAAACAAAATATTAAACTAGAAGGATTACTACCTTGATCCAGTATAGAAATTCCTAAATTCTTATGCAATACATTCCACACCATGCAATATTTAGGTACATATTTTCCCAGCACATCTTAAAGTCCATTGACAGGCATCAAAATAAAGCTGCAAACTACAATGTAATCACTTTGAAAGTCACCACTGCTACCTGCTTATATTCTTTATTATACAAGTGCATCTATCAGTGGCATCTATCCATAGGACCATCTGTATGAATTGGTGTGGCTATTACCAACCACATTACCCTTGTAAATCAATCTACACTAACACTCATTTCAACTAAAATGTGTGGATTTCATTGTTACTTTGATTACAATTTTTTTGGAGCAGAAGTCCAATAGCATTATCTAAACTTGGAAATCATCAATAGAGTCCCTCAAAACACTTTATTGAGAGATAGGGTATTGAATCTACAGAAGCAACACTTCAACAGATAGACAAGTAGCGGGAAATCCAATTCAATAACAAGAATGAGGTCCATTAATTACCTGATTAATGTCTGTATGGGTGACAGGTTCATCACAGAGAGGATTGTCACCTGCTGGGCAGATCGTACCACTGAGCCCACCTACCTGCTCTCTGGCATGCCCTGCCACCCTGCCATGCTGAGCCTGAAGCTCTGGTCTCCCCCAGCAAAAGTACAGAATTGGGATTACAGAGCCCACAGCAGAGCAACACGAACAGAGTGCAGCCCAGTTTCCCTGGTGAACAGTCCCAATGAGACCAGAGCCCCAGACAAATTCTTCTTATTCTGCATAAAAGTTTTACACGGAGCTCATAAAGTTCACACACACACCCTTTTTATCAATGAAAAAGAGATATGCATAATTATGCCTCTCCCATCCAGGTTCATTAATAATCAAAATTACTTTTATTAAGTCTAAAAAGTAGAATTTAAGTGGTTGCAACTTGCAGGTGATAACAGACCTGTCAGGGTTACTAAGCAAAATAAAACAAAATATACCATCTTAGCTTAACACTCTAAGAAACTAGTCAGTAGGAATGTAAAAAGTTAACTGGTTAACCAGTAAGCATCACTCATTTAGGGTGATGCTTACCAGTTCCAATTAACTGGTAACCAGTGGGAGCTGGAGCAACTCCATGCCTTCTGCAGGCAGGGGGCTGCTCCAGTCCCACACGGGGCCTGCCACGGACGGAGGCTGCTCTTGTCCAGAGCAGCCTCTGTCCACAGTGGGCCCTGGCATCCCACAGGCAGGGCTGCTCCAGTATCTGGAGTAGGCACGGTCCATGGGGAGCCCAGGCACCCAACAGGCAGGGGCTGTTCCAGCATCCAAAGCAATCTCTGTCTGGGGCTGGCAGCTAGTCCGGAGCCCCACGGACTGGGGGTTGGCTCCAGCTGGGCTGAAGCCATCCTGAACCCAGATCCCGCTTAGTTGGTTAACCGGTTAAACATTAGCATTTAACCAGTTAACTGATTAACCAAGATTTTACATCCTTACAAGTTGCATGAAATTTCTTACCCTAACAGTAGTTTTAAACATCTCATTCACGAATTAAGCAGCCTCCTTTACCCGGTCAATCTTAATTGTTTCCAGCAGTCATACTGGTAGCAAGCCAGGGGTGTCTTGGTGTCTCGCAACTGCCAACTACTCTATTGTCTAGTTCCTGCCTATAAATAAATTTCGCCTAAGGTGGGAACCTTTTTACACTCCCTAGAAAAGTACCACATTTAAAATAGGTTCCGGCATCAGGTAATCTGGCCACATGTCTTGATAAGACCAAGGATAGTTCAGGTTTACCTGAAGCACAAAACTATTCACATATCGTCTTGAGCACTGGACCATTATGTTCCTTAAGTACTTTCACTAGCACACCTAGATAAGTAAACAGGTTTATACTTCATATTTCTAACTTCAAATACAGAAATGATGCTTGCACACTGAGGGTATGTCTACACTACCCCGCTAGTTCGAACTAGCGGGGGTAATGTAGTCATCCGCACTTGCAAATGAAGCCCGGGATTTGAATTTCCCGGGCTTCATTTGCATGAAGCCGGCCGGCGCCATTTGCATGAAGCCTAATCCGAACTAACTAGTCCGTGCCACGTGTAGCCGTGCGGCACGGAGTCCGAACTAGCCGGCATTTAAAAATGGCGCCGGCCAGCTTCATGCAAATGAAGCCTGGGAAATTCAAATCCCGGGCTTCATTTGCAAGTGCGGATGACTACATTACCCCCGCTAGTTCGAACTAGCGGGGTAGTGTAGACATACCCAAATAGAATATACACATTCAAGGATTTACTAGCTCCTCAATGATAGGTTACATGCCCCATTTTGCATAAAGCATATCTGAGTTATTCATTTTCATATTCAAAAACATATTTCCATAAAAATATGGGGGCACAACATCACAGTTGAGACCCCACACCTCCACCCCCTTCACTCACCACTCTGACAAGACTCCCCACCCCATCCCGTTCACTCACTGCCTCCACCGAGACCCCTAGCCCCCTCACTCACCAACTCCAGCTCATTCCCAACCCCCACTCTTCCCACAGCATGGAGGCCATGCTGGTGCTCCAGCCTCATCCTCCCCCTCTCCCCCCGCCCAAGGTTGAAGTGCCAGCAAAGCCGTGATGATGTTATGCTGCTCCCCCTCCCAAAAACCTCGCCGCCTCCCATCCAGCCACCTCTAATCCTACTTCTGCTTATGAGTCAGGGCCCCACTAGTCCATGACCCAGTGGGGAACCGCCACTACTACCTATCCCAGGCCGGTGGCCTGGCCCGAGGAAGGCAGTGGCAGCAGTTCCCTGCTGTGTCATAGAGCAGCAGGGCCCCTGACCTAGAAGCAGAAGCAGGGCTGCAAGCAGCTGGATGGGAAGCAATGGGGATGCGGGAACAGCAGAGCACACTGAGTGCTGGCCGTCCCCCACCACGGTACCGCTGGCCACTGGTGGGACACAGAAGCTGGTGCAGGAGGCTGCCAGGCTGCGGGAGCCAGAGCCTGGCAGCAGGCAGCTGAGTGGGGAGCTAGAGCCGTTTTCCACCTGGGACCCAGAGCACAGCGAGGAGCTGCCACTGTCCACTGACCTTCCTGCAGGGGGGGGTCAAGGACCATTGGGGTGCCCGGGGTGCTCCCTGGGAGGGGCCAGAAGAACGATCAAGCTGGACCAGGACCCTCACCCACAGGAGCCCCTAGGAGCCTCCCCCCACATTGTGCCCATGCCCAGTCCTGGCCTCGCTCCTGGGGGAGGGGGGGAATCACCCCAGCCCCAGTGGTTAAGAGTTCCCATCCTGCCCTGAGCCATGGACGCCACTTCCCCTTCTGACTCTGCTGAGGCTGAGGTGGCGGGGAGGCAATGCAGATGACATGATGACATCACTCTGTCATTCTGCAGAAAAAAATGTTTATATAGAGAGAGATTACTTCACACACCTTGCTCTGTAATCAATACCTGACATTCCATAACCAAGAAAAAAAAATAGGATAGATATGCTATCAACATACCTAATAAATTGAATGTGTATGTAAAATATAAATTTTATACTGAAAAAACACATGCATTAATCATTCAAATTAATACTGTTCTACAGTGTTTATATTACTAATTGAAAGACTATACCACAGAATTGTCTTTACCATGCTGTGTTGCTTTTCCACACAGGAGATTCTAGCATCTTCTGACAAACCAGCACAACTATTGTATTCTATAGTTTCCTGATTTGCTAGCAGGAAATATGCAGACATGTACTGAAAAGCAGGAAATGCTGAAGAGATAATGTTATCAATGGTATTTTCATGGGCATTCTATGATCATTTTTGTTTTGTGCTCTCAGCACTAGCTGTGGTCTACTCATTCAAACCTTTCCAGCTGTGCAGCAAATAAGATTTTAAGATTACCTTGAAATATAAAAAGTATAGTCTTAATTTTAGCTGTTTTTACTTCCTCCAAAAGTAATAAAGTCACTTGTATTTCCATCACACTCCTCATATCATTTTTGGATTAGTATCATGAGATAAATAGTGGAATGCTAACTTTTGTTAGACTGTTATCCACCACACAGGTTCTGATATTCACCACTTCCATGGGATCATTCATGTCAACGTGTAAGCTAATGAGAAGAATGATTTTCTAACCCAGTCTTTGAAAAAGAAACAACCAAATGAAAGAAAAGATTTCTGTAACCACTAAGAAAACTGACAAGATGAGGGCTAGCTACAATTACATTTGATGCCATGTGTAATCTTTCATACGAAGTCAAGATACATTTCATGTTGCATTAATTTACAGCATTTTTGCAATTTTACCTTTGTGTTAAAGTTAGGGTTCCAACACTCACATTAATTTGTCTATATTGTAAAAGTGCAGTATTTTGATTACTGTTTACACTGTTAAAATTACATGTTTATATATTTTAAATGAATACTGAAAAAACTTTGGCATTTAAATTTCCTGATGAATATGCACTTAAATATTCTATCTAAATATTCATAACATAGCTATAGATATTTGCCTTATATTGGTATGTTTGTTTTAAATAGATTGTTCACCATTTCCTCTAAGCCCTCACATATATATGGAGTCCAAATTTTACAGTGAATATTTGGGCCCAATCCCACATGCCTTACTCGGGAAATGAAAGTTTTGAAAGTACAATCATAGTGATAAACACATTTGCATTACAGGTTGAACCTCCCAAATCTGGGACTCTCTGGCGGTGTTGCTGGACCAAAGAGCCCCGGAGGAGTCAGGAGCAAGGCAGGCACTGGGCAGATATGGCTGGGCCAGGCAGCATCTGGAGAGCCCAGGCCCTGGCCCGGAAACCACGCCATTAGCGGGTCCAGGGGGCAGTCAGAGAGCTCCCGCCCCAGCCAGGGAACCCCCAGCACCCACAGTGTTAGCAGGGCCAGCCCCAGGAAGTCCCAGCCCCAGGTGGGGAACCCCTGGCTACAGAAGAGGTGCCAGGCGGCGCCAGCCAGGAATCCAAGGGCAGCGGGACAAGGGTGACTGGGCAGCCTCTGCCAGGGAACCTTCTGGCTGAAGCAGAGCTGATGGAGGCGGGCGGCTGGAATCCCCAGCAGCAGCAGAGCCAGCCCTAGCAGCGGAGTGGGGCAACAAGATACCCCGACTGGGGAACCCCTGGTGGCAGCCGGGCCAGTGGTGCTGAGTGGCCCCATCTGGGAGCTTCGGGGAACACCCTTCAGCAGCAGAGCCCACAGTGACCAAGACCTGGGGCAACGGGCAGGCAGCAAGGTGGGAGCTGTGCCAGGCCAGTGTTAGTGATGCCAGAGGCAGGGCATGAAGCCCCAAGGAGAGGAGCCCAGAGCAGGGCAGCCAGCAGGGGAGCACTGACCTTCCCTGGTCCAGCAGACTGTCTGGTCCAGGACAGCTCAGGTCAATCCCCAGGATGCCAGACCAGAGAATTCCAACCTGTATTTCAATGTGAAATATTGAAGATATTCTAGAAGACTACAAATATCTGTCTTGAATGCCATCCCTCAGCTTGCTGGTTTCATTTAGGAAAATTAAGTTGTACATGTATTCAGCATTTCTACTTAATTTCTTCAGCAGAGTCCTAATCCTGACCACTTAAAATCAACAAATGGTGTGGTAGCACTTTATAGACTAACAAAACATGTGTAGATGGTATCATGAGCTTTCGTGGGCATAGCCCACTTTTTCAGATGACCGGAGTTATGAGTTTAGGATGTGTACACCCAAAATAAATAGGAGAGGGGAAAGGAAGGGGGGAGGAAAGAAAAAGAGAGGGGGTGGGAGACAGCATCAGTAAGTATCTGAAGATTACCCAATCTTCAGATACTTACTGATGCTCTCTGTCTCCCACCCCGCTCGGTTAGCTCATGGATACCATCTGCATGTTTTGTTAGTCTATAAAGTGCTACCAGACCATTTGTTGTTGTTTTTTCTGTAACAGACTAACTCGGCTACCCCCTGAAGCACTAAAATCAATCAAGAGTTTTGCTGCTCACTTCACCAGGAGCTGGCTCAAGCCCCAGATGAGAGTATTTGGTCTATAACTAATACCATTAAACAGTCCTAAGAACTCAAGAAATAGTAGAACCTCTGCGACTTTCTCTCTAGCTTTCTAAAGGGGAAAAAAATCTTCAATGGTGTGCTTAGTCCTAAAGGAAAAGTATGAGAAAGCTATTAGAAAAACAAAGACTTCTAACAGCTGACTCCAACAGCCCATTACAAATTACATGTGTGAAAGACTTCACTCATTTTTGTATGTAGCAATTGTCTAGTTTATGCAAATAAACCCTCCTTCCATAGACTACCAAAGCATTTAAGTTAGTCACTAGGGAAACAGCAGCCCTTTCCACCATGAGTTTATGGGACCCCTGTCAGCAAAACCAGTGCAGTTCTGTTCTCAATGAGGGGACATATGCAGAAACTATTCCAGACAAGTTTTCTCCTATTAAGGTTCCCAGCGTCCAATAAAGAGATGCAAACTGGAACTGGGGACTGGATTGATCTCCAAATGTGCACAGTCTTATTATATTAACCTAAAGCAGCATGTATCCCTCATAAAGGCAGTGTTTCCAAACACTAATAGTGTCTCCAACTTCCCAGAATGACTGGCCACCCAATACTTCAAAAGAAACAGGAGGACATGCCACAAGCAATCAAACTTACTACAAATCTGAGCAGAGTTAATTCAGTATTAAAATGCTTTAAAAAAATCCTCGCAAAAGACATGTTTTGAAATTGACCAACACTGGTTTATTTCACTGCCAGCTAAAATGACCTCCCCTTCTGTGCTTGATTCCACTTATATCCGGTGGAGTTTGTTACTTCTGATTTACACCAGGGGAATTGAGAAAATGTTTGTGCCAGAGCCTCTTTCTCCAACTAAGAGTACTTTGGAGGCAAGGACCGCGTCTTATTTGTCAAACATCCGCTGAAGCGATGTTCAAGGGGAGAGGAAAATTATAGGAGCGGCAAATATTAAAGCCTAAAATGATACGGAATCCAGGCCCCGACAGAGTAAAGCCCTCGGGTTAATCTCTGCCCCCTCCAGGCAACAGCAGTGGCACGTAAGTATTTGTGGACTCATCGAAACGGTGTCTAGTTTGTTTTCCAGACGCCACAGTGGTAGGCAGGCTCCTTATCAATGTGATAAATTACTGATCCTAAACCCACCCTAGTACATCTAAATGCTTTCCCACGACTCTAGCCCAGCCTCTGACTTTCCAGGGGATCCCCACTGGTTCACGAGCAGCGCAGAGCGGGCTGCCCAGTCCGTCCCCTTTCCAGCCGGCGGAGCAGGAGGGAGGTGAAAATGCAGCCCCAGCAAGGAGGGGAAGGAAGGGTTAAGAGCTAAGCAGGCTCACGATGGCTCCCGGAGCCCCAAGCAGCCCTAAGGGGCTGACTCAGCCGCAGCCCGGAGAGGCGAGCGGGGGGGCAGGGAGAAGAGCTTGTTTCTGCCTGGCTGCCTCGGCTAGGAGACAATGCAAAGCGGGCTCCCCATTCATTCCCAGAGCCGCCCGCAAGTCCGTGCTCGGGCGGGGGGCAGCCGAGCCGGTTCTCCAGCAGAAGCGCGCAGGAGGGATCGTGCCCTCGGCTCGCTCCGCACTTCAAAAGGGCCCTTGGTGTTTCAGCCCCTGCAAAACCAGGGGGCGGCCCCTTCGCCTCGGCAGCCGCGAAGCCGGGCAGACCCACCCCCGGGCCAGCAGAGGAGGAGATGAAAGAGCCACCGAGGGCGGCGGGGAAGGGGTTGTGATTTGCAGAGGGCGAGATGGGGCAATGGGACAAAAGGGAGAAGCGGGCAAAGCTCACGGGAATGGGGGCTAGAGAGACCGCGGGATACGGGAGAAAACACGAGATACTGAACCACGCTCCCCAGATCACTCCTGTGGGGCTGTCTGGGGCTACAGCAGCGCGTGGGCTCCGAAAGGCGAGTCCGAGGCAGTCTACGAGCCAGGGGCAGGCGCTTCAGCCCGCAGCTGAGCGAGCGCTAAACCTTCGCGGGGAGCCTCATCGCTCCGTCCCCAGAGGCCAAGCTCCCTGGGGAGCCGCAATTCCCAGCTCGTTTCCTTGCTCCCCCGCCCCCAGGTCCCAAAGCCGGCCCGGAAAGCCAGCGGGGCAGCGTGGCGGCCCCTCCAAAGCCAGCGCTAAAGTCGCTGCGCGCGCGCTCGTCTCCCGGGCAGGGGAGCGCGGGACTCTCACCTCGCAGCTGGCATTCCCCGGCCCCCCAGAGCACAGACGCCAGCAGCAGCCATCGGCAGGGGCAGCAGCCGGACATCTCCTCCCGGCCCAGGCAGCGACAGCGACAGCGATAGCTCAGGTGGCTGGGGAAGACGCTGCACGTGGTTTGTTCCGGAGAGCAACTTCTTCTAGTGCGCTTTGCCCTCCCCCTCCAGGGAAACCCACCCCTCCCCTCACCCCTTCTTATCTCTCCTGCACTCTGCACAGCAGCCAGGGAGCCTGCCATAGCCAGACAGGGTGTGGCACAAACCTCTCCTTCGAGGGGGGGAGACTCTTGCAGAGCACTGGCCTTCCTGGGGACCAGCGTGCCAGTTTGGGGGTCTGTGCAATGGGCTTGCCCCTTGCTCCAAACTCAGAGGCCACTTGGGAGGGCTTCTCAGATCCAGTGTGGCTTCTGAATACTTCACAGACACCACACTGAGCCTGGAACCCCCTCTCTTTGGTTTGCTCCACCAGTAGCTGTGGTAGCAAGAGACGCTGAGTTAGGGCTGGGGGTGTAAGTTCCATGTGCGAAGAGGATTCCGAGCTCCCCTGTGGTGGAAATAGTGGAGCAGCAAGGAAACGTGGCCGTGAGCCATTTAACTTCAGCATCCTCTTTTAAATTAAATAAATATCATTTAACACATGTATTCAGCAAGTGACTGCTGGTAGACCCTATGTAGTAAGTGTGTAACTAGGAGTAGAGGAATAAAATTAAAGATAATTAAAGGATATCAGAGAAGACTTGCTAGCAATGAAATCTAGGGAACAGGAAACGGTGGAAACCCCGTTGTTTTCCACATTTTAGAATAGCCTGGGCAATGCAATGAAGAACACTATGGAGATTTATCCTGCATTCAAAGGAAGTGGTCTTTTCCATAAAAAAAATCCTTTGATTCTTTTACAGTGCAGCTACTCTCAGTACTGTGACTTGTTTTCTTTTTACGACCTAATTTTTTACAAGATGTGGTTTTCCATACTGAGATGTCAAATCAGTAGTTAGGATTTAACTACAGAAATACTCAATTGAGCATTAAGACACAGTAGGTCATTAACAATGGGACATTTAAATAAACTCTTTAAACAACATTAACAAAATATAAAGAAGATGCCTTTATTATCATCATTACTAATAATAATGTCTAACATTTATATGTTGATCAAAGAAACTTGTTAGACAAAACAATATTTAGAAAGTTTTTCTCTACACCTTTCTTTTGCTGGTTTTACACTGTTTATAAATATTTTCTGATTATCTTAATCTGAGACATTTAAACCATATCTGTAGTGTTTATTGGAACTGGAGAGCATGGTAACAGTTTGCAGTTAATGTTACTAGAGCGGTTCCATTTTAAAACCCTGTCATTCAGTCATCCACAAATATATGAAAAGTTGTAGTTTTATGTTGTCATTTTTCTGTCATAGTCTGTGCCCAGGTGGAGGTATTCAGCCATTTTTTAAAACTGAAAGTTTTTGCATGCATACTGGAGCAGCCCAAGGCAGGCTGTGGAAGCTGGCGCCTCAGGCAAAACGCACGATTGGCACCCCTGCCTGCAGGGCCGTCAATGGACTGACGTCATCGTCAGGCGTCCCGGGCACCCCCGTGACGTCATCATTGGGTGCCCGGGCAGTGGCGCCCTAGGCAGCGGCCGAGTCGCCTATAGCCACTGGATGCCTCTGAATGCATATATATTTTGCATATTAGAAGGCTGTTTTGTGAGCTTTTATTTAACAGCTCTTGAGTTGCAATGATAAGCTATAAAAACTTGAGAATGTCAGGGAGAAAATCTCTGAGAAAAAGACTCTATGGGTATGTCTAAACTTCATCCCTCTGTCAGCATAAGGATGCAGGTTAGGCAGGTCGACATTGCAAATGAGGCAGGGATTTAAATATCCTGTTCCTAATTTGCATAAAAATGGCCACCACATTTTGCTGGCTCAGCACTTTGTCAGCAAAAAGTGGCAGTCTAGAGGGGATCTGTCGAGAAAGAAAGCCTTTTTTCAATAGATCCCTTATGCCTCCTGCAAGGAGGTTTACAGGATCTGTCAAAAAAAGGCTTTTTTCTCGACAGTTGCCACTTTTTACTGACAAAGTGCTGAGTCAGCAAAATGAGGTGGCCATTTTTATGCAAATTAGGCACAGGATATTTAAATCCCTGCCTAATTTGCAGTGTCGACCTGCCTAATCTGCATCCCTCTGCCGACAGAGGGATGCAGTCTAGACATACCCCCTGGGTATTGTAGTGAAAATTCATTTTAAAGACTGAAAATTGCATTTCTCAAATAGATGGTAGATAAGGAGAGATTCTTTAGCATTTTTCCTGAACATACTAAGTGAACAGTGGCTGAGTTGAAATTTCATTTATAACTAAGGGTATGTCTAAACTGCAAGGCTATTTCAGGATACCAGAGATATCCCAAAATAGCTACCCTACATCCAAGAAATGCGTCCACTATTTTGAAATAATTTTCTAAATAACAGATGTGCTATTTCAGCATCCCTGTAAACCTCGGTCCATGAGGAAAAAAGGATGTCTCAAAATACTGCTTTATTTCAAAATTTGGTGCCGTATAGGTGCGCCAAATTTCAAAATAGTCTATTTTGAAATAAAATCAAAATAAGATATGCAATTTGCACAGATTGCGTTTCTTATTTTGATTTTAGAGTGCAGTCTAGACCTAAAATACCTGCTCAGCATGCATAGAACAGGATCTGTCCATTAGTACACAGTTAAGGTGAGGTTGTGAGGGGTATGAATATATTTGACATAGCAAATATTGCCTCTGTTACAAATTATGTATTGTCACTGACAACCCAGGATGTAATTCATTTGATGAAGTGGGTCTTTGTTCATGTAATGTTATGCTTAAAAAATCTGTTAGCCCTTAAGGTACCACAGGACTCCTTGTTGTTTTTGCAGATATAGACTAACATGGCTACCCCTCTGATACCCAGAGTGGATTACTAAGTATAATAAGGCATCTGAGTCATATGCACATCATGTAGGGGCAGGTATTAAAACATGCTCCTGACACATCTTGCAGAGTGACATATCTTGGTCCCATCTCTGTTGATTTTTATTCTTTTAGAGTACTCTGTCCACAGTTTCACAATAATGGATGTCAGCTAATATTTTCCTTGGTAGGGTGACAGTATCATTGACATTGTCATTCCAATTTGAGTTTCCAATCTTCTAATTTTTGCCATCTGCTATCACAATGATGTATCACAACATCCACCATTATTTCTGTTCTATGTATTTATTTCTGCAGTGAGAATTGCTTTCAGTTCAATCGTATAGACTGAACTGATAGATGCTGAACTAGTGCTTCTTTCTTGCATTCTCTCCATTAAGCCGCTGGGTAAAGACACCACCATTCTTGAAAGACATGTCTGATGAACCATCAGTGTACATATTTAATGAGTTTGCCTTGTGACTTATACTGTTTCTATCATTTTCCTTTAGTTGGCCAAGTCTGTGTGTTCCTTTGAACATGATTCCAAAGGTAAAAAATATTTACTAAAGCAAATAGGCTCATGAGAAGAATTTACTGGGCATGGAAACTTGTTCATTCACTTTATCTTCCTAACATTATCAAATGCTTCTATTTGTTCAGTAGCCTTTACACACCTTTCAAACAAGGGGCACGTCTACACAGGAGGGCTAAACTCAAATTAAGCTATGCAACTTGAGCTACGCTAATTGCATATCTTAGGTCAAAATAGCTTATTTCAACTTTTGGAATAGAGTACTCTTCCCCCAACTTCCCTTATTCCTCGTACAATGAGGGTTACAGGAGTCAGAGTAAGCAGTCCTCCAGCTCAACATTATTTCACTATTACGTAGAAATAACTGCTTGTGTGTAGACATAGCCAAGGTGATTATGACAGCCTTGATCTTGTTTTCCAGTTTCTGAACAGATCCTGAACAGTTATATATTTAGGTAGAGAATGAAGTCAATTTTCATACCAAACTAAGTGTTCATTTCTATGATTCTTAAGATGGTGAACATCACACTCTAGGAAATCTCTTATCCAAAGATACATTTGATCATATAGTTTAACTAAGAGCTTATCATGCCAAACTCTATGAAATACTGCATTGAGTTTCAAAAAAACTTTCTTTTTATTGGAATCCATCAATAGGCTGACAGAAGGCCAACAGTAGGGCCATAATTAAGTGCAAGGGCCTGTATGCCATTTGGGCAGGTTTCCTTTTACCATATTTGTTTTTTAAAGCCACCATAGCAGCTTTAATTGCACGGTTCTGTTCATTTTCAATGTTCAATGGTGACGGGTTAAAGATAGATGTATAGCAGCCCAGTGAAGAGAGATCACTGCCAGTAGAAGAAGAACAATAACTGCTAAATTCCACAAATTAGGTAACTTTTCTTTTTACCACAATTTGTTTATAATGTCCAACAAGCTGGCTTTAGTCTTCTTCCCAAAGTACTTTATCATATGGCCATAAACAAGGTCCAGCCCAGGAGTTATAAAAGGATTAAATGTATCTGTACTAGTATAGACAAAGATTAAAAAAACATAAATAAGCAGCATATGAATAAAATGAAGCTATTCCTTATCACACAATGTAATGTACTCAAGATTAAACACAGTAATGTTTAAATTCAAAACAGACAAATAAGAAAAAATCAGGTCAAGGACAGAATAAGAGAAAAAAACAAAATTCCTATATCCGCTACAAAATTTTATCAAGGGCATTTAAGCCTAGGAACAAATCATGTACAACATTTGTCCCTTTCAGTAGATTAGTCATTTGCTAACTCCAGGAACTTCTTACATTTCACTGCAGTCATGAAGGAGGAAAGCAAAACATCCATAGAAAGAAAAGTCAACAGATTTCCAGAAGAAAAGTGTCATATGTCTTAAAATCATAGAAGTCAGGCTAAAGAACTCACTGTGCAGGGCCATAAGTACCAGTTGGGGGCTAAGAACAAAGGACAAAATGTTGGTAAAGGAAAGAGGAGCATAATATGTGCAACATAAAGTCCCACCAGGTCACAATCCTTAAAGTACGTGTAAAATGTATTTACAAAATCCTCAAAGTTCCAGCAGATGAAGATTGATCTCTTACGCTGATGTAACAAATGTGTCTGGTTTTTTTTCTTTCTTTCTTAATTTAATGGGCATCACAACATTCCAAAGGAAGCTAGATACTGCATATGAGGCACAGCTCACAACAAAACCCTCAGACCTGTTACTCATTTTTAATTAAAGCAGCTGTGTAAAAACCTTGCAACTGAAGAGTGTGGTCTGCATGAGTATATTGGTGTTTTCAGTGTCTGATACAGTCATCTCCATAGTAGACTGATCCAGGTCAAATTTCCCTTGAACATTTAGCTTTGCTTAGATTAAAAACATAACATGTTCTATATAATTTTTTGGCCACTGTTGATTGCTATGTTTATCAAATACTGATTAGTCGCTATGTTTATCAAATACTGATTAGTCGCTTAATTGGAATGACCCTAAATCTAAACAAATTTTTGTCAATGTAATATTTACTTTAGTTATGGTACTTTACCAGCTTTAAAATAGGTATAATTTTGAGTCTGATTCTCCACTAGTAAACAAGTGTAGTTTCATTGCTAATGTGCATCAACTGAGGATCTGCCCAATTAGCTATCATAGATGAAGAATCAGAAAGTGCTTACTTCCTGACAAACCAGTCTTATGAGATGGACGGAATGTAGTCATGCTGGTAAGATGTTTAATGGTAGGAGCACCACATAAGAGACTGAAAAAAACCCTGGAAATAAACATTTTGGGGGCAAAGACTGGACCTTTGTACATGTTTATACAGTGCCAAAGCACAATGGGCTCAGATCATGATTTAGGACTTTGAGCACTAACATATCCTAAATATTAAACATAAAATAATACTGCTCAAAACCAATAGAAGTTAATTTATAAAATGATTTGAATACCCAAATTTCTAATGTCATAAGACAGAGAGAAAATTAATTTGAGAAGTTGTAATTGCTTAAGTCCTGAATTGTCTTACAAGAAAGGACATCCTTGTCTTTACAATGTTGTCAAAGCAAATATTATACATTTGATGGATGGGTTGATAAAATGGATTTGCTTATTCATGAAGATAGTGTTTCCATGTAAACCAGGTTGTTAATTAGAGGCTTTTCCTGGAATGAAAGATAAACAATGGAATCAGTTTGAGGGAATTTATCAGTGATTCCATCAGGAGATGTCTGTGGTTAGACAAGTGAAAACATTTTCAGGTGCTTGTGAGTTATCTCTAAAGGCACTTCAGCTGTTTGTTTACAATGTAGAAATTCCTGTAACCTTAATCTTAGGTAAAGTTCCTGGCTGTACACTTCTGATTTGCTGTGACAAAATCCCTGGCCTTTAGGTGTGGAGGAGCCATAGGTACCATCCTCTAGGCAGCAATTAAAATTCTTCTCCCTCAAAAAACCACAGTGTATTTCCCTTGGGCACTTTTCCTTCCATCATGATGCACCTGAAATAGCTTAAATCACGAATATGGAAAATTCAGTTAAATGAACTTTGAAAATCACACTTGCGCCAGAAAAATTCTATTCTTACTGTAGTTACAAAAATTATTTTCTCTGGTTTTTTTTCCAGTTATTTTCCTTTGTGTATCTGAGAGTACTATGTGCACATTCAGTTCCACTATTTCCTCAGCATACTTTATTAGGCAATTTTTGTACATCTACACAGCAGTGTTATTTCGGAATAATGTCAGTCTGCATCTACACCAGTGGTCTCCAACATTTTTAAGCACAAGATCTCTTTTTGAATTTAATTCAGTCCAGGATCTACCTCAAATCCTAATATCCCAGTCCTGTCCCTTCGCTGTGGCCCCACCCTCCTAACTCTGTGAAGATGGGATACAAGAGAGGGGGATAGAGTTACATCAGCACCTCCCTGCCTCTGTCTCCCCCACCCTACACAACAAGCAGCAGGCTCCGGGGAGTGGGGGGGGGGAGTTCTAAGGTTCTGGGGAAGAGCATGGGGAGGAGCAGCTGAATTGCCAGCAGTTGATAGCCTCCCAGTCTACACTATAAGCAGTTATTTCGACATAATGTCAAAATAATGTTGAGCTGGAGACTTCTTACTGCTACTCCTATAACCCTCATTTTACAAGGAGTAAGGGAAGTCAGAGGAAGAGTGCTCTTTCTGGGTATGTCTACAAAGCAAAGTTAATTCGAAATAACAGCCATTATTTCGAATTAACTTTAATAGCGTCTATACATGCAAACCGCTATTTCGAAATTAATTCGAAATAGCGGAGCACTTATTTCTAATTTCGTAAACCTCATTCTATGAGGAATAACGCCAAATTTGAAATAGCTATTTCAAATTAAGTGCTGTGAAATAGGGGGCCTCCAACCCTTCCCAGGGAGCCCTGGTGGCCACTCTGGGCACAACCAGGAAAACTCTTCTGCTCCCCCCAGCCCCGGAGCCCTTAATGGGGCAGACCCTGGCCACAGTGCCTGTGCCAGTTGCAAGCCTGCCAGCACACAGCCAGCAGACCATGCACCTGGCACAGCATGAGCCAGTAATCCGCTGCCACCCAGCCCTCCACTGCTCCGCAGGACCAGGCTGGCAGCTCCCAGTAGCCTGCCAGGGGCCGCAAAAGGTGGGCGCCTGCCTGGTCTAGTGCGGAAATCGTGGACCTCATTGAGGTTTGTGGGAAGACCTCCATTGCCCACAATCTCCGCACTAGGCACAGGAATGAGGCCGTCTACAGCCACATGGCTGCCAGCCTGGCCATCAGAGGCCACATGCGCATCCAGGAGGAGGTGCGGATGAAAATAAAGGAGCTGCAGCAGGCCTATGCCAGGGGCTCCCAACCAGGGGCTGACCTGGACATCTGCCCACACTATGAGGCCCTGGACCACATCCTGGGGGGTCAGATGGTCCGTGCCCCCCTGGTGCTCATCAACCCTGGGGCAGAGAGCCCTGCCCCAACACAGGGGAAGAGGAGGAAGTTGAGGAGGACGATGGCCAGGAGCTGCAGGAGCCTGCAGGGAGCATGCCCTGCACCCAGGACCCCCGAGCTGTCCCAGAGAGCCAGTCAGTGGTCTTATCCGAGGCTGGGGAGGCCTCCACATGTGAGTGCCATCACAGTCCCCTTATGCAGGGCATGGGGGGAGGAGAGGGAGCCCAGGGACCATGTGCGTGGGCCTTGCCGACCACGGAGCAGGCGGCAACCTATGCATCTGCCATGCCAGCTGGGACATGTGGCCTCAACTGAGTGCCATGCAGGGGCCCTGGCCTGTTCTCCGCATGCATCTACGTGTGAAGGCACATGACAGGCTCCTGACCCCGGAGAGAGACACTGCACAATGCCCTCCCTCCAGATGCCCCCTCTGCACAGAGGCAGAGCACATCTCCCCTCTTTCCCCCCCCCCCCCACCACACTATAGACAGCACAGGGGTTGGGGTGCAGTCCTAGGCCAGCTCACACTCCTGGGGATAGCAGGACGTGATGGTGCGGAGACCTGCCATCCTTGCCTTGCAGAGGGGGGCTGGGCTTCACCCACTGTGTCCCCAGGGAGAACTGACCACTTCTCTTGTTTCAACACAGCCGCAGTACCTGCGAGTGCAGGGCGCACCACCTTGCCTGGAACATCCTCCCGCACCCGGGCCAGCAGGCGCACCCGGAACCAGGAGTACCACCAGCGGTAGCACCTGGGGTTAGTGGGAAGGCAGGTCTACAGCCAGGAGCACTGGGTGCAAGAAGACCTGCAGCTGCGGTGGGAGAGCTTTCAGGAGCTGCGTGACCAGGGCTGAGCCCACCGCGAGCACCTGCAGACCCTGCTGGAACGCTTGCTGCCTCCTGCTGCTCCAGCCTCTGCGGCCGCCTCAGCTATCGCTCCTTCTCTCACCCTTGCTCCCCCTCCCGCTTCTTCTGCCCCTGTCCCCATCCCTCTTGCCCCACCCTACATACCCACTCCCCCCTGGGAGCGCCGAGGCCAGTGCTGGGAGACAGGAGGACCGGCAAGACCCCCCCCCCCCCAACCCTAAGCTTCCCCTACCCCTTCCTCCCCTTGCCTCCCCCTTCCATCTCCCTCCTCCCAGGTTTACCCCTCCCCTCTTCCATCCTCACTTCCCCTCTCCTCCCACCCCAGTTATGTTAAATAAAGAGAGTTTTTTGTGGCAACACAGGTGTTTTTATTGTATATGAGGAAGGGGGGTTAGGGAGGGGAAAGGAGAAGGAGGTGGGAGTGGAATGTAAGGCACCAGTGGGGCACACCAGGGAGATTTCACTCCTCCTCCACGTGGAAGCTTTCCCACAGGGCTTCCCAGATGCGGACAGCCCCCCCCCGATGTGCCTCCCAGATGGCAGCTGTGCAGGGCTGTGTGTACTGGCCAGCCAGGTAGTCAGTCTCTGCCATCCAGGTTGGCAGGAAAGCCTCCCCTTTTCTCTCACATAAATTGTGGAGCACACAACCCGCTGCCACCACGTGCAGAATATTATGCTCGGAGAGGTCGAGGTGGGTGAAGAGGCATCTAAACCGGGCCTTCAGCCAGCCAAAGGCACCCTCGACCACAATGCGGGCCCTGCTGAGCCTAGCATTGAAGGCCTGCCAGGAGGGGTTCAGATGTCCTGTGTAGGGCTTCATCAGCCAGGGCTGTAGGGGGTAGGCTGCATCCCCCACCAGGCACACTGGCATGTCCATGTTCCCAACCCTGAAGTGACGGTCGGGGAAGAAAGTCCCAACATGCAGCCTCTGGCACACGGAGGAGTTGCGGTACATCCGCGTGTAGTGTGCCTTGCCGGACCAGCCCACACTGATGTCCATGAACTGGCCCTGGTGATCAGACAAAGCCTGCAGGATCACCAAGAAGTGGTGACACGGATAGGGATGTGCATCCCGTCGATTGCCCCCTTGCAGTTGGGGAAGCCCAGGACGTCGAATCCCTCGATGACCGCATCCAGGTCAGTGAGGCAGATGACTCTGCAGAGCAGCACCCTGTTGATGTCCTTCACCACCTGCAGAGAGACACACAAAACCGAGAGTCACTTGGGTGCCTGGGTGGCTGAGAGTGTTCGTTCCCCACCACTGCCCCATACCCCACTCCCAGGAGCAACCCCCGCTGCAATGCTGGCCACCGCAGGTAGTCTGTAGCATGGCTGGGACAGACCGAACCCTCCAAGGAGGGCACTTACACCACCTCCCCTGCGTTTTCCCTGGGGCAGCCCATCTCCTCCTTGCAGCCCCCCCCTCCTGGCCCAGTGGCCGGTGAGTGCCGTACCTGCATGAGCACTGCTCCAGCAGTAGATCTCCCCACGCCGAACTGGTTCCTCAAGGATTGGTAGCTATCCGGCGTGAAGAGCTTCCGTAGGGCGATGGCCACACACTTGTGGAGGGGAATGTCGGGCCTCATGCATGTGTCCTGTCACTGCAGAGCAGGGTCGAGCCACTCGCAGAGCTCGAGGAAGGTGTCCTTCTTCATTGTGAAGTTCTGGGTCCTCTGTTGGTCTCTCCAGCGCTCCAGGACGATGTGGTGCCACTAGTCGCTGCTGGTGTCCAGATGCGGCAGGGCACACTGGTGTCTGGGTGCTGCTGCTGCTCCTCCACGGCCCCCAGAGAGGACAGGGGGAGGGCCAGCCTGCAGCAGATGGTGCCAGGCAGGCTCCAGCAATTGCTGCATGGTGCCAAGTGCTGTGGTGTCCCAAATGAGAGCGACCAAAGCACGCAGAGAGGAAAATGCTTTGCTGTCCCTAGGCAAGCAAGCGGGAAAGCTGAGAACCGGCTGTCCAGGGGAGTTCCTTTAAGCATGAGCCTCAGATAGCCTCAGACAGCAGCCACACAAAGCAACTACTGACCTGATGCCCTGCTGGAACCAGTTTCAGCTGGCTTTAAATGCGATCCAGCATCCAATCAGTGTGGATGCGCTATTTCAAAGTAGCAAAACGCTATTTTGAAATAGTTTTTGTGTATAGACGCATTAATCCGAATTAGCTTAATTCAGACTAACTATTTCGAATTAAGATAACTTGAATTAACATTGTAGTGTAGACATACCCTCTCAGATTTCCTGCTGTGTAGACAACACCAAAAGCCAAAATAAGCTATTTTGACTTAAGCTATGCATTTGACTTATTTCGGCTTTAGGCCTGCTGTATAGACGTGCCCTTAGAAACACAAAACCATATAGGAGAGAATGTAAAGAACAGTTTCTCTGCAGAGATAGAAACATATTGCTAGCATGTGACTTAAGAAATTTCCTCATTCTAATTTTTAGCCACAGTTCAGTTTTCATTTTCTGATCATTGTAGTTAGAACAGCTGTGAAAAAAGATCTGTTCTGGTTTATTATTATTTATGCACCAACATAGAATATTTTATTTAGTTTTACTAGCAAGGTCCTATGTTCTATTTCTATCCACTCTGGAAATCTTACTAAGCGCATCATTTCTGTGCATTCTGGGAATTTAATTCTGTAGTCATTTTAAATGTCCATTAGATGGCACTATTAAACTGTGTCATTAAAAGAGCACTTCAGAATCCTTTTCAAAATCACACCAGTACCTGTTCTACTGAAATAATCACAACTAGATTATTGACACAAAGAAATTTAAAATCCACTTACTAACTGTCTAATTGTGGTATTTTTTGAGCACAGGCAATGAAAATCAATGCTGTCAGCTTCATTTTTATTGATAGGACCACAGGAATTATCGCATTGGCCCAGGAGCATCTAGTAGTATCTTATACTTGGTCTCTGACGAATATCTATAACCTTTATGCACTTTTTATCCAATCTAATATAGCTCATCTTCAAAAAAAATTCTCACCATGCACATAAATGACTAAAGATTCAGAATTTATTACTTTTACATCACACACTATTTAGCAGGATTGCATCTTTGTAAGAAATTGTCCCATGGAGGGGAGTAATGCAGATGGGCAGAGAATGTGCATGGATGCTGCAATTAATGTACAAAATGGACAGAATTACTATTTATAACATCATTTCAAATAACATAAAGCTTAAGGAGATGCAGTGTCTTTTGAAACCAGTGCCTTGCATGTTTAAATTTTCAGAGGGGTAGCCATATTAGCCTGTAACTTTAAAAAAAACAATTTAAAAATGAGTGGTCTTATAGTACCTTAGAGACTAACAAAATATATATAGTATCATGAGCTTTTGTGGGCACAATCAAAGTTCTCTCTAAAATGGGGGGGGCGGAGCAGCACAACTTAACAGGTGATTAATCAGCCCCACCCCGTAAGTCAGCTCCTTGCACAGAGCCCTGACCCTGTGACTGGGCTGAGCTGATTAATCACCTGTGAAGCTGTGCTGCCTGGCAGCTTAGAGGGAACACTGGGCCCAACCTACTTCTTCATTCATCTGAAGAATTAGGTTGTGCTTGCAAAAGCTCATGATACTATGTATTTTTTGTTAGTCTCCAAGGCTATGTCTACACTGGTGGCTTCTTGCGCAAGAACATCTTGCACAAGGGTTCTTGTGCAAGAAGTCTTGAGCAAGAAAACGTCCACACTGCCATGTGCGAGCTGTGCTTTTGCGCAAGAGCACCCATGGCAGTGTGGATGTTCTCTTGCACAAGAAAGCTCTGATGGCCATTTTAGCCATAGGGCTTTCTTGCGCAAGAAATCCCTGCCAAGCCTCTACACTGCCCTCTTGCGCAAGAGCTCCTGTGCAAGAGGGCTTAAACCTGTTAAAAAAGAGCATAGCTCTTGCGCAAGGAGCCCTCACTTACCACGCCATACTGTAAATTTCCTTGCGCAAGAGCGGGCAGGCAGTGTGGATGCTCTGCGGATTCTTGCACAAAAACGGCCATACTTGGGAAAGAAGCCGCAAGTGTAGACATAGCCTAAGGTGCTACAGGACCACTCGTTTTTTACACTTTTTTTAAAACCAGCTACTTCCCACCTGCTGGGATTAGTTCTATTAAAAGAAAATAATGACTGTCTTCTTTCATTGCCATGCCACTTTACACATATCTTCCTGCACTGGTGGGGCATGACATTCCCCAAAAGCTTCTGATCTTTGGTCCCTTCTAAAACTAGTTCTAACTATGCTCCATGCTTGACTGGTATGTGCAGAAGAAGGTGAAAGCTTTGGGTTCCTGGATATAATTGCTTTGTAAAGATGTGTGTGGTTACTTTTGCATATTGCTGACAGAGGACTCAGTCCTGCATTCCTGATTCAAGCAAACCTCCCAGTAAAGTGGCCAAAGTGAGTGTTAACTGAGCAAACATTTCAGGATTGGGCCCAGAACTTGTAAATATCATATGCTAGATTTTGCAGTGTGAAGCCAAGAACTCTTAAAGCATACATTGTTTGAGTTCAGAGCTTTCTACTTACAGCAACCAACTCTTATTTGTGCTAATTAAATCTGCCTAGAACCTTTAAAAAACCCCAAGTAAATATTAAGATTTATTTGTTGTGTGTTTTCATACTTTTTAAAAACTGTTTAAAAAATTGTTTGGTGGTGGACTGTGTGAAATGGCTACACAGGTGTAACCACATCACAAAAGGCATTGTGATAAGTGACCATACTTAGTATCTAGGTGGAAGGACAAGAAACTAAATTGAGATTAAGTTACTCATTAGCCTTCTCCGCACCACAAGATGAACCTCCTAAATCAGGATTGAGATATATTGGTGATTGGTCTTGGGAAGCTTGCATTGCTGTTGTCTGGACTGGACCCACCCTTCTGTGACAAATGGAAAGATGGAGTCTCCCAAACCTCTGTTCACCAGGCGGGATTTCCCTGCAAAGAAGGGGAGAAAGGTTCAGGGATTGATTATGCTGTGGATAGTCATACGGCTGTAGCTACACTGGTGCTACATCAGTGCAAAGCCCCAGTGTAAATACAGTGCAGTAGGGTAATGCAGGGCTCACACCAAATGCAGGTTGTACAAATTGAAAAGTTTATCTGCATCAATACAAGTCTCATTTTCCTCTACACTGGGCTTTTGGACCTGTGTGATGACATGGATATAGCCCAACCACTACAAATACCTTCAGGAGAAATGCACTCTAAAATAATGACATTGTCTGCCTTTAAGACAAGGGCAACCACCAAAATTCTTCTCCCTTCTTTCCCTGGCGTACATCCAACATTTGTGAAGAATCACATGTAGGGCCAACAGCCACAATGTAGCGGAAGCACAGCTTTCTTCATTCTCTCTGCCCAGAACGGCCATGTTTTCTTACAGTGGCAAAGGAGACAATCTGACCCTTAATCAGGAGGGCATTCCTCATCATCTTATTAACTGCTGAATCCTGAGGCAAGAGGCTGGTTATAAAATAAGAATGGATTCAAACATAATGGCTGTGTCTACACTGGCATCCCTTCCAGAAAAGGGATGCTAATGTAGCACTTTGGAATAGGCAAATCCGCGGGGGATTTAAATATCCCCCGCGGTATTTGCATTAACATGGCTGCCTCTTTTTTCCGGCTTGGAGATAAGCCGGAGAAAAGCGCCAGTCTAGACGTGATTCTCTGGAAAATAAAGGCTTTTCCGGAGGATCTCTTATTCCTTCTTGAAAGTAGGAATAAGAGATCCTCCGGAAAAGACTTTATTTTCCGGAGAATCACATCTAGACTGGCGCTTTTCTCCGGCTTATCTCCAAGCCGGAAAAAAGAGGCAGCCATGTTAATGCAAATACCGCGGGGGATATTTAAATCCCCCATGGATTTGCCTATTCCAAAGTGCTACATTAGCATCCCTTTTCCGGAAGGGATGCCAGTGTAGACACAGCCAATGATTGTTAAACTGAATACACTACTGTATTCAAAATATGTTCCCTAAAAGTTTACTTTCCCAAGGAACTGATTCTTGTGTGTCCAGGTTATGTCTACGTAGCAGCATTATTTCGGAATAATAGATGTTATTCTGAAATAACGTATTGTGCGTCTACACAGCAAGTCTATTATTTTGAAATAAATTCAAAATAATGGGCTTTTTACTCTGACTTCTGTAAACCTTATTGTATGAGGAGTAAGGGAAGTCAGAAGAAGAGAGTTCTATTTTGAAATAAGCGCTATGCAAACATGCCCAAATTTGAAATAACCTATTTTGACTTAAACTATGCAATTAGCATAGCTCAAGTTGCATAGCTTATTTCGAGTTTAACCCTGCTGTGTAGACATACCCTGGGTAAGTTTCCAAGTGGAGTCATCTTTTGAAACTAGAAAGCTCTGAGCTACAGGGCAGATGATACTGACAACGTTCAGGGAACAGCTTTGCCCCTCTACAGTAGCATGTCTTAAAGAAACAGTAAAAAGGACTGCACAGCTCAGGTTTTAAAATCAGTTGCTCCAAATAAAAAATAAATGAACGGAACAAAACAAAACTTAAAGGGCTTTGCGCTGTTAAATCACTCAGATGTTATTAAAAGCCCTATCCTTAGTAATGGTCTGATTAAAAGAACTTTTAACTTGCAAATATTTGGGCAGTGTTGGAATTCTCTGAATGTTTGCACTTTCCTGAATGGAATTTTCTGAATGTTTGTACTTTCCAACTTATTTCTTCCCACCACAACAAATGCAGAATGTTAGCTCTTCCTGAAAATGTAGCTCATTGGTACATTTTCAACCATGCAATAATTATTGTGGATTCAATATTAATATCATACTTAGATCTTATCATTTGATTATTATGTGACTGCATATATGTTTGAGCATATACAAGTAATTGTTCTTAAATAATGTTTTCACTGCCTCCTTTGTGCTCTGCAAGAAATGGTCAGCACCAGAATTTCCCAAATAGTGGCATTTTTTCTCTGATGGTTTCTTTTGTTTTTAAAAATTCTTGAATTAAAAAGCATAACACTGACTAAATCTAGGAAATAAAATTATATTGATAATATCATATGCCACCAGAAATTTTAAATTAATAAATGACTAGCATAAATGCATTGACAAAGTAGGTGAGGTAAGTAGGGATGTGATAATACTTGGCTCATTGGTTAAACTTCACAGTTACATGCAGCAGGGGAAAGACTTGAGTAGAAGCCAAGTGCTAACTGAAATCTGTTTAGCAGTGCATGGAAAACTTGGTCCGAAAAACAGATGTGACTCATAAGCCCCTATCGTTGGAGTTTTCCCTGCCGTACCAGTTCAGTGATTGTTCAGTTACTCTAAAATATGAAAAATGTCAATGTAGCGTTATAATAAGAGCAAAGCAGCTACACAGATGTGATTTTTATGTTATCAACAAGCTTAGAGCAACATCTCCTTCTAGTGTCAGAAGTGTGCAAGTGAATATTTATTTTAACATGCCGATTTGATGACTTAAATGTAAGACTAACTAAATATATAGCATCATGAGCTTTCATGGGTAAAATCCACTTCATCAGATGACTTGGAGTGGAAATAACAGAAACCAATATATGTATACAGAGTGAAGCTGTTAAGATTTGTAGGCCTGAAATTAGACCTATCTTAACACTGAGAATGCTGGTGTTTTCCAGGCTGCTACCTAATGAAGGGGAGGGACTGGGAGTTCAGGATTGTGTCAAACTGGTGGCCCGAATAATGGGCATGTAGTGGCACGGAAACTCAGTCTAGATTCATGTACCAATTCACTAGAGTTCATAAACGTTGAGCAAATCTAAATCCTGTTCTGAGGGGAGGAAACAAAGAAAAAATTCTCTTTATAATTGCTTTCTTCCTGTGATGATCTATATTTGTTCAAATTCTGAAACTGAAACCCATGGAAGGGGAATGCATACAAATCAACAAAATGTGCACATAGTGCTCTGTGGACTGAATCTGCTGCATGTTGCACAGGGTTGAAAGAGAGGAATTGCCTTTTGTGTAGGGAGCAGGAGAGGTGGATCAGACTTTTGCCACGGCTGACAAATTTTTTCATGACAAATGCACAGACTCTGCCACTAACAGACAGGCTAGTCTTATTTTATCATTTCTGCTGCAAGTGTTTCACGAAGGTCTTCAGGAGCCTAGTGGAAAAGAAACCCTCTTGTTTTTAGAGTGATACATCCTTAGTTTTTCTTAAGCAACATTTCCACTCCTTTGAAGCTGCATGTTCTTTTTTTTTTCTTTACAAAGAAACTTGTCTCACTGTTGGCTGCCCTGGTTACAAGTTATAGCTCTTCAGACACCTATTTATTTTCAAGGCTGTCGAATGTCCTGTTCCACCTCAGCTAGAATCATTAGCTATAACAAATCTTCCCAGAGCCCGATCGCTGTAGTGAAACTGCATTGACTTATGCTGCAGTTAATCTTTTATGCTATTTTGCTACAGAATAATTTCATATTTTATTTCCTTTCTTAGGAAATTGCTCATTTAGATGGTCTTAAAAAGAGAAGATCATTTTGGATAGGCCTCCCTTTTACTGTACTGACTTACACTATGTTGGTTATTTTTGACTGTTGTTCTTGCAAGTTATTTTTCAAATTTAAATTCACTGATGAGGCTATTGTTTTTCGGCCTCTGTGAGGTTAAGCATGCTCTCAGCTCCTCTAACATATACTGAGTATTAAAATCACACTGCACCTTTCGGGATCAGTTTCTGTATACCGTATTTTCCGGCGTATAAGATGACTTTTTATGCTAAAAAACATCCCCCAAAAATCGGGGGTCATCTTATATGCCGGGGCTTTTCTCGCCCCGGAGGACATAGACTGCGAGAAAAGCTGCTTCGCGTCTCCCTGGTCTGCAGACCAGGAAGACGCAGAGCAAAGCTGCAGAGGGGCGCGCCTGGGCTGCCCCGCTGCCGGCGTCCTCAGAGGCTTTGCTCCCGGTGTCCCTGGGCTGCTGGAGACGGTCCCCAACAGACCAGAGGCACCAGGAGCAAAGCTGAAGCGGCGGCGGGGTGCCGCGCTTCTGAGGCTTTGCTCTGGCAAAGCCTCAGAGGCGCGGGACCCCGCCGCTGCTGCGGCTTTGCTCCCGGTGCCTCTGGTCTGCTGGGGACCGTCTCCAGCAGACCAGGGACACCGGGAGCAAAGCCGCAGCCGTGGCGGGGTCCCGCGCCTCTGAGGCTTTGCCAGAGCAAAGCCTCAGAAGCGCGGAATCCCGCCGCCGCTTCGGCTTTGCTCCCGGTGTCCCTGGGCTGCTGGAGACGGTCCCCAACAGACCAGAGGCACCAGGAGCAAAGCTGAAGCGGCGGCGGGGTGCCGCGCTTCTGAGGCTTTGCTCTGGCAAAGCCTCAGAGGCGCGGGACCCCGCCGCTGCTGCGGCTTTGCTCCCGGTGCCTCTGGTCTGCTGGGGACCGTCTCCAGCAGACCAGGGACACCGGGAGCAAAGCCGCAGCCGTGGCGGGGTCCCGCGCCTCTGAGGCTTTGCCAGAGCAAAGCCTCAGAAGCGCGGAATCCCGCCGCCGCTTCGGCTTTGCTCCCGGTGCCCCTGGTCTGCTGGGGACCGTCTCCAGCAGACCAGGGACACCGGGAGCAAAGCCGGGAAGGTGGAGGGGCGCTTGGGCGCTGCCGGTTGGCCTCTTAAGGGGGGGGTAGTCTTATAGAAAATTAGGGGGTCGTCTTATACGCCCAGTCGCCTTATACACCCAGTCGCCTTATACGCCGGAAAATACGGTAATTTCATATAATACCCCAACTCACGTCAGAAGATTTCAAATATCAGTGTTTTACCACTGACACTTAGGGTATGTCTAAACAGCAGCGCTATTTTGGGGGGGAGGGAGGAGGGAGAGGAATAGTTCTCCTTGAGATCTATTGATAGGACAAGAAGCAATGGGCTTAAACTGCAGCAAGAGAGGTTTAGGTTGGGCATTAAGAAAAACTTCCTAACTGTCAGGGTGGTAAAACACTGGAATAAATTGCCTAGGGAGGCTGTGGAATCTCCATCACTGGAGACATTCAAGAACAGGTTAGACAGACATCTATTTGTGCTTAGTCCTGTGCTTAGTCCCACAGGGGTAGGTGACTGGACTTGATGATCTTTCAAGGTCCCTTCCACTTCTAATATTCTATGATTCGGGATACTTCCAGTAACCCAAAATAGCTATTCCGTGGCATAGGCAGTGCCAAATATCAAAATAAGCTATTTCAAAATTAACTCGAAATAAGATACACAATTTGTGTAGATTATTTTGAGCTAAGGGTGCAGTGTAGATGCACCCTGAGATATATTGCTTTGCTGATTCCTTTAGAACTTCTGTTTGCTCATTTAAACCTTTCAAAGCCAAGTATTTAATGTGCTTTAAGTTACAGACCAATAATTTAAAAGTCAAATTCACCTGTAACTGTCAGCATTCAATCCTTAAAAATGGTGAGATACCTGCCCTTTCACTTGATAGTATCTCTGATAAACCAGGACTGAAACAGTAGTATGCATTTTAGAGGATTTTAATTGGATTCTGTTTTGACATTTATCAGGTATATCAAGGTAAATGAATTTAATTCCTTTTTATATCTGTAAAATTTGTATAAAGTATGAAACATTAATCTGGGATTAAGGTACCACAGCAGTTTTGACTGAATTAACTTCTTGATTCTCTTTGTAATCTTTGCCATAATGTATTGGAATTGGAATTGAAACTTCCTAAACACCTTCACATTGATTTATAGTGCTGACTTGCCAGTTTTGATCATGGCCATGACAAAATTCTCAATTTGAGTTATGTGCATTAGTCAATTCAATAGCAGTCAGAACCAGGTAGTTCATTTGGTATTTTATTTAATCAGTTACCTCACAGTTTCTTTTCAGTGTTTATTTTCAGTCCCTAGAGACATTATGGTGTACAGTACAATTTTCAAAAGCACTTAAGCAACGTAGTTTCAAAAGTGATATAGGTACTTAGCAGCTTAAGTCCCATTGACCTGAATCTTAAGTCCCTTTGACTACTAAGTGCCTGTGTCACTTTAGAAAATGGAACTTAGATTCCTAAATCATTTAGTCTCCTTTGAAAAATGTATCCCCAGTCTAGTGAAATGAACAGGGTGCCAGGAGTTCTTGACCTGCAATGTGGCCTTGAGATAGTTTCTTAGCTTTTCCTTTACTCAATTTCCCCACGTAATCTAAACTATAGAGATAAATGTTACTTACCCTCCTTTTTGTAAATGTATTCATAAATGTTAGTATAGTCATTGCAATGTGTTATGTTGTTATTTGTGATACCATGTGTTTGAGGTCTATCTCACATTATCAGCCGCAGCAACACTATATGCCAAGGAGACCTACATCTCAAGAGAGGAGCAGGACTGGTCATTGATCAAAGAGCATCTAACGTGAGCCAGAATTTAGAGTGCACATAAAGGCCATTTTGCTCAAAATATTTATAATTGGTTCCTATCAAAAAATATCTATTGAGTATAATGCCAAACATTCCCAATTTCCATAATATGTGGCATGGAGACTACTGATGAGGGCAAATATGTTAAAAAAGTAACTAACTGACTTTGAAGGCTTCAATTTTTAGATTCTTAACCTGAAATTTTGGAGGGATCTAGTTTTCAGGGAGAGGTACTCACTGCTTTCTAAAAATCATCACTCTTTAAGGTATCCTAAATTGTGCACCTAAATATCAAGGTCTTTTATAACATTATTTATTTGTTACAAGCTTGGTTGAAGGTATGGATACAGAATTCATGAGCAGCAGTGTAATTATTGTTTGCTTCTGCATATTCAACAACTTTAAGTTTGAATGCTTCATCATAAGAAGGCCATTTTCTTTTGATTTCACCATTGTTTATTTTAATTACTAGTATGGAAATCATAGAAAATAATTAAATTTCGTAGGACTTTATATAGGAATGTCACCTGCTTTATCACTTTCAAATGATACTTGTTCTTGGTTTATTTCCAAGCAGGCCCGTAGATTGGCAAGTTTGAGGCGATAACAAGTTCTTTTCATTTTATTACACATTCCATTGATTCTGCACATTATATTTTCAGATTGGCTCAAGACTTAGGAGGTTCAGTGGTCGACATGCATGAAGAGATCAAATTACACCATTACACTGTAGCAGACTGACACCAGTGCCATAGCATTATCGTTCATTGTATTTTTGTGACTGGCATGTAAGGCCTATCATTTTGTGAAATGTATGGGTCAAACTGAATGCAGATCTGCATCACCACTCTTTTAGCATTCATTTCAAACCAATCTACTCCACTAAATAAAGCTTTTGCTACTTCAATGGCTGCGATATTGATGTTAATAAATTACAATCAATGTAAGTACACGCTATAAAAAAACAGTAATTATAATCTAGTCTTGTAGTAGAACAGTACTAGGAAAAGCAAACAGTAAGCACTACAAAAATTGAACTTTAGGAAAACATATTTTTAAGTGATTTGCTTACATGGGCATGAACGGAGAAAAATATTATTGCTGTCCATACATTTTATTTATATTAACACTACTTTTATCTCAATTATAACATAACAAATATACAATTTAAGTAAAATAACATTTTAGCACTGTTTTTTAAAGAAGTGAGCCCAGAACTGACATTCCATCCTTGGTGATCTACAATAGGGGTTAGCAAACTTCGGCTCCCCAAGATGGATAGGTAAAAATGGCAAAACCCTATGACTCTTTCATAAGACATCTCTATATTTCAGGGATTGGCAAACTTCAGTTCCTGGTCCATCAGAGTAATCCTCTGGCACAGTGGAGTGTCCACAGAAATGGAGCCCTTCAACTCCCAATGGCTTCAATTCACTGTGCCCAGCCAAAGGGAGCTGCAGGAATCAGCACAGGCTGAAGTACATGCTGGCCATCACTTTCCACCACTCCTGTTGGCCAGGAATGGCAAATTGCAGACACTGAGAGCTGCAGGGCTCTATACCTGCAGATGCTTCAGGTAAAAAATGTCCTGTCATGCCAGGGTTTGGTCATATTTCTTTTCCAGCTTGAGGGGGTCATCTTATAAACAAATGGGCTAATGAACGAGTATGTACAGTAAGTTTTTAATTCTTATGATTCTGATTAAAGTGTGAAAATGTGTCTCAAGTGCATGATAGAAGCTCAGAAATGAAGGTGAATAAATAGAACCCAGCATTTATTTTAAATTTGTTTTTATTTATAAACAAACCTCACCTGTAAGTCAGTCTCATGACATTTTGGGGCAACTGTCTGATGATTTTCAAATGTTCAGGGTTGTCTACCCAGTGTCAAATTTCAAAATAAGGCACTATTCTGATAAATCCTTTAAACCTCATGGAATGAAGGTTACAGGGACACCGGAATAGCACGCCTGCTATTTTGGGAAATAGCAAATGCTTTTAAAGAAACAGCGTTGCCATTTCGGGATACTTCCGGTATCCCAAAAGAGTAATGCAGTCTACACGTACCCTAAGTTTTTCTTGCATTAATCCAGAAAAGCAATATGGGATTCCTCAGAAAGTCCTTTGACTAGGACATAGTAGTTTTCCTCCAGTATGGCATAGACTTGCAAGCACTGACTTAACCATAATGCAGAAGAGGGAAACTAGGAACATGTTGAACAGCCACAGGGCCGGGGACAATTCTGACTAGAAATTCAGTTCTGAGCAATCCAGATGAAGTCACTGTATTCTTATTCTTTTCTCAAGAAAAGAATTTAATTCAGTTACCTATGAATCTTCTGTCTTGCTGATACTAAGAGAGCACTCTCAATTAATTATGGTTCTCTTGGAAAATACAAGAAATGAGGTTATTATTGTGTCCTGTGGTTACATTAAAGTCAGAAGCAGGAAGAATGCTGAACAATGGTATCTGCTGAAGTGGATTCTTTTATCCCTGCTGCTGCTGACTGAATGGTAAATAAAGGCTCATCAACATTATGGCAGGAGTTACCATATGGCAGGAATGAAGTAGAACAGGGATTATAATGGCAGCGTAACAGGTTCGTCTATTGAACCACTGGGTTAGGTTATGGTAGAACTGTATGTGGAGCTGATGACCTATGAGATGATTACTTATGGAGATGATGACCTACGAGGGAAGGCTGAAGGAATTGGGCTTGTTTAGTTTGGAAAATAAAAGACTGAGAAGAGACATGAGAGCAGTTCTCAAGTACCTAAAAGGGTGTTACAAGGAGAAGGGAGAAGAACTGAAAACTGTTCTCCTTGACCTCTGATGATAGGACAAGAAGCAATGGTCTTAAATTGCTGAAAGGGAAATTAGGAACATTTTTCTAACTGCCAGGGTGGTTAAACACTGGAATAAATTGCCTAGGGAGGCTGCAGAATCTCAATCACTGGAGATATTTAGGAGTAGGTTGGATAGACGTTTATCAGGGATGATCTAGATGCTGCTTGGTCCTACCTTGAGGACAGGGGACTTGACTTGATGACCTCTCAAAGTCCCTTCCAGTTCTAGTAGTCTATGATTCTATGCCCACTGAATGGTTAGTTGGGAATTGTGTAGAATTATGGAGTAGTTTCAGTCCAGTGCATAGTGGACAAGTTTTCATATTACAAAATCACTGCTAGGGCACCACAATGTGCATCCTCACTGGCAGTCTCAGGAGAGAGAACAATGGCTGAGCACTGAAACTGAACTACTCACTTGCGTCTTCTGGAGGGTTCATCCTGATCAAACTTCAGCACGTTATTGCAACACTAAGAATATGTCTTCACTCCAGGGTTAATCCTAGCTGTTACTTAGATGTTGCTTGTAATCCCCATCTGGTCCACACACAAAGCATCTCATCAAAGTCCAGGGGTGCTTTCAGCCTGAACTAACTGGCCTGGCTGGAGGTGTGAAGCTGAGCTCAGTTTCACTTTCACTCAGAGGCTACATCTAGACTGCAAGCTTCTTTCGGAAAAACTTTTTTCTACACAGCAAAAGCTCAACGAAAAAGCGACCTGCTTTTTTGAAAGATAGCGTCCACATTGATTATTCGCTAGCTCACATATAAGGCCACCCAGAA
This sequence comes from Pelodiscus sinensis, assembly GCF_049634645.1. NCBI lineage: Eukaryota > Metazoa > Chordata > Testudines > Trionychidae > Pelodiscus > Pelodiscus sinensis. The sequence goes on from NC_134712.1 coordinate 83,689,036, forward strand.
CCAGTTCAGGCAGGGCATTAGGTCACCAGTTGCTTGCGAGTGCTATTGCCTAAGCCTAGCGGAGAGACGTGCTTAAAGGGACCCGCCTCGACAGCCCTTTCTCTGCTTCTGCTGCGTGCTTGCCTAACTCTCTGAGGGACAGCAATGCTTTAGCAGTATGTGCTCTGGTTGCCCAGCTTTTGGACACCACAGCATTCTTCTTGCCATGGAGCCGGAGCTGCCCTTGAGCATGCAATAGCCCCACACTGCCATGCTGCGGTTTGTGCAGCAGTTTGTGCAGGCTGTCTTCATGGCCCTCTCCCTGCGTGCGGGAGCAAGACCCTGGCACCCGCACCCCATAGTGAAGAGACAATTCTGGAGGCTGGACACCAGTTCTGTTTGGTGGGACTGGCTGGTTATGGAGAGGTGGGATGACCAGCAGTCGCGCCAAAACTTCTGCCTGCAGAAAGCCACCTTTATGGAGATGTGTGCCTGGCTCGCCCCTGCCCTCCAATGACTTGCAGTAGATGAGAAGCTGGATATGCGTCAACAGTGTCCCTTTGTAGTGAAGAAGGCTAATGGCATATTAGGGTGCATTAGGAGGAGCATTGCCAGCAGATCCAGAGATGTCATTATTCCTCTTTATTCAGCTCTGGTGAGGCCACTTCTGGAGTATTGTGCTCAGTTTTGGGCCCCCCACTATAGAAAGGATGTGGATTCATTGGAGAGGGCCCAGCAGAGGGCGACCAAAATGATTAGGGGGCTGGAGCGCATGACCTATGAGGAGAGACTGAGAGATTTGGGTTTGTTTAGTCTGCAGAAGAGAAAAGTGAGGGGGGATTTGATAGCAGCCTTCAACTTCCTGAAGGGAGGTTCCAAAGAGGATGGAGAAAGACTGTTCACAGTAGTGACGGATGGCAAAACAAGGGGCAGTGATCTCAAGTTACAGTGGAAGGGTATGTCTACACTACCCTCCTAGTTCGAACTAGGAGGGTAATGTAGGCATACCGCACTTGCAAATGAAGCCCGGGATTTGAATTTCCCGGGCTTCATTTGCATAAGCCGGCCGGCGCCATTTTTAAATGCCGGCTCGTTCGAACCCCGTGCTGAGCGGCTACACGCGGCACGGGCTAGATTGTGCAGACTAGCAAGCCATTCCGCACTATCTGTACACCTCGTTCCACGAGGCGTACAGATAGTGCGGATTAGCTAGCTAGTCCGCACTATCTAGCCCGTGCCACGTGTAGCCGCGCGGCACGGGGTTCGAACGAGACGGCATTTAAAAATGGCGCCGGCCGGCTTATGCAAATGAAGCCCGGGAAATTCAAATCCCGGGCTTCATTTGCAAGTGCGGTATGCCTACATTACCACCCTAGTTCGAACTAGGGTGGTAGTGTAGACATACCCGAAGAGATTTAGGTTGGATATTAGGAAAAACTATTTCACTAGGAGGGTGGTGAAGCACTAGAATGGGTTACCTAGGAGGTGGTGGAATCTCCATCCCTAGAGATGTTTAAGTCTCGGCTTGACAAAGCCCTGACTGGGTTGATTTAGTTGGGATTGGTCCTGCCTTGGGCAGGGGGCTGGACTCAATGACCTCCTGAGGTCTCTTCCAGCTCTGTGATTCTATGACACCCACCTGTGGCCACCCATCCCCTTGGCAAAATGGGTCACCACTGGCATCTTGAAACTCGCCTCCTCAGACATTTACTGGTCGGTGGTCAACCAGTTCAGCATGGGAAAGTCCACTGTTGGGGCCCTCTTCATGGATATAAGGCACTTTCGGGCTGCAGTCCCTGTAAGGGGGAGGGGAGTCCTGGAAAGGGGGACCCCTAGGGAAATGGGGGGTGGGCAGTGCAGGGATGGGCAGGGAGTAGAGGGGAAACCCTGTCCCTGGGGGCTTGTGCCATCCCGCCCCATACAGTCCTTGACGCCGTGTCCTCCTCTATGAACAGTGAGCAACAGTCCTTGGGCCAGAGGACGGTGATGTCTCGTGAGTCAGGCCATGTGTGGCCTGCACAGCAGGACCTGCATCACAGGGACCCCGAGGTGCCCAGGGGACCACACTTCCCAATACCACCCGCTTCCAGGTCCCTCAGGCAAGGGAATTGTCCAGCCACAGTGGGATCCCATGGGCAGGAGAGGGGCCTGGAGCAGCCTAGCCTTGCATGAGGCCCGCACACACACCTGCACCTGGCAGCGCTGTCCACGGGAGCGGGTGGTGCCTCACGTGTGCAGGTAAGGCCGTGTGCTGTGTGTGGCACTCCTCAGTCTGTATGGAGTCGTGCGTGTGCCCTTGTGCCCGGCCTGCATCCAGGAGTGACTAGTGGTGAGAGGGCATCATCCTCAGGGGTCAGACATGTGTGTGTGGCCACCCCTGAGCCCGTAAGCAGGATCCCAGGGATGCTCTGGGGCTGCCTCCTGAGGCCGCATGGTGTAAACTGGTGCTGCACATGCTTCCACATGCACCGACTGCAGCATGATGTCCAGGCCGAGAAGGCTGATCAACAATTGCACCCCATCCCCCACCCTGTGTGTGTGTGGAAAACTGAGAGCACTCACCTGATCATCCCTCCCGACTGTCAGAGGATGCCTGCTACACGTCCAGGCCCTGGGGTAGCAGTTCGAGGGTCAGAGTCATGGTGCTTGCCATATCCTCCTCCTCCTGAACCTGCAGTTCTTCATCATCATCCTCCTCCTCAGCAGGGAGCTCCGGGTGGGTGACAATGAGTATCTTGAGCCCCGAGTGCACAACCACGGGTGGGGAAAGGGCTTTCTCACCTCCCAGGATCTGGTGGAGCTCCTGGAAATAGGGGCAGGAGTGGGGTTCTCCTGGAGTGAGAGCTGAGCTCCTGGATCCCGGCATAGCCCTGGCGTAGCTCCTTCAGCTTACTCCAGACCTGTCCCAAACTCAGGCAAGGAAAACAAGATGTGAAGATTCTTCCCCAGTTCTTCTGTGGAATGTAAAAGGTTTCCCTTCTCTGCCCACTCCCCCAACCTTTGTATGTTTGATTTTGTTTGTTTGGTTGGTTGGATGGTTGTTTGTTTGTTTTTAAGTCACTCTTGTTAATTATCCTGCACACACCAGATATCCAAGAAAGCTGAGATGGTAAAGTTATATACAGCATCTCTGACCTCTTTGCAATGAAGATAATATCTGTCCAATAAAGCCTCGACCAAATGACAGTGACAGCTGCATTGTGATATTCAGTTTGAATTGAACAGGTCTGGCCAGCAGCACTGGGAGCAAGTCCTTCATTACTATCTGCAGCACCAAGAAAAGCAACTGAAACCCATCCTAAAAAAGTGAAACCTTCCCTTTGCAGCTGCAGAAGATGGTTTTGGTACCCAGAAGCAGGTGCTCTTCATAGTATTCTCCAGATCTCTTTGGTTTATTTTATTTTATTTGATTTGATTTGATTTGATTTACTTTCTTCAGAAGGCTGCAATCCTCTCTTCACTACTGACTTTAGAAAGGAAGGAAAGCTAACTTCTTTCAAAAGCATCAGTCTGGAGTGTAATGGGAGCTGAACACTCAAAAGACAAGCATCAAAGAAGAATGTTTTTGCTCAGGAAAGGCCAGAGACTTCCTGCATGGGAAGAAGCTCTCATCTCAGGAAAAGATCCAAAGTCTCTGCTAAAACGTGGATTGCGTTATGTCAGTCTGAGCCTCATAATGAAGGGGATGACAAATGTGCCTGACTTTTTGTGGAGCTTGTCGGAGGTGCAGAAATTGAACCTTTCACACAATCAGCTGGTGGCTCTTCCTCCTGCTTTGGGGAGACTAGACAGATTAGCAGTGCTGAACTTATGTGGCAATCGCCTGAAGTGCCTGCCTAAAGAGACTGGGCTACTCAAAAACCTGAAGGTTTTATTTGTTGATATGAATTGCCTGAGTGAAGTGCCAGCAGAGCTCAGTCTGTGCAGAAAGCTGGAAGTTTTGAGTCTTTCCCACAATTGCATCTCACAACTCCCTTCAAGTTTCACTGAGCTGACGAGCCTGAGGAAGCTGAACCTGAGTAACAATCATTTTGTTCACATCCCCTTATGTGTTTTTGCATTGAGGGGATTAGATTTCTTGCACTTAGGCTCCAACAGACTTGAAAACATTGCAGAAAGTGTCCAGTACCTAATACATTTGCAGATCTTTATAGTAGAAGATAACAATATTCGCACCTTGCCACGGTCTCTCTGCTCCATCACTGCTCTTGAGCTACTAAATGTAGCTTACAATTCAATCCAGACCCTTCCAGATGATCTATATCTGCTGCACAGATTGCCAAAAATTGCTTGGAATCCAATGGATAAAGGGCTCCATATTTCACATAACCCATTGTCCAGACCATTGCCAGAGGTTGTAGAGGGGGGACTGGATATGCTCTTCAGCTACCTTAAAGAGAAAAGACAACACAGCTAAACTTGCACTGTGTTCAAGATTAACGCTGTCACCAAGACTCAGTCATGTCAGTGCACTTCCTTAATTAGTGGTTGCCACTTCCTAACACAGGAAGATGATAAAGACTAAAGATGGTTTCAGTAAAATTTTTTGAAAGTGAGTCAAATCTGACTATCTAGTTTAACTGTGCATAAAGTGTATTTTCTACAACATCCTGCTCTGTAACTATCAGTGTTTGGCATGTCTTTTAGGAGAAACTGTGAGCAAAATTTTGCTCTTTACTATAAATAAACAAATTAAAGCCGGCCTAAACCATTATAAATGGTATATTTGTCATCTTTCAGACTTCAGTAATATTAAATGGGCTTTACTGTAGTTGGTGTCATTTGCACTTTAATTCCTGTTCATTTTTTCTGCACGCACACACACACAAACATGCACTGCAATCCAAGTGACTTTCAAGGCGGAATATTTAATTTTATTCACAAAATAGATTTGCTACTATATCTCTAATAGTGTCTGTAGCTTCTGTTTGCCAGAAGCTGGGTGACAGGCGTTGGATCACTTAATGATTATCTGTTCTATTCATTCCTTCTGAAGACAGAAAACTGAGCTAGATGGACCTTTGGTCCAGCCCAGTATGGCTGTTCTTGTGTTCCATTTTACATCTATGAGATAATCACTGTAAATTACAGGTAAAGATTGAAGGCAGTTGGGGGATCTCTACGTGGTTTGGATTAAATGTCCTCAAAGTGAAACAAGTCTCTCACACACCTATCTCCAACCTGAAAACTTTCCCACAAAGGTTTTCAGGGTCCCTACAGCATAGGTTTCAGTACACAGTACATCCCTGAAACCTAGCCCATCAGAATTTCTACATGGAATTCACACATGCGTTCATGAGATATCATCATTCTACCAAATACTGATTGCCTGATTAAGATGTGACTAATATTACTCGATGAACAACTGCACTAATTTCCTTTCCACGTGTCCCTGCAATTTGAGCCATGAAGTAACTTTACTCAGGCAACAGAATATATTTAAGTGAACTGAAAGTATTTTTCTATTAAGGGAAGCACTATGCATCCAATCATCAGCTCGTGAGAGCCTCAAAGCCAACTTCTTCTGTAACTTTCATCATTAACAAGGAACATAAAAGTAATGGCTGATATGGTTCTATATATTTATCTTCATTAATGTATCATACTCAATAAGGGCAGGTAATACAGAAGAGCTGTTAAGGTTTTTCAAGCCAGTTCTCCTCTTAAACCAGTATAAACAGACTTGATAGAATTCAATTTTAACTTTTTTATAATTTTGACAGAGAATGTCACTTATTTTAAAGCATTTTTCAATGTTTATATACATTTTCAGTTGCAGGATGATAGTGGGTGTCTCGGATAATAATTATTTAATGGTAGCAGATATAGGCAAAAAATTAAAGCTTTGCAATTGTTCAAACATGAATTGTCAACTTCAGGTTTCAAGTAAATATCCTTAAACTCTAATACACTCACAAGATCTCGCTTAGCAGAGCTTTAAACATCTGTTATCAATGGAAATATTTTATCGAATGCTGCATGAATGTGTGAATGATGCATTTGACATTTACCAATTAAAAATCTTATCCTTCTATACCTAAAAATAAATCTGAAGTATCTCCACTGAGGTCAGTAAGGAAACACTGGTGTAAAGATGGTAAAAATCAGAGGTAAAGCAGGTGTATTGTTTTAAAATTATTTATTTAAGAAAATTTAAAAAAAAAACCCTTCCAGTGTTTGACTTCTTAATCTCAGAAATCACTGCATTTTAAATTTAATTTGTTCTTCACATATAGACCTGGGGGGAGGGGCGTAGGTATTAGATCATGTCCCTCAAAAAAATGAATGGTAAGCAACTGATTCCTGTGAATAACCATTTGTTTCACTGGCAGCAGAAACAGCCTAATAACAAACAGTTAAATTGTGGATACATACAATATACTTTGTAAATTGCAAAGGCAAGAGCTTCAGCTGTTACTTTAATGCTGAGGTATTAATACAGTACTAAACAGAGCTAAGTAGTCTGCTAATTGAAGGCATGAGGACTGGTAACCCTAAGTGGTATGGTTTGCATCTCACTGGGTTCTATTAAGAGAGGAATTTTAGTGTTATCCTCAGCAACTGCAGTTTTCAAGTATACAATTAAGCGTTAAGTCCTATGTTCCTAGAAAAGGGGGAAACCTTTCTAAAAGACACATCTATTTGAGGATTAATATAAGAAATGAACAAATCTGCTGTGTATGAGACAGCAAAATGTCATCATAACTTAACTTGCTAATGAAGAACAGGGATGATGAATACAATTAGTGCATACTCAGGCTTTACAATCTTTATTTTTATGGAAGTAGCAGGATATATGTAAGTTCTGCTTTTTATGAACTTTTGTTGTGCATAAATTTGTGTTTCAAAGAGTGATAAGCAACGTAATATTGCAATTATTAGTAGAGATAAATACAAACCCTGTTTTTATTTCAGACATAGATAATTACATTATTAAATGTCCACTCCAAAAGCTCTATATCTAGCAGCATATGTAAGTGTTGACAGCCGTGCATTAGAGGTGTACAGGAAGGTTAAATGCCAGGACATTAATCTCCTGGAAAGGTTTTTTTTCATGTATCGATAGGCAGGGCCAGCTCTAGGTTTTTTGCCGCCCCAAGCAAAACATTTTTTGGCCACCCCCCCTTGGCCTGCTGCCGTAGGACAGACACTGAGGAGGAAAGCGTCCCTTTCACCTTGCAGCTCTTTGACTCCCACCACAGCTTCTGTTCAAACCCAGCCTATGTCCTGTTTCCCCTCCACACACATCCCCGTCCATGCACATCCCAACCCCCCTCCCCCACTCACCGAACCCAGTTTCCACCTTCTCTCCCCTCCCAGGCAAACCCAACCCCTCAGTGACTGGACCCAGTTCCCCCTGCCCCTTCTCTCCCTCACCTAATCCACCCTGCGCCCTCTCTTCCCTCCCAGACAAACCCGATCCTGACTGGACCCAGTCCGCTCCCCCTCCTATCTCCCCACACTGACCGAACTCCGGTTCCTTTCCGTCTCCCAGCCAAACCCTCGTGTCCCCTCCCCACAGCACACGCGGAAATGTCGGAGCACCCTGGTGGAGGGGTGAAAGTGGCACGAGTCCCCCTGGGGATGCGCGCAGACACAGCCACGAAACATAACTTGCAAGGCCAGGGGTTTGCAGCGCAGCTCCCAGAGCGAGGCAGCAACACCTCTCTTCCTCCCCACCCCAAATCTCTGAGCCGGGGCAGGCGAGGCCCCCCCTCTATCCCCACCCGCATGTAGGCCACGCCAGCCAATCTGCGTTTACAAACTGGCAGCCAGCGCATGCCACCCGACCCCGCCAACACCCCGCTCCCCTGGCAATGCGCGTCAACCGCCCCCCGAGACCCCGCCCCTCCACTGGGGGGCACTGTGGGAGGGGACAGGCGGGCAGAGCCCATGGTGACGAGTCCCTGTGGGGAAATCTCTTCCCGGGCTGGGGAAGCCCCTGTGAGCCGAGCCGGGACAGGCCAGAGCTGCGCATCTCCGTGCAGCACAGCCGGGTTCTGTGTGCTCACCGCTGGGAAGATGCACAGGGCCAAGGCAGTGCTGAGAGTGCTGCCCAAGTGCCCAGCTTGCTCCTGGCCCAGCTCCGGCTCCGGCTCAGGCTGTCCCGTGCCGGCCCCCAGCCCAGCCTTGGTGACGGAAAAGCCGGCCCATGGAGCCTGCGCCCCACGGACTGGGTGTTGCGCCGTACTCCCGGGCAGACAATGCGGGGGCCACAGAGGGGCACGGGACAGGGCCGCCATCCCCCAAAGCTGACCACGCAACACCCGGGGGCCCCGCTAATCTGAATTGCCGCGCACCTCACCGCTCACTCTGGGCGGGGCAACGGGACCGCCCCAGCCCACTGCGCTCCCCACCCTGTGCACGCACCTGCCCGCTGCCGAGCACTGCACGCCTGTGGATCCCGCCACCGAGTGAGCCACAGGCAGGGCCAGTCACCCACTAGCGAGAGATCTGCCACGGGCAGCGCATTTCGTCCCTGGGTCTGCTGTGCGTGCGCCCCACAGCAGGCCTGCAATGAGGGCAAGTTTGGGGCTGGCACGACCATGCTGTCTCACCTCCACCGAGCCCAGGGCATGGAGCAGGGCCAAGGGCAGGCCGCAGCTGCTGTAGCTCTCTCCCTAGCTGCCCGCGAAGCAAGCTTACCTCCCGGGTGGCGAGCCCTGCAGGGGATGGCTGCCCGTCTCGGGCTCATGTGAGGGGTGGGAATCCCAGGCTGGCTTCGGGATGTGACAGTGACAACCGCTGCCCAGTGCCTGGAAAGGGCTGGGATCCCGCACCAGGGCTGGCTTCAGTCAGGCCCCCATCAGCTGCGCTGTGAGCTTCCCCTGGCTGACAGGCAGCTCTCCCCTCCCTCCGCGCCCGGCACTGAGGCTCTGATCCTTCTTCCAAGGCGATCACGTGAGGCAGCAAGAGCACACGTGCGCCCTCTGCAGGCTTCCAGCTCCGCCGCCCCGCCCATTGCCTTGGGCGGCCACAGGCAGGCCCACGTCGGGCGGTAAGGCCAGCCGGAATGCTGCCCCTGGAAATGTGCCGCCCCAACCATGTGCTTGGTTTGCTGGTGCCTAAAGCCAGCCCTGTCGGTAGGCAAGGATATTATGACACTAGTATGTTCATAAGATGGTTTTGCTGGGATAGCTATAGACAGTAATTTATAGGGAAGGGGGAGAGACTAGTCAAGATGTTTTTGCCAGAAATAACTCCCATGAGGCATCACTGTGGCATTTCCAAATAGAAATTTTTTGGATGTCAACCAAAAACTTTAAAATTTCAACTGAAAGTTTTTTGATTTGGGTTGAAAATGTTCAGTTTAGAAACAAAAATTCAGCATTTTTTGTCATTTTTTTGTTTTCCTCAAAACATTTCTACAGGAGAAATAATTTTCTGTGGAGCTTCAATGTAAATATACAAAATTTGCATAATGGTATGCCCTTATTCGTGTTAAATTTTGTACTAAGGTATGAATAGATTGAGTTCAGTTCCAATTTTTGTACTGTAAGTAAATGAAATATAATAAGCAATAGACGTTTAGATTTTGAGGCCAGAAGGGATTTTGTGATCATCTAATCTGATCTCCTGGATAGCACAGGCCATACAACCTCACCTACTGAATCCTGTAGTAGAGCCATAACCTGTGGCTGAGTTACTGATATCTTCAAATCTTGATTTAAAAAATTCATATTATAGAGCATGCCGTATTTATTGTAGTTCAAAATAGGGATTTTAAATTTTGTTTAATCAACTAATTGACTAGTCGAAGGATTTTCCATCGACTAATCGATTAGTTGTTAAGTGGGGAACTTGCACCAGGGTTAGCTCCTGGCCCCAGAGCTAACCCGGCAGTGATTCTGCCTTTTAAATGTACTAAGAGCCTGTTGGGTCCCCCTACTGCACACCAGCCTTAAATGTAAAAAGACTGGAGAGCAGTGTGGGACCAGGTGCAAGCTGGGAATCAGCTGTCCTGGCTCACACTGCCCCATCCCCCCACTGCACTTCTGATTTTTAAATGTATTAAGAGCTGGAAGACTCCTAATACATTTAAAAAGCAGAGGTGAAGGATGATTCCTGGATGATGATTCCTGGCTTGCGGCCAGTCCGCACTACCCGCCCTGCCTCCCCTGGCCTTTGCTGATAGAGGTAGCAAAGGGGGTGGGAAGTGACTAGTTGAGGAACTAGTTGACTATCTAACAAGCTTTTGCTTATCAAATAGTCAACTACTAAACTAGTTGCTTACACCCCTAGTTCAAAGAGTCAAGTGACCTGTGCCCAAGCTGAGAAGGTTAGCCCCCTCCCCCGCATACAATTTTTGCCACTCTGATCTTGGAAACATTCCTTCCTGACCTCACATACAGCAAACAGTTAGACCCTGAGCACGTGGCCAGACTTTGCAGCTGGACACCTGGGAAACAATTCTCTGTAGTAACTAACGCCAGATCTATACTGGTGGAGAAAATCGATTTTTGGGGATAGCCCCACAGTAAGAGGTCGATGGGAGAAACTCTCCAGTTTATTCCCCTTAGTCATGAGAAGTCCAGCGTTGATGGGGGCACTCTGGGGCTGCGTCTAGACTGGCATGATTTTGCACAAATACTTTTAACGGAAAAGTTTTTCCGTTAAAAGTATTTGCGCAAGAGAGCGTCTATACTGACATGTGCCTTTGCGCAAAAGATTTGCTTTTGTGCAAAAGCATCCATGCCAGTGTAGACACTCTCTTGAGCAAGAAAGCTCCAGTGGCCATTTTAGCCATCGGGTTTTCTTGCGCAAGAAATTAACGTTGCTGTCTACACTGGCCCTCTTGTGTAAGAATACTTGTGCAAGAGGGCTTATCCCTGAGCGGGAGCGTCAAGAGTATTTGTGCAAGAACCACTGATTTTGTACATTACAAAGTCAGTGGTTCTTGCGCAAATACTCACGGCCAGTGTAGACAGGCGGCAAGATTTTGCATGACCACTTTTGCACAAAATCATGCCAGTCTAGATGCAGCCTAGGTGTTTGATTTAGCAGGTTCTTACCAGACCTGCTAAATCAAACACTGGAAGATTGACCTCTGAAGAGTTGATCTTCGTGGAAGTGTAGATTTACCCTCAGAGCCCTCTCCTTCTACTGTCATATCTCCAGCTGTTGGCTAGTCACAGTTGGGACATATATCATTGTAGGCAATCTATTTTATCATCTCCTCCATATATTTATCAAGTTCAGTCTTGAGACAAATTAGGTTTTTTTCCCCACTGCTCCTGTTGGAAGGCTGTTCCAAATCTTCGCTTCTCTGATGGTTAGAAACTTTTGTCTAATTTCAGACCTAAACTTACTGATGTAATTTATAGCTATTTGTTTCTTGTGTCATCCTTGTTCCTTAACTAAAATAACTCCTCTCTCTCTCCCTTATGTTTATCCCTCTGATGTATTTACAGACAACAATAACATCTCCCCCTCAGCTTTAGTTCTGTTTGGCTTAACAAACAAAGCACAGCAAGTCTCTTCCAGTAAAATAGGTTCTCTTTTTTTCTTATTATTCTAGTATTTCTCTCTGTACCTGTTCCAGTTGGACTGAATCTTTCTTAAACATGGGAGACCAAAACTGCACACTGTATTCTAGATGAGATCTCATCTGTGCCTTGTATAATAGTGATAACACTTCCCTACTTCTACTGGCAATACCTCACCTGATGCATCCTACGACTGGGTTCATCCCATTGGCAGATCATAATCATTCTGAACTGACCAAAGCACCCATGTCTTTTTCTGTCAGGCACTTCTGATTGATACATCTCCAGCTTATATTAAAAACTCTTTTGATTAGTCCATGAGTGCATGACCAGAGGAAAGTTCAGAGAGATGAATGAAGTCAGGAAGCAGGGCATGGAGAATTCAGCAACATCCATGCCTCGGATAGGACTAAACCTTGGACCAACAGATATGTTAATAGAATATTTAGTCAGATGCAGTTAGGTTATTTTCTTTAGTTTGGGGTTTGTTGGACTTCTCTGTGCTGAGCCCACGTACTACCACCCCTCTTTCCCCCTACACAGTAACTTTTAAACTGAATCCCAGGGAAGCAATTCTCTGTGGGTGTGTCTAAACTGCAGGGTTTTTCCAGAAAAACGGCTGTTTTTCCGAAAAAAAATCACTTATGTCCACTTACATCAAAAGAATGCAGGGGGTTTTCTGACATTGGTAAACCACATTCTATGAGGAAGAATGCCTTTTCTGAAAGAGCTCTTTCGGGAAAATGTGTGTGTGGATGCAGAAGATGGAGTGTTTTCAAAAGAAGAGGCCTCCAGGAAAAAGCACAGGTGCCCTGGTGGCCACTCCAACCATAGTAATCATAGCTTACATGCGAGAGAGCATCTAATGAGTATGAATGCTCTCTTTCTGTTTTTTCAATACTCTCTTTCTGCTTTTGAAGTATGGACACTTTCAGAAGAAGCTTGCAGTCTAGACATACCCTGAGTTTTTAATCTTTCTTTTTCAGTTGCTCTGTAACATCTAGCAACCATATTTTACCAAGCATGTCTCATTTGTTTTAATAATAAACATCACATTTTTAAGATCATGATTTCATTCCTGGGTCCTAGAAGGCAGGAGCTTCGGTGTTCACATGCCTGAGACTGTAAGGTGAGCTATTAAGAAATTAAAGGGTTTTTTAAGCTCTCTCCAGAGGGAGGGTGAAAGAGCTTGAGGGTATCCCACAGGAAGAGATTATCCAATGTGTCTCCCTGGATTCTCAAAGGGTTTTTTTGCATTTGGGTGGTGCCAGTGATACTATCCAAGGTCTAATCTTGTGGAGTTTTTAAACAGAAACCTTTAGTGGCAGGGTATTTTAAAGTCTCATATGAGCCCCCCACATTCAGCACTCACAGTGCCAGAGGGGGGGTACAGCCTTTACATAGGCAATCTACATGTATGTAAAGATTATCAAGTGTCACCTATTTTGCATGGGAAGATTCTGACAGGTTTTCAATCCTCCAGGTTTTTGTTCTCTTATTTACACTTCCATGTCAGTTTGAAGATCAAATGTAGGATGCATCAGGTCAGACTAGCTTTGAAAGGGTAGACCAAGCCCTGAGGCCAAAGAAGGGTCATAGAGAAGTCCTCCCAGCAGGCTAGAGTAGCTCTGGAGGAACCAGCCAATCAGGAACCGGGAAGGCCTACAAAAGTAGCTGCAGGACTAGCAGCAGCTCAATTGCAGTCCAGACATGCAAAGCAAGCAAGCAGGCAGGCAGGCAGGCAGGCAGGTACAGAGTGAGGAGCTGTTTAGGACACTGTCTCTAGGGGGAAAAGCCCTGGAAGCACCATTATCTTACTGAGTGGTGAAATAGACTGAGAGACTGGACTGGACACAGAGAGGCACTCTACAGAGGGCACTGGGATGGGCCCCTGCTAGAGGTATACTCAGAAAGGGGTTGTGATTGCACAAGGAGTGTGACTTGGCCAGAAGGCTGAGTAGCTGCAAGGTTTTTAAGACTGAGGCAGTGCACAAACCTGTATTCAGCCAAATGTGGGTGTTTGTGTGAGCTGAGTACCAACTCCATTACACTAATCCTTTATAATAAAAGCCCATTCTTTGTCCATGGGGACCCTTGACCCTACTCTGAACCAGTACGTGAAATTCACCTCAGGGTGTGGTACTGAGATGTGTTAGGAATTTAATTTACTCTCTATAGTTGCTCATTAAAGCCAGAGCCAAATCGTGCTTACTGGGGAAAGAGTGCTCTAATTAGCTATTGGTAGTCTAGTTGCAGCATGCATCTCACTGGGTTTGCATAAGCTAAGACCACCCATAAAAGCTAGGTCAGGTGTATGGGGTTTTTTTTGGGGGGGGGGGGGAAGAGGGCATGCACTTTGGGGAAGGACAGAAAAACTTCTATTCACACACCATGGTGAGATTTCTGATTTCAGGACCTTTTCACGACTCAGAAATAGACCTGAGCTGGTTATTCACTGTCAGCTAAATTTCCTTCCAGGCCCAGGAGAATAAAATACAAATTAAATCACTGTTTAATATAATAGAGCAAACTAAGGAAGTACCATGCTACAAAAAAATCTAGCAAATAACATGACCAGAAGGGTAGTTTAATAAATTATAGCAGTAAGTTGGTAATTTGATGTCAAATACATGAAATATTAAACAAGATGTAACAATCCCTCCGGTCACGTAAAAATGATCGCATTTGTTAAACTAAAGGTTTCGCTGTTAAGGCAGCACAATGGTTCAACATGCTAGAAGGTTGCTTTCTAAATCACAGTGTCCCCTGTGGTTAAAGAAGGAGGGTTGGAAGATTGTAGATGGCTTGGAAGGAGCTCTTTTGTGTTCTCCCTTGTGGACAGTGGTATTTACATTTTAGCCCTGCAGCAGGTGGAATCACTCTGCTGCCTCACCCATGATACTTCCTAAATTAACGAACACAACATGTAGGGATTCCTGGAAGGCGTAGCTCCTGTCTAATATATCATTAGCTCAACATATAATTTCTGGCATAATAGTCACATGGCCCTCCTCACAAAACAAGTCTTCCACAGGTTAAATATGGCCTCACGGTGTAATTTTGTATCAGCACAGGAATTACAACTAAACACAATAGAAACTATTTACCTCAGGCCCCGCAGTTTGTGTGCTTTCATAACAACAGGCTCATGGTGGGATGGGTGATCCTTTTGGTCATGATTTTTATTTGATACTATAAAAGAAAACATCCCTCATCTTCAAATAAAAGAACCGTCAGTTCAAAGTTAGGATACTTGTTTCTACATCCAAAGCTCTTCTGGCTGTTTCAAACACCTACCTTTTCATTACCTCCAGGCCAGACATGCATCTCCACGTCACTGCTCAGGATAATGACCGGAAGCAAAGAGAAGAGCTGCTGATAGAAACAGTTCTCATGGGGAAGTAGCTGTTCATTAATATGCTTTCGAACTCTCCTATTTCGGTGAAAGGAGTTTTCAACACTGAAAATCGTGTTTTCATTCCTATGCCCTCTTCCACAACCTATATAAGCTCAAGCCATGCTGTGCCCTTTTTTATAAATCTTCCATGAACCTTGACCTTGGTTGTTCTGCTTGTGAAATAGCACGATCCTATGAGCACCAGGATGTAAGGCTAGATAAAGATAACACCAGGGTCTGATGTCTTAATCCCAGCACAAGGCCATGGCAACGGAAAGTTGCGTTTAGAAAAAAAATCTTTCCCTTTCACGGGGGTATTTCTGGAAGCCAGCACAGACCTGAAATAGGCAATGCTAGCCATAGGATGCAGGGGTATGATGATTTGTCACAACACATAGGCAGCTTCACCACTGGGGTTCCTATGGAAATGTTAAGTTGCTTTCCACTAGCAGAATTGTGGGGGTATCAGGTAATGCAAATGTTGATCCCCTGATCATTGGGGAAGAAAAGAATGCATAGTCTTCACTTCCCAGGACCAGCAAGAGTGATTTGAGCCCATTAGCTGCTAGTTTAGCTCTGGGCAAGAAGCTACGTCACCATCCCCTCTCAGCTGTCAAGCAATCTAGAGGCAAATGAAGCAAGATATAGCCTCTTATGATCTTTCCTGACTTACAAAGGAGCAGCCTTTCTTGGGAAGGGTTGGGAGGAGGGAAAGAAGCCTACATTCTCCTGCAAAGTTCTTCCACCTGTTGACCTAGCTGACAAGCAAGAAAATCCATTTACAGTGCTCCTGCTACCTCTTTCATGAGTGGCCACCACCGTCGTTTGAACATTTTAACAAAGATTTCTTGAGCTAAATTTAACTTTAGTGTAGCTCTCTGAGTTTAGTCAATTGTCTTGGCAGAGGAAATATGGCACTGGATCTCAGTTTCCAAGGATTCTGTCAAAAATTCCAGGCTATGGGCCTTCAGCCTGAAGAGGCTTATGACTAAAGAACCTGTTATCACTGAATAGTGATAGAAATGTAGCCGTGTTAGTCTGGGGTAGTTGAAGCAAAATGCAGGACAATGTAGCACTTTAAAGACTAACAAGATGGTTTATTAGATGATGAGCTTTCGTGGGCCAGAGGAAGTGGGTCTGGCCCACGAAAGCTCATCATCTAATAAACCATCTTGTTAGTCTTTAAAGTGCTACATTGTCCTGCATTTTGCTGTTATCACTGGACAGTCATAAATCTATGGCTGAATTTGCATTCAATGAGTTTGAAATGATAAGTGCTTTTGTAGCTCTTTTTGAGACACAGAGACTACACTTTCTGTCTTTGAAGGTCCCGATAATGTACTTTGAACGTGACTTCGCTGTAGAATGAGATCAAGAACCTCTAACAGGCTTTGTGTGATGGGAAGGAGATAAAAGGGCTTTCTTTATCTTACTTCCAATGTCTCCATTTCACTGCCAATGTCTCACTGTCAATGTCTCACTATCTTTTTGAATCAGGAGTCTCAGTAAGTTCTGAGTAGAAGGAAATTAACTACCAAAATTCAATTTTCTGAGATGAAGACAGCATACATTTGTTCCACTTATCACAAATCTCAAACCTCCCAAGATTGGACACTTGTGGAGTCTGAAACATAACAGTCTGTCATTCAGGCAAATAATTGATGTGAAGCCTCCCAATTTGAGAACTACTTCAGTCTAAACTGATCTTCTACCAAGGAATTAAAGAGACCGAGAAATTGCCATGTGAAAGATAGTTATTGGAGGAATTTTTGGTACTTCCTGCAAGACAACATACGCTAAGTCCTCATGTCAGGCCTTGTTATCTAGTTGATATGCACAGAAATGGTTGTGATGCTTCCCAGTGGTACCCAGGGATGTGAGACACGTCACTATCATCTGCTGTTAGCATGAGGAAGCCTTATGTGTGTCTGCCATGGGACAGCTCCTTGAGTCTCTCGGCTACAAGTAGTACAAGTACCTGTACTACCTTCACTGTCCCTCTGTTAGTATGCAATAGGCACATTCCAACCCCTGAGCACTCTGAGGGTGCATCTATACTGCACACTTATCTCGAAATAAGGCACACAGTTTGAGCTATGGAAATTGCCTATCTTAGTTCAAGTTAATTTTGAAATAGTTTATTTCAAAATTTGGTGCTGTTTACACAGCACCAAATTTCAAAATAGAGCACTATTACGAAACATCCTTTAACCCTCATGGAACAAGATTTACAGGAATGTCGGAATAGCATGCCTGTTATATTGAAAGCTATTTCAAAATAATGGGCATGCTGTCAAGACACAGAAAATGCTATTTCGGGATACCGGAAATATCCCAAAATAGTGCCGCTGTCTAGACGCACCCTGTTTTTATGCTCTCTGCCAGCTGGCATTGGATCACAGAGGCTTCATTGGTTAATGCATTAGGTATTGTCCGCTTTAGTGACCTTAAGTCAGATCCATTTGGGACCCAGATTAAAATGAGTTTGGTGATCTTTTAGTTCCTGATGGCTATTTCTCCTTATTACCAAAACTTCAGCACAACAAGCAGCTTCTTCTTCCATATGAGGATTGAGAATCTCAACTGAAAGAGTCATGTGCACAACACAAGGCCTTGAAAAGCAATCTTTGTTTTAGATCTGAGGCATTATGCCACTGAGAAAATTGCAAATACATTTATTTTACTTTATCCCAACCCTATGGCTACGTCTACACTGGCCCCTTCTCTGGAAGAGGCATGCTAATTTCGAACTTTGGAATAGGGAAATCCGCGGGGGATTTAAATATCCCCCGTGGGATTTAAATAAACATGGCCGCCGCTTTTTTCCCGGCTTGGGGAAAAGCCGGAAAAGAGCATCTAGACTGGCGCGATCCTCCGGAATAAAGCCCTTTTCCGGAGGATCTCTTATTCCTACTTTCAAGCCGGCTTTTCCCTACTTTCAAGTAGGAATAAAAGATCCTCCGGAAAAGGGCTTTATTCCGGAGGATCGTGCCAGTCTAGATGCTCTTTTCCGGCTTTTCCCCAAGCCGGAAAAAAAGCAGCGGCCATGTTTATTTAAATCCCGCGGGGGATATTTAAATCCCCCGCGGATTTCCCTATTCCAAAGTTCGAAATTATCATGCCTCTTCCGGAGAAGGGGCCAGTGTAGACGTAGCCAATGTGTCACACACAGCTGTTAATTTGACAATGTAGCACTTATTCTGTCTTCCCAATGACCCATTTTTTGGGGAGGAGGGGAAGGCTGTGTTCCTATGTCCCAGACTGAAGAGTTACAAAACACTGGCGGAAGCAATACTGTGGGGGAATCCAAACCTCACTAACGAGCAAGAGCAAACTAAGAGGATACACCCAAATAACAGAGCAGACAGCAGATTAATAGAAAACTCAAGAACTTAATACTCAGAGTGGAAATGTCTCAGAGGCTCTTTTAAAATAAAAAAAGCAGTCATGTAGCACTTTAAAGACTAACAAGATAGTTTATTAGGTGATGAGCTTTTGTGGGGCGAACCACGAAGAAGTGAAAGAAGAAGTGGGTCTTCCGCACAAAAGCTCATCACCTAATAAACTATCTTGTTAGTCTTTAAAGTGCTACATGACTGCTTTTTTTTGTTTTACTAAAATCAGATTAACACTGCTACCTCTCTGTTACTTTTCATCATGCAAGACTCTTTTAAGTCTGCATGATGAATGAGTGCATGTATGTGGTAGGAAAATGAGTAGGTATTAGAGAACATCAAGATTATATCTTCTGATATCCCTTACAGTGATTTTTAAATAGGGCTATCCAATTAGCATGGATTGTTTAGCTGGATATACTGAGTTTAACACCCAATGTAGCCAACAATGCAAAATTGCAACTACTCAATGCATCTAGCACAGTGATGCTAGCTTAAAATAAGCAACGCAACTTGAGCTATGCAAATTGCATAGCTTATTTCAAACTTATTTCAAGATAGTCTATTTCTAATTTCAAAATAGATCACTATTCAGATTAATCCCTTAATCCTCGTGTAATGAGGTTTACCGGGATGTCAGAATAGCAAGCCCGTTATTTTGATTGAATTTTGAAATAATGGGCATGCTATTAAGACACAGAAATCACTATTTTGGGATACTGGACATATCCCAAAATAGCACCACTGGCTAGACGTACCCTTTGTTTCACTCACTGGACCCTGTCCCTCCAGTGGAACCACTTGGGGAGAGTATGGAGAAATGCTTTTGACATTATCAAAACCTGCTCATTTTCCTAAGACTCTGATCAAATTCCATTACTGTTTTAAAGTGGGGAGGTGGTTTAAAGGCTGTGGAAAAGACTGTTCACAAACTTTTTTTACAGCTAAATCAGCTGAGAATCTACACAAAGCTATTGTATCGCATGTGTCTGGACTAGAGGAAAGAGCCCATCAGGGATAACAGGTCATCATACCAAAAGCAATAACATGCTAGAGAAAATGTGAGTATTCAAGCAACTCAAAGAGAGCAAGTCTAGTGGTACTTAAAGCCCAAGACTGGGACTAGGGAAGCCAGCGTTCTATTTCTATCTTTGGAACTATCTCCCTGTATGATTTGGGGGAACTTCCTTGAACAGGGTGGAATTGAACTGAAACCCAGAGTACTACCATTCTAAACTTTGGCACAGGGATAGAGGAGTTCAAACCAAACCAAATCAAATTATGTGGCTTGGGCCAATCTCTATGTCTAACCTCCCCATTCTATAGTTTCCCATGTAACGTACCATTCAGGAATGATGAGAGACATAATTAATATTTCTAAAGAGTTTTGAGGCTGCAGAGAAACAATGTAATGTAAGTGTAAAATATCAATTACTAGCAATTTTTCATAATTACAAGATAACAAGATTTTCTATAATTGTTGCAGGACACACATGATGGGAGCGTACCCCTTACAGGCCCCAAAGAGATGAATGTGGTCCAGAGAAGCCAGTTGTTTTACCTGGCTACACCTGGGCTCCGGGAGAGACAGCCAGACTTAACTGAACATGAATAATAGATCATTTAGATGAGTGGTTCTCAATGCATGGCCCAGGAGCTGCTTGTAGTCCAATCAGCATACAGGGCTATTTGAGTAGTATATATAGTATATGTGCATGTGGATGGAGCCCAAATAGCACACCGAGAACTGTATGTGTTGTCTCTACTGGTAGAGGTTGAAAAACCCTGATTTAGATAATACCTAGTCTTGTCATTGGTGCAGGGACTAGTCCTATGATTCTATGAAATCCAGCTGTGAAGGAGCAGGCTAGTTATTATCAAGAGAGTAATTATAGTGTGAAAGTGGCTGGAGAGAAAGGAGACAGCAGTTGGTCTCTTGGAGGTGAGCCCAATATAAAGTACCATGCAGCTGCTGGTGGCTTGACCCTACTCCACATAACTCAGTGTACTTTATTACTATATCATAATTTTAAATCAGCTACTGTAAATGTACTCAAACTATTATAGTATAGTATTAAAACTTCCCTTCTTCCATTTACTATTGACCAGCAGATGGTGCTCTTGCTTTAGGAGTTCTTGTTCACATTGTAACTTATCTATTTTTTTTTCTTTGTGGGAAGTTTTTCGTTTTGGGGCTGTTGGTCTTTGTTTTTCCCCCTTGCCAGGATTCTACTCCATTTTTTTCAATCAGGTTCATTTGCAATCCTGCCGTGTAGCTTTACTCCTGGAATAGATGAGTCTTTGTGTGTGTGCACGTGCTTTTCTAGACACAAGGCCCTAGGGTGGGGAGTCACTAGAGTGTTTGGCTAATACTACATTGACTCATAGCGGTTGCTTCATGTAGTGAAAATCTATTTGCATAATTTATTCCCATTGGTTTCTTTGTATGCCCAATTTAATTAGTTTGTAACGTTTCAGTAGTGTTTTTCTTGGATGTTAATAACATGCTGGGGAAGCTGAGCATGTTTCTGCCATCAGACATTTATCTGGTTCCGTAACTTTCAGCATATCTCCTCATTCGGATTTTTTATTTCCGAAGCTCCTGATGTTTATCTCCTTTCACTTTATAATTCTTATGAACAGTACATATGAAAAAAAAGTCTAAAATTTCTATTCTTTTGTGTCCTTTATCATGAATCATTTAAATGCTAAATTAAAGTCTAGCCTTTGTTTGGTATGTTTTTTAATTGGAGAGATTGGTTTGTTTTATATTAATCACATTGTATGAGGTGGCTGTACTGATCAAATGGTCCATCCTGAAAGCTGTTGTGATCCCAACTCCTACTAATATCATTGAGTGTGGGGGCACCCAGCAACTGTCAAGATTAAACACCTAATGGCCTAATTTGAATAATTTGGATTTTTTTGTGTGGATTTTATACTTGAAGGGCCTAATCCAACAAACTTTTACCTGCACAATCCTGCTTCATATGAGCATACTCCTTTGCACCCTGAAAATGTAATCAGGTCTGGCCCCACCTTGTGCTCCACTGATTTCATGAAGTGTATAATGAATGAGGCTCAGGCCAAGACTTGTCAAATTAAACCAGTGGAGTGGGGGTTTTCACTTGTGTGGATCCAATTGTGGGATTGGAACCACTGACTGAAGTTGGAGTACTCAAATGATTAAGAGTTTTCAGGATCAGGCCTGAAAAGGCTGAGATTTGGGTGCTTTTTTGGCAAAATAGTTCTCTGTCAATCTGTAAATTCTCCTTTTGTCTTTATCTTAACTGAAAAAGAATTGAGAGACTAGATGACCTAATTTCTCTCTCTCTTCTTGTAAGTGCAGGGTTCTTATCCATAGCTCACAAACTGGTACACAGCTATTAGACTGAACTATTGCTCCTTTGATATGTTTCCAGTTAGTTCTGTTAGCATAGGAAGGGTCTCACATGTGTGGTGGGGGAAAGAGTACAAAAGAGAAATGAGGCCGAAAGGCTGACATTGTTGATCAAAAAGAACACTGTGGGTCACGTGCTGCAGTCCTGACTCTCACAAGTAATACCACTGACTTTACTGGAACCTCTCAGAGGAGTAAGGGGTGGAGAATCAACCCTCATAGCTTTTTAGACATGGTCCTTGATCAAAGAGCTAGAAAACAATGTAGTCTTTTTGGCATTTGTATGTTAATATAAGAAGTGCAGTCTGCACTCATCCAATATGCATGAAATGAGCACACCGATCATGGAAATTAACCAATAACAGATTTGACATTCTGCAATAAATGTATTTAAAAAACAGAGATCATGACAGTTGGATAGAACTCTGTCATAGACAATGGTTTCCATTTGTGAAATAAAAAATATAACTCAGTGCTGTAGCTGCGTCCATCCTAGAATATTAGAAAGACAAGGTGGATGTGGCAATATTGCTATTGGATCAACTTCTGTTGGTGAGAACCCGAAGGAGAGCCTGGAGTAAGCTCAAAAGCTTGCCTCTTTTCCCGAACTGAATGTGGTCCAATAAAATATATTGTCTCATCCATCTTGTCTCTCTCTCATTTGCTGTAACACTTTTGAAAAGCTGGAAACATCAGATAATATGATTTTTATGCATATCTAGCTATATCTTGGCTATATCTTTTTGACTAAGGTGGCTATTTAACCAGTCAGTTATAAGAAGAGATGATCTACCCACATCACTACTCACTCATTTAATCCATAATGTCTATAAAAGGGACTACAATATTATTTTCAAGCCTCCAAAAGAGTTCCGTGATGTTTGGTTGCAAAGATAGGAAATCGTCTGGCTGGTTCTGATTTTATCTCAGGCAGTTTGCCCATCTCTTGCAGCAGGAGACATTAGTATTTCCATACTTCACAAGCATAGTGGATTTTGCTGGATGGTCTGTATTTTTGCTGAATCAGGTTATCTCTTCTACTTAACTGCAGTCAGACAATGTTCTGCAGACAGGAGAGACAGACTCAGACCCACAAAATACCCTGTAGCTGAAGTAAAGGTACACTGAGTTCGAAGTCAAAAGAGCAAGGGTCTTTGGCCCTCAATTCTACAGATTGCTGTTTCTATTTGCTTGCCTTTTGTTACCTTCAGCCTAGAAGGCTATTGAGTATTACCCCTGGTTTTACAAATAAATTAACAGTTATTTCATGCAGAGTTGGAATGGAAACCTAGCTAACGTTTTCAAAAAGTGATGAAGTGACTTAAAAGCTATGTCCCATGGAAAGTTAGGACTCCTATTCCTTAGGCTCCTAAGTAATTTCTACACCTTTAAATACATTTTATCCTACGACTCTAACATGGGAAACCCAAATCTTATCAGTCAACCAAACTTGCAGACTAAATGTGTCAAATGGTATCTTACCTTAACTAAAAAAACAGTCTCCCTGGAGACCTATGGATAGAACCCCTGGTTTTATAATATATGTAATTGTGTAACCTATTAGCAAAGCATGTGTCACATCCTTGTCGCAGGACCTGGCTTACAGAGGATAGAAATTACTTTTATAACTGAAGTGGCTAAAAAAAAAATGGTTTTAGGGGATCTGAAGAATTATGATTCAAACTGTGCTGATGATTTCTGAGGGGCAGAGGCTTATGGTTGCGTAGGATAGAATTATTTTTGCTTTCTTTTAAAGAATGCAATTCAATTTATTCAGTGAGAGCCTCTTTTAAAACAGATTTTATAATCAAAATGCATAATAATATGGGAAACACCTCCCTGTATGCTGTTGCACTGTGCACCATAATTTACACCAGCCATTTGTCACACATTTTGATTGCTGGTGCAGGACTAACTTCATATTGGGAGATCTGAAGGCTCTTTCTAATGTGGTAGGGGCCTCTTTTTCTTCCATTTCAGACTGCATCAGTTCAGAATGTCACCTCCATATAAGGTGTTTGGAGGATACTTTTACATCATGGAATGTACCCTAAAGAACAAAACAAATTATGATTTCTATACATGATTCACTTCAGGGATATGAATAGACTATAGGGTTAGATTCACAAAGGAATTAGGTTCCTAAGGCCAACATTTGGGCAGCACTGGCATTCCTAAAATCACCACTCAGCTGTAGGAACCAAGGAAGTTCTATGCACCTTAGTTTTAATTGCTTGTCCCTGGGGTTGAGGCTCCTAAATTTTAACAGCTAGAACACAAATAGCCAGCAAAATTCTGACACTGCTCTGCAGTGCCAAATTTACACAAACCCCAAATTAGTGCCAAATTTATACAAACCCTAGTGGCCTTTACAAATGGGGCATTCCCTCACTTATCTTGTGTGCTAGGTCTGATCGGGTAGGTGTGCTTGGAGCATGCCTAACCTTGCATAAAGGGTCTCAGAGGCCTCTTGAATAATCCAGCAGTTAAAGTTCTTAGCTAACTGTTGGAGACCTTGATTCTTGTCCTTGCTCTATATCAGGCAGAAGTGGGAATTTAAACCCAGGTCTCCCACATGCTAGGTGAGAAGGATAAAAATTGGTTTTTTGGGAGGGTGCCATGTGAGTCCCACAGCCATTGGGCTCTACTTATTGTGGGGCAGATTTTTTTCTAATCTCTCCTATTGAAGCTGCGCCACTCACTATAAATAATTAAATATTCACCGGAACAGGGCCTTGAGCTGTCTCCCCCACATGAGTGCCACAACCACTGAATTATAAAGTCATTCTCACTCTTTTTGTTGCAATGAATAGGTAGTTTTCACACAGTGGAACAATTCCAACAGGAGAGATGGAAGACAATCCATTCCAGAATACCCTATAGACAAGTAGCTTGCTGCTGCCCCTAGGAGATGAAAAAGCTGAGACTTAAATGAAGCTTTCCTGCATCCCCGGTCAATGCTTTAACCAGTGGGTTCTTGTGTAACAACCAGGAGCTCTGCTTCAATATTTTTCACAATCCCCCGCCCTCCATCCCCGTATATTCTTGATTTAAGGATCTAATTCCAAAAGAGCACTATGAATTCTGAATGGAGTGCAATGCCTTCCTCTGGGCCAGCCTTAGGTACCTAGTTTCCTTTGAGGGGCAGGGTTTAAGCTACAAACATCTAGAGGACCTTTATGACTGACTAGT
This sequence comes from Pelodiscus sinensis, assembly GCF_049634645.1. NCBI lineage: Eukaryota > Metazoa > Chordata > Testudines > Trionychidae > Pelodiscus > Pelodiscus sinensis. Next base: position 83,713,885 of record NC_134712.1, read on the forward strand.
TTAGGCAGCTCCCCACTCAGTTTGCTGGTTCATGTGTTTATGGGCACCTAAGTATCTTAGGCTGTGTCTAGACTACATGCCTCTGTTGGCAGAGGCATGTAGATTAGACCGATCAGCAAAGGCAAATGAAGCCGCGATTTAAATGATCGCGGCTTCATTTACATTTACATGGCTGCCACGCTAAGCCGACAAACAGCTGATCAGCTGTTTGTTGGCTCGCGCGCTAGTCTGAACGTTCCCCCTGTCGACATCAAAGCCCTTTGTTGGCAGCCCTGTTATTCCTCGTGGAATGAGGTTTACAGGGGCTGCCGACAAAGGGCTTTGATGTCGACAGGGGGAACGTCCAGACTAGCGCGCGAGCCGACAAACAGCTGATCAGCTATTTGTCGGCTCAGCGCGGCAGCCATGTAAATGTAAATGAAGCCGCGATCATTTAAATCGCGGCTTCATTTGCCTTTGCTGAACAAACAAATCTACATGCCTCTGTCGGCAGAGGCATGTAGTTTAGACGTACCCTTAGTGTGGGCATCTTAGTATCTTTCTGGCAACTCCTGCACCAGATCAGGTACCAGATACATTGGGTGTTTTTCTCTTGGATTTTATCAGTGATGCAAAGAGGGGAGTCCTGATGCATGGGTAACTTAGGGCCTCCATATCATCTGGCCATGCTTGTGCCCTGGAGAGGTACTTCAGCTTCACCTTGAGAATTGATATAACATGGGAAGTGGTAGTCACCTGTTATAAGTTCTTCCTCGATTGGGTAGAGCTGAGTATCAGGGTCTGGGTCCAGCAGTAGGAGAGGTCATATCTCATTGGACAAACACTGTCATCCATAAAACTGGGTAGCCCTCAGACAATAAGGTGTCTCAACACCATCTGCCTGCTTCAATGGATACTTGATGCTTAGAGTTTTATAACATCACAAGTGGACTGTAGCCAATGCACCAGACAAATCAAGTAAAGGAAAGAAAACATCTTTACTTTATAGGGTGCTGGAATATTCACTCCACAACAACTGGATTATCTGAAGACCTTTAACAAATCAACAATGCACATAAAACTGCCATGGTCAATAACAAGCTGAAATGCTTCAATGTGGATATCACATCACTCCAAGAAACACAGGCATCAAGTGGATCTCTCAGGGAAAAAGACTACATATTTATCTGCCCCAACACTCTCCTCGTCTTCTGATATCAAATGCCAATTCTATGACCAGTTGAACAATACCATCAACAGGATTCTGAAATATGAATATTTTCCTGACAGGGGAATTCAGTGCATGGATAAGAGCTGATCATGACGTATGGACTAACTTGTCTTGACGTATGGACTAACTTGTCAACACGGAACTGGTCAGATGAATGAAGACAGTTGAAGGCTGCTCAAATTATGTTCCTGTTATGATCTCTGTGTATTGAACTCATTCTTTCAGATAAAACCTCAACACAAAGTGTCTTGGAAACATCCCAGATCTTGCAACTGGTGCCAACTGGATCTCATCGCAAGTTGTACCAACCTCAGCACTGCCCTAATTACCTGCAGCTATCCACATGCTGATTGTTACACAGACCACTCTCTAATATACAGCAAGCTCAGATGTAAACCAAAGGAAATACACAGTAAAAGGATGCCCTCATATTAACATCTGTGCCACGGCAAACCAAGAAGAGTCATAGTAGTACAAGACAATGCTAGTGATTGTGCCCAGCTGAAGCAGAAGCAGCTGAAGAACACAATCTATGACACAGCTCTGTCAGTCTTTGGGAAAAAGGAAAACAAGACCAATAACTGGTTTGATGCATACCCCATTGTGTCCCTGTATGACACCAGTCATGGAGGCCAAATGCACAGCTCAAGCCAACGAAGAGATACCCACATGAAAAAAAAAACCTTACAAGCAAGAAGCAACATAAAACAAACTGCTTGATGCTTCACCAATAACTATTGGCTGCACTTAGATGAAAGCATCCAAGTAGCAGCTGATGCAGGCAACATCAAAAATAGATCCAAGGCTTTCTTGATCTCATCATACAATTTCAAAGATGACAGTTCCATTGAATTCAACAGGCAGGGGCGGATATAGGGCAGGGCGAGCAGGGCGGCTGCCCCGGGCCCCGCGCTTCAAAAAGCCCCGCGCATGTGCCGTGGTGCCGCTGCGCTTGCACATGGCGTCACTGCGCATGCGCCGTGGCAAAGGGGGACCCCGCGAAATTTTGCTGCCCTGGGCCCCGCAAAATGGTCATCTGCCCCTGTCAACAGGCATAAACAATGAAGGATTGCACCAAGCAGATGGATTGCTGGGTAGTAAGCTACTCTGAGCTCTACACCATCATGAAAAGCCTGCCCGTTAAGAACTAGCTGTTGAGGAGCTTTGCCCTGCCATAGCTGGACTTTGCAGTAGAAAGGGCCCCAAGAAAAGACTATGTACTGTCAGAGGTCATAAAATGCAGAAAATTATTCTACTGAAACATCTTCATGAGTTACTCTTCCACTGCTGGAAAGAAAGTGATGATCCTTAAGAAATGAGATGCTAAGAGATGGAAACAAGAGCTTAACAAAGGTCTTCAGAGTTATGAGAGGAAGCAGTCCAGCTTAGCACAGGAAAAAAAGATCTCACAGAAAGCAGAGTCCATGGGGACAAAAAAAATCATCTTTAAATGTCTGTTGAGCCATACCTACATTGCCATAAAACCAACTGAGTACATTCTGTATTCTTCAGGGACCCATACCCATGATCTCTCGAGATTGAAGGATGCCTACTATGAAACATCTAATTCTCTCCATGCCTGGGTACTTAACTCAGGCATGGAGAAAATTAGGTGCCTAGTCCCTCTTATGAATCCAGACCATTTCAATATATTTTAATATTTTCATACGCCTCAAGACAGCTTTCCTGTGCAGTTTCATGAACATAATCCAGCTCCAACACCATCCTAGAAGATTCCCTGGACTCTATGAATATTTGTCAGTCTAAAGTGACTCTTTTAGGAACTGTTTCCCCACCATGCGTTTCCTGAACTGATCCTTTAAATTTGTCAGAGCCCAGTACTTGCAGCCCTAAAGTGGCTCCTTTGCAATTAGGTGTTGCTTGTTGCACCCCTCTTTCTTCCAGCTGCTATATACTTGTGGTTTTCCTTCATTACTGCTGAAGAGATGATCCATTCCCAACACTTTACGGTTGACTCTCTCCCTCTCAGTTGTCATCTTCTTCTGTTGCTCTTGAGTAAAATGTTCAAAAATACTTGAGTGGTTTGGTATGTTAAGTATTACAGATGTTCAGGCTCCTCAATGCCTACGTCTCTTTTGAAATGCACTTTAAACTTCTAAGACACAGTTGGTTTTGTAAATTTTACCCCTTGTAAAATTTTCTCTGAGAGCAGGTACTCAATCTTAATTTTCTTTGTTTAATATGACACAGCTATGGTATTCTGTAAATAATAACTGGTAACCTTCTTAACGACAGGTTATATTCCCTTCGGCTCTTTACATATGTTGGGTATAACTTAATTTATAGTCAGACTAAGGTATTAACTGCAAAATGCAGCCTTCATTAGGTTCAAAGCATAATGCCTGAACAATTTTGACACAGAATGGAGTAGACTCGTCCCATTGATTTCCATTGCTCTCCTGATATGGCTGTAACTTCAGCAGCGAAATCAGTGTTGACATTCCATTAAGTCTTTTCCTGTGGTCACTAGAGATGCGGGCCCTGTTGGCCTGGTAAATTTCCAACTAGGTAATTATTAGTGCAAATACCATGCATATGTGATTGCCAGAATAAAGTTATTTTGTTTACCAGCCAGACTGACACAAGCTTGTGAACCTGGGATCAAGCATTCATACAGCATCTACTGGTAGCCCACTTCAGAGGCACATCTCTCCTGGCAAGGCCCCTTGGCCTCCTCACATTAGCTTTTGATTCAGGGGCAGGAATTATTCAGCGTTCCCATAGTCTTACACAGCAACTGCAATCTAATACACACATATATGATCATAAATATCTGTTTTGTATTGATAAACTGGTGCCATGCACTCTCCAGATGTGGCTCAGCATTATACAATAATCTTCTAGCGAGGCATGGAATAGCCCCACCACAAGAAGTGGCAATACAAGGTAGAAGTCACTTTGATTACAAGGTCAAACATTTAGCAAAAGAAACCCCAGGTAACAAGCTACAATATGTTTCTCAATCTTTTATCTTCACTGCAATATGTTCTGAGTCCATCCACATCTACTAGGTAGTGTGTTTACTTGAATCGTAAACTGAATTGCTTTAAACCTTTGTGTACCCTGGGGAGTTAAAGAAATATGGTCTGTGTCATCAAATGCTTGATCTACTAATGCCCTCTGGCCTTGACAATAAATTACCTTAAGTTTGGGCTGCCAAATGCATGCTTTTCTTAGCACAAATAATTGTGTTCAATCAATGTGCTAATTTGTCTGTTTGCATAAGGCTCATTGTTACAAAATACTCTCTTAGCTTGTTAGAATTTTCAGAAATGTTCATTACATGAGGCAATTTGGGTAAAAAGATGTGTTCCAAAGAACTGATAGCTAATTGTATAGGCTGTGGGCATTTCTTCCAAGAGAAGATAGTTCTATATGAAACTGAAATGACATCTATGTAATTCACAAACGTGGTAAAGACATACTTTAAATGAAAATTCACATTATGTACTTCAAAAGATAATATAACACATCTCTTCCTTAGCAGAGTTGAAGGTCTGAGCCTATCAAAAGACCCTAACTAATGATAAGTTGACTTTAAAAAAAAATTGTTCCACCAACAGACAACAGTGGAGTTCTACTTTGTTCCTGTGTGAAAGTTTCAATCAGTCTGAAGGCTCATTAAATCTTCCTAACTCATTTTTAATAATAAAACCAGTTGTATTAACATAATGTGTAAGATAATCCACGTGAATTAAGATGAGACCACAGAGTTCAGTTTAGTTCTAATTAGAATCTGGAAATACATTTTCCACCACATGTCATATGGGTTAATCTTTCAAATTACCTACTCAGACCATATTAGTGTTATATTATAATTGCGCCTTTCATATAAATATCAATATAAAAAGGATTACTAACTTTAGGCTTCTATCACAAGCACTGAGCTGTACCTGTGGGAGTGATTATATTAAAGCTATTAAGCATATAGGGGTATAAAGCTGCTTCTATTAAAATCGATGAATTTTGCTATTAACTTAAAGGGAAGCAAGACTGGTCTTGATCTAGGCAGGTAAAATGCATCCATATTAACTAATGTTATCTTGAAATGGCATTATCTGTAGAGGGTCAGTTCTTCTTCCCTTAACTATACACATGCCATTCCCACAGAAGCTTTTACTGTCATTAATAGAGCTTGGTGAAAAACTGACCTTTTTGGTTAATTGAAAGTTCTGAAACAATCAATTTTTTATGTTTGGGTCAAACCACATCCACTGAATTTTTTGGCACTTTTTGAATTGAGAAAAAGCTGTGTTTTGGGTTGAAACAAATCAGTTTAAAACAAGGTAGACTGTTTTCCTTCAACAGTTATAGCATAATGGTTAGTACACTCACTTAGAAGGTTGGAAATCTGGTTTCAATTCCCCTTTCTGCCTGAAGTGGGGTGATGATTAGAAAGGGGGTATCCCATATGGTAGGAGAGTGCCCCACCCATTGACATAATCTGGCATGGGTCTTTTCTGTTCAAGTTGTCATTTCTTCTTTAAATTACTCAATGGCCACTGAAGAAAGGACTTGAACATGTTTCTTGTATTGTAGGTAAATGCCTTAACCACCAGGTGATAGAGAAGTGATGGGACAACTAAGACCAAGGAGTGCATTGTTTGAGTGGTCCTCCTTCATCTCAGTGGGCCACAAGATTGAAATGCACTGGGGGGCAGCCTGAAGCACATTAGGGGTACATCTACACTGCACAGTTATTTTGAAATAAGCTATTCTGGAAGAAATATTTCAAAATAGCACGTCTACACTACAGGGAAACCTCAAAATTAGTCCAAGGCAGGCTCCCCTAATGTGGATGTGCTACCACGATTTAGTGCCTCAGGAGGCACTGGGGAGTAATTACTTTGAATGGCCCTGGAGAGGAGCTATTTCAAAATAGCACCAGTGGAGTGTCCACACTACTGCTATTTCGAAATAGCTGGCTTTGAATAGGCATTATTCCTTGTGGAATGAGGTTTACAGAAGTCGAAATAAGCCCTCCATTATTTCAAATTTATTTCAAAATAATGGAATTGTTGTGTAGACACTTTCATTGTTATTTCGAAATAAGTGTGTGATGTAGACACACCCTAGGGTTCCACCTGCAGCCCACATACCCCCTTTCTGCCCCCTTCTCCCAAACCTCTTGTGCACTGGGGCACTGGAACCCCACACTTACCTATTCTTCTCCCTCCCGGTGCTTTTGGAGCAGCATGAATCTGCAGATATTTGCCCCATCCCTGCTCCTCCTCCTTCCCAGCTAATTTGTGGCTGCACAAACTTGGGAAGGAGTGGGGATAGAGCATGAATCAGCTGAGTTCTGGGGGGGGGGGGAGGCAAGTTCAAGGTTCCAGTATCCCTGTGCATGGGAGGCGTGGGGGAAGAAATCAGAGAGGGGTGCACGGACCACAGATTTTTTTATCATCATTATAGAGTTATTCTGCTTTTTTTCACCATTCTCTCTAGCCAGTAACTATTAATAGTCACTGGTCACTTTGAATGATTATGTGGCATGGATATGCTCTTGCAATCAGGCTTTCTTTTTTTTTAATCTTTTGCATTTTTTCTGTCTTGGACAATGAGACTTCATTCCTATGGTCACTTGCCCACTCCCTGTTCTCATGCATTGTGCAATGATGCAGAGCTTACATTTTTGCAGGGGTTTTTTTTTTTCTGAAAACAAAAAAGAGCCTTGCCTGGAACCACTGGGATTAAAACAGAAAATTAATGGAAGTGTTTATATTGCTTTTAGATTCCATAAAATGAAACTTAAATTTGGGGAGGAGCCTGGTCTAAATATATGCCTGGAACAAATGAAAAATTGCCCATATTATGGTTAAATTAAGAAAAAAGGAAAAAGTGCTTGTAGGATGCTTGACAAAAATCAGCAGCTTGAATACTAGATTCGTCAGATGTTTCTGGTTCTGTTCTTTTCCTTTTTGTTTAAAATACTGCAGGTGTTCTCATATATGTTGTATGGTAAGCTGATTAATTTTCTCCATTTTGGCACAAAGCAGCATTCAACTCAATTTGTTTTGTATTCTATTTCCAATCTCTGCTTTTCTAGTTAGGAAGGGATTTTAACTTTTTTTCCCCCCCCCCACACAAAAAAAATTAAAAAAGCTCTTGCAGGCTATTATTTCCAGCTTTTAAACATACAATCATACATAAACATGGACTTGCTATTTTTTATATCAAATGCTTAAAACTGTCTAATTTTGCATAAAAAAAATTATTTCTCTCTCAACTTTTGTCTTCTCCCTCAAAGGAGTAGGATTTGAAAAGCAAAAAGTATCCTCGGCTGATGCTGTCTTTGTTTTCAGTTCCTTTCTTTTTTCAAAACCATTTACATCTGCAGCTTCTAGCATCTTTATCCCCACCTTTCAGAGACTTTCTGCTATCTCTGGAGGTTATCCCCAGTTTCACTGTGGGAGAGTTAAAAGGTACAGGAAATCATGTATCATTAGGAACAATACAAACTTTTGTGTGCTGAACACTTAAGAAAAGTAAGACTGAGGGGGAGGATGCTTTCAGCCACCCCTCCTGATATTCCAAAAGAACACTGGAACATTATTGAACATAGACGCCACATGATACATTCTAATTACATTGAAAGTGCCGAAGTGTATAATTTTTTTTTTTTTTGTCTTTTCAGTCCTGAGGTGTAAGTGGTCTACTGCTTTTTAGGAACAGTTTTGAGATATTTGGTGCAGCCTATAGGTCTAACCTACTTGCTTGCCTATCTATCTATCTATCTATCTATCTATCTATCTATCTATCTATCTATCTATCTATCTATCTATCTATCTATCTATCTAATCTATCTAATTTCCTTATGGTTTTGATTATATCTTTATTAGAATAAGTTACAATAGATTTTTTTCAAAGTAGTTTGGCAGTTTGGCTATAACACAAGGGCTGCGTCTAGATTGGCATGATTTTCCAGAAATGCTTTTAACAGAAAAGTTTTCTGTTAAAAGCATTTTCGGAACAGAGCGTCTAGATTGGCACGGACGCTTTTCCGCAAAAGATCCTCCAGAAAAGGGCGCTTTTTCCGGAGGATCGGGGCCAGTGTAGACGCTCTTTTCCGGCTTTTCTAAAAGCCGGAAAAAAGCGGCGGACATTTTTATTTAAATGCCACGGGGGATATTTAAATCCCCCGCGGATTTCCCTATTGCGATCGCTGAAATTAACATGCCCCTTCCGGAAAAGGGGCCACTGTAGACGTAGCCTATATGTTTAGCTAAGACAAAGCTAGCATACACATGCCTGGGACCTATCACCTAGATATCAAAGTCAATGTGCATATATTCAGGAACTTTCACCTTCTAGATAAACCAATGTGCAGTGGCATAGGGGCTTACAAGAATATCCTCAAATGTAACAGGTACATCATTACTTGGAATAACCCAAAATAACCAGTTAAGATCAGACTGAATAACCAGATAGGACAGAAATAACAAAAGTGATAGATAACCACAAAAGACCCATGATAATGAATTGATATATATGATAATAAGTTGACATCAATGATATACTGACTGTTGCGAGAATCACAGGTCCGATGATTCATAACCAAGGAGGGAAGGACAGAACCGGGTGGACCGTTTTATCAAATAAAAAATATTTATTTATAACAGTGATGAATTTATAGTATTTATTCTGAGATTTTTAATAGATCGCGTTAATAATGATTTTACAGTATTTATTATATTTATTCTATGATTTCTAGTTAAACGTGTCAGATATATAAGGATGGGAATGGCGAGGGGAATAGTCTCTATTCTAAAAATATCCAGCTACACTAATTAAATAACAGTGATAACTACAAACTCTATGTACTACCCAAAACAACTACAACACTAAGCTTATACAACAAGAAAAATCATATCATACATACCAACTTACACAGCACACGGAACATTTCGAAGATATCAGTTCAGTTGCGAAGGCCTTGGTTATACCCGAGAGTCGGGGGAGGTGGCTGGTTGGTTGATCAGGCCGGCAGCGCTTTGAAGTATACGGGAAGGCACACGCACGGTGGTACGTGTGTTGCGAAGACCTCCTCGAGCGAGCTGTGTGATGGGTATTTATCCCCAAATCTGCACATCACTTTCCCGTGCATGCATATTACCATATATGGCCCAATGATCACCAAGTGGGGGGTCTGTGTCCCAGGGGTTGGGTCGAAGCTGAGCAGGTTTCTTGCGACCAGGTAAGCCCCGCAGTTCTCACACCAAGGTGACGGGTGGGAGAGTCTGAGGCTATTTTCCCCTTTTCACACCTTCCCTTTTTCTAAAGGCAATGGTATGCAGGAAGGGTGCGGCTGGTTTCTCCCGAGGAGTACTGCACCCCACTATAGCAAGAGCGGCCTGGCCAAACTTTTTACTGGGGGGGGGCAGTTTTTTTTCTAACACTGACCTATAGGTAAAAGACACTTCACCATTAGTAAGGGGGGGAGAAATACAAATAAGGAGAAAGGGGAAAACCCTACTGAATATGTATCAAACATAACAATGTCAATGTAACATATAAACATAAAAGTGGCATCCCAGCCTAGGGGCGATAGGAGAAGCCCATGGGAGGTGCCTAAATATTGCCACTGATGATGATGAGGAGAATGATAGTAACACTTCAGGTTGTTCTAGAAGGAATGGTGTGAGTATATGAAAACATTAATGTAAGTTCCCTATCTTTCCTTCACCGGCCAGGTGTGAGAGGCATGCACAGAATGCAAATACTTTCCTCTCACTCCCTTAGTGTCCAGGGAACAGGATGAAAAGCAAGCTGCACCCTGGAGCGCATTGCTGCTGCCTCTCCTACCCTTCCAAAAATCCTCCCTTGGATGTTTGTGACTGTGATACATGTATTAATAAACTATATTTGTAAATTTAAAAGAGTTCCTATAGTGTGAGTGTTGCAACTGTCTACATCAAGGTTCCCAACCATAGAATAATTTAAATTATGGGCCTGATTCTAGGAAAAGGATGTATCAACCCTCAAAATGGTACCTGGAAATCCATAAGTAATCTATATAATTATATATAAGATAAAGATCAGGCAACAGATTTGGCTCCCACAAATGGGACTCTGAGAGGTGTACAGAAACAGCCTCCTTCCTGGGAATTGGAAATTCTTAAGTAAAAATCTAAGTTAAAATTCAACTGATTTTTCAGCCAGAATTGGATGCCAGTCAGAAACACTGTACACCTCACCATGGACTTTCTCTTTCTCCTCATCTGTTTCCTTTCTGTTTCTTAGCCTGTAGTACATTACTTTTACATTATTACTTTTATTTTTCTTAACTGATTAATTCTGCAATCCAGGAAGGAATATGTTCTCCAGGGGGAAAGAGTAGGTATATACTGAAAGGAGCTCTTGAGGTCTTGACCATCAGACTAATTTGGCTTGCCTTGTGGTTGACTATTTGTCTCCCACCATTAGGTCTCCAGGGATATTATACATTGGGAAATTGTAACTATGGAAGGACTCCTCATTGCACTCCTTGGGAATTACTGACTAGTCATTGAGGTTAGAATCTTATAAGAAGGAAATGCCTTCATATATGTGTTAAGGGAGCTTTGTAAGTTGAACTGTGATATCATGGTACCAGACGAAAAGAGCAGTCATACAGGGGTTGGTGATCCACACATTTAGGGTATGTCTACATTACCCTGCTAGTTCGAACTAGCAGGGGGTAATGTAGTCATCCGCACTTGCAAATGAAGCCTGGGATTTGAATTTCCCAGGCTTCATTTGCATGAAGCCGGCCAGCGCCATTTTTAAATGCTGGCTAGTTCGGACTCCGTGCCGCGCGGCTACACGTGGCACGGAATAGCTAGTTCGGATTAGGCTTCTAATCTGAACTAGCTGTACGCCTTGTGGAATGAGGTGTTCAGCTAGTTTGGATTAGGAAGCCTAATCCGAACTAGCTAGTCCGTGCCACGTGTAGCCGCGCGGCACAGAGTCCAAACTAGCCGGCATTTAAAAATGGCGCCGGCTGGCTTCATGCAAATGAAGCCCGGGAAATTCAAATCCCGGGCTTCATTTGCAAGTGCGGATGACTACATTACCCCCGCTAGTTCGAACTAGCGGGGTAGTGCAGACATACCCTCAGAGATGGTGGGCAAGTTGATCAATCTATGTATTAATTGCCACCAAAAGGCTTCAGTGACTCTGTGGAATTGTAACATGGCTAGTGTTAGAACCAGGAGCAGGACTGCACAGAATTCTTCCCTGTTCTCACCACAATCCAATAGCCATGGTTTTCATGAGTCAAAAAAGCAAGCCTAGCATTGTGGAGGACTGTGAATTGTCTCATTTGTGGAGGTTTTATGTGATAATCTTCCCATTCTACTCAACACTTTGTCCATTTCTGTTTTCAACACTGCCTTGGCAATGGAAAGGGCAAGACACTAATTTAGATCCATGACTAAAATTCTCCTTTGTTTCCTCAAAATGGGAGAGAGTGCCTAGCCCCAGGCCTTGTCAGGCACCAGAAAGCCAGCTCTGGCTAGTGATGATTACTGTAAATATAAGACGGCTTTTTCCCCTTGCAAAGCAGAGCATTTCCAGTTTTAGTTTTGCTCGAGTTACAAAGAACATTGCCAGAAACACCTTGTACCAATGTGAATGTTGAAAAACTTAGCAAGGAGGCTGTAAACATCCTTTTTAAACCGTAAAAGGACTGTTCATCATCAGGACAAAGCAGATCTATTTAAAAATAAAGAAAGGAATGTCAATCCCTTGATGTCCTAACAAAATTAAACATGTGACACAAAAGCAATGTCCAAACAAGAGTCTATTGTTGCAGCCGCTGGGGATACATGTGTCACTGCTCTGTTTGACTTACATCTGGGACTGCAGCAAATTGAAAGGAAAATTGGATTAGGTTATGCCAACTCAACCAAAGAAATGTATTGTCTCCTTAAATGCACCTTTTCTCTGTCCCACTTTTTTCTGAATAATATCCAGGGCATCTGTTACATTATCAGCAATGTCTATATTATGACTTTTGTAATAGTCCTGATCCCATTGTGACATTTCATACTTGTGAGGAACTTAGATGAGATTTAGCTTCATAAACATTCCTTCTTCTCTAGAAGGGGAGTTGAGTTGTATATGACCTCCCCTCATCTGAGGGAGCTCTAATGGGTTTAAACTTTAACTGGGGTAGCTTGTCATTTTGCTGACATTCCCTGTATCTTTTCCAGTAAATATTTCTGTGTCACTTATCTTCTATGGTTCTTCTGCTTCATGTGACTTTTTATAGCTACTGTTTGTTGCACCATACAAAAGGCATAATATTGATTGTATAGTCCCATCATAAAAAGTGTTCAGATATTCCAAAAAGCATTTATTTTGTCTTTCTCTTCAATTGTGTTCAGGGACTGTGTGATGGGGTGGATCATTTGATGATTGTTTGTTCTGTTCATTCCCTCTGAAGCACCTGTCACTGGCCCCTGTTGGAAGACAGGATACTGGGATTGATGGACCTTTGATCTGACCCAGTATGGACGTGCTTATGTACAGACTAGAGAATTTTAAAATACTATTTCATGAGATTATTTTTAAAAATGCCATTGTGGTACAAACTGGGAATTGAGACTGTCATATGTGGCCAATGGAGGCGATGGTATGGTGTGAGACAGAATCGGCTCAACAAGGAGGGAGGGAAATTATGGAGAGTTTTGAGTGTTAGGATAAGAAGCTTGTGAATGCAATGCACTGCAGAAAAGGAAACAATAAACCATTCCTCCCATAACAGTAAAGGCCCGATTCTTCAAGGTGAGCAGCTTGTGGAGGGGGAGGGAGTGGGGGAGGAAGGGACTTCTGAGGAGGGGGGGAAGGAGGGGGAAGAAAAGGGAAGGCACCAAGGAACAGCATGGAGGAGAGACAAATGCCAGGGGGCCAAGTGGAGACAATGAGAAAAGGGGCAGAGGGGAGGTGTCAGTGGGTGGGGGAACCAGGTGATGCTGGGAGGAGAGAGGGTAAGGGCATTGGGGGCTAGAGGGGAAAAGGGGAGGTGCTGGGAGAAGGCTTGAAAGAAGAGGTGGGCATGAGAAAGAAGGGGATGGAGCAAGTCATGTGTGAGGGCAGAGGGGCATGAGGGGAATGGGAGCAGAGAGTGGTGAGGGGATGGGCATCAGGGGAAAAAAGGGCAAAGGGGACAGGGGCAGTAAGGGAAGGGGGAGGCACCAGGAGAGTGCAGGGCTAAGGGAAGGTGCAGGTGCCAGGGGACTCTGGGGGTGAAGCAGAAGAGCAGAGACCTGCAGGGGATGGACCAGCACCAGAGGAGAGAGGCAGGGCAGGTGTGTAGAGGGAGGTGTTAGAAGAGGGGATGAGGAGGGGTAGCTCACATGATCAGAGTGGGGCTACTGGAGGAGCGGGCACAGGGGGAAGAGAAGGGCTGGTGGAGGGGGGCAGGTCGCAGAAGGGCTGAGGGCAGTGAGAAGGGCAGGAGTCAGGACAGCAGAGGAGGGTGAGGAGTTGGAGGGCAGCAGGCACCAGGGCTGTGTCCAGACTCCATGCCTCCGTCGACGGAGGCATGTAGATTAGCCAGCTCGGAAGAGGGAAATGAAGCCGCGATTAAAATAATCGCGGCTTCATTTAAATTTAAATGGCTGCCCCGATCTGCCGATCAGCTGTTTGTCGGCAGATCGGGAGAGTCTGGACGCGATGCCCCGACAAAGAAGCCTTTCTTCATCGACACAGGTAAGCCTCGTGAAACCAGGTTTACCTGTGTCGATGAAGAAAGGCTTCTTTGTCGGGGCATCGCGTCCAGACTCTCCCGATCTGCCGACAAACAGCTGATCGGCAGATCGGGGCAGCCATTTAAATTTAAATGAAGCCGCGATTATTTTAATCGCGGCTTCATTTCCCTCTTCCGAGCTGGCTAATCTACATGCCTCCGTCGACGGAGGCATGGAGTCTGGACACAGCCCAGGGGAACTGATGGAGCCAAGGGGAAGTGACATGGAAGCAGAGAGAAAAGGTAAGGGTTCATAAAATATTTATTAATAACTTGGATGCCACAGTGGTACATCCAAACAAGCCACGTGAACTCAGTACTGGTGCACAACACAAAATTCATTCTGCTCATGGTAGGAAACTCCTAGTCTATGTCTACACTGGTGGCTTCTTGCATCATGTCATGGAGTCAGGAGGAAGTCAGAAGACTGGAAAAGGGTAAATATAGTGCCCATCTATAAAAAGGAAAATAGGAGCAAACCAGGAAACTACAGACCAGTCAGTTTAACTTCTGTGCCAGGGAAGATAATGGAGCAAGTAATTAAGAAATTCATCTGCAAACATTTGGAAGAAAATAAGGTGATAGGTAACAGCCAGCATGGATTTGTAAAGAACAAATCATGTCAAACCAATCTGATAGTTTTCTTTCCTAGGATATCAAGCCTTGTGAATAGTGGAGAAATGATGGACATAGTATACCTAGACTTTAGTAAAGCATTTGATACAGTCTCACATGGCCTTCTTATATAAAAATACTAAGGAAATACAATCTAGATGGAGCCAGTATAAGGTGGATGCATAACTGGCTGGACAACCATTCTCAGAGGGTATGTCTACACTGCCACCCTAGTTCGAGAGACTAATTCGAACTACCTACTCTGTGCCACGTGTAGCCGCGGGCATGGAGTCTGCACTAATGGGGATTTAAAAATGGCGGCGCCCGGCAAGATGCAAATGAAGCCCGGGATATTTAAATCCCGGGCTTCATTTGCAACTTTGAATGCCTACATTAGCCACCCTAGTTCAAACTAGGGTGGCAGTGTAGACATACACAGAGAGTAGTTATTAACACAATCCTGCTGGAAAGGCATAACAAGTGGGGTTTCGTAGGGGACTGTTTTGGGACCGACCATGTTCAATATTTTCATCAACGATTTAGATGATGACTTAGAGAATACAATTATTAAGTTTGGAGATGATACCAAGCTGGGAGGGGTTACAATTGCTTTGGAGGATAGGGTCATAAATCAACATGATCTGGACAAACTGAAGAAATAGTCTGAGGTAAACAGGATGAAGTTTAATAAGGACAAAATGCAAGGCGCGCCACATGTAGAGAATGGGAAGCGACTATCTAGGAAGGAGTACTGCAGAAAGGGATTTAGGGGTCACAGTGGACCACAAGCTAATTATGAGTCAACAGTATGACACTGTTGCAAAAAAAGCTCCCGGGAGCTTGCCCGGGACCGCAAGAGGCGGGCACCCACCTGGGCTAGTGCAGAAATCATGGACCTCGTCCACGATCTCCGCACTAGGCACAGGAAAGTGGCCGTCTAGGGCAGGAGAGCTGCCAGCCTGGCCACCCAGGAGCAGGTGTGCAAGAGAATCAAGGGGGTCCACTGAGACCCCCGACCCTGAGCCCTGAGCTTACAATGGCCGTCCTGGGTCAGACCAAAGGTCCATCTAGCCCAGTAGCCTGTATGCTGACAGCGGCCATCCCTAGGGACCCTGGAGGGGATGGACCGAAGACAGTGACCAAGCCATTTGTCTTGTGCCATCCCTCTCCAGCCTTCCACAAATCTTGGGCAGGGATACCACTCCTACCCCCTGGCTAATACCACTCCATGGACCCAACCTCCATGACTTTATCTCACTTCCCTTTAAACTCTATTCTAGTTCTAGCCTTCACAGCCTCCTGCAGCAAGGAGTTCCGCAGGTTGACTCTTTGCTTTGTGAAGAACAACTTTCTGTTTGAAGCCTGCTACCCATTCCTTTCCTTTGGTGTCCTCTAGTCCTTCTTTATGGGAACTAATGAAGAACTTTTCTGTATGCACCCTCTCCACCCAACTCCTGCTTTTAGAGACCTCTATCCTGTCCCCCCTCTGTCTCCTCTTTTCTTAGCTGAAAAGTCCCAGTCTCTTTAGCCTCTCTTCATATGGGACGTCTTCCAAACCTCTGATCATTTTAGTTGCCCTCCCCTCTCCAACCCTCTCTCTTCCCCTCTACACTTGCCGTAGTGTAGACATACCCTGATAGATGTCTATCCAGCCTGCTCTTAAATATCTCCAGTGATGGAGATTCCACAATCTCCCTAGGCAATTTATACCAGTGGGTATGTCTGCACTACAACGTTAATTCGAACTAACTTAGTTCGAATTAGTTAATTCGAACTAACGGATCCAGACTAAAAAACTAGTTCGAATTAGCGTTTTGCTAATTCAAACTAGCATGTCCACATTAAGTGGACCCTGAACCAGGCTTAAGGATGGCCGGAAGCAGTGCCGGCAGGGCATCAGAGGAGGACTTAGAGCGTGGAGCTGCTTGAGAGGGATGGCACGAGACAAATGGCATGGTCACTGTCTTCGGTCCATCCCTTCCAGGGTCCCTAGGGTTGGCCGCTGTCGGCAGACAGGCTACTGGGCTAGATGGACCTTTGGTCTGACCCAGTACGGCCATTGCAAGCTCAGGGCTCAGGGTCGGGGGTCTCACTGGACCACCTTGATTTTCATGCAAACCTGCTCCTGGGTGGCCAGGCTGGCAGCTCTCCTGCCCTAGATGGCCACTTTCCTGTGCCTAGTGCAGAGGTTGTGGACGAGATCCACGATGTCCGCACTAGACCAGGCGGGTGCCCGCCTCTTGCGGTCCTGGTCAAGCTCCCGGGAGCCGCCAGCCTGGTCCCGGGAAGAGGGGGAGGGCTGGGTGACAGCGGGTGTCTGGCTTGAGCCGTGCCAGGTGCAGGGTCTGCTGGCTGGGTGCTGGCAGGCTTGCACCTGGCACGGGCATCGTAGCCAGCCCATGCCCCTTTAAGGGGTCCGGGGCTGGGAGGCGGGCAATAGAGTTTCCCTGGTGTTGGCCAGAGTGGCCACCAGGGAAAGCTGGGGAGGGCTAGCCTCCCACTAGTTCGAATTAAGGGGCTACACAGCCCTCAATTCGAACTAGTAAGTTCGAACTAGGCTTAGTCCTCGTAGAATGAGGTTTACCTAGTTCGAACTAAGCGCTCCGCTAGTTCGAATTAAGTTCGAACTAGCAGAGCGCTAGTGTAGCGCCTATCAAAGTTAATTCGAACTAACGTCCATTAGTTCAAATTAACTTTGTAGTGTAGACATACCCTCAGGGATTATCTAGACCAGGGTGGGCAATAATTTTTGAAGTGGCCCCAGGCCGCACCGGAAGGAGTGGAACCTCAAAAGGAAGGGGCGGAGCCAGGATGCTTTGCACTTTTCCATCCCCTGACCATGATTGGTCAGGGGGTGGGGGAGCCCCTTTTCCCACCCTCCTTCCCACTGAGCACTCATGCCCCTGGTGGTGGGAATAGACTTCCCATGCTCCCCCATCCCCAGGCCAATTAGGCCGGGAGGGCAAGGGAGCACGTGAAGCCTCCTCCCACCCTGCCAGGAGCAGGTGGCACTTCTAAGTGCTGCACACTCCTCTCAGGGCGGGGGCAGGGTGGAAGAAACTGTGCATGCTCCCTCTGCCCCCAGACTCTGATTGGCCTGAGGATGGGGAAGCATGCAAACTCTCTTCCTGCCCCGCTCTGCCTAATTGGCCTGGGGGCAGAGGGAACAGCAGGGCTTCTGCGGGCCTGATCAACCCGGAGGCCCTTTTGCCCACCCCTGATCTAGACAGTGCTTGGTCCTGCCATGAGGGCAGGGGCTTGGACTTGATGAACTTTCAGGGTCCCTTCCAATTCTAGTATTCCATGATTCTATGAACCACTAGAGAGAACTCCCTTACAGAACATACATTCCTTTGACACTCAACTTAATCTATTAAATAGTTGTGAAATCCGCTGGCAAACTGTCTCCTTTCCCTGTTAGTGTTTGGTTCACAAAAAGGATAATAACCTTCCACTGCTACTAGTTAATCTGTTTGCTAAAGTAGTAGAGAACTGAGCTTTGGAATTAAAGAGCCCAGTTTTTCTAATGACATGTTGAGGATCAAGGGATGGCGATCAGTTTTGCTTTACATGGAGGTGCTTTTATTTTGTGTTCTGCTTTTTCCAAACTTTGAGGTTTAAAAAAGAAAAGAAATTTCATTTTAAAAACTGTTAAAAAGAATATTAAGGTTTCAAAGTCAAGCACTCAGGTTAGGAAATACCAGAATTAAGGTTGTCTGTGTAAACTTAATTTGCCCTCTTTGTGCATATACATAATGATAGCATATGATAATGAAATGAAAGATTATTTTTCTTTACATGACCTCTGCCTTATTCAGCTCACAGAATGGTGAGTACTCATAGAAGGAACTAGAGAATGTGGCGAAAGAAACTTCTATCTGTAGGAGTCTTTCATGGTTTGTGCAGATGATGAAAGATGTGGAATGAATGGCACTGAGGCTTAATCAGGAGATCTATGGCAAGATACCACTGTGGCTTACCCAATCTTCAATTATCTAAAAATCAAAAACAAATCCTACAAAAAGTGGAAACTAGATCAATTTATAAAGGATAAATAAAAACAAATAACACAAGTATGTAGTGACAAAATTAGAAAGGCCAAGGCACAAAAAAAGATCAATCTAGCTAGAGGCACAAAAGAGTGACAAGAAAACATTCTACAAATACATTAGAAAGAAGAGAAAGAGCAAGGACAGGCTAGGCCCATTACTCAGTGGGGAGAGGGGAAGAGGAACTATAACAGATAATGTTGAAATGGCAGGGGTACTTAATAACTTCTTTATTTCAATTTTCATCAATAAGAACAATGTAGATTAGATGCCTAACATAGTGAATGCCACTATGAGATAGGATCAGAGGGTAAAATAGGAAATGTGCAAGTTAAAATTATTTAGCCATGTTAGATGTGTTCAAGTCACCAGGGCCTGATGAAATGCATCCTATAAAACTGCAGGAACTAACAGAAGAAATATCTGAGCCATTAGCAATTATCTTTGAAAAGTCATGGAATGGTAGAGAGATTCCAGGAGACTGAGGGTATGTCTACACTACAGCACTAATTCGAACTAACTTAATTCGAATTAGTTAATTCGAACTAAGCTAATTCAAACTAGCGCATCTAGACCTAAAAACTAGTTCGAATTAGCATTTTGCTAATTCGAACTAGCATGTCCACATTGAGTGGACCCTGAACCGAGGTTAAGGCTGGCCGGAAGCAGTGCTGGCAGGCATCAGATTAGGACTTAGAGCATGGAGATGCTGTCGCAGGCTAGCCGAGGGCTGTGCTTAAAGGGACCCGACCCCCACCCCAGACAGACAGTTCTCAGGGTTTCCCGCTTGCAAAGCAGTCTTGGCTTGGAGTGCCTTGAGTGCCCACACTTGGCACATCACAGCACTCGGCCATCAGACCGGCTAGACTTGCCGCAGGCTGCCATCCAGGGAGGTCAATCGGGGGACTGCAAGAGAGTTTCCACCCCGAGGAGCCCGCAGAGTCACCCCAGTCCTCTTCATTGGGGGCTCGTACCCCATTCCTCCCTCACCTCCTTCCACTTACCCCTCCCTAGCCCCCCTTCCTGATGTACAAAATAAAGGACACGTGTGGTCAAAAATAGAAACTCTCTTTATTTAACAAAATTCGGGGAGACTGGGAAAAGGAAGTGGGAGAGGGGAAGAGAGAGGTTGGGAGAGCGGAGGGCAACTAAAATGACCAGGGGTTTGGAACAGGTCCCATATGAAGAGAGGATAAAGAGACTGGGACTTTTCAGCTTAGAAAAGAGGAGACTGAGGGGGGATATGATAGAGGTCTATAAAAGCATGAGTGGTGTGGAGAGGGTGCATAAAGAAAAGTTCTTCATTAGTTCCCATAAAAGAAGGACTAGAGGATACCAAATGAAACGAATGGGTAGCAGCCTTCAAACTAATAACAGAAAGTTCTTCTTCACACAGCAAATAGTCAACCTGTGGAACTCCTTGCTGCAGGAGGCTGTGAAGGCTAGAACTAGAACAGAGTTTAAAGAGAAGTGAGATAAAGTCATGGAGGTTGGGTCCATGGAGTGCTATTAGCCAGGGGGTAGAAATGGTGTCCCTGCCCAAAGTTTGTGGAAGGCTGGAGATGGATGGCATGAGACAAATGGCTTGGTCATTGTTTCGGTCCATCCCCTCCAGGGTACCTAGTGTTTGCCACTGTCGGCAGACAGGCTACTGGGATAGATGGACCTTTGGTCTGACCCAGTACGGCCCTTCTAAGCACAGGGCTCAGGGTCGGGGGTGTCAGTGGACCACCTTGATTTTCATGCACACCTGCTCCTGGGTGGCCAGGCTGGCAGCTATCCTGCCCTAGAGGGCCACTTTCCAGTGCCTAGTGTGGAGGTCGTGGATGAGGTCCACGATCTCCGCACTAGACCAGGTGGGCGCCCGCCTCTTGTGGACCTGGGCAGGCTCCCGGGAGCCGCCAGCCTGGTCCCAGGAAGAGGCGGAGGGCTGGGTGGCAGCGGATGGCTGGTTCGTGCCGTGCCAGGTGCAGGGTCTGCTGGCTGGGTGCTGGCAGGCTTGCACCTGGCATGGGCACCGCAGCCAGCCCGTGCCCCTTTAAGGGCTTCGGGGCCAGGAGGGGGGCAGACGAGTTTCCCTGGTGGTGCCCAGAGTGGCCACCAGGGCAAGCTGGGGAGGGCTAGCCTCCCACTAGTTCGAATTAAGTGGCTACACAGCCCTTAATTCGAACTGTTTAATTCGAACTAGGCTTAGTCCTCGTGGAATGAGGTTTACCTTGTTCGAATTAAGCGCACCACTTGTTCGAATTAAGTTCAAACTAGCGGTTTGCATGTGTAGCGCCTATCAAAGTTAATTCGAACTAACGTCTGTGAGTTCGAATTAACTTTGTAGTGTAGACATAGCCTGAGAGAAGACAAATATAGTGCCCATTTATAAACGGGGAATAAGCTGACTGGTCTGTAATTCCCTGGATTGTCCTTAACTTCTGTACCAGGAAAGATAACGGAGCAAATAATTAAGCAATCTATTTGGAAACATGGAGAAGATAATAAGGTGATAACTAATAGCATGGATTTGTCAAGAACAAATCATGTTTAACCAACCTGATATATTTCTTTGACAGTGTTGCAAGGCTTATGCATAGAAGAGAAGTGAAATATGTGGTATATCCAGACTTTAGTAAGGCTTTTGATACCACCTTGCATGCTGTTTTTAAACAAACCAGGGGAATACAACCTAAACGAAACTACAATAATGTGGGTGCAAAACTGATTGGATAATCCTTCCCAGAGAGTAGTTATCAATGATTCACAGTCATTCTGGAAGGGCATAACAAGTTGGGTTCTGCAGGGATCCGTTCTGGGACAGGTTCTGTTTAATATCTTCATCAATGATTTAGATAATGGCATAGACTCAGAGTACCCTTATAAATTTTGCAGTTGATACCAAGCTGGAAAGGATTATGAGTGCTTTAGAAGATAGGATTCAAATGAAAAATGAAAAATACAAACTGGAGAAATGACCTGAAGTGCATAGGACAAAATTTAACAAAGACAAATGCAACATACTCCACCTGGGAAGGAAGATATACAAAACTGAAAATAACTACTCAGGATCAATTACTGCAGAAAGAGATCTGGATATCATAGTGGACCAAAAGCTAAATGAATCAAAAGTATAACACTACTGGAAAAAAAGCCCCACAAATGTCGTTCTGGGATGTATTGGCAAGACTTTAATAAGTAAGACACGAGAAATCCTTCTTCCACTGTTCTCTGTGCTTATTAAGTCTCAACTGAAGCAATCTGTCCAGTTCTTGGTGCCACATTTTAGGAAAGATGAGGGCAAATTGGAGAAAGTCCAAAAAAGAGCAACTAAAATTATTAAAGGCCTAGAAAACATGATCTATGAGGGAAGAATGAAAGAACTGGGTTTATTTAATCTGGAGAAAAGAAGACCGACATGATAGCAACTTTCAAATATCTAAAAGGGTGTTACAAGGAGAAGGAAGAAAAATTATTCACCTTAGCCTCTGAGAATAGGATAAGAAGCAGGTTTGGTTAAGCATTGGAATAAATTGTCTAGGGAGGTTGTGGAATCTCCACCATTGGATATTTTAAAGAGCAGGTTAGACAAACATTTGTCAGGGATGGTCTAGCTGATGCTTGGTCCTGCCATGAGAGCAGGGGACCAGACTAGATGACCTCTCAAGGTAACGTTCCAGTTCTAGTATTCTATGAAACGGGATTATAGGAGAAAGGATGGTATCATGACTGAGACTGCTGAATCCAGTTAATCAGGATAGCATCCTATCCCTTCCTCTGCCACAGAGTTCCTGTGATGCTAGGAAAGCCAGTTAACCTTTTAATGAGTGGTCACTAGTTGCGTGTCCTCCTCAATTTCTGGGTGCCCAATTTGAGACACCTGGGATATGCTTGCAGATACAGCAAGCATGTAGAGGCACAGCAGAAGTCAATGGGAGTTGTGTTTTGAACATATTCAGTGCTATAAAAGCTCAAAGTGCTCTGAAAAATCAGGCTCAAGGCATCTAAAGTTGGGCCGTCAAGATGAACGGACACTTGATAGTTTTGTACCTCCATTTTCTTGCTGTAAAATGGGAAAGATAATAACATTTTATCTCACTAGAGGGCTGTGAATATAAATTCATATTGTACGGGAGTGACTGAGAAAAACCCACAAACAAATTAATTCTGTATTCTGTGCATGATTTGGATGGTGCATAGTAAATAATGAGGATAAAAAGATTTTGAAGAGTGATACATTCAATGAGCTCCAACAAACCTGTGCATCAAATGAGTCAAGGGTCCTGTAGGAAAAAATATATGATTAGGATGCCAGGGTATGTCTATACTACAAAGTTAATTCGAACTAACAGACATTCGTTCGAATTAACTTTGATAGGCGCTACATATGCGAACCGCTAGTTCGAACTTAATTCGAACTAGCGGAGCATTTAATTCGAACTAGGTAAACCTCATTCTACGAGGACTAAGCCTAGTTCGAATTAAGTAGTTCGAATTAAGGGCTGTGTAGCCACTTAATTCGAACTAGTGGGAGGCTAGCCCTCCCCAGCTTGCCCTGGTGGCCACTCTGGGCACCACCAGGGAAATTCTTCTGCCTCCCTCCCGGCCCCAGACCCCTTAAAGGGGCACGGGCTGGCTACAGTGCCCGTGCCAGGTGCAAGCCTGCCAGTACCCAGCCAGCAGACCCTGCACCTGGCACGGCTCGAGCCAGCCACCCACTGCCACCCAGCCCTCCGCCTCTTCCCGGGACCAGGCTGGTGGCTCCCGGGAGCCTGCCCAGGTCTGCAAGAGGAGGGCACCCGCCTGGTCTAATGCAGACATCATGGACCTCATCCACGACCTCCGCACTAGGCACAGGAAAGTGGCCGTCTAGGGCAGGAGAGCTGCCAGCCTGGCCACCCAGGAGCAGGTTTGCATGAAAATCAAGGTGGTCCACTGACACCCCCGACCCTGAGCCCTGAGCTTACAATGGCCGTAGTGGGTAACACCAAAGGTCCATCTAGCCCAGTAGCCTGTCTTCTGACAGCGGCCAACACTAGAGACCCTGGAGGGGATGGACCGAAACAATGACCAAGCCATTTGTCTCGTGCCATCCATCTCCAGCCTTGCACAAACATAGGCCAGGGACACCATTTCTACCTCCTGGCTAATAGCACTCCATGGACCCAACCTCCATGACTTTATCTCACTTCTCTTTAAACTCTGTTCTAGTTCTAGCCTTCACAGCCTCCTGCAGCAAGGAGTTCCACAGGTTGACTATTTGCTTTGTGAAGAAGAACTTACTGTTGTTAGTTTGAAGCCTGATACCCATTCATTTCATTTGGTGTCCTTTAGTCCTTCTATTATGGGAACTAATGAAGAACTGTTCTTTATGCACCTCTCCACACCACTCATGCTTTTATAGACCTCGATCATATCCCCCCTCAGTCTCCTCTTTTCTAAGCTGAAAAGTCCCAGTCTCTTTATCCTCTCTTCATATGGGACCTGTTCCAAACCCCTGATCATTTTAGTTGCCCTCCCCTTTCCCACCCTCTCTCTTCCCATCTCCCACCTCCTTTTCCCAGTCTCCCCGAGTTTTGTTCAATAAAGAGAGTTTCTATTTTTGACCACACATGTCCTTTATTGTGTACATCAGGAAGGGGGGTTAGGGAGGGGTAAGTGGAAGGAGGTGAGGGAGGACTGGGGTGGCTCTGCAGGCTCCTCGGGGTGGAAGCTCTCCTGAAGCCCCTTGATTGACCCTCCCTCCGGATGGCAGCCTGCGGCAAGTCTAGCCGGTCTGATGGCCGAGTGCTGTGATGTGCCGAGTGTGGGCACTCAGGGAACTCCAAGCCAGGACTGCTTTGCAAGTGGGGAACCCCTGAGAACTGTCTGTCCGGGGTGGGGGTCGGGTCCCTTTAAGCACAGCCCTCGGCTAGCCTGAGACAGCAGCTCCACGCTCTAAGTCCTAACCTGATGCCCTGCCAGCACTACTCCCGGCCATCCTTAACCTCGGTTCAGGGTCCACTCAGCGTGGACATGCTAGTTCGAATTAGCAAAACGCTAATTCGAACTAGTGTTTAAGTCTAGATGCGCTAATTCGAATTAGCTTAGTTCGAATTAACTAATTTGAACTAAATTAGTTCCAATTAGTTCTGTAGTGTAGACATATCCCCATGGAAGTAATGGAAGTCACAGATTCCATGCCTTTCCATGACCTCCATGATTTCTGCAAGCACCAGTGTGATTGACCCCAGGGTCATTCAAGCAGCTGCTCTGGAGCATGCTACTCAGGTGGCCCTTGGGACAATCACACCAGCCACTGCTCCAGCAGCCCCTGACAGTGGCCCCCACCCTGGACATTCAGCCAAAGCAGCCATGGTCCGCTGGTCCCAGCAGCTGGTGCAGCTGATCCTGAGGAGCCCCTCAGCAGCACCCTCTCCCCACCCCAGTAGCACTCCTAAAGATTTAATCACACATTTTTAGTAAAAGTTATGAACAGGTCACTGGCTGTGAATTTTTAGTTATTGCCCATGACTTTGACTAAATTGGAGCCTTATATTGACCAAGTACCTAAAGACAGCAGTAAAATGCATATGCATGGGCTGGGGGAGAGGGGGTGAATTAAGACTGCAGACAATTATAAAATTGACAATTCCTACTTTTGGGGCACTTCGTTTTTTGCAACCTTTGTTTGTATGTAACTTTTAATGTAATATGTGTATACAATCAATCCATATTATTACTTCCTTGGTAAACAGTTATGTTTTGTTTATTTTTAACAAATAAAATTATTTTATTTATAGCACAATGCAGGTATACATCACAACCACTGAACAGCCCTGATGTTCAATGTCAAAAATGTAATAATCATTGCATAAGTGTCCAAAGCACAGGGACTTGGGAAACTCTATGCCTTTACCTAAGTATGACATAATCTCATATTTGTCTCTCCTGCATTTTTTTCATTGTGTGTTGTGATGATAGTCCTTTTAAAATCTATTTACTTAATATAATGTCAGCCTTTTGAACTCATTTGACATCTGATCACTTTAATTGTTTTCCTTCTCTAGGACCTAAATATTTTGTTGTCTTTCTGGGTGTCATTGGAAGAGGTTAATTTGTAGCCAGACAATTATATCATTATATCATTTCCATTCTGTTTCTTTTGTTTCCTCTGAGCTGGTACTGCAGTCATGAGAAGCTACTATGAAAACTTTTCTTAGCTCCATTAACTTATGAGTGACAAAGAGGTATGTTGTGAAATATCCTTTGTTACTTTATGAATAATAAGCTCTTCCAGAAACAAATGGAGGTTTGTGCTTTGAACGAAAAAACAGTTTAATAATGCTTAACACTGCAGTTCTTAGAATCTCATGTCTAAAACCATTTAGAATGGTATATTTAGAAATGCCCAAAGGCTTGTACTAACCACTCTGTGGTGTATTGAAAACTGTGTTAAAATTGGAAGCTCTGCAGGTTTCATCCTGCTTTTTTAGGCTCAGGGGTTCCATAGGTAAATATGTGATCAGTTAATCATGAGTTCTATGTTTTAGGGAACAGTCTGGTTTGTTTCTCTCTTTAGGTTCATGTGTTCTGAATTCTAAGAAGTATAGTATTACATTGGCATGTTACACAGTGGACTTAACACAATTCTCCAGAGATATTCTCTGTTTCCCTGTTTCCTAAATACACAGAACAGAATCCTTGGTAAAATTTATTAAAATAATCTCTTCTCTTTAACAGAAAAGGATGCTAGTTTGTTTTCTGCTAGACACAACTGTTCAAGAGCCCCTTTTAAATATTTTTCATAATCTGTTATAACCTGGCCAATCTCTTGTGACTTGCAGGGTGGTGGGATTTCACAGTTTGTAGAAGGTGATATCCTGGGATACCAAGGGTCAATCCCATTTTTAAAATGACAGTCCTGTAGCTGAGATAGGAAAGATTGAATATTTCTTAAGAAATGTTTGATCGTTTATGCAGCAGGAAAGCTTGAGGGTGATTTTTCCCCAAACTGGGTGAGGCATAGTGGGGGTGCTGTCTGCTCTGTAACCCAGGGTACCTCTGAGCTGTGATGTGTGATTCCCACTGACTCACCCACATGTTGTGATGCAGTGTCAGTACCTTGCTGGTTGCTGTGCTTGGGCTGTGGGCTGTAGATGACCCCTACTGGTCAGCAGGTGAGCTGCCTAAGTCCCATAGACATAAACCCAACCGGCCAGACAAGTTGGAACTAAGGAACTGAGTGCTCGGGGGAAGGGGAGTTGCTGGCGGAGAAACATGAAGGGAACAGCCTGGGCTGAGCACTGAGGGGCAAGGGGTGATGGACCCCTAACCCAAGGGGTCTGAGGCATCCTGGCCCTGGCTCCTGTAACCACATCACGTCTATGGTGTATCCTGGAGAAGCAATAAACCCTCTATTCTACTGGCAGGTGGAGTCTTGCTGCAGATGGGGTGCAGGATTTGGGGGGAACCCCAACTCAGCATCACACTGGGCATCCATTAAGAGTTTTAAAATCCATGTCTGTTGTACATATTCTCATCTCATGTAACCCCATATAATTCCAGAATAGTTCCAGTTTCAGGAAAGTTCCACTGAATATACCCCCATGCCACTGAGGCAGATGTCTCTCTCCAGACTAACAACAAGAATTACTTTAATGAAATGATAGTCAGAGTGCAGTGGTTCTGATTATGCTAATACAAAACAGAGCAAAAGCCTTCAATATCACATGCACATGAGCAGTGGAAGAAAATTTCTTACATGCATGTCAAACAGAAATTTCTTTCCTTTCTCTTACAGACAGGTTTAAAAGGAAAGATGATAAAACAGAATGACAGCTGAATCTGTAATGACTGCATTACCCATCATTGCAGCAGTGCCTGTGTATGAGTGATAGCCATATTAGAAATGCCTAGATAGATTAGAGGTATATTAGTTGTCCATTTTTATTTATCAAGTACCCAAAAACGTGTTTGGTACCTTTATAAAATCAAGCTAAAGATGTGATTTCTGCCCCAAAGAGCATCTAATTTGTAACTAGTTACTAGAACTCTGCAACGGCCTTCCCAGGCAAGTAGATGAAAATGGAGGGAATGGTATGATGAGATTCCCTACGATGGCATGTGGCCTATCCATGACTGCTATTAGAAAAGACTTCTAATAGTCCAAAGTAGGGCTGTAGATAGGGTTCATTCTTTTCTACTTGTCTAGTTGGTGAACCAGGGTCTCAGGGTCTAACTGATTACCATATTTGGAATTAAGAAGGGATTTCCCCTCCCTGTCAGACTGACAGAGATCCTGAAGTTGTTTTGGGCTTTCTGTGAAGCGGGGGCATGGGCTTGAAAGAGTAAACAGTGGATTCTCTAACTTGAATTCTTTAAATCAGGATTTGAGGACTTCAGTCACTCAGCCCGAGTTTATAGGCCTGCTATTACAGGAGTCGGTGGGTCAGGCGCCGTGGCCTGCTGTGTGTAAGTCAGAGGAGATGATCATAATGGTCCCTTCTGACCTTACAGTCGGAGAGGTGAGCAAAAAATGTAGAGACCATTCACTTTGTCCTTCCTCCTTTTTGTGTTCTCTTCCTACTGACCTTGGAATGATGGAGCCTTAATACATGCATGGTGTAATTTATATTGGACTAGGAGATGGCTTGAAACAGCAGGGAGATAGGGAACCCAAATCCATTCACTAGAGTCCTTGCACAGGCAATTATATAAGCCAGAAAGGATTCTATTCATATCTCATGTCGTCAGAGTCATGTATTCCTACACACTTTGTACAAATGTGATAAGACAAAACCCAGTCTGGACTCAGCCAGTTAAATCTTAACACAGGCTAATTTTTCTAGGAATGATGCCACAGGCAAAGCCCCTGTGTACCAGGAAGGAAAAGGATTAACATTTTCTACAATTCCTAGTCTTTTCTTCCCTGATCTCTCTAAACTGGTAAAGTTCTTTTAGGCACAGTGACTTTTGGAAGCCCTCCATCTGATTACTTGAGCTATGCTAATTAGGTTGTAGAATAGGAAATAATATTGTATCCCTTCTGCCAGGTAGCACCAGTAGCAGTCAGGGCCGGGTTCAATATCTAGGGGTTTCTATCCATCCATCCGACAAGGTAATCAAACTGGCTCAAGCCCCACCTAGTATACTGGGAAAATTCCAACCTACCCACTGGGTGTCATTAGAGACAATTCTTCCTCTCTCAAAAGCACTGAGTCAGAGATAGAAACAGTTTGTTTAATAACAGAAACCTAGCATCAATACATAGGAACACACATAAACAAAGAAAACCCATGATATAAACAAAGAAAGCCCGTAAGCAAGGTACCATCCCCAGAGTCTGCAGGGCAGAGTGTTTTGCTTAAAGATCTTTAGTCCAGCCTCCAACTCATATAGTGTGGTTTCCCCCACTTCAAACACCACACTCATGGCTCTGTCCAGTCAGTGTAGATCCAGAATCCATATGTACATCATCCTGATGTCTCCACTCATTGGCCATGAGGCAATGCCACCTACATGCTGTTCCCGCCAGCTGCTCTGCCGGCCACCTGCCGCTGCTCTAGTCAGCCACTCCTGCCAGCCGCCTGCTGGCCACTTCTGCCAGCCGCTTGCTGGCTGCACCCACCAGCCACCTGTCAGTTGCTCCCACAAGCCACCTGCCGGTCGCTTGCTCCTGCCAGCCGCCTCACCAGCCACCTGCCAGCCACTTGCTCCTGCCAGCTGCCCCACTGGTTACCTGCCGCCGCTCCTGCCGGCCAGCCTAACCTAGTGGCTTCAACTCTCAGTGATGTCAGCTTCTCAGTGATTTCAGCTCTTGGCCCGCAGCACAGTCCAGCCAAAAGATTCCAGCATCCACTGGAATAACATTTTAAAATAATAAAGAGACTCTTTATAGAGTCTTAGTGCCACCATTAGAGGGGGGATGGGAAGAGAAACAGGCTGAACCAGTCTTACAGCTCATGCCTGGAGGACATGTAGCCTGCTGGAAGAGAAAGTTTTGTCCATGGGAGGTTCTTCACAATGACAGTGTCTCTCCTTTGAACTGAGTTAAACACTGAATCTGCTTTTTCTGCATTCCCAATAACTGCAAGTATTGGTGGTCATGTTTTACAATTCCTACCTTTAGGGTTAACATGGTTTGAGATCCCACAACAGCCAAATTGGTTCCCATAGGCAAAATACCATTCCAACAACTGGCTATCTAGCAGGCCTAAGCAACTGAGTGAACTGTATTTACATAATAACCACAGGATTTCTTTCCCATACCAGTGTGAACAATATTTTCATAACTACACTTGAATACCTAGCAGATCTAAGCAACAGAGTGGGCATAACCACACCCAGGATTCCTTTCCCATTCCAGCTGGCTGTAATGGAAGCATTGATTCAGACCACGCTTACAATACTGTGTGACTCTTATCTTCAATGACAGCTTAAACATGGAGTGTCACTTACAGCAAAGTGTTTGTGATCAATTCTATGGAACCATTTATTTTAGTGTTTTAAGATAATACTTTAATTGGCAGAAACTGCAGTCTTTTCACATATTTTCTATAAATAGAAAAAAAGAAGGTCCTGAAAAGATGTGCTTAGCTTGGTACACTTTGGATAGTTCACTGGAGTTGGCAGAACTGCTTAGGTTCTGAGTATTAATTTATAAATTAATTAGCTCATGTTAAACCTTAATCTGTGCTGGTAAAAAAACAAAGACACTCTTCTTCCAAAGCAGGCAGGTCTCCCCTTAATAGTTAACAGAATCAAAGGAGAGAATTGTTTAATCGCAGCCTATCTCCCAAAACAAATATTGTTTGCAGGTTAAGCAGATTGTCTATCCACTCCCTACCTGGTGCATGCATACACATAGCTGGCTAGTACACATGCTGAAACAGCACAGGATGGAAGGTTTAGGTGGAAGTGAAAGGAGCTCCACAGTGTGTTCTATTGCCCTGGTAGGCTGACTTTCTTCACCCGAGGATGTACTGGCCAGCATCTCTGTTTTCCTCAACTGCAGAGTTTAGCTCATACTAATCACTGGTTTTGCATGTTTTAACACTCTATTGACAGTAACACGTCTATACAACCACTACAGATGAACATACTCTGACATTTCTCTGCTTATCCAAATTTCTCTATTTTCTTCCTCTACTGTTTTATCTTGCCTTCCTTGTCTTCTTGCTTCTTCATATTTTTGTCTGTCTTAGCAGTAAACTTTTCTACGATATATTAGTTAACGTCTTTGATAATGTCAGAGATTTTTTCCCTCTAAGATGCTTTTCATTTCTCCAGAATGCTTTTCTCTCTTCTACTCTCCCTCTCCATTACACTCACCATCACCCTCAGCTCCTTTCTTTTGTTTTTGTTTTTTCCAAGCCTGGTTTATTTAAAACTCCTCTCTTAGGGTTAAAAGGGAAAAGTTTGCCTTTTTCTGTATCACACCTCTCTTCCATGCTCATGCTCTCAGCCCCCTCAATATCCTGCTTGCAATCCTCCTTTCCCACACAGTCCTGCTGTTCTCCAATAGGTCCTCATTTCTACTCCTATTGTTCTCAGACCCTCTTTCTGTGTCTCTGCAATCCTCTTTATATCTGTCTCTGACTTTTCCCTCTCTCTGTTTCCAGACCATGATCTGCCCTTTAGATGGGTGGCAAAATCTTTGACTAATGGGCTGTACAGGGAGTGCAGATTGAATTTCTGGAGCATGACTTTCACAGAAAGCTGCTCCCCACTCTAGCGGATACATTGTGCTGCTGCAGGTTGCTGCTATCTATTATACTTTTAATCACACAGCACCGTTTGGGGGTGAAACAGTCTATCACAATATCACTTCAATTTCTTCAACTTGCTGTTTTTCTACCTATCATGGAGCTCAACCCTGGAGACACTCAAGCTTGTGAGTAACTTTCCTCATGAGTAGTCCGACTGAACTTCTGTTTGTACGTTTTGCGCTTGGCTACTTTGTCACAAAGGCAGAAGATGTTGGTCACAGTCAATGGAGACAGAAGGCCTTTGCTTCATGCAAATGGCATGGGAAAGGATTGCTTTTTAAAGGATTAAATACAGACAAATGCAGAACTTACTCACAGTATACATCTGATATGGGCACAGTACAGGTTATTTTACCTTAAAAAAAAACAACCCTGCAAATCATTAAGAGTGTCCTTTAACTCCTTTATGAAAAGTAATGATAAAAATATAGATTAGCAGGAAGGCTCCCAAATATCTTGGACACTGAGTAATAAATAGATTGAGAACTGGACTGATTTATCCAATCAAATATTGTCAGACATTGGATTCTGGATTTGTTGCTTCAGTCCATCTCTATTAATAATTTGCATATACAATGCACCTTTCAGCCAAAGATCTCAATGTGTTTTATAAAGGCAATTCCATTTTCAAGAGGGATAAATAGAGGCAGATAGAAGCTTCTCTGCCTATCAGGTTACACAGAATATCAGAGTCAAATTGGACACAGGATTCCTTAAAGAAACTTTTATATTATCTAGCAACCACTCTCAAATCTGTGGTAGCCAGAAATAGGGGAAAACCCCTTAATTTAACGAGAACTAAGAGCTTGGTTAGTAATGAAAATATGCTATTTCTTAGCTCCGTTAACATTATTGATTATTTGTATTACAGTAGTCTTTTGGGTTTAGCCTCTGTGCCAAGTGCTGTACAAACACAGGAGTATCTCTACCCCAAGGGTTGTCAAACTTTTTTGAGGGGCCCCCCTTTGAAAATATTTCTGTCAGTGATGACCCACATTCCCTCTAATTTTTTCCATCCAGGTGCAGAATAAATGTTGTTATGTGCACTGAGGCAAGTGCAGATGTGCACTGCCATTAAAAACACATGCTGCCGGCTGTGGGCACTCTGCTAATCAAATGGGCAGCATTTGAATCTCTCCTAGGTGGCTGCCCAAGCACTCAGCTTACAGGGAACACTGGTGATGACACCCTTACCCCGGTACCAACTACCATATTCCTTACTTCTCCACTGCTTCTGGCAGCGGCACTTCCTTCAGAGCTGGGTTCCCAGCCAGTTGTTGCCACTTTCCAGAAGCCTGGGTCTGGAGGCCATACCATACCATACCGCTATTTTTTGACCCTCCTCACTACAGTCTTATATGATCCCCCCTCTTTTGGGGTTGGGTGCCCCAGTTTGAGAAACACTTCTCTAGCCAAAAGTGTTCACAGTCTAAATAAAGGATAGTTAGAGGAGAGATAGGCCCAGAGGTGAACAGACTTACCCAAGGTCATATACCACATCAGAGGCACAGTAAGAAATAATACCCCAGTCTGCTGACTCCCAGCCCAGGACCTGTCTACTAGACCTTGCTGCTTCCCCTGGAAATGCTTTATTTCAAGCTCTCAGTGTTTGCTGGTCTCCATGCAACAGATGGGACATAAGTGATTTGTTTTTCTTCTAAATGTTCTAGTCCAAAGAATCTCACAAAATAAAAACAGCTTTCAGTCCTGTGGCTAAAGCTTCTTAAGGAATACACAGCAGTGATACAGAATGACAGCTTCCTGTTCATGCTAAAATGTAATATTGAAAAATGACTTTGGGAATCCTCAGAAGGAGTAGGCGAGCAGTTTATGTCCTTCCACAGACAGATTGAGGGACAAGTCAGGGACAAGATGAAATCAAAACAGTTTTATATTGGGTTCTCTTCTCGAGTTATTAGGATTATTGTCTCTCCTATACTCAAACTGTAAATCTGCCTCTCCCTTTACCCCTGTTATTACAATTTTGAGTTTTTAGGAAGAGGGGATCTAACTTGGGCGGAATAAAATGTCAGACCAGTCTCACTGGTTTAAAGGGGGAAGCTTCATTCCTTTAAATATTATTTCCCTAATATATAGTGTATGGGGACAAACTAAACATTTGTTGTGGTTTTCTGGAATGAAGATCAGGATTTAATTAAAATATGCTGGAATATATATATATATTCATTCCTTGCTTATAATAGTATACTTACAGTGCTTATAAAAAAACCAAGATGCTGTAAAAAGTTTCAATTCAGGCTGCAATTTTTATCCTCCCCATGCTATGTAATTTCAGAAGCAGCAAAAATGCTCTGTGGTATTAAAGGTACTGTGTGGTATTAAAGGATATTTATACTGGAGTGACATGTTTAAAAATTATAATTAGAGACATTTAGGTGATAGTATATCTTGAGCCCTACTAGTAGTGAAATGACATATGAGCTTATCTTTCCTATTGATGGCAAAACCATATAAAAAGGAAACTTGCAATGTAACTCATTCAGGGGAAGATTTCCAACCTTAGATATATAATACTGAGAGCCATAAACCGAGCTGTCATCTTCATGGTCTGCATTACAGATTTTCCATTTAGCTGGACAATGTGAATCTGCTGTTACAATTATGTCCACAATTACAACACTCTTGAGTGTGCATTGCATAGTAATGTACTTGTTTACTTTATCCTGTGCCTCTTCCTTATAGCAATCATATACAAGTATGGCCAGGAGTCTAAGTAAATTGTTGCACCTCATTATTTGGTAGAGCTGTCCTTAAGATAGATGCAGGTGAAAGTCACAGGAATTTAGTTTCCCTCTGAGATCATTCCACTGTAACTCACATACCTGTCTTCAAAGAAAATCCCCTTTCAGCAAAGCTCTATAATTCTATAGCAGATACAACTGTACTTCAATCATTTGGTTTGTCTAGGATGCTCAGTCACACTTAGTAGTACAGTCATAAGCTACACAATGTAGGAAAACAGATTTTTCCCTCTTTTTGGAGAAGATGAGTTTAGAAAACTCACCTGCACATTTCTGAATTTTTTCCTTTCCTCTTTCAAGCATATGTGAATCTCTAAGTAAATTTGCAACTATTATAGGAACACTAGAAAATCAGCAAGCACTTTGCATCTCTTAGCTCAGTCCAGCCATGGAATGGCCAGGCAATCCTGGAAATTTAAAGGGGACATCTTCAAAGGCACAAAAGATGCTCCATTCCTATGGAAAATCAATAGGAATAAGACACCTAATTCCCCTCTCCACCTCTGAAAATCTAAAAGTTCACTTGTCCTGAGCGATGACTAACCATTAAATACATCACCTTATATAAAATACAGTCCTGGAAATTCCATCGGATCTACAGGAAAGGAGTGTATATAAACCATACCGTAGTCACTATTTCCTTTTTAGTAGTGGTCAGCATCTGTAAGCTGGCAAATCCTGAAGTTCCTAATCTGACTTAATCATTGTGCTGAATTATTTATAAAATAAATTGTGCAGCCTTCATTCTGCTTAGTTCAGTTCAGGAAGTAAACTACATGGACTCTGGGACAGTAGCAGGATGGCTACATGCACACAGTGCAGATCCACAATGCGTATAGTTGCTAAGCACAACTCCAATCAAAGCAGTGGTTGGCATACCAGTGCCATTTTGTGAATATTAGGTAGTAAAGGGTCCAAAAGGTGATTTGGAAGCTATGTCCCTTATCTTTAAACCAGATCACATGGTAAGACATATACTGTGACTATCTGTTACTACAGGATAAATGTTAAATTAAATTCCTATTAATATTTTCACCTAACTGTATTCATTGTAAACTGTTATTTAATGTGTCATTAAGTCTGATGAAAGGCAAGTGTGCATTAGTTTCCTTAATACAGCTCATGAAACACAGCTGGAACCATGTCTGTTATCACTATTTTAGGGCTATTAATTCAGTATACTTTAAATGTACATCAACACTTAAATATGACACTTGCACATGCAGTATTATTTTGCACAATTAACTTATGGTCCCCCTCAATGGGAGCATTTTCAAAAGTAATATGGCTTATGCTAATTTCAAGTTGCATTTTTTTGTTCTTACTGAT
Organism: Pelodiscus sinensis; assembly: GCF_049634645.1. NCBI lineage: Eukaryota > Metazoa > Chordata > Testudines > Trionychidae > Pelodiscus > Pelodiscus sinensis. The sequence continues at coordinate 83,749,338 of NC_134712.1, forward strand.
AGGATGCCCTTTTCTCAGATATTAGTAACACCAATTGAACTATGATAACACCTTTTATAGCCCATATCACAAAACACTACACATTAAAGATGAGCCCAATCCCAAACTCAGGGAAACGGTTGGAGGGCAGAAATGGGGGTGGGGAGGTGCAGGAGTCAGGGCAGGAGGTTGAGTGTATGAAAAGCTCATGGCAGAGCTGGGGCAGTAGAGAACATGCTGCCTTCCCAATGGCTTATGGGGGTTAGTGAAGCAGTTTCCCAGAGTGGCTTCCAGGGCCTGCCTGGTGGTCAGAAGCTCCCCAGGGATGGCCAGGACAGCAAGGACTGTGCTGCCTGGGTGGCATAGTTCCCTGTAAAGCAGGACTACACAACACACAGCCCGCAGCCCTTTTGTTTGCAGCCCATGGTGCGGTTTGGGTTTACGCGGGGCTCAACGCACAGCCCTTGGGTGGGAGCCAAAACAAAAGAGTAGACAATATAATGGTCTTCTGTTGATATGTGTTTTCATAGTTAAATTCCTGGACTTCATTGCTCATTAAAAGTGCTGTCCTATGGGTGGAAATCGGGTAAATATTGCATTTTATTAATATCAGCAGAACCGACTTAAATGGGGCCTGTGTGTTGTGTAGTCTTGCTTTAATCTTTGTATTCATGCCCCTCAGTGTGAAAAAAGCTATTTGCATTTATATTTGCATATATATTTGCATGTATATGCAACCACACTTAAGATGCGGCCCTCAGCATGTGCTGACAGTATCATTGTGGCCCCCAGGGCTTCCAAAGTTGAGTAGCCCTGCTGTAAAGTGTGTGGCTGAGCAGCTGCTTAGGAAGAAATTAATACATGCCCACCTCGTTAGTGGTGCCTTTACTAATTAGCTACCTCCTCCTGAGTCCTGAGCCTGTAGGTGGAGAAAGTAGGAAAAGAGAAGCTGGTGAGCGTGGTCTGTTTGGGTGGGTGCATAAGAGTGGGGGCAGTCAGCAGGGAGGTGGGGAGGCAGAGGGACAGTTGACCCTGAGAGTCCCAACTCTTTCAGGCAGCTTCAGCTGCTGCCACTGTGCATGTAGAAGCGGCACCTCCTCCTCAGCCAGTCCACTGGGCTGCAGTCAATGAATGAGCTTGCAAATGGAAGCAGCACCCCTCCTCCATTCTCCCTCCCAGGCAGCCCCATGTGCTGGGCTGCTTAAAGTAAAAGCAGGAGAAGCTCTCTGTCCCCTCAATCCCGCCTCTCAGGCAGCCCTCCCAGGTGCTGGTCCGCACCTCCTTGTCCTCTCTGCCACTTCCCTCCCAGGTAACTCCAGTTGCTTGGCTGCTGTTCAGAGCACAAGGCTGGAAGCACCCATACAACAGAGAGAGCAATTCAGATCTGGGAAGGAGACTGTGCTAGCTTGGTGCTACGATGCTGAAGCTTGATGCCCACCCATGTTATTCAGACACTGCTTAGGCGCCGAAATGAAAATAAATTAATAAAATATGCACAAGGAATTCATTCCTCTATCTCTCCCCAGAGCTGAATCACACCAGCTTTGATGAATGGCAAAGCAAATTGCCTGAAAGATTTGAGATACGTAAACAGAACTGAAATATTAAAAAATCCTGTTTCTTGAGTAAATTTTTAAACATCTGTCCCAACAGCCCAACCCAATCCCTGCCAGCTCAGGCCCCCAGGCCTTCAACTCTCCTTTGGGGCAAAGACAGCAAGAGCAGACACCTTTTTTAATAAGATGCCAAATGGCTACTGAACATTTTGCAATATTAATGTTCTTTTTTATTTGATTTCATATTACATAAATATTGAAAGTCATGCACCTTGTTAATTATCCTTTGTTTTAGTATTCTTTTTTCTTCGATAACATTTTAATAATATAGATATTCTATGAAGGATTTTTGTTAGTAACTGGCGGGTGCTATGGTGGCACACATTCACACAAGCACATTTGACCTCAAAGTTGGTGCACATGACAAAATTCACTCCACACATGGATGAAAAAAAGTACTGTTGAGTGGCCAGGGAGCTAGATGGCCAGTAACATCCAGAGCTCCGCCCCCCGTCGGCCACTCTCTTATCAGTGTGCCTGTGGTCATTCTACTGTCCCTGCTAGGAGACCCCCCTCCCTTTCCATTGTATGAGAAACAATCATATTCCAGGCATATGCCATTGTCCTGGCACAATTAATCCCTGACCTTGCTTTCAGATATGATAAGAGGAAGCTGCATACCAAATTTGGTGGTCCTAGTTTTTAATGTTTACGAAGAGTTCTTGAACATAGACAGATGGACAGACACAGAGAGAGACACAAACTCCCTCAAATATATAGCTTGGATGAATGTGGGTGAGTTTGACTGTGGAAAAGAAAAACTTAAGGAACTTAAGGGTAGAGAAAATTGTTCAAGAATACCTATAAATGTCTTGGGCAGCATACTCCTGAACCAGGATATCTCTCCTGAGTGCAGATTCCAAAGCGTGTGGTAGTTTTGAAATCATCCTGATTTTTATTGGGGGGTACCCAAATTCATTTCTGGGATACTGACTTGTTTTGGAATTCCTTTCAACAGCAGTTAGTTTACAATGTGATGCAAGGAATAGAAGTTGGTTCTGTATATTCAGAATATCTTGGTCCAAATTCTAAATTTATTGACTTCTGATTTTTGAGTAACACCTCCTGAAGTGAGTGGAATTATGGAATTATGGGCTCCATCAGAGGTAACTGACAGAATCTAGCCCTTAGTAGATCTAATGAGCAAAATTTGACTCTCATGGGGTATGTCTGCACTGCACTGCTATTTCAGGATACCAGAGGTATCCCAAAATATCTACCCTGCATTTACACAAGCTGCCCAGTATTTTGAAATATTTTTTTAAATAATGGGTGCACTATTTCAGCATCCCGGTAAGCCTCATTGCACCAGGGTTAAGGGATGACTCAAAATAGCACATTATTTCGAAATTTGGTGCTGTGTAGATGCACAATTTCAAAATAGACTTAAAATAAGATACACAATTTGCATAATGCAAATTGCGTATCTTATTTCGCGCTTAAGGTGCTGTGTAGACGCACCCTTACATCTATACAATGGATCTATATTTTTATATTCTGCTTTCTCAGCATGCACAATTCTTGACACCAGTGCAGAATATCATGCGATCTGAAAGGAGAATTCTTCTGCAAAGATTTGAAACACAGGGGGTTCAACTCTGATCTCTCTTACTGAAGTATTTAAATGAGTGTCACTTCATTTAGTTCAGTGGAGTTACTCCTAACATCTGAAACTATAAGAGTAGAATCAGACCCAGAAAGTGAAATTATGCACCTAGTAGTTCAAGCATAGCTCTTAGCCTGAGGGAATTGTGTGTGTACTTTTGATGACACAATTTGTCCCAGGGTTTTGAGATCATAATGTTTACAAAACAGATTAAGTTCATATCACTTGACACAAAAATATAGTTTTAATACTGCGGGGTTTTAAAAATGTATGTTCATGCTTAGATGTGATATATCAGTAAAAGTGATGGAATATCTTCTTAGCTACTGTGTTTAGATTCAAAGTACAATGACATCATTCAGAAAACTCTCATCTGTGTTCCACATTGCACTGACTTTTATGTACCACCCTAAAGATTTTTCAGGAAAATGTGTTCTTAATTTTCCCCCTCTCTGGATTTTCTGATCTGTGTCTGGTATGATCAATCAATTGTGCACACACTTTTCTGTCACCTGAGCTATAAAAAATAATTTCTCTGTGTGTTTTGTTAAATAAGCTTTAATGTGTAACCAAGTTTGTGTACTTTAGTCTAGATTTCCAAGACGATAAGTACATGTATGAACAGCCAGCATTTATATCACAGAAAGAAAACAAACAAGAGACATCATCAGCAAACTCTTGTGGAGATGCAAGGTGAAAAGAGATAAGCAGCATGGGAGAATACCAATGAATAACTGCCCAAATCATTCCTGCCTAATAGCAAGAGTAATATCCAATAGGGTTGTTGTTGATCCATCAGAGTTTGAGGCTGATTTGTCTTCCATAAAATGATAGCCAGTTATCACTAGTGGATCTGCAGGTGGCTAATGAGATCTGAAACCCATAGATTTTGTCACAACTGGGAAAGACATTTCCCAATGGAAGGGGTAGATCTCAATTGTTGAGTCAGGCTGCAGATTCTTCCACAAGGTCCTTTTTCCATTTGGGTGGACGAAGGGGGCTTGGGTTTCCCATGAGTCTGTCAATATGGCATTTCTTCATGTTGGTTTTGAGGGTGTATTTGAAGCTTTTATTTTCACACCTCTTGTTCAGGGCTCAAGTCTCTGGCATTCAAAGGAAATGACCAGCCCACTGGATTTGGTGGTAGATGATCATAGCTCCAATCCTCGAGGTTTTGGCTTGGGACAGAATACGGTTGATGATACATCTGTCAATAGAGTAATGCACAGCCAAATGCCTCATTATCATCCTCAGCATGTTACTTAAGCCAATCTGTCCTCAGGCATGCTTGTTCTTTGTCTAGTCTCATGTGTTTAATCTTAAACATTTGTGACTATAGGCATGGGTACACTGGGATCTTAAAATTTACAGCCACTTATTGTGAAGGACTATGCTCAATATTTAACTTCACTTGCCCTTATGTGCACTGAAACACAACAGTCTTGTGCACCATGTAAAGATCTGAGAAGAAGCTCAGATTTCTGAGATCAGATGGTCCTGAGGTTAAGGCATTAGACTAGAATTTAGGAAATGTGGATTCTGTGCCATTGGTGTTCAGGATGATCTTGGACAAGACACTAAGATTATAGTTTTGTATTGATTTGTGCCTTGTGCAGACTAAATGCAATATACTGTCAAATAATAAAGGAAGCACCTAGCACCAATAACTACAGAAAGTTCAACACAATAGTGAATGAGACCCTAAACCTATCTCTGCTGTTATTCCCCATCTCTTCCAAGGGGATTATACATCACTCTCTAACAGGGATTTGTGTCATTTAGCTAATCTGATGAGTGCATTGGTAAACACTATATATAAATGAATTCCAGGGTCAAGGCTTCAGGATCTCATTTAACGATGCCGGTCATAGATTTTTTTTTTTAAATCATGCAGTTTCACATTTCTTATAACACTCTTCATATTTTTTTATTCAAGGTTCACTTGAGCTACCACCTCTCTATTCTTCCCTCTTCTAATTTTGTACTCTCATCTCAGTTCTTTTTTTTTCTCTCTCTTTCACCTCTCCTCCCTTTTATCACCCACCTCTTGTCCATGTAACCTTCCACATCGCTTTTCCATTTTCATGCTTCTCTTCTTCCCATCACTTCATCTGTCACTTCTGAAAGCCTGCCTCATGTCCCTTGGGCTGGCCAGTGAGTTCCAGAACTCCAGGAAGGTGACCTAGCAACTGTTAAATCTGACTGAAAAATCTCCAACCAATGTAAACATAATTGGATTTGTGATGTTTTTTCTAAGGATTTGGGACTCAAGTCCTCAGATGTAATGCAGCATATATGTGTATGAAGATGGCTGTATTTTCAGATAAAGTAATTCAGCAATGTGCCCCAAAATAGTGGCTTAAACAGTTAAAAGTTATCTGTTTGCTAAAGTACCATAAAAGGGTATAATCCATGGATTCTGTAGCAAGTATAGATTTGAGCTCTCTTGGTTTATTGGAAAGAGAAGGCAGAATAATAGAATTTGTTCTGTCGCAGAAGAGTCTCTCATGCTGCTAATCAATTTTGTGGCCAAATTTGCCATTGTGATCTGATGCTTTAGCTCTGCCAACTCTTCTAATTATCTCTCTTCCTCTGCTCCTTTAGTTGCCTTTTCAAAGAATATGAGTTTTCATGTGGTCAGCTTATGCAGTGCGGTGAATACCACACCATAAATGCATTACAAACATAATACTATATAAATGAGTTACAAGTGACATCTCTTGCAAAATGCGGCTGTTCCTAAGCTGCAAAGTTGTGGAATCATGATGTAACCCTTTCCTCCCTCCACCTTCCCTTTCCTTACAGGCTAAGAGGTAGCCGCAGTGCTTGATTTGTAATGAAAGAGATGCTGGGGTACAGCTTTTTTTCTTTACATTCATGCAGCAAGCCCTAAGGTGCTGGGGCCATGAACAGCCTCATCTAGAGGTATCAGGGCTCAGCCCATGGCAAGCCCTCACACAAATTAAGCATTGATTAGCAGATTTTGTGCTTTGTGATAAGGTTATGAACAACAGGAACGTATGAGTGCAATTGTGTCTTTTCATACTATCCACTGACAGCGCAATAATCCAAGTCCATTTAGAGTGCATGAGAGGTTGGAACATTCTGTTATATTTCCCCCAAAACAGCATTCACTGAAGTTCTATTAGATATAATGTCAAGGCATTGGCCAGCAAGTGTATACAAGCATATAACCCAGCTCTTCAGAGTCCTTTGCACTGAGAGCAATACTTCCAAGAGTAATCAAAATATGCATTGATGGGAGGTATCTAAGTACTTATTTTACCTGTGTGCCAGCACGTTGTGTTGTGATTGAAGGCACAACTTCAGCTTTGACTAAAGGGAAATATATTTTTTTTCTAGAAACTAGAACATGCTTCAGAGTTGTGTTTTATACATCACCACAGAACAGCACTTGGGAAACACAGCAGTTTCCCAAGTGCTGTTCTGTGGTGATGTATAAAACACTACAAACCTAAAACAGCACTTGTATTGGGCAAAGCAATGATTCCCAAGAGAATCTGATGATTAGCTAGCTAAGTCAGGACATCTGCAGGATGTAAGAATAATAGAAGGAAGCTGGGGGTTTTGGCTACCACATTTATAATTAGCAATTGTAATGCTCTTCGTGGCTGTTCTCCTAAATGGACTTGAATATTCATATTGAGGCATAGCATTGTGTTTCCGTGCTTTCGGTAACTATTGCCACTTGCACAGAGTCAAGCACACAGTCTTATTAGGAAGTCAAAATGAGTGTTCCAAATGCTTCCTGTTGAAGATTGTAAGGAAAGGGATTGTTTGTTGTAAGAGGGGGAAGAGAAGCATATCATCCAAGAGCTCACATAGGCAGTTTCCTAAGTAATAGTGCTGCTTGTAAACCTTCTCTCATTATCTATAAAAGCAAGGTCATGCATTCATCGATCTCTTGTTGATTGGAATTTCGTACATAGCTATTTCCCAGTCCCCATATGAGACTATAGATCAGACAGGGCTTGAATTGGTACCCCACTGAACTATATTCAATTAAAAAAAAGTTGAAATGCCTTGTTTAGTTTTATTCCTTTCACAAATCAATAACCATCAGCATGACTGCCCTCTGAGTTCACCATGCAGGAGAGCAAATGTGAATAAGACACTCCCTATACCCCTAATAGCAGCCGTACTGTGAAAGCTCTTCCAAAAGATCACTACCATATTCTTTTAACCACAGGGTTTATCTTGTTATGTGTCTGCGTGACAAGATGCTCGGTGGCAAGAGAACAAAATACCACACTTACCCCTCTGCCATCCTCTGCAAATGGTCTGACTGCTTCTGAAACTATTGCAAATGATGCCCTGTCAGCTAGACAGCCATTGCATCGGCTTTGCTGAACCTCCCTGAGGGGGGTCAGTGGGGTGCGATCACCCCCTACCAGGCGGGTAAGGGGGCCCAGCGAACCCCTTTGTCCTCCCCCCACCCAGCTCCAGCCAGAGTTCTCAGTCGTACATCCCAGATGGTGGGTGTGATCATCCCCTCCCTGCAGAGCCAGAGAGGGGGGCTCAGCGAACCCGGTGCCGATATCCCGCCTTAGCGGAAAAGGAGGGGGCTCGCGCCCCAAGTCTTGCCCCTCGGAGGGGCGGTGCCCTGGCCGGCCCTGTCATCCGGCCACCACAGTTCGCACGTCGGAGTGTGTTCAGGTTCAAAAAGGGGTCGGGTGCTAACGGGGGGTGAGGGAGGGGGACCCGGGCCCGCCCTTTCTCTGGGTCCCAGCCCGGGGCCCTAAGTGCAGGGGTTTGCTGTCGCCCCGCACGGCAGACGGGGGATGTTTCCTCCCGTAACGTGTCTGCCCAAGGATGCCAGAAGGCTCCCACCAGGGGCTGCTTCCTCTCTTCCCCTAGTCCTTCGAGCACCCCCACTGTCTCCCCTGACCTACCGGGGGTCCAGGTCTGTGGTTGTTCCGTCCAAGCCCCATGGGGCTGTCTGTCTCCGCGGGTCCGGTCCCGGCCGAGTCGCTCCCTTCGTGGGTGTCGGGGCCTGTCCCGGTCATCCTCCGACCTGGGACTAACCGACCGCCGGCTGCGGGGGCCGTCCCGCGATCCCCGGGGATGGGGACGGGCCGCCTGCTGGTCTCGGATGCGCACCCGGTCCTCCCTGGGCCCTGGTTCACCTCTCCCTCCCTGAGAGGAGGCCGCCCTCCTCTCTGCCGGTGGACCGTTTTAAAATGGCCCGCTGCGCCAGACGCAGTCCGGGAGCCCCCCCCCTTCCGGCGGTG